>NC_140184.1:38429481-39073481 GCF_963971535.1 Notolepis coatsorum
AAACAGTGTATTACAAAATCTTTGTATCTAATGTAGACAATATGCAGTTATATCATTGTCAGCTGAAAGCATGTTGTAGGATATTTAGCAGAAACTATGGTAAATGTAAAAAACATGAGTTTCAAGTTTCTTTATTAGTTGTCATACAGAAGTACAGAATACTTTTATACAAAATGCTTCTTTCTGCTACGCTCCAGAGACTGTGGTAGGCAAGAGATAAGTATGAAATAAAATAGTATAGCATGTAAAACTAGAAGTCACATAGACACAATGTTCGGTGCAGAATAGAAGTAACTGAGTTACCATACAAGATACTATGCAATACTAATATACAATACTATATACGGTAAAACAGAAAAAGGGGTGAAGTACAATTTTAGGCACAATTTATAGCAAGGTGTATACAGGTATGGGGTGTAGTGCAAATCCACTACCATTAAATATAAACTGTGTTTAGGTGTTCTAAAGTGTGGAGAATGGGTGCTGCAATGTGCTGTTTGTTTAAAGTGAGTGTATGCGTTTGGATGTGTGTGTTGTGAGCAGTGTTGTGCTAGTTACTGAAAAATAGTAACTCAGTTACTTTACTAGTTACTTCATTTCAAAGTAACTTCGTTACTGTACTAGTTACTTACACCCAAAAGTAATGAGTTACTGTGAAAAGTAACTATTTAGTTATTTAAAAAAATAAATAAAAAAAAAAGATTGCTCCCGAGTCCCATGCCCCAGATAGTATTCAAAATCGGTTGATCAACTTGACAGTATCCATTCACATCACCGAACTCTGCTAAGCAATGTGGTCTAGATACAAACACAAATCTGACACAAACAAATGTTGTCCCGAGTCGATATAATAAGAAGTGCGGCGGTTGAAGGAACAGCCTTGATGTCGCCGGAGCGTTTCATTATAACCATTATAATTCAAGGGTACTTGAACTGTACTGCTGTACTGTACTGTACCCATTCTGCAATCTGTTAATAAAGTTTTCATTCATTCATTCATTCATACTACGACTATGCTTGCACCTCATGGTACCAAAGCACCTCAAAGGCGCTTAAAACAAAATTACAAACATCACAAAACAAACTGGTCAGACTACTACTTGACCTGAACCCACCTCACCCCTGCCCACTTTGACAACCTAGGATGGCTTAGAGTAGACGACAGAGTACAGCAACTTGCAATGGGCCTGGTCTACAAGATACACTATACGACCGGGGTACCCATGTACATGTCAAAATACTTCCCAAAGGTCAGTGAATACCACAACCACTACACCAGAGGGAGCTCCACAAATCATGTAAAACCCAGATTCGGCTCAAACAAGGGACTAAACACGTTTCGCAATTATGCCACAACAATGTGGAACGCCCTACGGGTAACAGTACTGTATATTTGAATACCGTTTATGTCACAAATGTATCAGTACTAAATACCTATATGTCCCTATGCCATAAATGTCATGTATGTCATAAATGTCTATATGAATTGAAAATGGGGGACCCTGATGGAAACAAGACAAACGTCTTTCTCAGGTCTGCATCCCCTTAACAATTGTATGTATTGAGCCGTACTGTATTGTACCCATTCTGCAATCTGTTAAATAAAGTGTTCATTCATTCATTCATTCATTCATTCACCATCTTGCAAGTTGCAACGTTGTTTAAGATATCAATCAAAGCATTGCAACGTTAGAATAGTTAGGATATCAATTGTGCATGAAAGGACTATTTATATTGTTTGATTAGTATTATGAGATTCCCTGGCAGATTTCGTACAGTCAAAATCCGTTGATCAACTTGAGTTTCAGTTGCACTCACCAAAGTCTGCGGTGGTCGAGATGTAGTAACGTTACGTTAGTCGACTCCAGCAGCGCCTCAAACATGTTCTTTATCTCGTTTCCATGTTGTATATTAATTATCTCTCCAAGTAGTTGCTAAATGGTTTGTTAGTTTGTTACTGCGTTCTTTTTATGTGGATTCACATAGCGAGCGTTTGTTTTGTTTACAATAGAGAGGGTCTATTTCTTTCCGTAGCCGCATCTGGTTTTCGCACTTCTGATTGGCCAGTGGCCAGACTCGCCTCGTATCATTCTACGCGGGTGGGGATGAGGATAATAATAATCACTACCGCTCGCTATCAATCTACGCCGTATATAACGCAAATAACGCAGTGACGAACCATTCAGTAACGTAAGTAGCGTTACTGAATTTCAAAAGTAATGCGTTAGAGTACTAGTTGCGGCAAAAAGTAACTTCGTTTCTGTAACGCGTTACTTTGTAACGCGTTAGTCCCAACACTGGTTGTGAGTGCATTTGATGGTTGATGCATAGTGTTATTCTTCCTTATGTGATATCACATAATCCTATTGAATTCTGAATTTTTATTGAGTGTCAATTATAAACATCTAAAACCATGAAACTGACCGATACAGTTAAAATAGACGTTTACACAATGATAAGGTAAAAACAAAGTGTTTCAATACAGATGTATTTTTAGAAGTTTTAGTACGCTCAAGCCCCAAAGGTATTTTCTTTAACCTGTTCTAAGATACAGTATACAACAAATACATTTCTGAAGTACTCTACAGAACAGTGTCTAGTTGCTTTTTAGGTACAATAAGAAAGCCCCTGCAACTTTAAGCTCTCAATATTTTGGACCTGTATTACAAACTACAGTTACACACAGCATGAAATATTCAATCAACACAAAAGTGACAGTCGAAGGAAACTCAAGATATTGTATGAGGTGTTTTTAAAAGGGCTAATTAACTATTTTTAGTAGATTGAATCATTAGTCAGAAGGATAATGTTAATTTGTCAGGGGGTTGACATATAACACTCCCCATGACACCTCACTCGTTTGTAAGACAAACAGCTTGATCTTGTAATTACAGTGATTAGACTCGTTTGCCTGTTTTCACTTTTATCAGGATGTAAGGGGATACAAAATCTATATAATAATAAGTTGTATACCAACTGTCATGCAAGAATGCAACTCTAATGTGCTACACAAGTAAAACAGACTATTTGCAAACAGCATTGTTCTAAACAGTGTATTACAAAATCTTTTTTGTATCTACTATAGACAGTTTGTATTTATATCGTTGTCATATGAAAACATGTACTTTGGTAAATGTAAAAACATGATATCACATAATCCTATTGAATTCTGAATTTTTATTGAATGTCAATTATAAACATATCAAATCATGAAACTGGCCGATACAGCTAAAATAGACGTTTACACAATGATAAGGTAAAAACAAAGTGTTTCAATATAGATGTATTTTTAGAAGTTTTAGTACGCTCAACCCCCAAAGGTATTTTCTTTAAACTGATCTCACGTATATTATACAACAAATACATTTCTGAATTACTTTACAGAACAGTGTCTAGTTAAAATAGTTTTTAGCCACACTAAATATTTGTGTAATATACTCAATATTTCGATATGCATTAAATCCTACAGTTACACACGATAGGAAATATTCAAACAGCTCAAAGATGATAGTTTTAAGACAAATAAAAATCTAACTCACTCACCATAGTTGTGTTAGTGTATAGTATGGTTAACATGTATGAAAGTAACACAAAGCCGTTATTAGAGTTAAATAAATAAATAAATTAGAGATTAAATAGATTTAATAGATTAATGGCATCAATTATATTATCGCGCGATACTAGTGTCACGTTAACGCCGTTAACGGCCCAGCTCTAGTGTCTACCCTTAATAAAGCCCTTTGTTCCTCCGATATTATTCCAGGGAGCACCCCCTCCAAGCGAGAGGCCAAACATTTTGCCAGCACCTTTACATCGAGATCGAGGAGAGACAGGGGTCTAAATGAAACACAGGAGGATGAATCCTTGTCCTTTTTCAGAAGCAGGATTATAGATGCTTGGGTTAAAGTGGGAGGCAAACAACCACCCTTAAGTGACTCCTCATACATAGGCAATAAAAGTGGGGCCAGTTTGTTGTGGAATTTTCTATAGAATTCAACACCAAACCCATCGGGGCCTGGAGCTTTGTTGGTCTGCATTGTCCAAATTGAACGTACTATCTCCTCAGTAGAGAGAGGTGCATCCAGGTCCAACAGAGAGGCAGGGTCTATCTTTGGGGCTTCGAGCCCATCAATGAAAGCAGCCATTTTAGAGGTATCTGAAGGAAATTCTCATTTATAAAGGGAGGAGTAGTATGATTTGAAAACTTTATTAATGTGTATAGGGTCAGATGTTAGGTTTCCAGAGGGATCTTTAATTTGAGGGATTGAGCGGGAAGCTGCATTCCTTTTGAGTTGATGGGCAAGTAAACGTCCTGATTTGTCTCCATGTTCATAGTAAGTGCTACGTGTTTTCATTAAGAGCTGCTCCGCATCGCAAGTTTAAATAAGGTAAAATTCTGCGTTTAAATCCAGTCTCTGTTTAAAAAGTTCAGGGGAAGGTTTTGAAGAATAATTATGGTCTATTTGAAGTATCTTAAATGTGAGCTCTTGGAGCCTAGCTTTGTGTACTTTGTTTGAGTGAGCCGAATAAGATATGATTTGCCCTCTGAGAAATGCCTTCAATGTTTCCCATAATAAGGAAAAGGAGGTGGAATCGTTCTGGTTTATAGCAAGAAAATCATCAATAGATTTTGAAATGGATTCACAGAACTACTTATCAGATAGAAGCAGGGGATTCAATCGCCAAAGCCGGGGGGTTCTGTCTTGAGAGGAGAATCTAATATCTGGGGTCAAAGGGGCATGGTCTGAGATAACGATACTTAAATAGTCAGACGAGCTAACACAAGGAAGCAATGATGAATCTATAAAAAAAGTATCAATTCTAGAATAAGAATTATGTACTGGGGAGAAGAAGGAAAATGATTTGGCTGTGGGATTACGGAATCTCCAAGGATCTATGAGACCGTGTTGTGACATAAAATCTGAAAATGATTTAGACATATTAGTTTGAGAGAGGTTGCGTGGGCCGGAGTGGTCCAAATCAGGGTTAATAGCACAGTTCAAATCTCCTCCAAAAATAGGAAGATGGGAATTTATAAAAGGAAGATTATCAAGTAATGTGTGAACAAAACTGGCGTTGTTGAAATTGGGGGCATACACATTGACCAGCAACACTGGTCTTTGGTACAAGAGGCCCACCATGACAATGTACCGGCCATTTTTATTAGCAATGGTCTTGGTGGGGGAGAATTGAAACATTTTCCCAAGAAGAACCTCCACACCTCTGGCCTTTGAATTGAAGTCAGAGTGGAAAACCTGATTAAACTGAGACCTGTGTAACCTGTGATGATATGTGTTCCTTATGTGTGTATCCTGTAAAAAAAAAATATTATGTCAGCGTTTTATCGCTTAAGATGTGTAAAAACTTTAGATCTCGTAATTGGATTACCCATACCTTTAATATTCCAAGTCAGAAACCTAATGGTTGCACCTGTACCTGTAGAGCTATGACCTGTGCTAAGACCTGCCATCACCCATTGTCAAATTGTAGTGACAGAAAATATATAAGACAACAATAAGGTTTTGCAGATCCGACCCCAGCCACATACATACATACACATTCACACACATTCCCCCGACACACCCCTAACCATCTCCCCCAGACCTAACCACCTCCCACACCTAAAGTCTCCCTAACCCAGAAGACTGCAGTGTATAATTTCCCTAGGAAGTATTTTGCAAACTAAGAAGCAAACAAACGGCTAGGTGACTAAGCTGAGCTAGTGGAGTCCTGCAGAATGTGTACAACATTTTAAAAATAAGAGTAATGCGCATGTGCAAACAAGTAATCAAGACTGATATTTGGTTAAAATTTTTAAAAGAAAATTATTAAAACAAAAACATTAGGGTAACACTTTATAATAACACTCAGTTATAAGACCTTTATAAGGTATTTGTAGATAATGAACTAATCATGAACAAACCATACATTTGTAAATTATTATTAAATCATTTATAACTATATTTGTATAACATTTACAAATTAGTTCTACATTATTTATAACTCATTATCAACATTGTTTGTACTTGATTTGTTCATCATTAAATAATGTTGTTTAATGTGTAGTAACACAATTGTTGATGCTTTGAAAAATGGATATGAAAAAACAACTATACTGTACCTCCTTTTATTTGTTCATGTTCAACAAATGATTTGTTAAGACATTCATAAAATATCTATAAATCATTTACAGATGCTATTCATCATTAACAAATGTCTAATAGTTTGTTTATTTGTGGACTTTTATGAATACACACGAAGCAATTACCAGACTTGTCTTTTCATGTTTAACAAATTATTTGTTGACATTCATAAAACATATATAAATCATTTGCAGATGCTATTGTGTGCCCTAATCTAACGTGAAGCCTATTCATCATTAACAAATAATAATAACTAATACAGTTCATTATTTGTTGAGTTTTCACCGCTTGCAATTCGGATTTAATTGTATACAAATCTTCACTAAGCGCTGCTCTAAGTTCTGACTTGAAGATGTCTGAAATATCCTTACGCAGGTCAGCGAGAAGCTCTAGTTTCAAGTCGGCGTGGTCCACAGGTGTTGCTGCGGGGTGGGGGAAGGAATCAGAGCAGTGAGGGGAGTCACACGAGAGCGGGGCTTGCAGGCCAGGCTTCGTCTGTCTTAATTTAACACTTTTGTTCAACATTGTAAGCCCTTTCCAATGTTGAAAACTCAATAATACGTTTTTAAGCATAACAAGCGCAGATACAATAATAAAAAAGTCTAGTCTGCAGCAGCTTCCACACCAACGTCCTACTCCATGTTTCGCTCTGATCACAAGATAATTTTTTATCACATTTGTTCCAATAAAAGGCTGACCTGCATGGTCACATGGCTTTATTTAGAACATTTGGTGTGTTTGTCTATGCAATGTGAAACATAACCAAACCAATAAAAACGACCACAAAGATAACAATTAAACTTTTGATGCGGACCATTACAAACACACTTGTAAGTTGTAACACACTACTACTAAAGCCAACAAACCGGTTGAATTGCAAATGTAGCACAATAGCACAACAAAATATCCTTTAATTCTCAATTGAGAAAGTGAAGCAAATGTGTTGCAGTTTGAGGCTATGAAACTATTAAGATCTGTGATTACCCCCCTCCCCACACACACACACACCTCTCTCTCTCTGCATGTGTACGTGTGTACATTCCAATCCGTATTATCTTTCAACTACAGTTATCAAAGCAATAGGCTTGCTCACAGGATGAGATAACTGCACTCCAGACAAAGGAGTGGATATCAAGTTATCTGTTGTAGCAGCCTCATATAAAGCATGTAGACCAGTATCTGCATTTCTACAAAGCTCCTTAGTGTTACTGTTTATCTTTGCTGTATTACACAGACAAATATATTACATATATGTAATAATAATAATATTTATATTATAATGGACCAAAATCATCATAGCTATTCTGCCTTTTGGGAAACCTTTTGGGAAGTAGAAAGAAAGGAATTACTAAAAGGCAATATAAATGTATTATGACATAGTAATCTAAACATGTTATTTTTCAGTCCACAAATCAATTTCATGGAATTCCAAATCAGCACTGACAGAAGTCCCCCACTGACAGAACTAATGAGAGTATCTTATTGCAATACTCAGGAATGTATAAGTAAGAAGGAGGGCACCTATTATAATGAGAGAGGAGAATTTACACACAGCCTCTGTAAAACTGGCCTAGGTGATGGACGTCACACTGTTAAAGTTTATGGTGCTCCTTTTTTCGGCCTCTCCTTGATATACTGCACTGGCTCATCTACTGAAATATCCAAGGTCAATTGGCCTGACATGAGCAATAGCCAGAATCCAGCGAACACCAGGACATGTAATGACTGACCGACCGACCAACCGACCGACCGACCGACCGACCGACCGACCGACCGACCGACCGACCGAACGTCCGACCGTCCGTCCGTCCGTCCGTCCGTCTGTCCGTCTGTCCGTCAGTCCGTCTGTCCGTCTGTCCGTCTGTCTATCTGTATTGTAGCAGGGATACTTATACGTCACATATTATGGAACATAGGTTTTGTCAAGTCTTGGTATGGATTTGGCAGTCTAAAATGTTATTTAGGCACTGGGGGAAATTAAATAGGTCTTTGCTGCTTGGCCAGGGTTATACATATTCAGAGATTAACACATTCCCCGCCAATCATGTTGTACAGCGTTATTGCCGGCCATGCGTTGTCTGCCAAACCACGCTGTACAGCGATATTGAGATCAATATTTAATTTTTTCGCCATGGCATTCATAATTCATATATACACCTTCGGCGCTGCAGCTGGACCTACGGCTAGAAAAAACGACAGCTCATTCGATTAAATTCATCCGGCCGTCAGATATTGTCGCAAGGCTGCCGACAGACACTATAGTACATATCGATTGCTTTATAAATGTAATAATCTATATGATTTCGGCATTTATTGCGACATACAAACCGGAAATGGACCTAGGCGATCGACGTCCTATACCTGGGATCTTTCACCGCCAGTCTCATTGGCGCACGGTAAGAGGACGCTGACGCTATTTTCAGCCCAATTGTTTATTCTTTTCACTGCAAACCGATCTGATCAATATATCACCCATACTACATAAAGCATTTACTGGCGATCACGTAATTATAAACGATCCCCCCCCCCCCCTTTCATCCGTGCATGATGACGCATAACGTATAGGATCATATACAGTTGAATTTTTTAATATATCGTGTATCGGGAATAAACGGCAATTGATAATCTATATATGCGTTTATGCCTATAACTCACGTTCTATGAATTACTGCAGAAAACGATAAAAACATACTTATATATATTTTTGGATGAATCTATGAAAGAAAAAGTATAACGTTCCTACATCCTGAACGATAGATAATCGATGTTGAATGGGCCATAGTAATGTCAATTTAGCAATACAATTTACAAGTTATAGCCCTGCAAAGAAGGTGAACATCTCCATAGGCTTAGAGTGGTGGCAGTGAGGCTACATTGATGGATATAACCGTGGAAGGGAATGTGTTAACAGACCTTAAATAGATGTTCAGAATTATTGCCCTTTATGATGTCACACCACAAACACAAGCAATCAATAGACACACTATAATAAATAATTGTATATTAAATGTTCCAAATAATAATTATTTAACTTCACGGTATCTGTTTACTAACTGTTAACTGTTTTAACCGTTTTCTTTTTTGTCTTGTCTTTTTTTTAAAACGGGTATTCTTTTTTAATTATTCATTCTATCTTGTGTTTTGTCTTATTTAAAAAAAAATTATCCACTTCTTCTCCCCATTTTCTATTTTTCTCCCATCCCAATTTCGTGTTTCCAATTCTTCCCTCCCCTGTCTTGAGCGTTGCTAGACTATGCCTCCCACTGGTCGGCTGTAGTGAGGATAGAAGCCTTGCATCACGTGTCCCCTCCGGTACACGAGGAGGCAGCCTGTCGCATCTTTTCACCACAACAGCTCGAACTCTCAGTGGCGAGGAGTTACGAGTGGGAGGCTCACACTGCCCCTGATACTTCCTGTTTCCGCCGTACCGGTGTCACCCAACCGACCTATAGGAGTCGCTATCCACAACGTCCAATCCCCACCCACCGGCTTTCCCACCCTCTAACACTGCCAATTGTGTTAGTATGACGGCCGGTAGCAACGCCGAGAGCTGGGCTCGATACCAGCATCTCCTGTGTTAGTGGCGAGCGCATTGCCCACTGCGCCACTCAGCCGCCTGTGTTTTGTCTTATTTATTTGAACTCTCGGTATACTCTACAAGTCTACATCATGCAAATGTGGGCAACCTCAATGGTCTTTGAGTTTTAAATAAAGGTTTGAAATTAAATGAAATATTTGGTTATTTGAGATACTATGTATATATGCAATTCAAAGGTGTTAACACGTTTTCTTTCAAACTATTGGTTGTGGAGGTCAGTTATTGTTACAGTAATAAGGCACTTGGGGCAAAGCTGTACAGGCATAGGCAGCTCTGTGTGGGAGTGTGATCAATAGAACACTTGTTTGTGTAGTGGTATTTCTTACAACATGGCTGTCCATTGGTACCCACGTTCAAAAGAAAATGACAAATTTCTGCAGTGAGTAGGAAAACACTGGAAAACCATAACACTACAACTTGTTTACAATAGCCATTAACACTAGATATCCCGGGTTAACTCGCCATAGTTAACACAAAAAAAAGTTTAAGTTCATTTCAGGCACACGGACCACACAGTTACCATAGGGAATCATTCTGAAATCACCAGAGTCCAATACCGGCTGCATCCTGCTAGGTGGCAGTATCGCCCACCCTTTGAAACCCTCCTTCCCCCCGGGCGCCATATTTTGGGTCAGGCGAGTCTAGCGGTTCACCCGATCACATTGAAACGCGTCCAATGACCCTCCATGCATGTGTGTGCCGGATTATGTCGAGGACACCAATACTGGAAATCACGATCAGACAATTGGAATATTCTTTTTGGAATACCCCCGATCAAAGGTAAGGACTATCTGACGTCAATTCCAGCTTGATCATACAATGTTTTCATATCGATCCAGCTGATCAGCGTGTGTGGTGTTCAAAACGAATGCCGTTACTGGCCATCAAAGCATAAAAAAAACCCATACATAATACCTATTATATACATTTGATTTGGAAATAGTAGTGTGTCCAGGCAAGAAATGCCAACGGTTATAGCAGAATTTCACGTAGCACCCTATAACTCAGCTTTTCAGGAATGATCCCGGATCCCTCCTAAACTATACAATATTCACCACGGGATAACGCGCAAACGTATACATGAAATAATGATCTCTTTTTTGCATGTTCGACTGAAGAAAGTCACTGTCAAATGACATAGTATTGTCTCCATAGCTATAATATATAATATAGATATAGCTCTTCAAACATAGTGACGCACAGTGAAAATATGCTATGGAAACCTGGCACATTAGCTACAAGGATAAGGCTAATGGCCGGCGCCCAATGTGTTAATAAGACATCAAATTATAAAAAAAAAAATATTATAAATGACTGAAATATCTCTCAAACATGCAGCGCAATTGGGCATTCTAAACATTCTGTGAAATTGCCTCTATTATCTGTCTTTTTGTATGTTTTTATTACATTTTGGGTGTGGACTAGCTTTTTGAAATGCCACCAAATGCAGATGGACTGGTCTTTTTAGAGTTTTTAGTATACTGTAAGCAAAGGCATTAGCTAATCTATGAGCAATTCCAAGGTTTAGGTTTTTGCATTGAGTGAGTTATGAGAGTGTAAATGCAGAGACAGTCAAGCAGGGGTGTTTTTAGGGCTAGAAAACATTGGGGGCTTCAGCCCCGCCTTTTTTTTTTTTATTTATTTTTTTAAACACAGAAATACGCAATTTTAGAGTAATTAGAGATGAATACTGAATAACTAGAATCATTAGAGGTTCTCAAAGTGAGGTCCAGGTCCATGAGAGGGATCTGGGCAGTCCCCATATAAAATTCAAAGTTAACAGGACCAAATCATCAGTTTCTTATTTATTTAGCCAGATAAAACATTGATCTGGTCCAAGAAGCCCCAACAGGAGTACAAATATACATATATACACATATACTGTACATACATACACATATACACCAATAACAAAATACAAACACAGTTAAGAATCATACACATAAGCAAATAAACAAACAAACATATGCACAGCCTATGTACAAAATAAATAAACAGTTCATCTCTAGTCTTTACAGTTTTCTTCAATTGCATAAACACTCAAATCAAAAGTATTACACAATTATCAAAAACTTACACTCAAGGAGCAAAATATAGGCCCAGATTTGCACCCCTACAATGTCAGCCTCACTTTTTGCAAAACAACACACACAGTGATTTGCAAAACACTAAACACACTTGCATTACATTAGACACAGAATGTCAAATTACCACACATATGAGCCAATTGGTTAAACACAGCCATCAGATGAACAAACACACCATTGCTTAATTGTAGATACACAATCAGGTTTAAGCACTATAAAAATGCAGCAGGTGAGTTCACCTGTCTTCAACCAAAATGGAAGGAGAGTGAAGTACTGTACACAGAGAACGTGAAAATATACAATACATTCACCAAACACTACACAAGACAACCAATGATGCAGACTGATGAAAATATACATTTTCTCCCATTTTCCCAAATCAGTCAACATGTCAACATGGAGAATCACAACAAAAAATTATCTTGCCAGATCCAGCTAGGCAAAGAGATAATGTCTAGTATTTTCTGTTAAAATGTTTAAAAAAAAAAAAATGTGTTACTGTAATTTTAACCTGTACTGGATACAGTGTTTTATATTTGTCTGATATTTGCTGAGCTTACAGTGTTATGCACATAGTAGCATGAAAACTGGGACATGTATTGTTGTGATTCTCCATGTTGAAATGTTGACTGATTTGGTTATATGGAGAGAACATTTATATTTGCATCAGTCTGCATCATTGATTTGGGTATATGGAGAGAACATTTTATTTTTTTCATGAGTCTGCATCATTGATTTGGGTATATGTAGATAAATAAATTATATTTTCATCAGTCTACAGCATTGGTCTTGTGTAGTGTTTGGTGAATTTATTGTATATTTGCACATTCTCTGCGTACTTCACTTACAGTACTCTAATCACTGAGAAGTAGAATTGCTAAATGTGTTTTAGGTTAAGCACAGCAGTGTGTGTAACTGGTTCAAACAGAATTAAGTCATTATGTAACGTGTTTCATATGGTAACAAAATTAGTGTATGGTTTTGACAAGTGTTTAATTTAGCAAAGGATCTGAGGTGTTCTGATAATTGTGTGTGTGGTTGTGCTAATTGTGTGTTTTGAAACACCGGGCCCCGTTTTCAAAATCATGCTTAGGCAATCGAAAAAAAACGATTGTGTGTTTCATTATATACATATGTTTCAGTCTTCTCATAAAAAAAATATTAGATTTTTGGGTCTTTTCCTGCCTTTGGTCCGCTTTGCATTCACATCTCAAATGAACCGCAGCAGGGTTCACTTGCAAGAGTGAATGAGCTTTCAAACCACCACAAACCAACCGGACTATCCAAGGTTCGATTAAAGCTTATTATAGGACACTGGACATAGGTATGGATGGCTCCAGGTGCTGCTGCGTTAAAGTGCACATCTTCAATATCTGTACTATTTAAAAGCACAGTGCAGGACACACTCAAAGGTTATCGCACCTCAGAGATGGCAGTGGACATGTATGACAGGACAAAGGCCATATGTAATGGCCTTTGGATTGAGGAACATACTACCAGCCAAAGGAGGAAGCAGAAAAGGATGGACGAGTATGTAGTTGAGTCATCTTGTGGCACAAGCTCAGACCTCAGCTCAGGAGATGAGCTGAGACAGAGACTGTTCTATCCAGTCGTCGACAGAATGCTGCAAGAGCTTGAGAGCAGGTTCTCATGAGTTGGATAACAACTTATGAGAGGCATACAGGCATGTTATCCAGCCTCAGACCAGTTTCTCTCAGTGGAATTGCTGCAACCCCTCGCCACACATTACAATATCCAACTATTGCCAGAGGAGATCACAGTTGCAAAGTGTTTCCTGGTCAGGACAGGCAGAGATGCAGTCCCTACTATCCAAAGTGTCTTTTCCCTCCTGGATGATAATAATAATAATAATAATAATAATAATAATAATAATAATAATAATAATAATAATAATAATAATAATAATAATAATAATAATAATAATAATAATAATAATAATAATAATAATAATAATAATAATAATAATAATAATAATAATAATGCATTTGATTTATAAGGCGCCTTTCAGGACACTAAAAAAAGTCCACAAATCGGTGAATGAAAGAATTATACGATCAAATGAAAACTACTTACTAAAAATGTTTAAAAGTACTAAAAACCAACAAAAAATACCAAACACTAACAAACATTCAGCACAGACAATGGGGATGCTGACATAAAAAAAAAAAAAAAAAAAATTAAACAATTTTTTTTTTAGATCCGGGGCTAGGAGAAAAACATCCGGGGCTAAAGCCCCGGAAGCCCAGGGCTAACGACGCCACTGCAGTCAAGGACAGGGCAATACTCACATTAACAGTATGTGAAGAAACCAGAGCATCAGATCCCTCCCTCAAGGCCCCTTTTCGATTACAGAGATTGTGCAACTATCACATAAAACTATTCATAGCTGTCAGACTGCGTTCGAGCGGGAATCCAAAGTAATACAATTTGAGGAGTGGTTCTTTAATCATGAGCACAAAGGCTTGAATATAATCTCTTTGTAGCAAATGACAATCGAAAAGGCAGACGTATTCATCACCCAATGGGCTAAATTACTTTGAAGATGATAAAGGATATAGTGCATACTGACGGGTCAACAAAAGGCCCTGTGGTCAATATTTTTTTTATTTAATTTTTTTTTAAATGTAAGAGTTCTTATTTCAAAAGAGAGAGCTGCCATATCGTTGGGAATGGACATTAAATAATTGAGCAGAAGGATACAATATAATCATTTCTGCAGCCAGGTGAGAAGTTTCACTGATGTCTATAGCTGCTGTAGCTACAAGGATATTTAGGGGGGGGGGGGGGGGGGGGCACTCAAGGTCGACCATAAATGCCACATAGAAGTGTTATACACCAACTTGAAAGCTGGGTATATGAGATGCAAGGAAATATAATGATGGCCAAACCTGCGAGATATGTCGAACAGATCATTGATTTTCAAAGTGTGGGTCTTGGGAAGAGTAAAGTGGGTCCTCAAATTATTCTCTGGCAGTATCTTATGAAGCCGAAACCCTCTCAAGTACATTGGGAAATGTACATGTTAAGTAGGCTAGCAGTAGGCCAGCAGTCATGATCAGTTGTGGGCCATAAGAAAAGTTTGAAAACCACTATACTTTGCTACAGCAAGTTTGGGTTGATACTATTATTTAGACCTCTTAAGCTACAACGTCCCTCATATGGGACGTTTTTCGGATTTTTTGCAAACGGCACTTTGGCGACCCCTAGTGGCTCGGGTGTGCATATTTTGTAATACAATATATCTATCGAATTGAAGGCTTATTTGTTGCCTGTCGAAATTTGAGTGATTGAAAACTTTATTAAGAGATCGCAGAATGGGTAGAATACAGTAAGGCTCAATACACACAATTGTTAAGGGGATGCAGACCAGAGAAAGACTTTCATCTTGTTTACACCAGGGTCCCCCATTTTCAATTCATAATGAATTGTAAGTAGGGTGCAACTAGCACCGTGCAATCCATTCTTTGTGTATCTAGCCCATACTGTTTTAGAAGTATACGGTTGCTTTGGGCGAGCAAAACGTCAGGAGATGCAATTCTGCGACTTGGGAGAAAAACGATTTACGGTCAGTGACACCAGCCAAAAAGTCAAAGCAGCATTCATCTATGTGCTAAAAATAGAACCGGACTCGGAACGCATTGAGACAATATATTGTGAAGACCGTGCCGGTGGCATAAAATTCAGCGGTTGAAGAATGAGCTCTTTTCCATACACTCCTGTCATTATTCAGAATGACAGACCTTTATGAATGATGGGTCTGAGGGATCAAATCGTACATATAGGAAATTATATTAAAGGGCATCGTGGCGGAAATGTCAACTGACATTTCTACACCGTAGCACTGCAAACAAGAGCCAAAAGGTCAGCGCATGTACCAGCAAATGCCAATGATTATTGCGTTGAGTCCTGTGGTACACTTATAGTCCCTGCAAAAATAACTGGGCTGTGTGTGAAGCTGGGCAAGCATCCTGGGTTTGCCATTCCTTTCATGTGGTGCTGATATTTTGGTATTTCACAGAAGTACAAAAGAGATTTGCACCGCGCTCACTGAATTGTGCGATTATTTGTAACGTGCATCTTTAAATGAAGTGACGTATTCATCCATATCAACTTGATTCTATGCCGTCTACATAGTAGAGAGAACACATTTGACGGGATGTAAAGCCAATTGACTGTACTGGCCTTTACCCAGCGAGAAGGGAGTTCCTAATCGCAGAGGGAAATTGAATTTAAAACAACCTATCCGTACAACTCTCAAAAGCAAGTACATCTCAGTTTGTGGGGTATCCATTTGGAATGGCCTTGATGTAGCAATAAAAACAAGTAATACTATTGAAATGTTTAAATGCAGATATAAACAGGAATTCTTGGACAAGTATAAGTTAGAGGAGCTTGGAAATAACGTGAACTAGTATTTTTGTAATTATTTATTTATCTTTTGCTGTAGTGGATAGGTATATTATTTTATTACAACTTATTACATATTAATATCATATTGTAAGGAAGGGGCAGGACCAGATAAGCTTTGCTTCTTTCTGTCCCTTCTTGAACAAAACCATTTGTCTTGAGCTATGTTAATAATAGCTTCCATGTCTAGGAAGATATATTTAATTTAATTTGTATTTTATTTTATTTGGTTATTTTTTTATTTAGTTTGCTATTTTTTGTTATTACAAATGTGTGTGTTTATGGTTGTTCGAGATAAATAAAGATCAAAATCAAATTAGAATCCCACCTAATGGGATCACACGTTCATGGGGGTCTGAAGTACCTGTTTACTCCTGGTCTGGAACAGCAATAAAGCTACCCCCCCCCCCTTTATTTGAGCTTACCTTGAAAATTAAATCCTTTTTCCCGTACCGTAGCTCTTTCAGTTGAGCCTGGATTTTTTTGGACTGCAAGGAAAAGATAAGGAAATAAGTGTTAGCTTATTCAAATAGTGAAATTGGTTTTAGATCACAGAGCAGGATGCTGGCGGCTTCCAAAGCATGACTCCTTTGTGAGTGCTCCCTGTGGGCAAAGCTCTGGGTCAAAGGCAGGACCTAGGGAAAATAGCAAATCTCCCCTTCACTGAACTGTAAAGCCCACACAATGATGCACTCATGCAATGGCGTCTTGCCCACTGTCTAAAGCAGAATTCTCACTCCCCCCGGCTGCACACATAACCAGCACCGCTGTCAAGACACACGCAGGTTCCTAGGTTACGACCACCTCTCGCCTCAATAAGCAGCGCGCAGGCACACATACAGTACACATACAGTACACACTCAGATAGACAGACGGACACATACTGACACATTTGCACACACTGTGGGAGGCATGGCCTAGATTAGGGTGAGTTCAGGTCAACAATTGAAATGAGAGGCAAAAGACAGGGTTTACAAGTAAAAAAAGAGAATTTGATTGTCCCAACTGTGGGGGTGGGGGAGTAATAAAACATAAATTATTCCCTTCTGTGGTTGTCTTCCGTTTGCCTGGAGGGAGAGAGCAGAGGAGAGGGGTAAGGGGTGATAGCTCGAGGCTATGGCTCCTCTTCCCTGGGCTTTCTTTAGCTTGACCTCCAGGCCTTCTTCAACTGTCTTTTTAGATCGGCAATCAACACAACAAAATGTCCATATCCTCCAATAAACAGGTATGGCAAGATATCCATCTTCACAGTTCTCCACGGTCTTCACTATTTTTTACACATCAATAATCTTCCATTTTCAAATCATACATTGATGGACTATGTCCAGCATTTACTCACGACCCAGAGGTTTGTAGTGATGTCCAGGATAGCTGCTTCTCTGGTGGAGTCAGCATGTGCTCCCCAGCACCCCCAACTTGCCTCTGCACTTAATATAATTAGAATAGAGTGCAATGCAATGTAATAATTACCTGCATGCAGCTCACACATTGCTGCTTCCCCAGTCTGTGAGCAGGTAATTGGAGAAACACTTGCCCACAATTATCCTCAGTGGCCTGCATTGTGAGAAGGCTGACAGTGACAGGGACCACACACCCCTCTCCCCAGCTGCAAGCCACCATGGGGAGTGCCAGTCTATAAACAGTCATCACTCCTGGACAAGGCATCTGCATTGCCATGTAGCCTCCCAGCCCAGTGCTCCACCTGAACGTTCTGAAGTTCCTTAAACCAGCGGGTTACATGAGGATTTTCCTCCTTATTGACAGACATCCATTTTAGCAGGGCATGATCTGTAACCGAGGGTAACAACAGATTATTTCACTTTCTCCATTGCCCATCGCCCGCAAGACATTCCTTCTCCACCGTTGCGTAGTTCTTCTCATAATCCAACAGTTTACGGCTAATGTAGGTGATGGGATGCTCCTCCCCATCCTGGACCCAGGATAGGACTGCACCTCTGAAGCAAAAGCAAAAGGCATAGCAAAATCTGGAGTTACCATAACTAGTTCCCCCGCAGAGGGCCTGTCAAAGGGAGCTGAAGGCAGCTTCTGCAGCAGTTGTCCACTTCACCTGATTTGGCAGACTCTTTCAGATCATGTAGAGAAGATGCACCAGTGTCAGTGTTAGGTACAAACTTTCTGTAATATCTGACTAAACCCAGAACGATTTCCACTTTTGTTCTGTGGTTGTGGCCAGGTAGCAATGGCCTCCACCTTTCTTGCTTGGGGCTTCACATTTCCCTGACCGACTGTGTATCCCAGGTAGTTAGCTTCCTCCAATGCCATACGACACATGGCAGCATTGGCCTTGAATGAATGAATGAATGAAAACGTTTATTTTTGAACATGTATTCTCCATATTCCTCCAAACAAATCACAATATCAAGCTCCGTCATACATAACAATCATAATGAAAACTAAATTAAGCAAAAAGTCAAGAGCAATGTAGTTATATTTCATATCTGACATTGCGTCTCGCTCTGCCATATTTAGATATCATCTCCATGCACATATTGTGCATGTGAAAAAGTTGACACATGCACGTCACTTGCACGTGACCACGCCTACTCCTGTGTGTTCCTACAAGACACAGGAAGTGGTCATGCTTACACCCGTCCTCATCTTTTTCCATGCGTGGATTTGTTCATATGCACTTTCAACCAGTGGAACGTTATTATGAAGAGAAGGGAGAAATTGAAGCATGTTGGACTTTTGCCAGAGTTTCCCCAGCCCCCGGATCCTCGTCGGTGCGTCCATACAGAACGGCGACCCTATACTGAACTTTCCTCGATTCCTGACAGTGAACCGAGGGACTTTGCGCAGCGTTCGGCGGTCGAGCCACAGGTGGCACAGGTAGGGCCGGCATCGGCAACTCTTAGTACTAGCGTTTTCACTACTGCTCGTTGTCCCGTGAGACGACCGGGCGGTGTGATAGCGTGGGGGGCTGTGTATTTGGATGAATGTGGTCAACATGACACGTTGTTAAATGTTTTTCCAACATTCGGGGGTGTTCAGTTTCCCCACCGCTTAACCATTACATTACTGAAGGTCAAACGGTATCTAATGTTGCGGGTTTGGCTGAGGCTTGTCTACCCTATGAATGTATGAATCTATTAATTGAAAATGGGGGACCCTGATGTAAACAAGACAAACGTATTTCTCTGGTCTGCATCCCCTTAACAGTTGTGTGTATTGAGCCGTACTGTATTGTACCCATTCTGCAATCTGTTAAATAGGGTTTTCATTCATTCATTCATTCATTCATTCATTCATTCATTCATTCATTCATTCATTCATTCATTCATTCATTCATTCATTCATTCATTCATTCATTCATTCATTCATTCATTCATTCATCCCTTTACACGGGTGGACAGTCTGATGATGGGGCTCAGGACAGGTGTGCCGTGCTTAGAGAAGCAGGTGGCATCGGTCCTTTGCCCAGAGCGGTATCCCGCCCAGAAGCCGACGCCAAGAGGCGAGTCGGCCCGGCAGGTGGCTGAGTGGGCTGATGAGGCTTGTATCGCCGCAGTGCAGAATTCTTTGCAGCAACTAATAACATGCTCAATTGGCTGCTTTTCTGTCTAAAATGGTGTCGGGTGATGGGGTCTTAGGGCCAGCCGACGTCAAAACCATCCCCCGAGGTTTTGAGGTTATTCAGCTTTTGACCGAGCAGCCGCAAACTATATCCGCAGGGAGGGCTAGGATGCTGTCGACTCTTATTCACAGTCATCTGTGGTTGGAGCAGTCTCCCCTGGAGGAGGAGAGGAGAATTCTCTTCCTCAGGGCCCCCCCCCCCCCTCTCCGTGGATGGACTTTTTGGTTTGTCAACGGAGGCGCGGGCGGTATTTGACCGGGGCCCCACGCCGCCCCACACCGCACAGCCAGGGATGAGAGCACGGTCTCGCCAGCGGCTGCTGCGAGACCCCCGACCATGTGTCCCCCGCCTGGGATAACGTGGAAACAAAGAGAACAGGTTATCACGGTGCCGACAGCCTCGACGGCCGAGGGATCGGCTGTATTAGATGGGCATGCCCTAAAAAAACGTTGCCATCTAGCTGTGTCTAGCACGCTCTTCGTTCACTCCCCCCGCTACACTATGGGATTCAGGGCTCTGTTGTGTCCCCTCTGGCTGCGGGCTGCGTTCTTCCAGTGAAGCGCAAGCGGCCCCACATGTCGCTTCTCATGAAGACAGGGGCTGACACCCAGCTGCTGACTAGGCCTGGGTCTGTCTATGAGAATGTTGTACTGTCAGGAGGCTCCCGCACCACACGTCCTGCCTGTGCGTTTGGTGAGCCTGGTGTTGTATGTGACGACGGAGCAGGGTTTCCTGTATCTAAAAATGTTTGTCAGAGTGGGAACCCTAGGCCCAGGAGGTCGCAGCGCGGGTTCCCCCAGCCCGCCCTCACCAGGCCGGGTATTACGTTAGTGCCTCCCCCGTCCGGACTTCCAATCCTAGCAGCGGTAGTGAGTCAGGCACACGTAATTTGGGTGGTAGTAATATCACTACAGGGCTACGGTGTGTAGGGACTCACCCTATCGGGCAGCATGGGGACCACACACCATGCATGGCCAGCCGCAGAGCAGGCTATCCCCAGCAAGCTACGGGAAGATGCTCAGCGGGGGAACTACCTCATTCACCGGGGTGATGAGCACTCTCCCGTATCAGACCGCCCCTTTCTGTCGGGGTCCCCCCTTGGGTGCGATTTCCTCGTTGGTAGAGTCAGGGTGCGATATCCCGACTCCACGAGACACCTTGCTCACACGGTTGGCGAAACCATGGTTTGCAATGCACAGCGGGAGGGACTGGATCACCTATCTACGATTCTTAGCGGACCAGCACTAGTTGGCGGCGGGGGCGCTTTGGGATTTTTACCGCGTATGGCTACAGAAGTGCCATATGTTGGCGTGGATGGAGAGAACGCTGAGGGCGGGGCTTGTGTTTCAGTTTGCACACCCCCACCCTCCGTTTTTGGGTTTGGTACAGACTCTATTGTCAGAGTCCGCGGCAGTGACAGCTCTGGCCGAAGAAATTCGTTCTCTGGTGGCGAAGCAAGCCATCGTCGTGGTCCCATGGGAGGACGTGATGAGTGGCATTTACTCCCGATATTTTCTGGTGCCCGAGAAATCGGGGGGGTGTCAGACTCATACTGGACCTGTCCCATGGAAGGTTCAGAATGTTGACCAACAGCCTTTCCAGGACCAGTTGGAGGTCCCAGCTCGGAGACAGAGCATGTTCCACAGGCTTGAGGCTTCCACACCTGTTTATGCGCTGGCAGAGTGGGAGACTGGTTCACCTCCATAGACCTGAAGGATGCATATTTTTACATCCCGATCTTCCCTCCTCACAGGAAATACCTACACTTCCTGTTTTTAGGGAATAGCGTACGAGTACCAGAGGCTGCCGTTCGTCTACTCTCTGGCTTCTCGCACCTTCACCAAGTGCGTGGAGACCGCGCTGGGGCCTCTGCATCATCAGGGGATACGAATTTTATTCTACCCTAGATGATGTTCTGGTCCTCATACCAGGCAGGTGGTGGAACTCCTCACCAGCCTGGGTTTTGCTGTGAACTGGAAGAAGAGTACTCCTCTTCCCAGTCAACAGGTGGAGTACTTGGGCTTAATTCTAAGCTCAAGGTCTATGAGGGCAACCCTCTCAGAGCGGCGGCGAGAGGATATTCTCGGCGCGCTCAGGACGTTCCGTCCTGGCAGGACGGTTACGGCGCTGTCCGTGATGCACCTGCTCGGTATGATGGCATCTGCTCAAACTGTGGTCCCTCTTGGCCTCCTCTTCATGAGGAGGATACAGAGTTGGTTTTTCAGTATGCAAATAGACCCTATGCGAGGCAAGTGAAAGCAACTGAAGGTTCCCATGTCAGTACTGGGGGACCTCACCCACTGGGGGGGGCCTGGGGCCCTCACCAGCAGGGTCTCCATGGGCAGCAGGCTATCACATGTCACGGTCTTCATCAACGCCTCCCTCACAGGAAGGGGGGGACGTCTCGGACCGACGCAGTAGGGGGCAGCTGGCAAGACCATGCTACCCGGTCTGCACTACATACCAATATGTTGCAATTGAAGGCAGTGCTTCTAATCCTCGAACAGCTCGGCCGTCATGTGATGGGCGAGCATGTTCTGATCAGGACGGACAGCACGACGTCGGCGTCGTATAGTAACAGGGAGGGAGGAGTACGCTCCCCCCGTCTCCACCGGGCGGCGGTCAAACTCTGGCTATGGGCGTCTCTCAATCTGCGCAGCCTGAGGGCTCTCCACATCCCCGGTAGGGAGAATGTGGGTGCAGATGTGATGTCGCGGGGCGGTCCCCACCCAGACGAGTGGGGACTACGTCCAGACGTAGTCGGGCAGGTCTGGGACCAATTTGGGGAGGCCGCGGTGGACCTGTTTGCAAGCAGTCAGTGCTACCAGTGCCCTCTGTGGTCAGTCGGAAGGACAACCCCTCTCTGGGAGTGGATGCCTTCTCGATGTACCTGTGGCCGCCCGGGATTCTGTACGCGTTCCCTCCCCAACACCCTGGACCCCCTACAATTTGCATACCACCCCAACAGGTCCACGGAGGACGCCATAGCCCATGTGCTGCACACAGCAGCATCACACCTGGACAAGAGGCAGGGGAACTATGTGAGAATGCTGTTCATCGACTACAGCTCAGCATTCAACACCATAGTCCCCTCCAAACTCATAGCCAAGCTCAGGGACCTGGGCTTGAACTATGACCTCTGCCAGTGGGTCTTGGACTTCCTGACGGGCATACCCCAGGTGGTGAGAGCAGGCAGCTGCACCTCCTCATCCATCACTCTCAACATAGGGGCCCCCCAGGGCTGTGTTCTCACATGACTGTCTGGCACAGCGGAACAACAACACAATCATCAAATTTGCTGACAACACAGTAGTGGTGGGCCTTATCTCTGCAAACGACGAGAGGGCCTACCTGGAAGAGGTAAAGAATCTGTCGCAGTGGTATCAGGAGAACTGCCTCTCCCTGAACATCAGCAAAACAAAAGAGATGATTGTGGACTTTAGGAGGTTGGGGGTCAGCGACTACAGCCCCCTCAGCATCGACGGGGCACCGGTTGAGAGAGTGAACAGTTTTAAGTACCTCAGAGTCCACATATCCGAGGACTTGACATGGACCACACACATTGACAGTGTTGTGAAGAAGGCACGGCAACACCTCTACTTCCTTAGACGCCTAAAGAAGTTCCAAGTCAGTCAGAAGATCTTTAAGAACTTCTACTCATGCACAATAGAGAGCATCCTGGCAATATCACCTCCTGGTTTGGGAATAGCACCGCACAAGACCGTAGCAGACTACAGAGAGTGGCCCGTTCAGCCGAACGCACAATTGGAGGTGGGCTTCCCACTCTCCAAGACATTTACAACAAGCGGTGCATGGGTAAGGCTAAGAGAATAATCAAAAAAACTCCAGCCACCCAAACAACTGCCTCTTTGAACTGCTGCGGTCAGGCAAGCGATACCGGAGTCTCATGGCAAGCACAGAGATACTCAGAAGAAGCTTCTATCCTCAAGCCATCAGAATGCTAAATGACAATAACACTATGTAACAAATATCAAATGCACTCACAGCACACACATCCACACGCACACACTCACTTTAAACAAACAACTCACTGCAGCACCCACTTTACCCACTTTAGACACCTAAACACACTTTATATTTATTGGTAAAGAATTTGCACTACAACCCATACCTCATTACGCCTTACTGTAAATTGTACCTAAATTGTACCTCATCCCATTTCTGCATTGTACTGTATAGTATATAGTATATTGTATTGTAACTCAGTTACTTTTCTACTCTGCATTGTATATTGTATATATGTATATATTGAACACTTTTGTCTACGTACTTGACTTCTATTTTATACTTACTATACTATTTTTATCTAGCACAATCTCTGGAGCATAACAGAAAGAAGCATTTTATATAAAAGTATTCTGTACTTCTGTATGACAACTAATAAAGACACTTGAAACTTGAAACTATGCACCTGATAGTTCAGCTGTTGGAGCGGGTACATCAGGAGCACAGTACTTTTATCCTGGTCGCGCCGGACCGGGGCACAGCTGTGTGGTTCCCGGCCCTGATTCAGCTCTTGGTGGCCCTGCCGTGGCCTGTTCCATGGTCACCGCGGGCCCTCTCTCAGGCATGCGGAACACTGTTCTGCCTCCTGTTCTGGGGCAGCCTCTAATGGCTTGGCTGCTGAAAGGGTGAATCTGGAGGGGATGCGTCTTAATTCTACTGTGGTTAACACCATCCAGAACGCGCATGCTCCGTCCACTACGCAGGGAAGTGGCGTACGGTTCGAGAGTGGAGGGCAGAACGCTGTTCAGCCACCCTCTCGTGAGACGTTTCCTGCTTGGCGCACGGCGTCTCAAGCCTGTGGAATGTGCTCTGTCTCTGAGCTGGGACCTCCAACTGGTCCTGGAAAGGCTGTTGGGGGCCCCGTTTGAGCCTCTTGAGCAGGCGCCATTGGATCGACTGTCTTTCAAGACCACGTTCCTTCTGGCCATCACCTGAACTGTGTGGTCTCTCGGTGCGGTCAGAGTGCCTGTCTATTCAGGCCAATAACAGTGCGACTCTGAGGCCTAATCTGGCCTTTGTGCCAAGGGATATCGGAACTCTTATCGATCCAGGGATATTGTGCTCCAGGCGTTTCACCCTCCTCCTCACGGTAGTGAGTTGGAGGCGAGCCTTCACCTGTTGTGTCCTGTCCGTGCGCTGATGGTTTACCTTAGTCTCACGCAGGATCTCAAGGCTACCGATCAACTGTTGTTTGTTACGGTGGCTCTCACGCGGGTAAAGCGCTGTCCAAGCAACGCCTGTCACATTGGTTATGCGAGGGCTTTGCCCTCTGCTACACTTTGGTCGGACGGATTCCCCCCACAGGTGCCTGCCCTGCTTGGGGGGGGGGCCTCGGTGGAGGACATCTGCGCTGCAGCCTCCTGGTCCTCTCCGGGTCCTTTTGTTAGGTTTTACCTCATGGACATGACTGGGGGCTCTGTCTCCAAGGCAGTCCTGATGGCCAGGACCTCTCATGCACCCCACCATCAGGTGGGCTAGCAGGTGTGTGTGGGTGTGGTCACACGTGGTCCCGCTTGCACTGTGGTTGTAGTTGACTGCCTCCCCCCTCTCGTTAGGCCGGGCGGATGGACGGGACTCCCCTCCCCCCTGGTCAGGGGCTTATGGGCCCTCAGGGGGTGCATTTGACGTGGCCACACATCCGCTCTGGCCCTTTTGATCTCAATATGGCAGAGCGAGACGCGATGTCAGATATGAAATATAGGAAGGTTATTCTATAACCCTAGTTATATGAATACTGACAGAGCGTCTCGCTCTTCAGCGCCCTGAGGGCCCTTGGATGTTTTTCACGCATGGAATTCAGACCACTTCCTGTGTCTTGTAGGAACACACAGGAGTAGGCGTGGTCACATGCAAGTGACGTGCATGTGTCAACTTTTTCACATGCACAATATGTGCATGGAGATGATATCGCAATATGGCAGAGCGAGACGCTCTGTCAGTATTCATATAACTAGGCTTATAGAATAACCTTTGTTAATTTGTTGACATGTTCAAAAAAGGAGTAGAGGGAAGCTAAGCTTATTGATCCCATTTTCGCCATTACATTTTACTTGATTTAACATAATATAGTGTATAATACATTATATACTATACTTTGACTTATAGTACAGTTGAATCTTTCACAAGACCATCGGTCTGGGGGTGGGAGACTGAGGTCCTTAACTGTCTTACCTTCAGATGCTTTCACATCTCTTTCATCACACCTAACATAAAACAGGAGCCTTGATCCATCAGGATTTCCTCCGCAATAGAATAGAATCTTTATTGTCATTGTTGGTACAACGAAATTGAGTTTAGAGCATCACCACTGGCATACAACCATACTGAATATAGCATATAGAAAATAATAATATCAATAATATAATATCAATGTCCCAAGTGCAATAGTGCTAGTGCAAATAAATAGTACAGTGGGCTAGCAGGTGTGTGTGGGTGTGGTCACACGTGGTCCCGCTTGCACTGTGGTTGTAGTTGACTGCCTCCCCCCTCTCGTTAGGCCGGGCGGGTGGACGGGACTCCCCTGATTACTTTTCCCCGAAAATAGTAATTTAACGCGTTAATCTTTAAAAGCCAGTAATCTGATTGCAATTACTTGTCCAAGTGGCTGTGCATTACTATTTCGTTACTATCTCATCATAAATTCATAATGCAGGCGGAATGCAGTATTTTATTTCGTTTTCGACAGTCAAAAATACATTTTTGAGCTGTTTTTCTTATTTGGGAGTGACGTGGTGTGGCAGTGAAAGGGTTACACAAGAATGTGGCCCGCGGCGTGACTGGACTCTCTGTCTGTGAGTGACTCTGCTTTGGCCCAATCACATTCCCCATCCACAGTCTGCGAATCAGAGGCAGAGTAGGGCGGGTCTTCACAGCACGTCATGTGACATATGCGCCAATCGTGTGACAGCAGGGCTCCGTTGCATTCGTCTGAGAATTCCACCCCAAAACGCTTACAGGAAGAAGAAACGCGGCTTATTATTATTACCGAGGCGCGCGGCTTATTATATTATTAAAACAGCTACTTGTGGGCACTCATAAAAACACCGTGGTCTACAAGTTGTTTAGCGAGAGGATGGTGGTAATGTGCTTCAATAGAACAATGGATCAATGCCATGTCAAAACTCGGCTCCGCTGATCTGAAGGGCTCCGCAGTACACACACAGACACACACGCGCGCGCGCACACACGGGATTGCAGCAGCCACACACACATTTCCACTGTCCAATAGACAAGCACCCTTTTCGACCGCGTGACATTGTTCAGATGTTTCAACTTCACCCCCAGAACCGCACCGAGTCCACCAAAACTATATGTGAAAGCGACCTAAACGTAAATACTGTCTACCGCTAAAAACAGCACATCCAATTGCATTGAAAGCATCTGGAATCACAACACTACGACGCTTCGACTAGGTACAGGAGGACTCGGAGGCCAGCCAAACAGCAAAAGAGAGAGATTGTTTCTTTCCCTATTGATTAATGTATATTTGATGGTGGCAGAGCAAAAGCTCTTATTTGCCAGATTTACAGTTAATTTACATGTTAAAGAGAGACTGATTGTATGTTTATAGAGAGACATTTATAAAAACAATTTAATAGTTACAGTTGATATAATTGAATAGTTCAGCCTGCATTTGTTAGATGTGAATGGATACACTGGTTTTGTAAAACCACTGGCTGGCTGCTCTAATGCTGTGAGCATCATAGACTGTTGCTTTACCATAGTTGATGGTACAGAAGCTGAAGCACTAGTTTAACAATTTACGTTATGTGCAGAGAAACAAGTTAAAAACAATTTATGCACTTTCAATAAAGCGTTTTAAAAAAACTGTTGGGGGAACGACGGGGCACAGCTGTGTGGTTCCCGGCCCTGATTCAGCTCTTGGTGGCCCTGCCGTGGCCTGTTCCATGGTCACCGCGGGCCCTCTCTCAGGCATGCGGAACACTGTTCTGCCTCCTGTTCTGGGGCAGCCTCTAATGGCTTGGCTGCTGAAAGGGTGAATCTGGAGGGGATGCGTCTTAATTCTACTGTGGTTAACACCATCCAGAACGCGCATGCTCCGTCCACTACGCAGGGAAGTGGCGTACGGTTCGAGAGTGGAGGGCAGAACGCTGTTCAGCCACCCTCTCGTGAGACGTTTCCTGCTTGGCGCACGGCGTCTCAAGCCTGTGGAATGTGCTCTGTCTCTGAGCTGGGACCTCCAACTGGTCCTGGAAAGGCTGTTTGGGGCCCCGTTTGAGCCTCTTGAGCAGGCGCCATTGGATCGACTGTCTTTCAAGACCACGTTCCTTCTGGCCATCACCTGAACTGTGTGGTCTCTCGGTGCGGTCAGAGTGCCTGTCTATTCAGGCCAATAACAGTGCGACTCTGAGGCCTAATCCGGCCTTTGTGCCAAGGGATATCGGAACTCTTATCGATCCAGGGATATTGTGCTCCAGGCGTTTCACCCTCCTCCTCACGGTAGTGAGTTGGAGGCGAGCCTTCACCTGTTGTGTCCTGTCCGTGCGCTGATGGTTTACCTTAGTCTCACGCAGGATCTCAAGGCTACCGATCAACTGTTGTTTGTTACGGTGGCTCTCACGCGGGTAAAGCGCTGTCCAAGCAACGCCTGTCACATTGGTTATGCGAGGGCTTTGCCCTCTGCTACACTTTGGTCGGACGGGTTCCCCCCGCAGGTGCCTGCCCTGCTTGGGGGGGGGCCTCGGTGGAGGACATCTGCGCTGCAGCCTCCTGGTCCTCTCCGGGTCCTTTTGTTAGGTTTTACCTCATGGACATGACTGGGGGCTCTGTCTCCAAGGCAGTCCTGATGGCCAGGACCTCTCATGCACCCCACCATCAGGTGGGCTAGCAGGTGTGTGTGGGTGTGGTCACACGTGGTCCCGCTTGCACTGTGGTTGTAGTTGACTGCCTCCCCCCTCTCGTTAGGCCGGGCGGGTGGACGGGACTCCCCTCCCCCCTGGTCAGGGGCTTATGGGCCCTCAGGGGGTGCATTTGACGTGGCCACACATCCGCTCTGGCCCTTTTGATCTCAATATGGCAGAGCGAGACGCGATGTCAGATATGAAATATAGGAAGGTTATTCTATAACCCTAGTTATATGAATACTGACAGAGCGTCTCGCTCTTCAGCGCCCTGAGGGCCCTTGGATGTTTTTCACGCATGGAATTCAGACCACTTCCTGTGTCTTGTAGGAACACACAGGAGTAGGCGTGGTCACATGCAAGTGACGTGCATGTGTCAACTTTTTCACATGCACAATATGTGCATGGAGATGATATCGCAATATGGCAGAGCGAGACGCTCTGTCAGTATTCATATAACTAGGCTTATAGAATAACCTTTGTTAATTTGTTGACATGTTCAAAAAAGGAGTAGAGGGAAGCTAAGCTTATTGATCCCATTTTCGCCATTACATTTTACTTGATTTAACATAATATAGTGTATAATACATTATATACTATACTTTGACTTATAGTACAGTTGAATCTTTCACAAGACCATCGGTCTGGGGGTGGGAGACTGAGGTCCTTAACTGTCTTACCTTCAGATGATTTCACATCTCTTTCATCACACCTAACATAAAACAGGAGCCTTGATCCATCAGGATTTCCTCCGCAATAGAATAGAATCTTTATTGTCATTGTTGGTACAACGAAATTGAGTTTAGAGCATCACCACTGGCATACAACCATACTGAATATAGCATATAGAAAATAATAATATCAATAATATAATATCAATGTCCCAAGTGCAATAGTGCTAGTGCAAATAAATAGTACAGTGACGAGTTATGTCACCGGGGGTTGGGGATGGGGGGTGCGAGCGGCAAGTTGATCGTTGAGCAGTCTGACAGCCAGTGAATAGAGGCTGTTGGTCAGTCTGCTAGTACCGGACTGGATGGATCTGTACCTTCGACCAGAGGGCAGCAGATGGAAAAGATGGTGTGCTGGGTGGAACTGGTCCTGTAGGATGTTATTCACATGACGTAGGCAGCGGGAGGTGAAGACTGTGGAGATATCTGGAAGGCTAGCTCCAGTGATCCTCCTTGCAGTCTTGACCACTCTGTGGAGGGCCTCCTTCTCTGCCCTGGTGCAGCTGGAGAACCACACCAGTAGTCCGTAGGTGAGCACACTCTCTACTGCGCAGTGGTAGAAGTTAGCCATCAGTCCCTGTGGGAGTTTTGCCCATTTAAGTTTCCGTAGATAGAAAAGGCGTTGCTGTGCTTTCCCCACAGCAGAGGTAATGTTGATCCCCCAGGACAGGTCATCAGTCATAGTCACGCCCATAAAGTTAAAATTTGAAACCCTCTCCACCTCCTCACTTCCAATGCGGAGTGGAGAGTGGCTGAGGACCTCTGAGGTCACCAGTCCTGCAATCCCTACCCGGCTGAAGATTTAAAGCAACTCCCGGGCAATTCCCCATTCCCCAATATTAGAGGATTCCGGTATGTTACAGAGGCGCTGCTTCTCTGGTGGATACAGCATGTACTCTCCCCAGCACCTCCAACTGGCCTCTTCTTAAGATCACTCAATAGAATTAGTTGAATGCAGTGCACCTGGGCCGCTCTCCTCCAGTAACAGGTGCCTGCAGCTCACCTGGTGCTGCTTCTCCAGTCTGTGAGCAGGTCATTGGGGAGAAACTTGCCCTCAATTATCCTCCCCAGTGGCCTGTGTTGTGGGAAGACTGACCGAGGCACTGGGGTACCCTACGCACGCACGCACGCACGCACGCACGCACGCACGCACGCACGCACGCACGCACACACACACGCACACACACACACACACACACACACACACAGACACACAGACAGACATATCCACACACACGCAAACAAACACAGACAGACGGACATATAGACATACATATCTACACACACGCACGCGTGCACTCGCACACGCACACACACACACACACACACACATACACACAAACACAGACAGACGGACAGATATACAGACATCCACACACATAGCAGCCTCCAGCCTTGACGGAAACACATCCGTGCACAAACACTCACAGTAGCCCTGACACTGTTTTGGCTCCACATCAGTAGACACATGGAGTTCCGAGGCTGGCTGCTAGATAGCAGGATGTACAGCACCAGTGATGCCGGTAACGCGTTACTAAGTAACGCGTTATTGTAATCTGATTACTTTTCCCCGAAAATAGTAATCTAACGCGTTAATCTTTAAAAGCCAGTAATCTGATTGCAGTTACTTGTCCAAGTGGCTGTGCATTACTATTTCGTTACTATCTCATCATAAATTCATAATGCAGGCGGAATGCAGTATTTTATTTCGTTTTCGACAGTCAAAAATACATTTTTGAGCTGTTTTTCTTATTTGGGAGTGACGTGGTGTGGCAGTGAAAGGGTTACACAAGAATGTGGCCCGCGGCGTGACTGGACTCTCTGTCTGTGAGTGACTCTGCTTTGGCCCAATCACATTCCCCATCCACAGTCTGCGAATCAGAGGCAGAGTAGGGCGGGTCTTCACAGCACGTCATGTGACATATGCGCCAATCGTGTGACAGCAGGGCTCCGTTGCATTCGTCTGAGAATTCCACCCCAAAACGCTTACAGGAAGAAGAAACGCGGCTTATTATTATTACCGAGGCGCGCGGCTTATTATATTATTAAAACAGCTACTTGTGGGCACTCATAAAAACACCGTGGTCTACAAGTTGTTTAGCGAGAGGATGGTGGTAATGTGCTTCAATAGAACAATGGATCAATGCCATGTCAAAACTCGGCTCCGCTGATCTGAAGGGCTCCGCAGTACACACACAGACACACACGCACGCGCGCACACACGGGATCGCAGCAGCCACACACACATTTCCACTGTCCAATAGACAAGCGCCCTTTTCGACCGCGTGACATTGTTCAGATGTTTCAACTTCACCCCCAGAACCGCACCGAGTCCACCAAAACTATATGTGAAAGCGACCTAAACGTAAATACTGTCTACCGCTAAAAACAGCACATCCAATTGCATTGAAAGCATCTGGAATCACAACACTACGACGCTTCGACTAGGTACAGGAGGACTCGGAGGCCAGCCAAACAGCAAAAGAGAGAGATTGTTTCTTTCCCTATTGATTAATGTATATTTGATGGTGGCAGAGCAAAAGCTCTTATTTGCCAGATTTACAGTTAATTTACATGTTAAAGAGAGACTGATTGTATGTTTATAGAGAGACATTTATAAAAACAATTTAATAGTTACAGTTGATATAATTGAATAGTTCAGCCTGCATTTGTTAGATGTGAATGGATACACTGGTTTTGTAAAACCACTGGCTGGCTGCTCTAATGCTGTGAGCATCATAGACTGTTGCTTTACCATAGTTGATGGTACAGAAGCTGAAGCACTAGTTTAACAATTTACGTTATGTGCAGAGAAACAAGTTAAAAACAATTTATGCACTTTCAATAAAGCGTTTTAAAAAAAACTGTTGGGGGAACGACGACGACTTCGTAACCTAGTTACTTTCAAAGTAACTAAGTTACTCTGATAATCAAGTAATCAGTAAAGTAACTTGGATTACTTTTTAAAGGAGTAATCAGTAATCAGTAATCGGATTACTTTTACAAGTAATCTGTGGCATCACTGTACAGCACTATACTACTACTAACAGCTCTCTGTGATGTGAGTGCACAGAAGGTTTAGCCGCAGGTCCCCTCTAACCTTCCACCACCTCCTGGAAGAGGAGAGATACAACTTTTTAAACAAATTGACACACAACCACATAAATGTCTTTTTTTGTTTGTTGGTTTTTCAGTATTCATTTATTTAATTTCCTTTCATTAATCAAAAAGGTGGGAAAACTTGATTTCACAAATAAAAATGTGGGTTTACTCTCTACTACATGCTTCATCACAAGTAGGCTAACACTGCTTCCTGACAGTCAGCAAGCGAGCGATCAGGGGACGAAATTGCGCGCGACACTGTCCTGATATGACGCAGCACGTGTCGCGGCGAGACTAGCCCGCACCAATCAAATTAACTAACTAACTAACTAAGTTAGACAATAACATACTTACTTGAAACACCCAACACTTGAGCTACTGTCCCCCATGTAGCCTCTTTTCTGTTTAGGTCCTTGTGGAACGGGTGTCATGCTTCTCTACTTCAAAGATCATCTTCTCCACGTCCATGCTGCTTAATCATAATAATCGCTGTTTTATTTGGAACAGGGGGCAAAGCAGCCTGCGATTCTCGACCAATAAAAAGTGTTTAGGGGCGGGACTCTGCCGCGTAATTCGCTCAACTAGAGACACAGCGAGCGAATATTTGAGGGGTGAACGACATCGCTGCTCAGTTCGCTGTCGCTCGCGGCAGGTCAGGATAGTCTGATTGAAACGAATACATTTTAATCACTTTTTCTTGCTCGCTCACTCGCTCGCGTCGCTCTATGTCAGGACGGGGTGTAATGCTTGTTTCTTGAGCTTGTAATATGATTCTCAGTAGGCCTATTGCCTAACCAACATATGCCTTATTCAATTGCCCACACCTAATGTGGCCATTAAAGGGGAACTATCTTACTATTTCTTTCACTATTTGGGCAATTTTACACAATTCCTGTGAGTCTATGGAACACATCTGTACGTTTATTTTTTTTTAAATGCATTGTTTTGTATTTCTAATCAAGTACTGTAGAGCAGCAGTTTCTGCCCTTCAAGATTCCAAGCTGTTTTTGGCTGGGCTCCGCCCCCATACTCGCAATGCGCTTTGAGTGACAGTCACCCACAGTCTGCACTGGCAGATACCTTTTTGGGGGAGAGAGAGAGATAGAGAGATAGAGAGGGACTAATTAATTTCGCCGCAGGGGGGCATAATCCCACGGGACAATGCATTGGTAACTTGTTTCAAATGACAATATAATACCCCCGTGAATATCATTGCACGGATCGGAATACGCGTGGGAGCGTGCGCTATGATATTTCGGGGGTCTTGCCCGCAACAATTGTGCATGATACAATAGTAATATAGTAATAAGTAATAACACCTAGACAGTGTTGGTACAACCCTACATTGCTAGAAAACAATGCAAACCCCTGAAAAAGGCCATAGTTCCCCTTTAACACCAAAAACGAGTTAAGTTGTTTCTGGGCCTAAGTCGTTCAGTGCCAAAAACTACTTAACACTAGAACCATGGAGAAAATGTCACTGATTCCCGCCGGAAGGGGTCAGATGACCCCACAGCTTATATGAGAAATATGAGAAAAATAAACAGTGTAAACTATATAATTACCTCTTAATATAAAAATATGAGGTTTACCACAGGTTTGAGTGACAAAAAAAAAAAAAAATAATAATAATAATAATAATAAATAAAAATATAATAATCTTTTGTTTATTTTTGTGATGGAAGAGCCACACATTGACGGGCAAAGAGCCACATGCGGCTTGCGAGCCATGGGTTGGCCACCCCTGCGCTAGACGCTCGCAAAGTGCTGTGACTTTCCACATATATTCCATATATATGTGGAATAACGTTCTAATTACATTTTCCTGAAGTCATTTTGAAATTTCAGAAACCGTGCCAGATAAAACGGGTACTTTTAGGAAAAGTCATTGAGTGACAGAGCTGGAGCTCGACCGAGTGACGAGGATACATTTATTGAAAATGCCTAGGGGTCATTTGACCCATTGTCGGCTCTGCTAGTGTTAAGTCGTTTCTGGGTCGTTTTTCCAATATTTGTATTCATTATCCACCCAGGGAGCCTGTTGTTACCATATGGAATGAGTCTGAGGTCGCCAAGGTGCAATACTGGCCGCATCCCACTAGACGGCGGTATCGAGCACCCTTTGTAACTTTGTATCTTCGCCTGTGGGATGGCCAAATGTCTCAGGTTTTATTTTTCCTTGTCGGCCAAGGCGAACGGTTGTCCCGGTTGCATTGAAGCGCGTCAAATATCCCCGATCCATATGTTGTGGTGGATTATGCCGTGGACCAAATTAACATTGGATGTACCAGATGGCGATCAAACAATTGGAATATTATTTTTGGAATACTCCCGATCACAGGTAAGAACGATCTGATGTAAATTGTAGCTTGATCCTGCAATGCTTTCATACCAATCAGGCTGATAACCATTTTTAGTGTTCAATACGAATGCCATTACTGACAATCAAATAATCAAAAACGACCCCCCCCCCCCCCCCCCCTTTCATGCATTCATGATGGAACATAATACCTATGATATAGATTTGATTTCGGGATAATAGCGTATACAGGCAAGAAATGGCAACGTCTTTAGTGGAATTGACGTGTAGGGCTATAACTCAGCATTTCATGAACTACCCTAGACCGCTCTAAAACCATACTTATATTCACTATGGTATAACACAGGAACGTATGGATGGAAAAATGTATTATTTTTCACATATTGAACGATAGATAGGTGATGTCAAATGGGCCATAGTATTGTATCCATAGCTATAATATAGAATATAGTTATAGCTCTACAAACAAGATGACGGATCCCTATCTATCTAGTGGTGGCGTCACAACAGACGGCTGCGTCTAATGGCTGTCACTGAAAGTGTTAAAGATGTAACCCGAAATATAATCTTGCACTTCAATATATTCGATATACCACGCAGAGGGACAATTTCACCCCTCAGCAGCTAAACAACTTTGCTTAGATTATGGGCACCATTACCTTTTAGCAGTTTCTTTATCTTGTTATTCCTACTGTATTCCCAAAGTAATTCAATGTCCCAAGACAGCCATCTCTTGCAATCAGGGTGCGAACTGTGGGGGAGCTAACATGAGCTTGGCATAAACTCCCCTGAAAACAATGGTTTGTGAAATGTTGAGGCATCTCTAAACTATTAACTAGGGCTGTCCCAGACTAAGGATTTGGATAGTCATCTTTGATTGGCCGAAATTTGTCGATAGTCGAAAATTATTATAATAATTTTTGTATCATTACATTATGGGCTGTGGGGGGTGCTTAATGTCTGAAGGAGTCGACTGAAGGCTTCTTGTCCTCTGCAAAAGCATGCAATTGGTCCACTGATGGATACATCTTGATATTTGTCTATAGTCTAGTCTAGTGTGTTCATTAGATGTGTGAAATCCTCTTTAAGTGCCTCTGTGCCCATTTTATTAGGCAGTTAGCCTTGCTGGTATGTGCAACATTATCATTAGCCACGCTTCCATGCCTCTTTGCTTTTTGAAATAATGATAAAAAATGTAAATAAAAGTTTAAAATTGTATTTAAAAAATAAATTGCATTCGACCAAGAGGTTGGCAGTCGAATACGGCTCCTTTCGATAGTCGACTATAAACCACTGTATTTGTGAATCATGTAATCTGGAACTGAATGTCAACCAGCAGGATCAAACTGAAAGAAAATGAATCACCAGTGGCATGGAACATAATTGAAAATACCTTTTGAAAAATGAAGGGAGGATTTCCTGGATGTTGATTAAATTGGGGACCAAATTAAGGCTTAATCTATGTCCAACCTCTGATGCTGGGAAATGGTGGCGGTCCCCCCCTCCAATCCATTGCATGTATAAAATGCTGCACTGATGTGGTTGAAACTGACATTATAGTAGGTGATAATAGCGTGAAAAAAAGCCTTACCTCTTCTGTGTGAGCATCACAAAGTTTGTTTCCAGAGAGAAGTTTATTTTTCAGGCTCTTGTTCTACAAAAAAAGGAGAGAAATAATTAATGTCCTTGAGTAACAAGAATATATTGTTCCTAGTGTGCTGCAGTCAGGGGCGGACCTTCCTACAGGCGATATAGGCGGTCGCCTAGAGCGCCACCCAGAGGGGGGCGCCAAAAAAAAAAAAGAAAAAAAAAAAACGTATTTTTTTATTTTTTATTTAATTTTTTTTTCTCTGTGCAGTTTTGGCGCCCCCCTCTATATCTGCAACCATTATTTTTACATAAAAAAAATTCTAACATAAGGGAAAATGAGCCAAAAATCTAAAACGGTTGGTCGGTCTGAGCCTCAGCTTTAGCCGGTGTTCACAGTCAGAACATGCTAGAGCGCTGTGCATTGATGGGTATCGGTCAAGTGTTTATAGAATTGAGCGTTGAGGAAAGAAAGACTAACGTTAGAGAACTATGAAGAGACAAAAGCCATAAAAAAAAAATTACAAAAAAATTTGGTGAATCTCGCCTAGGGCGCCAAATGTGCTAGGTCCGCCCCTGGCTGCAGTTAAGCTTGTAGGCTATACTCTGCTTGTAATCTGCAGAGACAAATGTAATTAGACACAATTTCGTCTTGGCGGACAGTTTTGATTTGTCGACCTTCGCATTGACCCAACACATTTACAATTGTTAATGAGTTCATCAATTATCTAATTACCTGTAATCAAGTGTCTATTCTTCAACTGCACTCTCAGCCACGTGGAACACGGTGGAACACAAGTGTAAGCAATGAAATATTTACTCATCAACACCTAATCAATGATACCTACACCAACACACCTCCATCATGATAAATGCACAGCAACCAAGTGCAATGCTATCAGCAGCAGTCTCTTTTGGAGGCTTCCATTATCTTCCAGTCTTCAATTTTCTACAATATACAGCAAGTGCATGAGAACAGAATATAGATGCTCTGTCTGTCCCCAAAATGTCTATGACAGGGTACCGATACATGATGAGAGAGGTGAAATGTGCTATAATGATATGGCTGTTCCAATGCCTCACAACTAATATAACAGAAATCAGATACCGGCACTATAATCAAAGGTCAAAATGTTCTATTTTGAAAAGCTATAACTTCTACACTGTGCGTCAGATTGACAGATGCAACTACATACACATATCCAGCTATTTTTCATTTCAAACCTTTATTTATACAGGTAAAATATCATTGAGACACAGGGCTACTGTAGATCCACCCTTACTTACAATTCATTATGAATTGAAAATGGGGGACCCTGATGTAAACAAGACAAAAGTCTTTCTCTGGTCTGCATCCCCTTAACAATTGTGTGTATTGAGCCGTACTGTATTGTACCCATTCTGCAATCTGTTAATAAAACTCTGTTAAATAAAAAATTGTCACAGTGCAGATTGATTGATTGAATGAAAGTTTGCAGAATGTGTACAATACAGTACGGCTCAATACACACAATTGTTAAGGGGATGCAGACCAGAGAAAGACTTTCGTCTTGTTTACATCAGGGTCCCCCATTTTCAATTCATAATGAATTGTAAGTAAGGGTGCAACTTGCTCCGTGCAATCCATTCTTTGTGGATCTAGCCCCACAGTCTCATTTGGAAGAGTGACCTGATCCACCAAACAAACACAACAAATACATAAAACAAGTCCCAGACAAATACAAGACAAGTAACTAAACTAAAAATCTAAGAGAGGCTCAAATCTAGATAAATTTTATTGAGAACAAGAACAGGCCCCCATCAAGTTTCTTTAATAGTTGTCATACAGAAGTACAGAATACTTTCATACAAAATGCTTCTTACTGTTACGCTCCAGAGACTGTGCTAGACAAGATAGTATCAAATAACATAGTATAGCATGTAATTTAGAAGTAGAAAATGAGGTCACAGTGTTCAGTATAGACATATGTACAATGTTCGATGCAGAATAGACGTAACTGAGTTACCATATAATATACAATACTATGCAGTGTACTAATGTACAGTACTATATAGTGCAAAGCAGAAATGGGATGAGGTACAATTTAGGTACATGGATGCCCTCTCATGGAAGCTATACTTGGTTTAGGACTTTGCCACAATATAACTGCATAAAAGATCATGGCACATATCAAGGCAGCAAGAAACAGTGTCTTGTAGCCAAAATTGGCTGCAGCCTATCACGAATTACATCGGCTACTTGTTTAATATAGATTTGAACCGCAGGGCAACCATTTAGTTGCATTATCCGACCCGGCACGGTCTAACCCGACTTGTTAAGGAGCTCACAATTCTCCAGAAAACCCCAAAATGTTGCGCTATTCAGAAAATTGTTGAAATGGAGATATTGGCAATTTTGAGTGCTTTGAGCAGTGGCGGCTGGCCACTGGGGGCGCTCGGGCGCCGACCCCCCTGTTAAAAGAGAGAGAAGATTTTTTTTAGTTTTTTGTTTTATAGCCCTATAAATAATATAAACATGTTTAAAATGAATAATATTTACTCATTTTAAGTATGTTTGTGTTTCCAATGCACAATATAACGTTAATATATCAAATAAAAAATTATCGTTTTCCTGAACAGGAAGTGACTCACTGCGCATAGCCGCATTTCTCCCTAGCCGTATTTCTCGCCCGGGCTAGACGCAATAGCGCTCTGAGTGCGTCATCGCTGTATCCGTCGCAGCCAATCAGTGCGTAACGCGCTGTGCGTTGAAATATGATGTATTATGTTGGAAGCCGGGCGCGATTTGAAGCGGTCTAGGCAAGCATCCTTAGCAGTTTTTTTTTATTTCCGTAGCCGCATTTCGCGGAGACGCTCTCTGATTGGCCGACGCGGCGACGACAGTACTTTTTCCGTAGCCGCATTTTGCAGAAGTGGATGGTAGATCGCCAGGTAGTTTGCCGGATGTTCGATGCTGTGTGTTGTGATGCAGTCTCGAGTCTGGACAGTGGGCAGTGGAATATACATCGACAACAGTCTGGGGGACAGTCAGTGGACATACACTTTATTAAGCCCTCCGGCTGGACCACGTTTCAATTAAACAAAGTGAGTTAATTCTCTTTCTCTCTCTCTCTCTCTCTCTCTTAGCCACTCAGCTAACGCTAGCCGCTGTTAGCCACTCAGCTAACGCTTCTCTCTCTCTCTCTCTCTCTCTCTCTCTCTCTCTCTCTCTCTCTCTCTCTCTCTCTCTCTCTCTCTCTCTCAGCCACTAGACTGTAGTCTATCACTCTGACAACAGTGAGTGGACCACGTAAACAGTGAGTTAATTCGGTCTCTCTCTCGCTCTCTCTCTCTCTCTCTCTCTCTCTCTCTCTCTCTCTCTCTCTCTCTCTCTCTCTCTCTCTCTCTCTCTCCCCCTCTCTCTCTCGCTCGCTCTCTCTCTCTCTCTCTCTCTCTCTCTCTCTCTCTCTCTCTCTCTCTCTCTCTCTCTCTCTCTCTCTCTCTCTCTCTCTCTCTCTAAGCCCCCTGCTGTACTCACTCTACACACACGACTGTGTGGCCAAGTTCAGCTCCAACTCCATTGTGAAGTTCGCCGATGACACGGTGGTGGTGGGGCTGATCTCGGACAACGACGAGAAGGCCTACCGGGAGGAGGTTGAGGTACTGGAACGTTGGTGCCAGGACAACAGCCTGCTCCTGAACATTGGTAAAACCAAGGAGCTGATCGTGGATTATAGGAGAGGACAGCGGGAGACACACACACCACTGAGGATTAACGGGGCTACCGTGGACAGGGTGAGCAGCTTCAAGTACCTGGGGGTCCACATCTCAGAGGACCTGACATGGTCAACACACATAGGCACAGTAGTAAAGAAAGCGAAGCAGCGCCTCTACCACCTGAGACAGTTAAGGAAGTTCAGAGTATCGGGGAAGATACTCCAGTCCTTCTACTCAGGAGCTGTAGAGAGCATCTTGACCGGAAACATCACTGCCTGGTATGGGAACAGCACGGCACAGGACAAGAAGGCCCTACAGAGTGTGGTGCGCTCAGCCGAGCGTACCACGGGTATTGCGCTACCTCCCCTGCAGGCTCTATACAACAAGAGGTGCAAATCCAGAGCCTGCAGGATAATGAAAGACCCCCACCACCCCAATAACAGCCTGTTCCAGCTGCTGAGGTCAGGCAGACGCCTGCGAATTCTAGAGACTAAGACGGAGAGGCTTAGGCTAAGCTTCTTCCCCCAGGCCATCAGAGCCTTGAACAATGAACATTGAGAGACACAGAAACTGAACTATCCACACACAAGTACATACACGACACGCACGCTGAGCACGCTCACACACTAGCAGCCACTTTAACACTCATGCCGCACACACGCACACTTATGGCCAGAGGAAAGGCCACTTAAAGTAGTATACCATCAGGAACAGTGTATTGCACTACTAAAGCTAACTAGCATGTCCTATATGCTCTGTAAATACTAATGTACAGATACCGAGATGGCACACCATGTACCTGTTTATTGCACTGTTTTATTGGATTCTATTAATATGTTGTACCACTGTATTTTCATTGGATTCTATTATATGTTGTACCACTGTATTGCACATCGTCGCGGGCAAGACCAGCCGCATTTCATTGTATACCTGTATGCCGTGACAATTAAAACTCTTGAATCTTGAATCTTGAATCTCTCTCTCTCTCTAACTAACGTGATTCTCTCTCTCTCTCTCTCTCTCTCTCTCTCTCTCTCTCTCTCTCTCTCTCTCTCTCTCTCTCTCTCTCTCTCTCTCTGCCACTCAGCTAACGCTTCTCTCTCTCTTTCTCTCTCTCTCTCTCTCTCTCTCTCTCTCTCTCTCTCTCTCTCTCTCTCTGCGTGTGTTTGGAGACGGAGCGAGTTTGTTTCTAACTTTTCTATTTATATATTGTGTTTCAAATTGTGAATTAGACTGTACTTTATTTGACTGGTTGTGTGTTGTTGGTGGTTTGGTAGTGTTGTGGGGAGTCAGTGTTCGCTTGGTCAGCTGTCCGCTGCCAGTGACATGCCAATGCGTGGTACATGTTTGCAAAATGTTTGGTATAGCGCCCCCTATGGAGAATAATGTACCGGCCGCCACTGGCTTTGAGATGTTATCTATATGTCTCCTTATTTGCAAAACATAATATGACTTGTAAATATGTACATTTTTAACTCTATTCAAATAACTACAATGTCGAGGAGAGGGGCTGAGTTAATTTTCAGGGGGGGTGCAGTATCGATGAAATGAGAGGAGAGGAGACACACCAAAATCCATTCCGAAACAATGCAACTTTGTTGGCGGTGTGAAAATATGCCGAGAAACATTAATATCTTTGGAACCGTTTGTGTTCAATTGTATCTGAATCGGTATTTCTCCGTCACACAAAAGCTGGCTGGCAGTCTGAATAATCTACTCCAGTACACACTCTGCAAGTCTGTAAGCTTGCGCATAATGGAGTATAGAGAGAAGGCTCTATAGCAGAGGTCCCCAACCATCGGGTCGCGGACCGGTACCTGGCCGTAGATCATTTGGTACCGGGCTGCAAAGAAATAATAAAGTTATTTAAAAGAAATATATTTTATTTTCACTAGTCTTCCAGGTATTTTACTTACAAAAATTGCCACTTCCGCTTGTGCCTCACTCTTTTTCGTTAAATAAGCCATAATGCCATAATGCGCCCGTTCTGGTAATTCACTCACAGCTCGCGCTGTGGTTGAAAGTGAGACATGATTATAATCAAGTTTTTATGCACCTCGAGTCTCCCGAACACATAGAGACAGCATATACGCTGAGCTATGGTAACTTTCATGCACCGTAAGCCTCTTTTATGTCATCACTAGGCCAATGAGAATGCTTCTTCAGAAATAGCGGCAGAATACATAAAACCAAAATAAATAGGTATCAGTCACATAGTTAGTGTTGGATTACAGCTGAGCTCAACACAGACTCTTGTCTCTGTTGTATAAGTCCACAAGAATGTATGACATTTCCTGCATGAACACACATCAGAATACAGGGCCAACACAGTAAATAACAGTTGATTGTACACACTTGTTTAAGTCATTTACAATGAAAAGCTGACTTCATTACTGCCTACGCCCATAGTCAAAATCTGCAGCTCCTGGCTCTAACTGAGACCTGGATAACCCCCAATAACTCATCAACACCTGCAACATTATCTACAAACTATAACTTCACTCACACACCTCGACCTTCCAGACGGGGTGGAGGCACTGGCCTCATGACATCTCCTTCATGGGCTACAAACTTAACACAACTGCCAGAACTGTCACTCTCCTCCCTCGAATATCATGCAGTATCTGTCTCTAATCCTTTCAATCTCACCATTGTTACACTCTATCGCCCCCCAGGTCCCCTCGATCACTTCACAGATGAGCTGGACATGCTTATAAGCTCCTTACCGGAAGATGGTACCCCTCTCCTTCTATTGGGCGACTTCAACCTGCCTGACTCATCTCAGTCGGTCCCAGTGGTCTCCCTCCTACAACAATTTGACCTGACTCCCACTGCCATGCCTCCCACCCACAAAGCAGGCAACTCCTTGGATCTCATATTTTCCCGTAACTCCAGCATCATTAACACCATGGTAACTCCCCTACATGTATCTGACCATTCCTTCATATCCTTCTCACTAACTCTCATGCTTAACCGAAAGGTCTTCACCCCAACTCAAACCGTCTCACTCAGACGCAACCTGCCCTCCCTATCCCCCTCCACCCTCTCCTCTGACATAATATCCGCTCTACCTTTGAGTGACACCTTCTCTCTGCTCTCCCCACAGAGATGGCAACCTCCACCCTCCTCTCAGCCCTTGCAACCTCCTTCGACAAGCTCTGTCCCCTCGTTGAGAAACCTGCCCGCCGTTCCCCACCCAGTCCATGGCTGACGGATGCAGTGAGAGAACAAAGACAGGTCCTGAGAGCGGCTGAGAGGAAGTATAGAAAGTCACGCCTCACTGCTGACATTGACACATATCACAACCTCTTGTTAACATTCTCCAAAACCATTACTAATGCCAAAGCTTCTTTCTTTCACCATAGGATCGAGGCCTCTGCCAAGACTCTTCACAAACTGCATGCTACCATGTCCTCCCTCCTCACTCCCCCCCCCACCCCCTCCTCCCTCATCTTTTTCTGCCGAAGACTTTGCGATCTTCTTTGAGGAAAAAGTGGAGAACATCCGCAGCTCCTTCTCCCAACCCCCACCCATTCCAAACGCTGAATCGAGAACCTCATCCTTCATTCTGTCTTCTTTCTCTCCCATTACAGAAGCCGAGACCCTGACACTGGTAACGTCAAACCGTCCGACTACATGCCAGCTGGACCGGCTACCCTCCCCACTCCTCCAGACCGTAGCACCGGATATCCTCCCATTCCTAACTGCAACCATCAACTCCTCACTCAACTCTGGGGTGGTCCCCACCTCCCTAAAACAAGCCAGAGTCACACCCCTCATAAAAAAAAAACCCTGAACCCCACCGTCATAGGCAACTATCGTCCTGTCTCTCTTCTCTCCTTCCTTTCTAAAACACTTGAACGTGCTGTATCCAACCAACTTACTGCTTATCTCTTACAGAATGACCTCCTAGACCCCAATCAGTCTGGCTTCCGGACTGGCCACTCCACATAAACGGCCCTCATTGTGGTCACAGAGGCACTTCACTTAGCAAAAGCTAAAGGCCTCTCCTCTGTCCTGATTCTCCTAGATCTATCTGCAGCCTTTGACACAGTCAACCATCAGATCCTCCTCGCGGCCCTCGCAGGAATGGGAGTGGCTGGATCTGCGCTGACATGGCTGACATCATACCTCAACGACCGCTCCTACCAAGTGTCATGGAGAGGGACTCTGTCGGCCACCCGCCCCCTGCGGACAGGTGTCCCCCAGGGCTCGGTCCTAGGACCCCTTCTCTACTATAAATCACTGGGTAACATTATCACGTCTCATGGCTTCTCATATCATTGTTATGCAGATGATACGCAACTCTTCCTCTCCTTCCCTCCCTCAGATATCCACGTCTCTGAGCGGATCTCGGCCTGTCTGTCCGACATCTCCGCCTGGATGACGACCAACCACCTCAAACTGAACCTAAGCAAAACAGAATTGCTCCACCTGCCGGCCAAATCCTCCCCCCTGACGACCTCTCCATCACAGTCGAGAATGCAGCTGTGACCGCGTCCCTGACCGCCAAAAACCTTGGTGTTGTCCTCGACGACCAGTTGAACTTCTCTGCTCACATCGCAGCGACAACCAGAACCTGCAGATTCCTCCTGAGCAACGTCAGAAGGATCCGCCCCTTCCTGACAAAAGAAGCCACCCAACTCCTCGTCCAATCAACAGCCATCTCCCGCCTCGACTACTGCAACGCACTGCTAGCTGGCCTCCCGGCCACTGCCACCAAGCCTCTTCAACTCATTCAAAACGCAGCGGCCCGCCTGATCTCAAACCTACCAAAGTCGGCCCATGTCACCCCACTTCTTAAGGACCTGCACTGGCTCCCCATTGCTGCATGTATCCGCTTCAAGGCCCTCGACCTAGCATACCGTGCGGCAAAGGGAACCGATCCCGCCTACCTCCGGTCAATGGTCTCTAACTACACACCCTCAAGACCCCTACGCTCTGCATCCTCTGGCCGCCTCAGACCTACTCCTATCCAAGCTCCGGGAAGGTCATCAAAGAGAAGCCGCCTATTCTCAGTCCTTGCCCCACAATGTTGGAATGAACTATCCACCCCAGTTAGGACAGCCGAATCCCGTCCAATCTTTCGCCGTCGACTAAAGACGCACTTCTTCAACCATTATCTGAAATAATTAAAAAAATTAAAAGAAATCTAACCCTAACTAACCTTACTGTCATGCACTTGTCCTAATAAACTAACCTACACTGTAACATGCAACACGTTGATGAATATTGTTACTCAGCTGATAGAGTTGTACCCTTCCTGATGACCTGTCGTACAGAACTTGTAAGTCGCTTTGGATAAAAGCGTCAGCTAAATGACTAAATGTAAATGTAAATGTAAATGTGGAAATATAGATAGATAGATATGGTAGAATTCATAGATACTGTAGATACTTTTTTTTTTTTTTATCCACTTTTTCTCCCATTTTTCTATATTTTCTCCCATCCCAATTTCGTATCATCCAATTTAACCCTCCCCTGTCACGAACGCTGTTTCTTGCCTCCCACAAGCCGGCTGCAATGTGGACTAAGTCATACATAGCACAAGTCCCCTCCGGTACTTGAGGTAACAGCAGTCGCATCTTTTCACCTGCGCAGCTCGATCTCTCAGTGTCGAGGAGTAACGCGTGGGAGGCTCACGCTGCCCCCGACACTTCCTGATTCTACTGCGCAGGCGCACCAACCGACTTGTAGGAGTCGCTTGTTCACAACGTTCGATCCCCACCCTTCAGTTTTCCCTCCCCGTAATACGGCCAATGTGTATTACTGCGGACGACCAGCTAAACTGAAAACAATGTGGAGAGCTGGATTCGAACAAGCGAATCCTAGCGTCTCCACACTGGTGGCGAGTGCCTTGCCCACTACACCACCTAGCCGCCCTAGATACTGTAGATACTTTTATGGATAGACTTATTAGCAAAAAAACGGCTGAATCCTGACAGCACCTACCCCATACCAGTGAATGCCTCTCACCTGCAAAAGGTGTTAGGTGGGGGAGGGGTTAGGTGGTAAAGGCCAGTGGGTATTTGTAGTTCTGCATGCATCTTAAGAGAACAGCCAACAGCCCCTTTGATGCTCTGTAGCTCAAAATGGGCTATTGTGTTATCAACTTTGTTAATAAGACATAGATTGAAAAGTATCCGCCGGATTTGTACAAGTGATGGCTTATTTTGTAGGTAAGAACTTGTACTTTGATATAATGTAAAACAATAAAATGTAATGGGAAGGTTGCTTAACTCATTCACGGCCACTAGCTTTCGCCATCTGCACTGTTTGGCGCCAGCGTTAATGACCATTTTAGCTATGTTTGCAGACCCATCGTGTGTTCTGTATTATAGCTATGGAGACAATAGTATGGCTCATTTTACAGGCATTGTTCATAGTCCATTACTGACTAATCATCTAATTTCGACACAATGTAGTTTGTTACACACTACACGCTAAACAGCGCCCCATTTCCGGAATAATCCAGTCTTTTTCCATAGATCACGAGATCTTCTTCTTCTTTTTCTTTCGGCTTTTCCTTGTCAGGGGTCGCCACAGTGGATCATCCGTTTCCATCTGTTTCTGTCATCTGCGTCGTCCTCCGTCACTCCCACTGCCTGCATGTCCTCCTTCACTGTGTCCATAAACCTCCTCTTGGGCCTTCCATAGATCACGAGATAGGACGCATTATATGCAATAAGCCCGAATCGTTCTGGTTGATTCCCTGAAACCCCAAATACTCCCAAATCAAAGCTACCTTCACAAAATCCTCAAGGGATAGTTAGATAGTTAGAAAAAGCTTGGTTTATGTCCGGTAAAGTAAGCCACTGTCATTGTTACAGAAACATGTTTCAGGTTCGGTAAAATAGACATAGGGGGTCCTTACTTTAGCCAGGAGGTACGCCTAAAATAATAATTCCAATGATCACATCGGCGATTGCGATTACTCGTTTATATGTAATTACACATGTTTACCGGACACTATAGGTTTTGAGGCGAGGAGATCTTCTAGCGATTGCTTTGCAGGAGCTCCTTCCCCTCAGAGCAAGTCTCGATAGTCCATTTCATTCATTGCCTCTCCCATTCCCTTTCTATCAGAGTTAAAAAAGTAGGCGATACTGCAACCTGGTGATATTCGATCGTCAATTCCAAAGTAGGTAGATGCATCATAGACACCTAGATGGCTCCGGCTGACCATATAGAACAGGGATCAAAGTAAAATACCAAAGGATCAACACCCGAGTATACTCGGGTTTTGGCACTCAACCGTTGGCGAAATAATCCGACTATACTTGGGTATGGCCATTAAAGAGTTAACATGACCCTATTACCTGTGCTTGGTCACAGATGCTCTGTCTGTCAACCAAAATGTCTATGACAGGGTACCGGTACATGAGAGAGAGGGGTGACATTTGCTACAATGCTAGATATGGCTGTTCCAATGCCTCACGACTAATATAACAGCAATCCATCAGATACAGGCACTATAATCAAAGGTCAAAATGTTCAATTTTTAAAAGCCATAACTTCTACACTCTGTGTCAGATTGACAGATATCTAGCAATCTTTCATTTCAAACCTTTATTTATACAGGTCAAATCTCATTGATCCACCAAACAACTACAACAAATACATAAAACAAGTTCCAGACAAATACAAGACAAGTAACTCAAATAAAACTCTAAGAGAGGCTAAAATCTAGATATATTTAATTAAGAGCAAGAACAAGAACAGGCCCTCTCATGGAAGCTATTTGGTTTAGGACTTTGCCACAAGATAACTGCATAAAAGATCATGGCACATATCAAGGCAGCAAGAAACAGTGTCTTGTAGCCAAATTGGCTGGAGCCTATCATGAATTATATACTTGTTTAATATAGATTTTAACAGCAGGGCTCCAGAGTGCAACCATTTTGTTGCATTTTTCAACCAGTATTTGAGATAGTGCTACTAAAAATGTGTAGCACCAGTGAGTACCCCTGTTTTTCTTTGTAATCATTATCGTACAGTATATAATATGACATTCACTTCTTGTTCATTTCTGGGAGGGAGAGATGCACTATCTCTCTCCAGTGCGTACCTCACTATATTTACAACGATCAGGACAATTTAGACTAAAAGGCAGACATATTTCCATACACAATGACTTGTGGTTTAGTGGGAGCAGCAGAATCATTAGACTTCTGGTCAAAATGATCAAGGTAAAGGGCCCCAAATCAAAGTAGATACGCTTAATTTTCATTAACAAAAAAGTATAAAAGTGCAATACATGCAGAGAATAGAGGTTTTATTTTAGATGCGACCTTTTATATTGATTTAACCTGTCCCCCCCCCCCCCCCCCCCCACGGGGTCGGTACCGACCCTTAAATGACATTATGATCATATATCCATATTTATCAGAGTAATGCAAAAAATTTGCGATTTTAAAATCAAACCTTTTCAAGTATTAACATCACTAACATGTCACAAAAGCATGTAGAATGTATATTATCATCAATACGTTAGTTTAGCAATAGGTTAAAAGTGTCATTATATCGTTTTACCTTCTCGATTTGCTGAAGTCTATCGGGAGGACGGCGACCATTTTGAAAATTTTAACCATGGGAATTGTAGTTTTTTTGCTGCCATTTTGTGGAGGGGATGCATAGCTGCCGATCAGCGTTGGAATTTTTCCGAACTACATTTCCCTTCAAGTTCTATGGGGGTGCAAAGTTCAGAGTTGAATTATGAATGTCAATAACTGGTATTATTCGCGATAATAAGCCACAAAAGGTAACGTTTTTGACAAATATTGAAACGCAGTTAGTTTCTCCTATCTATTGTTAGCATGTAGGAACAATTAGATCTGAAATTAGTTTCAAAACGGTTGCACTGTGGGAGAAATAAAAAAGTACAGTCGATTACAGTAGATATTATATTATCTGTTATTATGCACGCCTGGTGATACTAAATCCAAATTGAACTCGGGCATTTGAAAGATACTATATGTATATATATATAAAAATTTGCGAATTGGCTATAATAAAGTAATGTATAAGCATCTATTCTATATTCTATAATAATATTTCAAATTGCATTGGTCCGGATGGGAGAATTCAGTACTGTATCTACAGAACCTTCGGTTTTATCATCTTCCCTTTATTAATTTCCTTCGATTTTTTGTACACATGATCTCAAGAGGGTACTGAACGAGGTCAGTGGCAGTTTGGTCATTATTATTTTAAGTTTGGTCATTATTATCATGGTGTTATTCACTGTCAAATATGCAAAGAAAAATCATAATTCATATTCTCCTTTGTTTCATCACAATTTAAGCAAGCCTAGTAATAGACACAATATTTCTGACACTGTGAATACATTCCCTGAGGTCCATAGATGTACCTAGATACCAAGAATATGCAAATAGCCCTTGAAGAAGTGAAGCAATATTCCATTTATCTAGGTATACATTTTATATAGATTTTCACCTGGGGTGGAACAGGTTAAGGCTTCCAACAGTAAGTAGGCTAATCCAGCTTTACTCAGCACTAAGGAGGCCAGCAAACGTGACCATCTTCAAAGCTCTATAAAATATATGAATCTCATTCATGCATGCCACAGAAGCACAATAGATATCTACAGCAAATGACTTTAAATGCATAACTGTGTCCCGCATCCTGCTGTTGGCTTGCAAAAGCTTGCTGATTCGACCACAAAGTTTAAACATGAAGCACTCAATCATAAAGCACAATAACACTATGAAGCGTGGAATGTGCAGGGACGGCTCTCTCCTGCGATGGCACTAAAACTGACTTCTGGATGCAAAAGTGCACACTGGAAAAAACTAGCATCCTAATGACATAGAGACTTCCAATACATTTTCATTGACTGTGTTTAAAGAGCATGGTCAGTTCATTTTCAATAAGATACATGAAAAAGGAAAGAGCACTGTCAGTACATTTGAATAAAATAGGCCTACATAAAAGAAAAACGGGGGGAGACAGAATAAATAGAAGAAATACAGGTGTGATGTGCTGAATATGTTGTTCTGAACATCAATGTAAGTGGTGCTACTAAACTGCTAAAATACTACTAGTACTAGTGGGAAGAGTAGTCTGGAGCCCTGCAGACTAGGTCCTTAGGCTACAGTATATATGCTATCACAGCAGGGCATTGACAAAGGAAAAACAATGGGTGCTTTTAGTGTGCATGGAAAAAAACATCTAAAATAGTAAAGGTATATAGGTGCAGTGTGGTTTAAGAAAGTAGAACAAAGGGCGGCTGGGTGGCACAGTGGACATTGCGCTCGTCACCAACGCAAGAGACACCGGGTTCGACTCCGGCTGTCGGCGTTGCCTCCGGCTTGGGCCAGCCGTCATACTAACTCAATTGGCAGAGTTAGCGGGTGGAAGTTGATGGGTGGTAATCTGGACGTTGTGGACAGCAACTCCTACAGGTCGGTTGGGGACGCCTGCACAGCAGAGACAGGAAATGGCAGGGGTAGTGGTAGTATGAGCCTCCCACACGTTACACCTCGCCAATGAGAGTCCGCGCTGGCAGGTGAAAAGATGTGACAGGCTGCCTCCTCGTGTATCGGAGGGGACACGTGATGCAAGGCTTCTATCCTCCCTACAACCGGCCAGTGGGGGGCATATGCGAGCAACGTTCAAGACAGGGGAGGGAAGAATTGGCACAGTGGAATTGGGATGGGAGAAAAATAGAAAAAAGGAGAAAAAGTGGATAAAAAAAATAAAAAAGTAGAACAAAGGGCGGCTGGGTGGCGCAGCGGTCTAAGCGCTCGTCACCAACGCGAGAGACACCGGTATTGAATCCGGCTGTCGGCGTTGCCTCGGGCTTGGGCCCACAGAGTCAGGGGGAGGGAAGTCAATGGGTGGTAATCTGGTCGTTGTAAACAACGACTCCTACAGGTCGGTCAGGACGCCTGCACAGCAAGGACAGGAGATGGCGAGGGTAGTGTGAGCCTCCCACACGTTACACCTCGCCAATGAGAGTCCGCGCTGGCAGGTGAAAAGATGTGGCTGGCTGACTCTGCATGTATCGGAGGGGACATGCAATATATTCTTCAACCCTCCCTACGACCGACCAGTGGGGGGCACATGCGAGCAACGATCAAGACAGGGGAGGGGGGAATTGGCATGACTAAATTGGGATGGGAGAAAAACACAGAAAAAAGTAGGAGAAAAAATGGATACAAAAAAATTAAGTAGAACAAAAAAGGATAAAAGAGGAGGGCAGAGAAAAAAACATTATAATTGAATTGAATTGAAAACCTTTATTTATCCCAGAGGGGAGATTCAGATGTCCTTTACAGCATAACAGCAATTTAAAAACAGTAAAAACAGTTAATACATAACATACACTTATTAGTATGTGTTAAAAACAAGATGGACAAATACATAGGGATACAAATAGCTAAAATAGGGCTAAAATAGAGCTAAAAGTGGTGAAAAGAAAAAGAGAGAGAAAGGCCAATCATGATGTTAAATAATAAATAATTAAATTAGGCAGATCAATTTCAGATTGATTGTTGATACAGGCGAGAAACGGCACGCTTTTTAATGAAATGCACTAAACGCTGCATAGCGGCGTTTTCTGGGACTAGACAGGATTACTCTAAAACTATACTCATATTCACCACGGTATAAAATGGGAATGTATGGATGAAAAAACGATTTCCTTTTCACAAATTGAACGATCGATGTCAAATGGGCAATAGTTTTATATCCATAGCTATGATATTTAATAAAGTGTGAGCCCTGCAAACACTGCCATGTATCCGTATACTTTAAAGCGGTGGCCTAATTACCACACGGTACACAGCGACCTCTGGCGCTGAAAGTGTTAACACACACACACACACACACACACACACACACACACACACACACACACACACACACACACACACACACAGACACACACACACACTCTCACTCTCACTCTTACTCACACACACACACACACACACACACACACACACACACACACACACACACACACACACACACACACACACACACACACACACACACACACACACACACACACACACACACACACTCAACACAGAGTTAATGAGATGGAATGGCAGTGCTGTGTTAGTAGAATTGGCTGAATGTCAAGTCCAGCCACTTGCACCTCCTCTCCCCACTAGAGAAGGGCCTCCCTCCAAGGAGGTGTAGAAATGGCAGCTGTCATGAAATGTGATGTGCGGTGGGGAGCAAATACCCAGAGTAAAAATCAGTTCATATGTCACTGGGCATTATGCAAAATGAGATACATGCTGAGACACATATGTCATAATGTTTTACTCGCCAAACACTGTAAGAGTGTGGGCTTGAAAATACAGATGACAGCCTTTATCATTTTCATTAATTTCATTATGTTCTTGGATTTCCTTACAGCCAATATGGAATAGCTCACTAAGGTTTCCTGTAAAACCCATTACTGTCGCTCCTGTGCCCACCTGGTAATCCAGCCAGGACTACGCATCACGCAAAGCAACAGCACTTCCTTTTACAAAGGAGCATTTCTACACACAAAGTATTTTCCTTATTGTGAAATGGTAAGGTTATATCATTTATAATAATAGTGTTATATAAGTAGATTGTAATAATAGTGTTATTAAACAATAAGGCGTGTGACAAAAACGTGAAAAACAAAGAGTCAAATTATTTCAGATCTGATCATTTTTCATGCTCAAAAAGCTAAATTCTCAAAAAGGGAAGAGACAAAGAAAACAACAAGGGCACTTAACAGCTGAGTAAAAACCGTGGAGCTCTCCAGATTCTAGTGGCACGGCTGGAGAGCACTGAACAGTGGTCACTTGTTGGGAAGTAGAGCACGTGGGGCGGCTATAGCTCAGGGGTAGAGCGGGGCGTCCAATGATCGAAGGGTTGGTGGTTCGAATCCCGCTCAAGCCCATGTCCATCCCATTGCCGTTGTGTCCTTGGGCAAGACACTTAACCTACTTGCCTCGTATGAATGTGTATGAATGTTGGTGGTGGTCGGAGGGGCCGTAGGCGATGATTATTCGCCACGCTACCGTGAGTCTGCCTCAGGGCAGCTCTGGCTGCAATTGTAGCTTACCACCACCGGTATGAACGAATAATGGACTCTGTAAGCGCTCTGGGGTCACTGGGGTGTCACGAAGTGCGCTATATAAATCCAATCCATTATTATTATTATTATTATTATTATATCACGTTAAATCAATATCCAGGGTAGGTTGAAGGGAACAATGCAGCTAATTGACAGCATGACACTTGCACCTTGCAGAGACTATATTGTAGTACATGGCTGTCTCAAACAAGTTTACATGATATCTATGAGATCAGTTCATATTGTGTGAAAGCTGAATTATTCAACCCATTGTTTTTGGGACACACTTTATAGTGCATCTTCTACTGCAGTTTTCAGAAATATGGGAACTGGTGCTTAATCATTTGTTGGATGCTGATGGCAATCCAGAGAGCTCTCTACTCGACTACATCTCTCTACAATGACAGTAGACAATCTATCTCTCTTTCTCAACAAAACAAATACAACATTTAAAGGGGCATTATATAGCTATGGAGGTGATTTGATGCTATTTTAACTACACCGTCCTGGGTACACGACTGGCTGACTGTAGTTCAGGTGAATGCTGGATATTACCCAACATGGTTGTGACAAACTGCAAGGTACACTTCCCCTCCGCTCCACAAGGAGACACCACCACAAGGTGTTCAGTGGCACCTGTGGTAGTACTGACCTCACTTCCTCCCATTACACCCAGGACTCTCTCTCTCATTCTCCCTTTGTCTCCAACACATGCACAGCAGGCCTGTGAGTTTGCTGTGTGTTGCCTGATGTCTGCCATGCGTCTGTTGAACTGTTTAATGTAAGTCCCAGTGTTTTCCTTACTATGTTTAAGAACAGATGCAGCAGCACACCGCCTGGCACACTGACCATGCAGAACAGGCAGTCAGCATGGCCGTAAGCACACAAAAAAGGTTAACCAACGGAAACAGGCAGCGCACCGGGGAAAACCAGGCAACAGGCTGTAACCTGAGCCTGGAGCACTGCGGACGAGACAGGCGCCAAAGGAGTCAGCTGAGAACAGCCCCCCCGGCGGAAGGGGCGTATGCTGGCGTTGTTGCATGACCAAGCCTCCATTTAAAAAAAAACCACCCAGAGGGGTTGAGGCAGAGAAGGCTGACATGATTGGCAGACGTCATGAACGTGCAGGGGCACCCTCAACCGGGTAACCCCGGAGTTGACACTGCTCCAACACACCAGGGAATCAACCACCTTGTCGTTACCCAATGCAGTGGTTGTTCCTATAACCCCTCAAGAAAAAACTCCAAAACACACCTGCGGGTACACACTGGCTATACCGCAGTACAAGTGTTTCAGTTTTCAAAAAAGGGTTATCCCAGGCCTACGGGTCGACGAAACATTACTTCGGACCGGGCCCAGCGATACGGGAAGCACAGGGTCACCAGAGGAGGTCAAAGACCACCCCAACAGGCCCCTCTTCGCCATGCGTGAGAGAGGAGCGAAAAGAATGGAGAACCAGCCCCAAGCACACCGTACTTGGTATTCCCAAGCGGTCTACCAACCAAGTACTAACCAGGACCAACCTGCGTAGCGGCCGAGATCTGACGAGATCGAGCGTGTACAGGTTGGCATGGACGTAAGCCATTACGACAGTGCAGAGTACAAAATGTACCCAACCAGGGTCTCCATAGCGCTTAACCCTATGACACCCGGACCGACCAGGCATTTTTCCCCCTGAAAAAAGCCCAAGTCCCTCAGGGTACCAGAACAGCAGATCTGCATCCCCGCCGGACAACGGGTTTAACTGATCCGGACCAGCGTGACCAGAACCAGTCCCGTGCCCTAACCACGCCGACATGCCTACTCCAGGAGAAGGGGCAGATATGCGTGTTGATCTTAAACATGAAAAGAAGGCGCCACCCAGACGTTCGGTGCGAACCGCGCCCGGTGGCCCACCCCCAGGGCGTGAGACCCCTCTACATATGTTCAGATCCATTCCGTCATCATCCCCCAGATATGAACGAGAATCCGTCGACAACCAACACAGGTCGTCGGAAGAGGAAAAACCTCCATCCCAGTTGCTTTATAAAAACGCTGTTTTAACCTCAAGCAACCAAGGCGTGCCAGTCATTCGCCTGATCTTCAACAGAACACCCCGAGCTAGCACTATGCGTGCGTCGGGACACAACCACATCAATGAACAGGCTATTTAGACCTGTCATTGAATCCCCAAGGCGCCCAGGGGAACGACAAGAGGGGTGTGATGCTTCCTAACTCCAACTCTTTTTAATAGAAATAAGGAAGCACCAACAGCATGTATCCCAGTCTACACAGCCGAGGGTAAAAATTGTTTACATTTTTACATTCCACCACCCTCCCATAGAGAGGAGACGGAAATCCCCAGAGAGACTTCCCACGCGAGCTGTACAGATTGAAAAGAATATATTGCACCTTGAGCCATGTAAAAGTTTGGTTTTAGGGCTCTCCGGGGAGGAGGCACTGAACCCATACACACTCAATAATCGAATTGAATCGAATACACACACAATAGAGTAGGACTCCTTCTTGAGGTTCCACTCACCTTGACAATCTGAGGAGGAGGCTCTGTACTCTGAGGAGGCTCCCTCACACGGAAGGAGAGTCCTAACTCACAGAAGGCCCGAATAGGAGCTTCATGAGGAGGAGCCCTGACCACCCCCCGAAACAGATCCATCATATGGACCCGAACAGCACACGGAAGTCCTACCAACAGAGACGCGCACAGTGACGTACTCTATGGCGGGGGAATTTCTGCGGTGCACACGCCCAATATTTTCGGGGGGCGTGGGACCAGGAAACTCCCCCCCCCCCTCTTACCCTGTAACGTGCCGAACAGCAACGTGACAGGAACCTTGAAGGACAGGAGGTTTTAACCCCTGCCCATCAAAGAAGGGGAGAAAAGGATTACCAGTTCACCCCTTTACGACCCCACACCCATGATTCGATGTAATGACAAAAAAGAGTATGACGCAGTCATAGTCAGCTCCATGAAGCGTCTAACAGCTTCACACAGCGCATGTGCTAACCTGCCATCTGATTTTTACTAAGGAAAAAACACAGAATAGAGAGGGCCCTCTCAAGAGCCCCGGTACCAGACTTACACATGTGCTTCTGTGGCCAACCCAACCCAGTTGTAGGTTGTACGACACACACAACCCTTTATCACCTACAAAAAATGGCAAAAACACTCTACAGAGGAACGCCGTTTTTCATAATGAGAGAATACATAATTCTCGATTAGTATCGGCCACAGGCCTTGCTAAGCACACACGAAAAAGTGACCAAACAATCTTTTCTTTAGGAAAATATAGTTTCTCAAGCGGTTAGCACAACCCCAACAACTAAGCTAAGGGTTACATCGTATCCCTACCACACAGTGACACAATATAGTGTAACAACATGTCTGAGAGGAGGGTGAAGAAGTCCCCAGGGAACCAGGGGGAAAAACACCCCTCCTACTTTACCCTTAATACGGCCAGTTAAACAGGTAAACCTGTTAATATGTGAACACACTGTTCATTGTCATTACAGGCTGAGAAAATAATCATTCTTTACTCATATGTCACTAAGCATAGCTTTATAGGTTAGTTTAACCCCCTTAGTTGTGAGTACACGGTACATGAACACACAATGTGTCTCAACACAACAAACCAGATCATTTTCACATCTGTAACAAATAACCCGATTTGCATGGAGATCAGTGACAAGACAATTCACACATAACTCGCGTCGTATCCTAAATGTAGTGCAGCAACACTCGTTTTGGAAAACATCGTTATTTACAAAACATTTAGAAGGGAAAGCAAGAAGAAGTGTTCAAGGTCTGGTCAAGACCCTTCCTACCGTGAGTGCAGATCAAGCGAAACTGCAGTCTCTAATAAGGCACCGTAGTAAACACAGCCGTCCTGTGTTGTCGACCTGGGCAGCGTCGCCGCTCCATCCCGCCGCTACGGTCCCCCTTGTTGACTCAGTCCTCGCCGGCTGGCCCCAGGGTAGGTTCGACTAACATCCTCTGTCAAAGATGATGTCGTAGTCAGAGTGTTTAAGCATGTTATAGTCTCAGAACGTTCAACAGTGTAGCATTAAGCTAACGGCCGCACTCGGCCGATAGCAGCAAGCTAACGTTACCTAGCCTAGTGACACAACAGGCTCCTGGTAAAGACAGCGAGCTAGTGCCGCAGCTAACAGCTGACTGGCTAACACAGTAGGCCACAACTAGCACGCAAGCTAAGCAGCTATCACCTGAACTCGTACACAACGATATAACAAGTCACACTCAGACAGGCCGCCGTTCTGAAACCCTCCTCACCTTTTAAGAGAGAAGAGAAACGAGATGTTAACACAGTTTTACAACGGTGATTTTACCATCCGGCGGAGCCGGTACAAGTCCCTCTGGGCTGTAGCCGGCTTGAACATGGATTTTCCGATAACGATCATCCATGCTCACATTTCCTCGTTTAGGGTATACTCTCATTTGTATATGAAAGACGGGGCCTTATACGGTGACAGAGAAGTACCCACGCGTCCAGAGATCCTGGGATCACCAGTTACTGGTCGTGTGGCCCACTAGTTGCTATAATGGGCTTCAAACCAAGGTCCTCCGCCATCGCCTAAAGGCTGAACAAAGGACCCTAATCTGGGGCCGGTGTTCGTAAACATTGTCAGCTAGCCCCCATAGCACTAACAGACAAGTGGAGCTCGCAAGCAACATTACTCACCAACCTGGAACCCACCGCTTCTCACAACAGCAGCGCGTCCTACAGTCCAGCTGTGTCGCTGGAGGGTTTCACCCCACCAGCCGCAGCAAGGAAGACTGCAGTTGGGAGGCATGTAGCGGCATAAGCTCCCAATACGAAACCCGACGGAGGTGTAGAATGATCATCATCTTCCAGACACTCCAGTACGAAGACAATATCGCCGTATTTTCTCGAATATAGTAAGAGAGAAAATAAAGATATGATGTCAACGTATCTCTTGTTTTCCAACTCTTCTCCTACTAACAACACGTCAAGTGGGGATCTCTCCAAGGCACTACCTTGTGGTGAAAGCGAGAAAGGAGGCGAGTGGGTGGCCCCACCCCGGCTTATATGGGTAAGCTGATAGGGGTGTGGTCAGACAAATATTGGGATATAAAGGTACATTGTGGTCTTTTATTCAGTGCGCGTGCACGTGCGAGGACAGTGCATGAGTGACGCCGAGCGAGAGCCACTACGATACAGAACTTGCATTCCTTCAAATGTATCATTAATCAATAAAACAGATATTGAAATACACTATGTAGCCTAGTACGCCAACACTGCAAATGACAGTGGATAAATAAGAACTAAAGCTAATCGTGTGGAAATAGACTGCATTAATATTCCATAAGTCTTGTGAACAGTAGGCTTATATTATTCTAGTTACTTGTTTCATTAGGATTTAGTAGATACTATATATATATATATATATATATATATATATATATATATATATATATATATATATATATATATGCTCTGCCCTACGTACAGTAAGTACAGTACTGTACACATATTAAGGCTGCCAGAGTCGGGCGTACCATGAGCGGACTGCATGGTGGACTGTACTACGGTCTACGGGGCGGGCAGCGCAGTGTCTTTGCTGCTCTCCGAAACAAGTCATTAGAATAATATAAGCCTATACTGCGTTCATTCATTACGCACGTAGGCTATACAGTACTGCACGCGCGTGTGTGTGTGTGTGCGCGCTGCTGCATGTGCACCACAAGCTGTACTATATGATGACAATACATTAATCTAATCTAATTTTGATCGGTGGCAAAGCGCTTCCGCATATTGGCCACCATTTTCACACGGCTGCATCGTCAGTTGCATTCTAATGAGCTGGACAGGTGTGTCTAACTATTGACTTTTTGTGATTTCATCTGCACACTGCCCCATTGGCTGCCTTTATAAGGAGCTTCGGACGGGGACGCACGTTCACGTTTCAGACTGGTGCCATTCCTCATCGCGGCATCTCAGCTCAGATAGTTTGAGCCACTTAAGACATTTTCCCCACGCGTTGGGGACTCACAGTGAACTTGTCGTAGATTCTGTCTCAGTCGGTTCCAAGATAAGTCTTCCAAGAGAACTCTGGAAAATATTCGGGAATGAGACCCATTGTCACCAACATTCAAAACACCAAGCTGGAGTCGGGAGAGATCCTGACTGACATAACTGATCACTTCCCTGTTATGTTGTCCCTAAATCTTGCCAGTGAACTTGCACCCCCTCCCTGTAAAATAACAATTAAAGGCCCACTTGCATGTTGTATTTTTGTTTAATAAACAATGTGACTAGGCCAACAGTGACTTTCATGAAGAGGGGAAAACAATTATCGAAATTGACCCAGTTTTAGCGTTTTTATCAAACATTTTGTCCGCCCAACCACAACCACCACGCACGTGGATATTTTAATCCATGGTTCATAACGTGCGTGTCATCTTAACACTTTCTCTGCCAAGGACGCCTAAACTCTACATTCCCCGCCATGCTCATTCTGCCAATGACGCCGTAACACGTCATTGAGATCAATATTTCAAAAATCTGTGATCGCAATCATATTTCTCCCCCGGAGACTTGAGATCTACTGTTGATCCCCTCTCAACTCTCCAACGGTTCAAGAGCGCCATCTGGTGGCCGATCGGCGGATCGCCCAAACCGGAAACCGGAAAAGGAAACTGGTGCTCATCCAAATTCGGTCCGATCACTCGCTATAGGTCCCGGGACTCGAGCGCGACACAATGGATAGTGATCCGTTACCAATAACTCGATAAACAACATGATTTGGACGTATATACTATTATACAACCTGGAGATGGATCGCATATTTCAACATCCCATAATAGGAATATTTTTGCTCCACGCTCATCGCCAAACGCTACGAGGAAGCTGCGGTGAGTTTCAGCATTTTTTTTTACCGTGTTCGATACAAACTGCTCTAATGATCATATCACCCACACTAGATGAATCATCTAACGTTGGCCACGGAATTATAAACGACCCCCCCCCCCCCCATCCGGTCAACATCAGATGATAAGTAGTAACTTCTAGAAGCACGTCCATTTGAAATGTTTTATCTCGCGCAGATCGCTATCAAACTGTATTTGATCATCAATATAATGCATTTAGGGCTATAAATCACGTTCTGGAGAATGCTGCAGAAAACGATAAAAACATATTTATACTTTAGACCGTATTTTAGTATGAATATCTAATTGAAAAAGTATAACGTTCCTACGTCCTGAACGATAGATAATTGACGTTGAATGGGCCATAGTAATGTCAATTTAGCAATACAATTTAAAAATGTATAGCCCTGCAAAGAAGGGGAACTTCTCCATAGACAAATAGAGCTGGCAGAGGATGGTATAATGATGTACATAAGCCTGGCGAAGAAAGGTGATGACGTCACACAAGGTACAGGGCAGCAGGGCGCCTGAGAATCACAGGCAGGTAGTGGCAGGAAGCAAAGCCTTCTTGTTACTACTAGGCTAGCCGAGGAGCTAGTATCTGTTTCACCTAACACTATTGCTCCGTGATCATAGCCATTTATCTCTAAAGCTAACCACTATTTGTAAAAGCCACAACCACGTTACCATATTTGTAAATACTCATGTAAATAATTGTGTCGTTGTACATATTGTGTATATAATGTCAGTAGCTAAGTTAGCTACTAGCCAGCTAGCCAGCATTATCGAAACTCCTAACATGCCCCCGATTTAAAATGGTTCTCTCCTCTTTGTATACCTTTGTCCTCACAAACAAAGTATTCTGCCAGGGAACTTGTGGACACGACAGTAGTAGTAGTTATAAGGTGTTTGAGCTTGTAACGTTAACGTAGTTAGATATTGTGGTAGCCCTAGGGTTGCCACCTTTCACTAATTGAAATAAGGGACACGTTTCCGCGAGCGTGCGCAAATTTTTTTTGTGACGTTTTTGGGGTGAAATGGGCGGATTTTGTAACTATTATTATTTTTTTTTACTTTATTTCGGTTTTAGGGTTAGGGTTAGGGTTATGTTATTTAATTATTTAGGGGAGCCAGCCCCCCAAACTCCTGAAATGCATAGAAAACAAACAGTCAGCACTGTTGTAGCTGAGGTTGTGTTTAACCGTGTGGTATACCTGTGTCACCTCAGCTGCAGTAACCTAGAGGGGAGGAGTAGGATGATACAATTGAAATGAAATGAAATTGAACAGTATGACTTTAATATTGTTGTCTGAACACTATTTATTTATTTATTTATTTATTTATTTATTTATTTATTTATTTATTTATTTATTTATTTATTTATTTATTTATTTATTTATTTATTTATTTATTTATTTATTTATTTATTTATTTATTTATTTATTTATTTATGTTTAAGTATTTATTTAAGTATTTTTGCATTTATGTATTTATGAATTATATTATATGTATTTATTAACTGTTAATCCATTATGAATAATTCCGTTTTCCAGATGAGCATAACAACATAAGAGTTTAAATGGGCACACTATATAATTATATTGATTAATATAAATACCTGTTTATTTATTAGACTTTAAAAACTCAACATTAATTAACAATCAACCATATTAGTCAACTGAAATAGCCTAGACTATGCCCAGATCAGCAGCCAATATGTAGGCTCCTGGCTGCCAGGGCAGGTAAATAGAAATACTGACATCTAGTTAAAAACACAACCAGATAAATAAGATGTAATATCCCATACTGAATCAATCTCAGGAGATGTTTCAGTCATGAAGAACTGTGAAACCTGTGCTTGGGTCCTTTGAGTTCTTATATTTCGGGAATATTTTTGTTCTCCTGAGGCATGCTGTTCGACGTCAGTCAGTCCACCATGCGCCACAGAAAACACACACCTACAATACTTTGCAGTTTGCTTTATAAACATCTCCACTAACGCTATCAAGCCACTCACGTCTGTACTTCTGGAGGCGTTTTCTCTTTTTAGGACGCGCCGGTGGAGTAGTGTCTGCTGTATTCAAACAGCCCGGTGATGCAGTGACTGACTGAGCTGAGCAGAAGACCGCACAGAACTCTTCTTAGCAACGTGAAAGCGCGAATTCTCATTGGTCGTGAGCTGCTGAGCGCCGCCCATCATACCAGAGTTGCCACGTCTGTTTATTTTCCGCAACTTTTGGACACAATTTTGCTTGTTTTTGTAGGTCGGCTGGCTTATTTCTCTCACAATACTGGCAACCTTAAAATACGGGACAAAGTGCGTCCCGTATCAGTTCAATACGGAACGCATCTTTTAGTTTCCAATTACGGGACGATTCTGTATTTTAAGGGACGGGTGGCAACCCTAGGTAGCCCCTTTCGTGACTGTGATGCACCGAGTGCTATCCGAGGGGTTACTATCATATCAACATGCCGTGACGTGTAACTTGCTAGCCGGCATGATGCGTGTGCAGTGCTTTGCCCCACAGGTCTGAGAAGAGGACCTGCACATTTTACTCGTTCCCCAAACTCTTTTACATGCCCCGATTTAGAATGGTTCACGACAGTAGACATAATGCTAACGTTAGCGGGGTAACGTTAATGTTAGCCAGAGCCATATAGCCAGCTTGGTACTATGACCTGGAAGGGGATAAGGCATAAGGCGACAGCCTAACAGACCAATAGCGCTGCTGTACTGAACAACAGGCTGCCTAGTGGTACATGTAGTTCTTTTTTTACAACATTAAAAACCTTATAACTACCTTGTTTTAACCAAAAATGCTGTTGTAGCTGGTCCATCAAAGTCTCTCCGACGATTAAACCCATTTGCGTCTTGTAAGGCGTCCATTTGGATCAAGGAAATAGCTTTCTGCACTCGTCAAACTCTATTGTAGTGCATGAGAAGTAGGGGAAAGTTACCTGCAGTGACGTCACAGCACTGATAGCGTCTGATAAGCTTTTTGATTGGCTCCATACATGTTATTTGTGCGTGGACATTTTTAACCCTTTCTGAGTGGAATTTCCGGCGTCAAATGGAAAAAAAGAAATAATGAAAATAGATACCAATGATGTAAACTACCCATAATTGAAGAGTAGGGTTTAACCTGCAAGTGGGCCTTTAAAGTATTAAATGACAGAACTCTGCAGCAACTATGTGAAAGCCTGGAGACCAAAGGGTGGAAACATTTATATGATGCCTGTGATCCCGATACTCCATCCATAAAACCATTCCAGAGAAGACTGTCATGAGCAGTAAAAATTACCAGAACCCCTGGCTTACAAAGGGCATATTAACATCCATTAAACACAAAAATAAACTCTACAATAATTATCTTAAGAATCCTAGTATAAATAATATAAATAAATTAAGGCCGGGCCGTTAACGCATTTACCGGGCTAAATTAACGGCAGACTATTATCGCGCAATAAAAGAATTGCCGCCGTTAATCTATTCTCAAAATTGGGTCTGGGAGCCAATTACATTAGCTGATGTATACCTGGTTGAATTACTCGGTGTGTGCGTGGAACTCCTGTATGCAGAGACACGTTGTGGGCGTGTTTGTTTACACACTGCTACTACACTTGCGTCGCCAATAAACATAATAGTTCAAGACATTGCGTCGGTCTGAGAGAAGAATCAAGCAGATGGTTAAAACCTTTGTTTACATATTGTGGTGTGGATTAAAACGTTCGTTTCTGGACCCGTTTTCTGCCTGAAATCAAGCTGGCGGGCTCGTTCGAAGTTGAACACAGATAGAATTTCCACCACACGTCTCTGTAAGTAAGTTAGCTAATGGCTAATGCATCCTTACACTACTGGCAAGTATTTTCATATCTTAACCAACGTTGCAACTTGCAAGGCGCTTATAATGAAACGTTCCAACGGCGACATGAATTGTTCATCAATTCATTCAACCTAGCGTGCACTTATTTTCAACCTAGAACCTAAGCGTGCGCTCTCTCTCTCTCGCTCTCTCTCTCTCGCTCTCTCTCTCTCTCGCTCTCTCTGTGGGTCCTTCATTGCCATCTTTGATTTAATATTATCCTCTTACATAAAGGCCTCATGTCGTATTTGGGTAACTAGTAAAGTAACTGAGTTACTATTTTTCAGTAACTAGCACAACACTGCGTAGAACACACATATTTTGAATGCCTTCGGCAGACTTCAAATGAGCCATTTTGTTATGGTTTGTAACCGACCCCAATCGCACAACACAAGACAGGTATGAGAGTAAGCCAAAACAGGGCAAATATTTATTATAGAACAAAAAGCGGCACAGTCCCTTTAAGGGAAAACACAAAAACACTAGAGTCAAGGACATATGGAAAATGCGGCACTGTGCCTTTAAGAGGCGAACAGGCTAAGGGACTAAGGCTAAGGGCCAGGGCTAAGTGTCAGGGCCAGGACCAGGGGCACTGGAGAGGGGGACAGGGACAGAGGCCTGGAGAGGCGGGCTGGAGACAGGGACAGAGAACAGGGTTAAGGCCTTGGACAGGGCGAGGGCCAGAGCTGCTTACAGGGATGAGGACAGGGTTCCGACGGCGGAGGCCTGGCACAGGAACAGGGGCCCGACGGCGGAGGCCTGGCACGGGGACAGGGGCCCGACAGTGGGGGCCTGGGCACGGAGATCCTCCTCGGATGCTGCAGACGGGCAGCGCAGAACAAAGGGGTCCCAGGGGACCGGGGCAAAGAGACGACATCCTCCCGTGGAATCGGGAGCGAGGACGAGCCGGCTTGACGTCTGGAGTGGGAACACTGGAAAACCTCCCATAGAGAATTAGAGAGCGAAGACGGTGTCCCACTCCAGGCAAACGGCGACAGGTGGTGATGGCTGGCACGTCGTCTCACGCCGGAGACGCGGCAGGTGATGGTAACGTACAGGATGGTAACGTACAGAACTCCATGAACACAGAGTGAACACAGATACAGAGTCCAGAACACAGATACAGATACAGAGTCCAGAACACAGATACAGATACAGAGTCCAGAACACAGAACGACCCCACCAGGACTGGAGGGGAGTCTGCAACCTAAGTACTCTCCAGCAGATTGCAAAAACCCAACAGGTGCGTGAAGGTAGAGGATCAAGGATGTCCAAGGGTGGGGGCTGGAGAAGAGTAGAGGAGAGTAGACAGGGAAAACACAGGAAAAAGGTCCAGGGACAGGCGAATCTTCACAGTACCTCCCCCTCCACGGGAGCCACCGGGCGACCCAAAAAATCAGACAGCGGGGCAGGGGACATGACAAAGCAACAAACAAAAAAAAACTGGGCCATGCTAGCAGGGGAAGCTACATCTAAAGTGGAGCTAGCAGAGGGACTGGGTAGCTGCCAGAGCATTGCTAGCTACAGGGCCTATGCTAGCTGTACTGCTACATTAGCATAGAGGCTGCGCTAGCTGCCGGAGCTAGGCTAGCAGACAGGGCTGGACTAGCAAAGGAGAAACAAGCTAGCTGGAAGGACAGTCCTAGCTGTGGGGAACAGGGTAGCCAACAGGGGAGCTAACGAGGCTAACAGGGGAGCTAACAGGGGAGTCAACTGGGGAACTAACAGAGGAACTAACAGGGGAACTAGAGGGAGCTAGAGGGAACTAGAGGGAGCTAGAGTGGGTTAGAGGGAACTAGAGGGAACTAACAGGGGCTAACTCACATACACTGTCTGTGCTGGCTGGGGTCGTCGACGGGTCGGGTCGTACTGTTATGGTTTGTAACCGACCCCAATCGCACAACACAAGACAGGTATGAGAGTACGCCAACACAGGGCAAATATTTATTATAGAACAAAAAGCGGCACAGTCCCTTTAAGGGAAAACACAAAAACACTAGAGTCAAGGACATATGGAAAATGCGGCACTGTGCCTTTAAGAGGCGAACAGGCTAAGGGACTAAGGCTAAGGGCCAGGGCTAAGTGTCAGGGCCAGGACCAGGGGCACTGGAGAGGGGGACAGGGACAGAGGCCCGGAGAGGCGGGCTGGAGACAGGGACAGAGAACAGGGTTAAGGCCTTGGACAGGGCGAGGGCCAGAGCTGCTTACAGGGATGAGGACAGGGTTCCGACGGCGGAGGCCTGGCACGGGAACAGGGGCCCGACGGCGGAGGCCTGGCACGGGGACAGGGGCCCGACAGCGGGGGCCTGGGCACGGAGATCCTCCTCGGATGCTGCAGACGGGCAGCGCAGAACAAAGGGGTCCCAGCGGACCAGGGCAAAGAGACGCCATCCTCCCGTGGAATCGGGAGAGATGACGAGCCGGCTTGATGTCTGGAGTGGGAACACTGGAAAACCTCCCGTAGAGAATTAGAGAGCGAAGATGGTGTCCCACTCCAGGCAAACGGCGACAGGTGGTGATGGCTGGCACGTCGTCTCACGCCGGAGACGCGGCAGGTGATGGTAACGTACAGGATGGTAACATACAGAACTCCATGAACACAGAGTGAACACAGATACAGAGTCCAGAATACAGATACAGATACAGAGTCCAGAACACAGATACAGATACAGAGTCCAGAACACAGAACAACCCCACCAGGACTGGAGGGGAGTCTGCAACCTAAGTACTCTCCAGCAGATTGCAAAAACCCAACAGGTGCGTGAAGGTAGAGGATCAAGGATGTCCAAGGGTGGGGGCTGGAGAAGAGTAGAGGAGAGTAGACAGGGAAAACACAGGAAAAAGGTCCAGGGACAGGCGAATCCTCACACATTTTAATCTAGATTAATCTAGATTAACTCCAGGATTGCATAGATTAATCTAGATTAAAAAAATGATCTATGCCCACCTCTAAAATAAATACAATCTATATAGAAATAAGCTCACTCATTTAATAAGGAAAAGCAAATGTGATCATTATACTGATCAGGTAAGAGCATCTCAGGGTGATTCAAAAAGGACATGGTCAGTTCTAAATAAAGTACTGAATAGGGACAAAAACCATCAGTGCTCCCTGACCATGCAAATATGTCTCAGCAGGATCTCTCTGAGAAAGTGGGATGTTTTTCTTTCTCGAGGGGCACAGAGCTTGCACCTGTGAGAAGATATGATACATTTATATCATTGCAGCGTGAGAAAGTGAGAGGTTTTTATTTCTCGAGGGGCACAGAGCTTGCACTTGTGAGAAGATATGATACATTTATATCATTGCAGCGTGTGTGTGCGTGTGTGTGTGTGTGTGTGTGTGTGTGTGTGTGTGTGTGTGTGTGTGTGTGTGTGTGTGTGTGTGTGTGTGTGTGTGTGTGTGTGTGTGTGTGTGTGTGTGTGTGTGTGTGTGTGTGTGTGTGTGTGTATGTGAGAGAGTGTGTGAGAGAGTGTGTGGAGATGTTTTCCATCTGCAGGATGAACATATACTCATACCCATTAATTTCCTATGGCGGTCAATTCTGACTGAAAACATCATAGGTGTGTCACTGTTGAATAAATCACTCAAAATTCAATGCGTGTGGTGATCATCAATTGTATATATTGAGAGGCCTGGTGTGGATGAAAAACACAATATGTATGATTACAAAATGAAGTCACTCTGTCAGATTTGACCGGAAACGCAAGAGAAGGGTATTTATCAGGTAACTATCCAAACTCTATTTTCATGACTGACTATGATGAACTATTCAACATTATCATGAAGCTGAAGGACACTCGCACAGCCAGTGCTGATGGAATCTGCAGAAAAATCCTAATAGCCATAGCTAATATTATAGTCAGACCACTCGCTCACTGTATTAATTTGTCCCTACTTCATGGTATGGTGCCAAAAAATACCAAAATTGGGAGAATAATACCCATATATAAATCAGGTGACAAAAATAGTATCAATAATTACCGACCAATATCCGTTTTACCGGCTCTAGCCAAAGTGTATGAGAGAGTTGTGTATAACAGATTAAGCGATTATATTAACAAGCTCAATATATGTATAGGTTTATTTGAAAAATGACAGATTCAACAACAATGACATTATGCCCAATGTCAGCAGGGAGAGCTCACAACAAAGCACTCAACAATGAACTGCTGACATCCCTGCAGGATCCAAGACCATCTGTAATGCCTCAAAATACACATAATAAGCCCTGAAGGCCAATAGCTGATGTTTCCTCACCGATACCATACAACAATTTCCAGTAGATGCAACATAAAAACCTTAAAGCTTATGCAGTGAATACTGAATAGGGAGGTGTAGTCTGACGTCACTTTGGACCGCCCGCGAGGTCCACCTGTATAGGGATTTATCATTGGGGAAATGGATTATCGGCTATTGTAACAATTCTGCGTCATTAACATTGAAAAGCTTTCCATTTTTGCACAAAATGAGTTCCCTTCTATCACTAACATTATTGTTTAAGCATTTTTGGTTGAAATAAAATTCTGCGATTTTTTTTACGATTAATCGCTATTGAGCTATAGATTAATGAATGAGATGAATATGCACAGAAAGGTACACCATGCAAATGTTCATGCTTTATTTGTTTTAAACTAGACAATTTAGAAATGGGCAATGTGGAAATACATTGAGTTTTCAAGATGGTGGAACGGCCGGAAACGATAGGTTATAACTATAACCAAGTTCTGTGAGTAATGGTGACACTCGGCGTCACTCTCTGCACTGTACCTCGCTCGTGCACGCGCACTGAATAAAAAATTCCACAATGCACCTTTACATCCCAACATCCGTCTGGCCACACCCCCATCAGCTTACCTACATAAGCAGGGGTGGGGCCACACACTCGCCTCCTTCCCAAGCTTTCACCACAAGGCGAGATCAAGGGCCGCAGTGGCGTCGGACGCCGAGCGTCACCATTACTCACAGAACTTGGTTATAGTTATAACCTATCGTTCTGTTTCGTAATGGCTCTCGCTCGGCGTCACTCTCTGCACAAGGGAAGCCGAGCGAGAGCCATCAGCCGACAAATATACCCCGCTGAGGCCCCCCACAACCATCAGATCGGGGAGGACCGAGCCCCCCCGACCCCCCCTAATGGAGGGCACCCCCCCTATTGGAGGATCACGGGAGGGCGACGGATCCAACCGTGCGAAGAGGCACTCAAGCAACTCAACGCACAGGGTGAGCAGACCGTGGCCTGACCCCGCGACTACACACACGCACAACCCGCATGCCACCCGGGAACGAACGGAAGGAACAACCTCGTTACTTCCCCCAGAATCACGGGGTCAAGAACAAACCCAACCCCGTGGCAAGGCCGTAGCAGCGGAGCGCGAAGGAAGACCCAGACCCACCAAAGGGACTGGATCCCCTGGAAAACGGGGGCCCGGAGAGGTCAATGACGCCAGGCATCAAGACCCCACCAGGCGGTCACTTAGTGACACCGCCCCCCACATCGCCAGCGTATTCGGATAAGGCCCCTCCAAGAGCGGGCCCTTTCCCCCCAATAGCACACCGCCTGGTACACTGACCCTGCAGAACAGGCAGTCAGCATGGCCGTAAGCACACAAAAAAGGTTAACCAACGGAAGCACCGGGGAAACCAGGCAACAGGCTGTAACCTGAGCCTGGAGCACTGCGGACGAGACAGGCGCCAAAGGAGTTAGCTGAGAACAGCCCCCCCGGCGGAAGGGGCGTATGCTGGCGTTGTTGCATGACCAAGCCTCCATTAAAAAAAACCCACCCAGAGGGGTCGAGGCAGAGAAGGCTGACATGATTGGCAGACGTCATGAACGTGCAGGGGCACACTCAACCGGGTAACCCGGGAGTTGACACTGCTCCAACACACCAGGGAATCAACCACCTTGTCGTTACCCTATGTGGTGGTTGTTCCTATAACCCCTCAAGAAAAAACTCCAAAACACACCTGCGGGCATAACTGGCTATACCGCAGTGTAAGTGTTTCAGTTTTCAAAAAAGGGTTATTCCAGGCCTACGGGTCGACGAAACATTACTTCGGACCGGGCCCGGCGGCACGGGAAGCACAGGGTTGCCAGAGGAGGTCCAAGACCACCCCAACAGCCCCCTCTTTGCCACGCGTGAGAGAGGAGCGAAAAGAATGGAGAACCAGCCCCAAGCACACCGCACTTGGTATTCCCAGGCGGTCTCCCAACCAAGTACTAACCAGGACCAAACCTGCGTAGCGGCCGAGATCGGACGAGATCGGGCGTGTACAGGTTGGCATGGCCGTAAGCCATTACGACAGTGCAGAGTACAATATGTACCCAACAAGGGTCTCCATAGCGCCTAACCCTGTGACACCCGGACCGACCTGGCATTATTCCCCCCGAAAAAAGCACAAGTCCCTCGGGGTACCAGAACAGCAGATCTGCATCCCCGGCGGACAACGGGTTAACTGACCTGGACCAGCGTGACCAGACCAGTCCAGTGCCCTAACCACGCCGACATGCCCACTCCAGGAGAGGGGGTAGGTATGCGTGTCGATCTAAAACATGAAAAGAGGGCGCCACCCAGACGGTCCTCATTTAGACCGTGCTCTGTGGCCCACCCCAAGGGCGTGAGACCCCTCTACCTATGTTCAGATCTATTCCGTTAACATCCCCCAGATATGAACGAGAATTCATCGAGACAACCTAGTAAACTGGCGCTCGGAAGAGACAAAACCCCATCCCAGTTGCCCTATAAAAACGCTGTTTTAACAAGGAACCAAGGCGCACTTAGCCCCTGTGTGATCCTGTAACAGAAACACACCGAGCCAGCACTATGTATGCGTCGAGACCCAAACACATCAATGGATAGTCTAGCAAGACACCAAACATTGTTCCTCCAAGTCGCCTGGGAGAATGACACGGAGCCGTCGTGCTTCATGTACCTTCCTCTTTTTATTCAAAAAAGAAAGAACACAGACTGACATGAATCCCTTGTGACGCAGGCTGAGGGTATTTTTTTTTTACATTTTTACATCCCACCACCCTCCCATAGTGAGGAGGTGGAAATCCCCAGAGAGACTTCCCACGCAAGCTGTATAGATTGAAAAGAATATTTTGTAACATTGAGCCATGTAAAATTTTGGTTTTAGGGCTCTCCGAAGAGGAGGCACTGAACCCATACACACTCAATAATCGAATTGAATCGAATACACACACAATAGAGCAGGACTCCTTTTTGGAGTTCTACTCACCTTGACAATCTGAGGAGGAGGCTCTTCACTCTGAGGAGGCTCCCTCACATGGAAGGAGAGTCCTAACTCACAGAAGGCCCGAGTAGGAGCTTCGTGAGGAGGAGCCCTGACCCCTCCCTGAAACAGATCCATCATATGGACCTGAACAGCTCACGGAAGTCTTACCAACAGAGCCGCGCACAGTACGTACTCTGTGGCGGGGGAATTTCTGCGGTGCACACGCCCAATATTCCAGGGCGTGGGACCAGGAAACTCCCCCCCCCCCCCCCCCCCCTTACCCTGTAACGTGCCGAACAGCAACGTGACAGGAACCTTGAAGGAAAGGAGGTCTTAACCCCTGCCCATCAAAGAAGGGGAGGAAAGGATTACCAGTTCACCCCTTTACAATCCCACACCCATGATACGATGTAACGACAAAAAAGAGTATGACACAGTCACAGTCAGCTACATGAAGCGTCTAACAGCTTCACACAGCTCATTTGCTAACCTGCTATCTGATTTTTACTAAGGAAAAAACACAGAATAGAGAGGGCCCCCTTAAGAGCCCCGGTACCAGACTTACACATGTGCTTCTGTGGCCAACCCAACCCAGTTGTAGATCACAAGACACACACAACCCTTTACCACCACAAAAAATGGCAATACACTCTACAGAGGAACGCCGTTCTTCATAATGAGAGAATACACAATTCTCGATTAGTATCGGCCACAGGCCTTGCAAAGCACACACGAAAAGTGACCAAACAATCTTTTCTTTTAGGAAAATACAGTTCCTCAAGCAGTTTTAGCACAACCCCAGCAATCAAGCCAAGCGTTACATCGTATCCCACCACACAGTGACACAATATATTGTAAACAACATGTCTGAGAGGAGGGTGAGGAAGTCCCCAGGGAACCGGGGGGAAACGCCCCTCCTACCTTACCCTTAATACGGCCAGTTGAACAGGTAAACCTGTTAATATGTGAACACACTGTTCATTGTCATTACAGGCTGAGAAAAGAATTCATTCTTCACTCATATGTCACTAAGCATAGCTTTATAGGTTAGTTTAACCCCCTTAGTTGTGAGTACACGGTACATGAACACACATGATGTTTCTCAACACAACAAACCAGATCATTTTTACATCTGTAACAAACAACCCGATTTGCATGGAGAAGCTAATACCAGTGACAAGACACTTCACACACAACTCGCGTCGTATCCTAAATGTAGTGCAGCAACACTCGTTTTGGAAAACATCGTTATTTACAAAACATTTAGAAGGGAAGGAAGAAGACGCGTTTTAAGGTCTGGTCAGGACCTTCCTACCGAGAGCGCAGATCAAGCGAACTGCAGTCTCTAACAGGGCACCGGTAGTAAACACAGCATCCTGTGTTTGACGACACGGGCAGCGTCGCTGCTCCATCCCGCCGCTACGGTTCTCCTTTTTGACGCAGTCCTCGCCGGCCGGCTCTGGGTAGGTTCGACTAACATCCTCTGTCAAATATGACGTCGTAGTCAGAGTGTTTAAGGCATGTTATAGTCACAGAAAACGTTCAACAGTGTAGCATTAAGCTAACAGCTGTTCGGCTGATAGCAGCAAGCTAACGTGTACTAGCCTGGTAAACACAGCGAGCTAATACCGCAGCTAACAGCTGCGCAGCTAACAGCTGACTGGCTAACACAGTAGGCCACAACTAGCACGCAAGCTAAGCAGCTATCTGCTAAGCAGCTACCACCTGAACTTGTACACAAACGATATAACAAGCCACACTTCAGACAGGCCGCCGTTCTGAAACCCTGCTCACCTTTTAAGAGAGAAGAGAAAAAGAGATGTCAACACAGTTTACAACGGTGATTTTACCAGACATCCGGCGGAGCCAGCACAAGTCCCATCTGGGCTGTAGCTGACTTGAACATGGATCTCCCGATAACGAACATCCATGCCCACATTTCCTCGTGAGGGTATACTCTCATTTGTATATGAAAGATGGGGCCTACACGGTGACAGAGAAGCATCCACTCGTCCAGAGAATCCTGGGATCACCAGTTACTGGTCGTGGCCCACTAGTTGACTATAATGGGCTTCAAACCAAGATCCTCCGCCGTCGCCTAAAAGGCTGAACAGAAGGACCCTAATCTGGGGCCGGTTTTCGTAAACATTGTCAGCTAGCCCCCATAGCACTAACAGACAAGTGGTGCTCGCAAGCAAACATTACTCACCAAACCTGGAACCCACCGCTTCTCACAACAGTCGGTGCGTCCTACAGTCCAGCTGTGTTGCTGGAGGGTCTTACCCCATCCAGCCGCAGCAAGGAGGATTGTAGTTGGGAGGCATGTCAGCGGCGTGAACTCCTAATACGAAAAACCGGTGGAGGTGTAAAATGATCATCATCTTCCAGACACTCCAGTAACAAAGACAATATCGCCGTATTTTCTCGAAAAATAGTGAGAGAGAAAATAAAGATATGATGTCAACGTATCTCTTCTTTTCCAACTTTCTTCAACTAGCAACCTCGTCAAGTGGGGATCTACCGAAGGCACTTCCTTGTGCTGAAAGCGAAGAAGGAGGCGAGTATGTGGCCCCACCCCTGCTTATGTAGGTAAGCTGATGGGGGTGTGGCCAGACGGATGTTGGGATGTAAAGGTGCATTGTGGAATTTTTTATTCAGTGCGCGTGCACGAGCGAGGTACAGTGCAGAGAGTGACACCGAGCGAGAGCCATTACGAAACAGAACAGCAATGACGTAACCACTACACCTCCCTATTGCTGGTGTAAATAAAAGGTATGGTTAGTTCACATCATTGCAAATACATCATTACCCTCGGCTGTATCAGGGAGGAGGGAAACCGGTTTCTGCTATAATAGAGCTTTACAGGATAAAACAGAATACCCCAATTTTCCCAATTTCAACCATAGAAAACTCACTATCTTGATTGTGATGATTAAAATAAAACAATGAAGACAACCTAATAAAATAGCACCTGTAATTTTGTTTTATATGTTTTATATTATTATATATATTTTATAATTATATTGTATATTATATATTGTTTTAATTTGAACTATTAACTTTATGAGCATCCTAAATGCCTGGGGATATAAGCTCCGTCTGTACTGGCCATGAGACTCCGGTAGCGCTTGCCTGACTGCAGCAGTGCAAAGAGGCAGTTGTTTTGGTGGCTAGAGCCTTTGACTATTATCTTAGCCTTGGCCCTGCAACGCTTGGTGTAAATGTCCTGAAGAGTGGGAAGCCCACATCCAATTGTGCGTTCGGCTGATCGGGCCATTCTCTGCAGTCTGCTGCAGTCGTGTGTGGCGCTATTCCCAAACCAGGAGGTAATGTTACCTGTCAGGATGCTCTCTATTGTGCATGAGTAGAAGTTCTTAAGGATCTTCGGACTCACTTTGAACTTCCTTAGGCGGCTAATGAAGTAGAGGCTCTGCCGTGCCTTCTTCGCTACACTGTCAATATGTGTGGTCCATGTCAATTCCTATGATATGTGGACTCCGAGGTACACATGTCCATGTCACCCCCAGAGTCGGCGCCAGAACCAACTTAACAGGGGGGCATATTGTAACAGCGGGGGGGGGGGGGGGGGATACATACATAAAATATAGGCTTCAGAAAACGATTTCCCGCAAACCAACACACATTTCAAAACAGAGTGCGCATAAGAGATAAGACAGTCTCTCTCTCTCTCACGTCACAAACACACTCGCATCTCACACACACAAATGAAACAGTATGAAATAGCCCGAGGCTGGGCTTAAATTCATTAACAAGTGAAAGTATTAGTGTAACTGAGGGGTACAATTCCCTGACTGTATTGAGAGTATGGTATTATTAAACCACTACTTAGTTATGTACTTTAATTACTGGCCATACAGTACATGATATATCTGGTGAACACCCACACAAGAATACGGCAATGACAAAGAAAGTTCTAGTTAGAGGTATTTATTATTAGAGCAGCAACGGTAGGTTACAGATTGAGAATTATAATTGCGCTTGTAAGGCGAAGAACACTTAAAGTAGGTCAAGAGCATAAGTCCATGAGAATAGTAAGATGGGTATAACTGACGCCACCTGTAGTATAGTAATTACATAAGGCACACTCGTAGTCAGCTGGAGACACTAGGGGGTTCCCTCCGGTTGTAAGCCGGCAGGGTAGAGGAATGTTCGGGAGCAAAGTCTGGATCAACGCGGAATAACGAGGCTCCTGATACAGGAGCCAGTGCAGTACTCCCTTGGTCCTTAGACAAAGCAACAGCTATAATCCAGTATGCACGACAGCATGGATGAAAGCTAGCCAGCCTCTGGTCCTAGAGGCGGGCTCGAGGGTGCTCCTCACAGGGGTAGATCCCACACGACAGTGGGGTAGACGGTTCTCTGCTCCAGCAGCCACGGTACCAAAGCAATATAATCCAGCCGGAAAAGGCTCTGCATTCGCCGGTGTAGGTTCTCCGGTGTACATATCCAACGGTTCTCGTCTAGGACTCCTCGGGTGGTTGCGCGAGTTTAGGCCGCCCAGCCTGGATAAGTGCACTAGCTATAGGTACGACGAACCGGTGGTAATGCTGGTCACTGTAGAACGGTAGCCGCACGATACACTATAAATAATAGACTATTACTTCACAATAGAATAAGTCGAACTCGACGATACGGCGTTAAACTCTGACACTTTAGCTATATATTCGCACGCGGTTCTCAAGGCTCTATTCAGGGGCAAAGAGGCCCACTTCACGGCACGTTGTATCGTGGTGAAGGCTTCAACGTTTAGGATACTCTACTGCTGTATCCACCTGCGACGTATTTATACGTAAGGTGAATAATCTAGTGCCAACCTCAGTTCTGTCTCGTATCACTGCGCAAACCTGGACATGTTGAGACATGCCTTGGCGGTGTCTTTGAACTTGCCATTGGGGGTATGGCCGTTGGCGCCTAGGGGTCGCTGTCCAATAGGAGAACGAGTATTATGGTCTGGCTTGTACCCAGGTAAAGGGATATTCCGTGTATATATACAAAGAATATACCAGGGATATCAAACGATATACAAATATTATACAAGGGATCTCAAGTAATAAATATATATATATTCGGTTTAATCTGACCCTTTGTAACAATTAGTAATAATAACAAGGGGCAAGGCGGCTTAAATTAAACAGTATGAGTCGTATGACTTACCCATTAGAAGAGTTGGGGTGGCGAGTCGTGGCACTGAATATCCTCAGGACGGTGTCCCACTTTCGCGTGAGGTCTTTTGCAACTTCAAACTCTGCCTCAATTATACGCGATCCATTATATTATCCATTATTATTATTATGACATATTATGATTATAGACCACGTTAGCTTCTGCTGTAACAGATGCACCTGCAGCGGCAGCACCGGGCGCTTCTTGGCAGACTTCGTCTTCATGGCGCCTTACCGAACCAGGGAGGAGGCCGTGAAGAAGCCTTAGGTGCCCCCCCTGCCCCACCATGCATGGCATGCAACCATTTTCGTATATCCATTTTATGTCCGTCTCCAAGTGTTATATTTTACCCACTGACTCTATTGTACTTTTCACGCTCACTCAAGTCACGCAGTCACGCTCTGACTACCCATCAACTCAACGTGACCAATTACGCAATAACAAATTCAAACACACACACCAATCAGCGTGCGCTCAAACATGCACTTCTTTTAAGACTTTTTTTGTTTAATTTCGTTTAATAATAGGCTAAATAGCCTATTTATAAAGGAAAACATCAGACTTTTACTATAATAAAAAAAATGTAATGTTTAATTTTAAATTTTTTTTTATAACAATTGCCCATGACGTTTGGAGGGGCACAGTGCGCCATCTGGGGGGGCATGGCCCGCGAATGCCCCCCCATGGCGCCGACACTTTCTTAGGGACCTGCACTGGCTCCCCATTGCCGCACGAATCCGCTTCAAGGCCCTCAACCTGGCAAAGGGAACCGCTCCTGCCTACCTCCGGTCAATGGTCTCTAACTACACACCCCCAAGACCCCTACGCTCTGCATCTTCTGGCCGTCTCAGACCCACTCCTATCTGAGCTCCGGGAGGGTCATCAAGGAGAAGCCGCCTATTCTCAGTCCTTGCCCCACAATGGTGGAACAAACTGCCCACCACAGTTAGGACAACCGAAACCCGTCCAATCTTTAGCCGTTGACTAAAGACGCACTTCTTCAACCATTATCTGAAATGAAAAAATATATATAAAATAATAATCTAACCCTAACTAACCTTACTGTCATGCACTTGTCCTAATATACTAACCTACAATGTAGCACTCAACACGTTGATGAACATTGTTACTCAGCTGATAGAGTTGTGCCCTTCCAGATGACTAGTCGTACAGAACTTGTAAGTCGCTTTGGATAAAAGCATCAGCTAAATGACTAAATGTACTGTAAATGTAAATGTAGAGATACTGGTCGCAGCTAAAGAAATATTATTGTCATTGATAAATTTAAGATAAATCAGCAACCTTGAGGCCCTTAATATTACTTTTTAATGCAGGCACCAAGATCGCCCAACTATTGTAAGAAAGTGTTTTTTCCATCTTCCATTAGATATGTCATTGGGATTTTTATTTTCTTCCAGTTACATAACTAATCTTCATTACAAGTTAAAATCTAAAATGTAATGCTCTCAAAACAGGTCCATATGAATATAATTATTCATGAATTTATTGTTCAGCAGTACTATTGGCTTTGTGTTACGATTCTGGTTCTTGACTACGGTCGGGAACCACCCACCTTCTCTGTCATCTGTCACTTGATTTCTGTCACTTGTTTTTCCCTGTAATTTAGTGCTGTCACTTAGGGGTTGGCTTCTGATTGGCTTTCACATGGGTGTGTGTGGAATGTTGGTATTTGGTGGCTATGTAACATTCCTTTCCTCTGCTTGTCATTCGTCAGGTCTTCACTTTACGCATTCGGAGATAACGCGGCCGGTTCCAGTTCTGGACCACCACTAGCTCCATTATCTATTCTCTCTTTCCCTTGCCTTGGCATAGTATCCTAGTATTACTCTTGGTGTTCTTTACTATTAAAGTCGAACCTGTTCAAGAGTATACCTTCTCCGTCTCTGTGATTGCTTACAACAATTGGACAACTCACTATTTTAAGGCGTACACATTAAGACCATTGACAACATGGTTTGATCCCCAAGCATTAGTATCCTGGAGAAAATTGGAAGAAAACATAGTAGCCCCACATAGACTGAAGGACATAGCATACACTAAACTACCAATCAAGCACTGTGAACGGAAATTTGGCCCCATAATTACCCATGCGATCCGGATATGGCGTGAAACACAAAAAAAATATCCTAACCCACAAAAATGGCACAATCATACTCCCTTATTCAATAACAATGCACTCTTAATTGAAAAACGACCTATAAGATTCCCTATATGGGAAGAGCAAGGCATACACTCATTAGGGGATGTTTTTAACAACCAGGGTTTTTGTAGTTATGGAGAAATATGCACAAAATTTTATATCACCAAGTCCACATGGCTTTTTTACATACAGTTACGGCTATGTTTGAAGTCTCACGTTGTTCCATTAGACATACCAATTGAACACCACAGATACCACAAATTCTTCTATGAAAGAGAGACATCGAGAGGTTTTGTTTCAGGTTTTTATCATCAATTACTAACGTCCTCATATGAAACCCTCCAACTAGACTCTGTCTGGAGGAGGGATATACCAGACCTGGAAAGTGACTTTGATTGGCAAGGAGCATGGGCAAATGTCCGACTTACATCAAGGAACCCGGACCATCAACAAATCAATCTTAACTATATTCACAGGACATACTTGACTCCTATAAGACTGAACAGAATGGGTCTTAAACAAGACTCCAAATGCTCCCAATGTACAAATGGAGACGAAGGGACATTTATGCACATGTATTGGGACTGCCCACCAGTTAAGGCATTCTGGAAAGATGACCCAACAATTATCAAAACTCGTATCTTGGAATATACCTGTACACCCCTCTGTATTACTATTGAATGATGTTTTTGAGTTTGCAGTAAATCCACAGCTAAAGAGATTGGTTTTATCGGGTATCACAGTAGCTAAAAAGCTGATCGCATCACGCTGGTTTCAACCGGAAAAAATTTGCCGGAAAGTTTGGTTTCTTACATATCTCGATGTGATTTATCAAGAAATATCTACAGCAAGAATTCTGGGTCTCAATGAATCCAAACTGTCAATGTGGTTAGAAGTGGTGGAGAGAATAAAAGCTAGCTTATAATGGTAGTGTCTGGTTAGGAGCGAGGGATAATGGAGGTACTATCCAAAGAGGGGTCCGGGAGGGGGGGGTTCGAGCTGGAGCATATGTGTGTAGGGTTTTAGATAACAGGTATTAGGGGTATATCCAGTATAAGACATTGGTATAATTGGTAATTTCGTTGGATATACACTGTATACTGTAAAGTATTATTATATATTTTTTTTGCTTTCTGTTTCTGTGCTTGCATGTCATTTTAGCCATCTTAATTGTTAGTTTCATTATGCATTGTGTGTTGAGTACTGACTTTTAATAATTTTGTTTTGCAATAATAAAATAAATAAATAATGTAAAGTGAATAATGTACAAAAAAAAAGAAAAAAAAAAAAACAATTGGAACTCACCTACCTCCATCCTGACAGAAGACCTGACCATCAGAGTTCCATGGAGGCAATCATGGAGATGCTCCGGGCACAGAAGAGTGCACAGGAGCGCATGGAGGAACACCAACATCTGGTCAGTGCCGAGTTGGTTCGGCTGGGCGGGATCGTCAGCGCGTCGCAGGAGACAGCGCAGTCGGCGCTCCTCACAGCCCAGCAAGCACAAGTCGAGGTGGCGGGGGTAAGGACGACGGTGGGAGAAACGGCGGCAGGAGAGGCGGCGTTCAACACCACGTTCAACACCGAGGAGAGGCCGGGAGCTCTTGGGCACCAGGATCGGAACCAGGAGCCACGGCTGCCTGCACCAGGCCGCTACGCGGGAGCACCGGAGGGATGCAGGGAGTTCATCACCCAGTGCTCACTCGTGTTCCAGCTGCAGCCACGCTCATTCCCCTCTTCCAGAGCACAAGTCGCATATATTATCACCCTCCTCACCGGTCAAGCACTCTCCTGGGCTACGGCCGAATTAGAGAGCGGTTCGTCTATCTGCGACTGTGTGGACGACTTCACCGGGGAGTTGAGAAGGGTATTCGACACTTCCCGAGTACTCTCGATCTTCGAGGCCGGTGGGCGGCTTCTCGCCTGCCGGCAGGGCCTCCACACGGTCTCAGAATACGCCATCGAATTTCGGATCGTGGCTCGGGAGGCAGCTTGGCCGGAAATTCCTTGTGTGGTCCTGTTCCTCAAGGGACTCTCCGCACGGATGAGGCACGAGTTCTCCGTGCGTGAGATCCCTGAGCAGCTGGAAATGCTCATCAACACCGCCATATGGATGGACAACCGACATCGGGAGAGAGAGAGGGAGCGTGAAGATACCACCCAGGTACGTGTCCTTTCTCCTCCCGTTGTTGATATCTTCCCGCATTACACGAGTGGGCCACTGGGTGATGAATCCATGCAGCTTGGGGCGCTGTCGCTCTCAGACGACGAGCGGCGGCGCTTCATCGAGGAGCGACGCTGCTTCCGGTGCGGCCGCGCCGGTCATCGTTTCGGCAGCTGTCGGGAACAGGCTGGCTCAACTCTGCGCCAGTCGGGAAGAGGAGGTGCTCCGCCGGGCCTCGAGAGGGCGCCAGCAGGTGGGCTCACCCCAGCACTACCATCTGACTCGCATACATTTCTGGAGGTGGCGGTTAACTGTGGGGGTAACGTTAGGGGAACGAAGGCTCTCATTGACTCAGGGGCGGCGGGCAATTTCATTCACTTGGGGTTGGTGAGAGAATGGGGAATCCTGGTAGAAGAGTTGGGGGTTCCCATTCCGGTCTACGCCCTGGACGGTCAGCCCCTGGGCAGTGGGAGTGTCACACAACGCACTGTTCCTATGCACATCCGGGTGGCGGGTGGGGGGTGGGAGTGGGTTAAATTATTTGTTATTGTCTCCCCCTATTCTGTAATGGTGTTGGGTCATCCCTGGTTGTCTTCATGTGTACGGAATATTAATTGGAGCACGGGCAAGCTCTCAACGGAGGTCGACGTGAAGTCGGTCGTCGGCGAGAGTTTGTCCACTCCCTTGTCTCCCTTCCCCTCTTCTCTTTTTTCTCCTTCTTCTCTCTCCAGGGTGGTGGGGAGCGTCGCAGATTCTGTTCCACCCTCTAATCCCGATTTGATAGGGGTTCCTGAGATCTATTGGGACCTGGTGGACGTTTTTAACAAGACGCGTGCTAAAGCACTACCGCCTCATAGATCATACGACTGTCCCATTAATCTCCTACCCGGTACCTCCCCGCCTCACGGGCGAATGTTCTCTCTCTCACGCCCCGAGACCTTGGCCATGAACACCTACATTGAGGAGGCATTGCTTGCGGGGCACATACGTCCTTCCACATCCCCGGCCGGCGCTGGTTTCTTCTTTGTTAATAAAAAAGATGGGGATCAGCGTCCGTGCATTGATTATAGGGGATTGAATGACGTTTCCATCAAGAACCGATATCCTTTACCTCTCATGGACACGGCCTTTGAGTGCTTACAGGGGGAACAGGTCTTTTCTAAACTTGACTTACGTAATGCATACAATCTGGTCAGGATTAGAGAAGGAGACGAGTGGAAGACTGCATTTAATACGCCCAATGGTCACTATGAGTATTTGGTCATGCCCTTTGGTTTGGCTAATGCTTCGGCAGTCTTCCAAGCCCTGGTTAACGACGTGCTGCGAGACTTGATTGGGGTGTCGGTGTTTGTTTACCTAGATGATATCCTAGGTATCCTCCATATTTTTTCTCGCGATATGGTGCAACACCAACTGCATGTTCGGGAGGTGCTAGACCGTCTCCTCAAGCATCAACTATTCGTTAAGGCCGAGAAGTGTGTGTTTCACACTGATACCGTTTCCTTCCTGGGCTTTGTGTTGACGAAGGGTGATCTACGCATGGATTCGGCCAAGGTGAGTGCAGTCTTGGACTGGCCACGGCCTTCGTCGCTCAAGGGGTTACAACGGTTTTTGGGCCTTGCAAATTTTTAGAGGCGCTTTATTCGCAACATTAGCACCTTAGCCAATCCGTTAACAGCTCTCACTAAGGCCTCTCGCGTCTCACATTGCGGTGGGGGGGGGGGGGGGGGGGGTGCTCTCTCAGAGGTGCTTAAAGGATGGGAAAGTGCACCCGTGTGCTTTTTGTTCTCGCCGTCTGTCACCAGCCGAGCGCAACTACGACGTGGGTAATCGGGAGTTGTTGGCTATCAAATTGGCACTGGAGGAATGGAGACATTGGTTGGAGGGGGTCCCGGCAACGTGGAGTAGCAGGTTGGCATGGGCTGAGTATGCGCATAATACTCTCCTCTCCTCCTCTACCGGTATGTCTCCCTTTCAGTGTCAGTATGGTTTTCAACCTCCTTTGTTTCCCGAGCAGGAGCAGGAGCAGGAGGTGGAGGTGCCCTCGGCCCAGCCACATGTGGCTCGCTGCCGCAGGACGTGGAAGCGGGTCCGGGCGGCGCTGCAGAAGGTTTCGGTTAGTACCCAGCGGCAGGCTAACCGCAAGCGTCGTCCGGCTCCGGTTTACCGCCCTGGGCAGCGGGTTTGGCTTTCCACCCTGGATCTCCCTCTCCGGGTGGAATCCAGGAAGCTGGCTCCTCGCTTTATAGGGCCCTTTAAAGTGGTACGTCGGGTGAATCCTGTGGCTTACAGGCTACGGCTTCCGAGCTCTATGAGGGTTCATCCGACGTTTCATGTGTCCCTGTTGAAGCCGTTCCTCTCATCGCCCTTGGCCCCGCCTCTGCCTACGGTTCCTCTGCCTCGGTTTACGGGTGGTCAGCCCATTTACACAGTGCGGAGGATACTGGGTTGTAGGCGGAGGGGTAGGGGGTTTCAGTTCTTGGTGGATTGGAAGGGGTACGGGATAGAAGAGCGTTCTTGGGTGCCTCAAAGGGATATTTTAGATCCCAGCCTGATCGTTGATTTCCGGCGGCTGAATCCCGAGGCCCCCAGGTGAACGTCTGGTGCCGTTTGTCGGGGGAGGGTACTGTTACGATTCTGGTTCTTGACTACGGTCAGGAACCACCCACCTTCTCTGTCATCTGTCACTTGATTGCTGTCACTTGTTTTTCCCTGTCATTTAGTGCTGTCACTTAGGGGTTGGCTTCTGATTGGCTGTCACGGGGGTGTGTGTGCAATGTTGGTATTTGGTGGCTATGTAACATTCCTTTCCTCTGCTTGTCATTCGTCAGGTCTTCACTTTAGGCGTTCGGAGATAATGCGGCCGGTTCCAGTTCTGGACCACCACTAAGCTCCATTATCTATTCTCTCTTTCCCTTGCCTTGGCATAGTATCCTAGTATTACTCTTGGTGTTCTTTACTATTAAAGTCGAACCTGTTCAAGAGTATACCTTCTCCGTCTCTGTGATTGCCTACAACAATTGGAACTCACCTACCTCCATCCTGACAGCTTTGTGATAATTTTATCACAAATGCCAATCAGTACTGCTCCATCTCCTGTAGTGTGGAGCAAAGCACGCGTGGTCCACTATATCTGCTCCCCTTGGCATATTGATCTTGAACCCCTCACTGAGTCAAGGCATGATTATGGGGGAATCAAAAGTAGGAGCCACTACCCTGTTGTCCATGTAAATGGCATTTCATTCATTTACCTGGAGCTGGAAGATATAGCCAATTCCGATTTTTTTGTTGTAAAAACATGCTTTAAAACACTATTTGCCAGACTCCAGAGTTAACCCTGTAATGCCCAAATTAAATTGACATTATCAACTTCAGAGGCCAGAATGTGGGACCTAAAAACACATTTACTATCCAATAGCATTGTGAGGACTTTTTATCAGCACCAAAATTACACACATGCTGCTTTTAGCCCCTGAAAATGTATGTCAATGATTTGAGCAATTATATTATTTGATGCCTAAATACATGCATGTTAGGCAGGGACTATGGATGGAAATGTGCTCATTAGCTAACAGGACATTTAAATTCATGTGGAAACTGAAAATGTTGATTCATGTGCATTGTCCCTGGGTATACAATAAATAAATAAATGTAACCTTTCGTCAGAGCAACCCCTTTTCATGTCACCTTAACCGAGCAGAGAGAACAGTTAAACCCGTGAGAGAGTGTTGTATATTATGATAAATATAGCTCGCAAAACTCTATAAGGTGTGAAATATGAATGCATTAGACTTGCAGTCTTAAACAGTCAAAGTGTAATGATGGACATAATCAAATATACTTGTAAGAACTAAAGTAACTTAGTTCTCAGATTGTCTGTGTCTACAGAGATTGATTGGTGCCTGCTCACAACAGAGCTCGATTTACATATAGAGTGAGTGGTCAAATAATTCTATTTACAACAGGAAACCTGAGGGTCAGCTGCCAGGCCAAGGAAGAGCTTAAGACAATGGGTCACATGACTCTTATCTCGCTGGAGTCTTCTGTGACACACACTTAGAGACAGACGTCTGAGGAGGAGTTTAAGTTTCACTATTGCAGTAACTAAATGTATGTTTAAGTCCTTAATTTAAACTCTAAACAAGCTGTATATTTCTGGTATATTGTACTTGTAATCTTGAACGTGAGGATATGAAACATGTTGTAGTTATGATAAAAGAGTCATTGAAGGTTTACAATCAAGCCTTGTTTGAACCAAGTTGGACAAGTTTAGAATGATAACTAAGTATAACTGTTAACATAGAAGATTGAATAAGTTAAAAGTAAATGATTAGAATCTGTAGAAGAGGGCTTGCTGGTAGAACACTGTGAACTATCATCTGAAACCTAATGCTTTTAAGTCAGGAATAATATGGTTATGTTTAGAAAATGCCTCCCAGTTCAACTAAATACATCCTGGAGTTTAATGCCAACTATATTAAGCATATTTAGACAGTAATATATTTCTCTGATTGGGAAAACAAAACAGAGGTCAGATGGTCTGTTTAAGACAACCCATTTTTACTTTACAACTGAAAGTCAGTGATTGGTGGAAAAACGTCTAGGGGACGGCCTTTGATGACATCACACAGACGTGTCTTTCTCATTGATAAAAAGGGAGTGTTGGGAACAAGAGACACAGAACAGACACCACCCCCAGCGGCAGGACGGCAAACGAGAACAGACGGAGAAAACTCATCACCCTAGCAACGGAAAACAACAACAAAAGACATTGAAGCGGGAAACTTCCTGGTTTCCAGACAACAAAGAACTTGAGTCAGCTAGATAGATTCAACGCTGTTCTGAACATCATTGATTTGAATATAGACTCTTTTCAACAAAGACTCATGCTTGAGTTTTGTTGGATTTCAACCTTTTAATATAGAAATACATTGTGTTTTATATGCAATAAATGCAACAGCTTTAGATGAGAGCTCTGGATTCTGCCTGATGATTCTTCCATCACCGTACTATTTTCCTATGGGTAACACAACCAGCAACTTAGATACAGAACAACCACAGAGTACTGTACTGTTAAGGTAATACTATACTCCATGGGACAAGCTGAATTATGGTTACCACAAGAGGACTGTGAGATGGAATAACACTGACGTACTTTTGACCTTTGCTTTTTGCTATGGAGGAATCTCCTGGAGGCTACATAGAAAGGGGGGAGTGTTTCTCATGATTCTCTTGATGTAGCCACAATTTAAATGTCAGGGTATCACAGATGTCAGAGAAGTTCCCAGACTTTTATTGACCATAGATGACCCCTCTCCAGTGTTGGGGAGTAGTTTCACTACATGTAATTATCTCCACCAGGCAGTAGCCTGGGGGAGATCATGTAATCTGTCCAGTGTGTTTATGCGTGCATGTATCTGTCCAACTGTCCGCAGCAATTCTTGCAAACTACAGAGCCGATTTGGAAGAAACATTGCACACACTGTAAGCTGACAGCAGGCCAAGGACATGAATTCTCTAATAATTTCCAAATCGGTCAACGACAAGTATTCTATTTGAATACATTTCCATAAATAGATATTCAGTATAAAGTTACACCTTTTGAATGCAAGACAAAACACATTTAAATAAATGTGACTGGGTATGTATTACATCTCTTGTACATTTAACCTCTTAAAGCATTCACAAGACATTTATGTCTTGATTTCAGCCACTTTTTCCCTTTCTTTTTCTTCTATACATAGTTATGATTGATGTTGCATTGTTTTTATGACTCTAGTTTTTAACGACTGAAGGGGAGGACTTTTAACATCTTAACGTTCGGCGTACCGTATACGGTACACCATGCCCGTGCGCAAAAAGTAAGAAAATATATTTTATTTCAGTGTGTTCACTGAAAGTGAAGGTTCCGTACTCTGACCACTTATTTTCATCATCTACATCCTCCCTCTCATTTCAGCATGGACTTCCATTGCTATGCTGATGACACTCATATATACCTCAGCACCAAATCTCCCCAAACTCCACCCCTCTCTTACATCAACTCCTGCCTGTCTGCAAAAAAAGTCTGGATGCAACATAATTTCCGCCAACTAAACAATGACAAAGCTCCAAAACTCCTCCTCATCAGCTCCAACTTAAGTTCACCCTCAGCAGAATCAACAATTCCACACTCACCATTGATGGCACCACTGTGTTCCCTTCCTCCCAGACATGCAACCGTGGCGTGGTCCTTGATCCCACCCTGTCCCTCGAGCCCCAAATCTGCCAAATTGTCAAAACCTTTCTACCACCTTTGCACTATTGCAAAGATCAGGCCTTCTCTCTCACACCTTCATCTCCTCCGTCCGTCTTGACTACTGCAACTCACTCCTCTAGAGCAGTGGTTCCCAACCTTTTTCCCCCCAGGGACCCCCAAACATCTCTGATGAAATTCGCGGACCCCCTCCTAATAAGATACCATAAAATACTTTTTTTTATTTCATTTTAATAACAAACTGCTTATACACAGGCATATGCATCACAATTAGACCCACTATGCTTCTTTGACTTGTGCCTTCAATCAACAAATCTCATCTTGCACCATATGCATTTCAAAATGTTTGGCCAATATTCAAATGCTGTATTCATCCTCTCAAATCAGGCCCTAATGGTGAACGGTTTGCATTTATGGAACAAATCAATGCAACAAATTAAACTAAATATGAGACAGGAAATTCCAATCAGTAGCAGAGAGAATCTGTCCTAGCTGGGTTTAATACCTTTTTTTTGTCATTTTAATAACAAACTGCTTATACACAGGCATATGCATCACAATTAGACCCACTATGCTTCTTTAACTTGTGCCTTCAATCAACAAATCTCATCTTGCACCATATGCATTTCAAAATGTTTGGCCAATATTCAAATCCTGTATTCATCCTCTCAAATCAGTCCCTAATGGTGAACGGTTTGCATTTATGGAACAAATCAATGCAACAAATTAAACTAAATATGAGACAGGAAATTCCAATCAGTAGCAGAGAGAATCTGTCCTAGCTGGGTTTAATACCTTTTTTTTGTCATTTTAATAACAAACTGCTTATACACAGGCATATGCATCATAATTAGACCCACTATGCTTCTTTGACTTGTGCCTTCAATCAACAAATCTAATCTTGCACCATATGTATTTCAAAATTTTGGCCAATATTCAAATCCTGTATTCATCCTCTCAAATCAGGCCCTAATGGTGAACGGTTTGCATTTATGTTGAATGAAGTAAGAATCCACTGCAGTAAAAATATCCTCACCTCGAGTGGTGGTAGTAAGGTTGACTGACATGAGAATGTCCTGGTTCAGATCCTCATTTTCAATATATTGCACATAAACGATGAGCACAGCCTCGTCTGCGACAGTTGTAGTTTCATCAAGTTGTATGGCAAATGGACCCTTTCTAAGCTTTTCTGACAGCTGCTGCTCGCAATCACTTGACATCTTATCAATTCGGTCTTTCACTACATTGTTCGAGAGTGGTACTGATTTTAGTTTATCCGCCACCTGTGGGCCGCACAGTTTCTAAACCATTTTGATGCAGGCTGGTTTGATGAGCTGCTCGCCAATATTGTGCGGTTTCTTTGCTTTTGCAATTAAAAGCGAACACTCAAAGGAGGCTTCGGTAGCCTTCTGTAAATCACTGCCACCCCTGCTCCACGCTACTCTAACATCAACAGGCTTGTTCGCCTTGAGAGACTGTTCTTTCCTCCGAAAAAAGTCTGGATCCTTCCCAACAGTTTCTGGGTGCTTAGACGCCTGATGTCTCTTCAGCTTGCTGGGCTTCAGGCTCGAGTTTGCCAACTTTTCTCCACAAATCACACACTCAGGTCGTTTGTCTGGTCCCTCAGTGAAGCCCATGGTGATGTAATTTTCGCGATTGCTGTAGGTCCTAACTTTTTTTGCAGATGAGCTGCCGTCATCTCCTTTTCGTTTGTCACACATTTTCGCCTCTGGCGGCTGACTGCAGACGAGCCGAGAAAGTTAACTAGCGTGCTAGGCTAGCTACAGAAAGTGATACAGTCAACTGATTCGCGTTTTAGCGGCTACCCGGTAGCCTACTGTTAACGTTCAAAAATCATGTCTAGATGTTTATTTATTTATCTTTATTTTTTATTGTAGTGGAGAGACTATTCATGCTTCTGATGATAAAAAATAAATTAAAATTAAAAAATTAAAAAAAAATACCTCAAATCATCTGTGGTCTGGCGGACCCCCTGCGCCCCCTGGCGGACCCCCAGGGGTCCGCGGACCCCAGGTTGGGAATCACTGCTCTAGAGTATATGGCATCAGTAGCTCCATACAATAGACTCCAAATGGTAGAGTGCACACATTTCCGCACCTCACAGCAGTCCATTTGAAGTGGACAGCTCCCCTAGCCCTACACACACACACACACACACACACACACACACACACACACACACACACACACACACACACACACACACACACACACACACACACACACACACACACACACACACACACACACACACACACACACACACACACCGCATAAAGCACAGCACACAGCACGGCACAGCACACTCAGCTTGAGATGGAGAAGGCATAAGGCACACATGTTTGATATAGATCTCAAGCTATGTGAATAGTGGACAAAAGAAGGTTGTCTCTAAAACACATAAATCCCAGGTAAGTGCATACATTTGCACATGCATGAATGTGTGTGGTACACTTGTTTTTGTGTTTTCAAATATGGTCAGCCTAGCCAGGGCCAGCCTACGGGAAGTAAGTTGCCTGTCTGTGAGTCAACAGTTTATATGCAGGCACAATTACATGGAATAAGCACTTAGTTTATATGCAGGCACAATTACAGTACATGGAATAAGCACTTAGTTTATCTTCGTCACTGAAACAGCTGCTTGACAACCACCTGTCACTTGACTGGTGCCAGTAATAAAGAACTATAAAGCTAACTTTATGCAAGCAAGCTTTTCTGTCAATAATGTTGCCTATGGTTGGCAATAGAGATGTAACGGTATGCAGATTTCATATCACGATTGTTATGTTGTTACATTATTATTCTCTCACACGCACAATTTCTCTCTCTCTCTCTCTCTCTCTCTCTCTCTCTCTCTCTCTCTCTCTCTCTCTCTCTCTCTCTCTCTCTCTCTCTCTCTCTCTCTCTCTTATATTTTATGCTGGGTCATAATAGATGGTCTCTGCCTTTGTTACTGTACATATTGTAAGTGTTTGTTTGCTCTGTGTGAGAGAGAGATAGAGAGAGAGAGAGAGAGAGAGAGAGAGATAGAGAGAGAGAGAGAGAGAGATAGAGAGAGAGAGAGATAGAGAGAGAGAGAGAGAGAGAGAGAGAGAGAGAGAGAGAGAGAGAGAGAGAGAGAGAGAGAGATTGTGCGTGTGAGAGAATAATAATGTAACAACATAATAATCATGATATGAAATCTGCATACCGTTACATCTCTATTGCCAACCATAGGCAACATTATTGACAGAAAAGCTTGCTTGCATAAAGTTAGCTTTCTAGTTCTTTATTACTGGCACCAGTCAAGTGACATGTGTGACTCCTAACTGTATCCAACCTGAGGATGAGACATTGGATATTGAATCTATCTATAGATAATCGATATGTTGTTTTGCACATAGCAACCATTATTTTTTCCAAAATGGAGGAAAAAGGGGCATTCTATAACCATCTGCAAAAGCCGTCTATTAACCATCAGCATAGGGATATGTGATCAGGCACAGATAATAGGGTCTTGTTAAGCAAGCTTAAATTTTTTTTACATTATATGAAAGTACAGGTTCTTACCTTCAAATTAAGCCAGACTTGTACAAATCGGGCAGATACGTTTCAACCTATGCCTTATAAACCTCTTAACCTCTTCCGCCTGTGCGGTCCGTCGGCAGACCGCAAATGACATAATGGTCATGAATCAATATTTCTAGACTGTTCTATAAAACTAGCGATTTTTATTTCAAACGTATTCAAGTATAAACATCATGAACATGTCACAACAGCATTTAGAATGTATATTATCATCAATACGTTCGTTTAGGAATAGGTTAAAGTGCTATTAGATATATTTTCCTTCTCGAAATGTCAATGTTATTTCGGGAGAGGCGACCATTTTGTAAAACATTGAATCATGGGAATTGTAGTTTTTTTGCAGCCATTTTGTAGCGGACATCCATACCTATGGCTTTGCGTTGGAATTTTTGAAAACTACACTTCCCCTAAAGTTCAATGGGGTTCAAGGTTCAGAGTTCTGTATGAATTATTTCAATAACTGTTATTATTTGGGATAATTCTACCACAAAAGGTAAAGTTTTTGACAAATTGTGTACAAAAAATCTAAGGAAATGAATAAGGGGAAGATGATTAAACAGAAGGTTCTGTAGATACAGTATTGAATTCTCCCATCCGGACCAATGCAATTTGAAATATTATTATAGAATATAGAATAGCAGGCTTATAAATTACCTTATTATGGCCAATTCGCACATTTATATATATACATATATTATCTTTCAAATGGCCAAGTTAAATTTCGATTTAGTATCACCAGGCATGCATAAGAACAGATAATGAAATCTACTGTAATCTACTGTACTTTTTTATTTTCACCACATTGCAACCATTTTGAAACTAATTTCAGATCTAATTGTTGCTACATGCTAACAATAGGGAAGATAAACTAACTGCGTTTGAATATTTGTCAATAACATTACATTTTGTGGTATACTATCCCGAATAATAAGTGTAACTGAGGGGTTACAAAACCCTGACTGTATTAAAGATTGTGATAGATTAAACCACTGCTAATTATCATTATTATTACTTGCCAGAAAGTACAGTTAATTATGGCAGACACTCAGAATAATACGGCACGGTGACAAAGAAATATCATTTAGAATATTTATTGTTATGCAGCAAATTGTACAGAGATGGGAATTAAGGTTGCGCTTGTATGGCGAAGAATATGAATAAGTCAGTCAGTAGCAAAAGTCAGTTGGAATGAATAATTCCTACGATGGGGTACTAGACTAAACGCCGCCTGGCGTAGGATGGCAATATAGGGGGAAACGCTGGTACCGCTGGAGACAGGGGGTTTCCTCCCAGAGATGTAAGCTCTGGAGGAAGGAAGAATGTTCGGATACTCAGTCTGTTCAATTGAAGAAGAAGGGGGTTCTCGTATAGAATCCAGTCCTTGTAATCCAAAGGCTCAGCAACAAAGCAATAACTGTAATCCAATTGCCCGATAGCAATGACGATAGCCAGCTAGCTTCGGTCCACGAAGCCAGCCCGAAGTAGATCTTCAAGGTGGTTAAATCCAAACGACAGTGGGTGGCAAAGTGGTGGCAGAAAATGTGTTAACAGTGGGTCCAAAATGAATGTTGTTTACATATTGAGTGCATGTACTGTATCCCCTCCCTGCTTCCCATTTCCCTACGTGGAATGCACCTGGATTGGATACATGACATGCACACATTTGGGGGCTTTGATAATACAATCCAGTCTCTGTGACTGTCCCAAGCCCTAGGGAGACCTGAATCATAACAACCAATCAGAATTTGTTGACCTGCCAAGTGGTGTTCCCAGAGTCGTAACACCACCATAGTGTTCCTCATCGAAAAGTACCCACCATGTGCAGCAACACCAGGTGATCAGAGGCCTCTGGAAGTCTTTGGAAAACAAGCCAAGAGAGTGAGCCAAGATGAGGACATTCAGCCACAGACTTTTATTGTCCTGTAACTGATGTTTATTACCTATATGTATTGACTTTCTGTTCTTGCCTATACCTGTTAAGTACCTCCACTCCACAATGCTGCTATGTTTATGTGTATGGCATCTGCATTTCCCTAAGGGGATTAATAAAGGAATAGCTTACTGTATATTATCTTAAGAGCTCCTCTTTACCTGAGCAGGACTACAGGTAGATCACAAGCACGGCTTCAACATGGACGGTCGCATTTTACGTAGCTCCCGTAACCAACGCAACAGAGCAACAACAAAAAAGTACTTTGCGCATTTTCTACTTTCCCTCCTGTGGATTATGGATTTGTACCTGAATTCACAACTCAAGCAGCAACTCCAGACAGAAGTGGAGGGTAGCGAAAACGTAAATCAGCAGTCCCATTGCGACTTCTACTTGTTAACGGGCACGGAGAGGAAACATCCAGCCTTCGGAGCCACGGCGATCCACGCAGTACTTACTGCAAATCCGGAACGAAAGAAATTACCCCCGGCAGGCAAGTGTAATAAGAGATCAATGTTTTTATTATATCTGCTCATGTCGGGTGACATACATCAGAACCCTGGTCCCGTAATGACACGGAACCAGAGACTACAGCAAGAAGCGATGGAGGTTCCCATCGCGACCAACAGCATCAACAACGCAACCTGTGGCTACATCCACAGCGCGGGCGGCGAAGCTCCCCCAATGACGCCACAGCAGACGAGCACACGTGAGGCAGTGACGAGAGGAGGTGAACCGAGGGTCGAAACCATGACGACCATCTCGACGCGGGATGTAAACATCTCGACGCCCGATAGCCGGCTAGCTAGCAGAGCTAACAACGAAAACAACCAGGAACGAGTCCTTTGTTGTTCCAGCACGGCGCGGGACCCGACCCCCCCCTCCCCCCTCCTTTGTTGTTCCAGCACGGCGCGGGACCCGACCCCCCCCTCCCCCCTTCTTTGTTGTTCCAGCACGGCGCGGGACCCGACCCCCCCCTCCCCCCTTCCCACCCACAACAACACAGAGGAACAGATCACAAACGAACAATACTTCGAACCTGCCAACATCAATGAAATAACCAACGCCAATGGACTGAACATTTTTCACATTAACATTAACAGCTTAAAAAACAAATTGGATGAAATCAAACAAATATTCATAAATGGTAAGGCAAACATACTGTGCTTCTCAGAAACTAAGCTCGACGATTCTGTAAAAGATCCAGAGATAGAGATTGAGAACTACTCAATAATCAGGAATGATAGGAACAAACATGGAGGTGGTGTCTGTATGTACATACACAAGGACACCAAATTCATCAACAGAAATGACCTAAATCATAAATCAATTGAAACTGTATGGGTGGAAATCCTATTCGAAAGGGCGAAATCCCTACTGGTTGGCACAGTCTACAGGCCGCCAGATCATAGTGGCTTTTATGATACACTGGATGGGTGTTTAGCTGGAGTTGAGGATGTAGACAAAATTCTTATTGGAGACTGGAACACGGATATGCAACGAAAAGATGCACCCGTCTTCAAGGCCTTCAGTAGGTTTTGTGATCTGCATGGCCTCAGCCAGCTAATCACCCAACCCACACGTGTATGTGAATCAACTCAGACTACCATTGACCTCATTCTGACCTCCGACAAGTCCAAGATCTCAAATAAAGGGGTTATAGCATGTGGGTTAAGTGATCATTATATGATATTCTGTACCCGAAAAAAACTAAAACAAAAGGCTGGCTGCCACAAAACAGTCACATCTAGAGACCTCAAAACCTACTCTAGCGAGGCCTTCAACCTTGAACTGGAGAGTCTGGACTGGTCAGATGAACTCAATGGTACACTGGTTGACGAAACATGGCTTGGTTTCAAAACCAAATTCTCAGCAATACTAAACGACATGGCCCCCCTAAGAACCACCAGGGTAAAAAATCGCGCTGAGCCGTGGATGCACTCCGAAATACTGGCCGCTATGAAAACCAGAGACAAAAAATGCTCTGAGTTTCGTAAAAGTCAGTCAAAGCTTACTAAAAGCACGAGCAGTGAACTCCAAGCCCACGTGACTGAACTCAAACTAGAAAGAAACAGACTAAGAAACGACGTAAACTCCATGATCAAAACTGCAAAAAAGAATTTCATCAATGACAAAACTGAGGAAAACAAAAACAAACCACGTGAACTTTGGAAATTACTCAATAATCAACTAGGATGCAGTAAAAAACTTAAAACCAGATTCTCAAACATAAACATAAAAATGGACAACACGCTCATCACAGACAAGCTGGATGTAGCCAATTACTTAAACATTTTCTTCACAAACATAGCCACAACACTGGTAAACAAACTACCCTCCCACTCAGGGCTTTATGGGGTAGAACACATAGTAGCTTACTACAAAAACCTAGGGGTCCGCAAGGACGACTTCAAGCTGGAAATGGTAACAACAGATGAGGTACTCAATAAACTGAGCGCCCTCCAACCTAACAAGGCCACTGGCCATGACAACATCCCCTCCAAATTCCTCAGAGACTCAGCAGCCGCCATCACACCAATCATCACACACATAATAAACCTCTCCATAAAACAGGGACACGTCCCCAAGGACTTCAAAATTGCGAGGGTGACCCCTCTGCACAAAAAGGGCAGCAAATTAGACCCAGGCAACTACCGCCCTGTTTCTATTCTCACCTCCATCTCGAAAGTCATGGAAAAAATAGTCTACGAACAGGTCGAAAAGTACCTAGCGGAAAAAAATCTAATCTACGAATTCCAATCTGGCTTCAGAACATCCCACTCCACTGACACATGCCTTCTCTATTTGAATGACCACATCAAACAAGAGGTGGACGCAGGCAAATACTGCGGCATGGTCATGCTGGACCTACAAAAGGCCTTTGACACGGTCAATCACTCCATTCTGATTGACAAGCTAAAAGCAATTGGTTTTGATAGTCTATCAGTGAGCTGGATGCAATCCTACCTTGAGGGGAGGGAACAGATGGTGGAGGTAAACGGTACCCTATCCCCCCCCCTCACAGTGAGCTGTGGTGTTCCACAAGGAAGCATACTAGGACCGCTACTGTTCCTAATTTATGCAAATGACATGTCGTCAGCTTGTGACTGCAACTTGTTCCTGTTTGCGGACGACTCAGCCCTGCTGGTCTCTGACAAGAACAAGTTACAGGTTGAAAAAACCCTCAGCTCGGAACTAGGCAGAATCTGCATATGGCTCGCTGATAACAAACTATCATTACACATGGGCAAAACAGAGTCCATTCTCTTCGGTTCAAATAACAAACTCAGCAAGACCGACGGCTTCTCAGTTACAGTGGGTGACAATATTGTCACAAGGAAAGATGAAATTACCTACCTGGGTTCCATCCTAGAGGCTAATCTCTCCTGTGACAAAATGGCATCCAATGTAATAAAAAAAGTCAACCAACGAACTCGATTCTTGTACCGGATCTCCTCTCTGGTAAACAAGAACACCCTGAAGACTCTGGCAGGAGCACTCATTCAGGGGTACTACGACTATGCTTGCACCTCATGGTACCAAAGCACCTCAAAGGCGCTAAAAACAAAATTGCAAACATCTCAAAACAAACTGGTCAGACTACTGCTTGACCTTACTCCTAGAACCCACCTCACCCCTGCCCACTTTGACAACCTAGGATGGCTTAGAGTAGACGACAGAGTACAACAACTTGCAATGGGCCTGGTCTACAAGATACACTACACGACCAAGGTACCCATGTACATGTCAAAATACTTCCCAAAGGTCAGTGAATACCACGATCACAACACCAGAGGGAGCTCCACAAATCATGTTAAACCCAGATTCGGCTCAAATAAGGGACTAAACACGTTTCGCAATTATGCCACATCAATGTGGAACGCCCTACCCAAAGCAGTAAAGGAATGTGGATCACTACCCACTTTCAAAACCTCTCTCAAGGGACACCTACGGGAGACTGCAATTCAACACTGGCCCCTGTAAATATCCTAACCCAACCCCCTCCAATGTACAGTCATTTACCTAGTATGGTTTTGTCAATAGTTCAATGTACAATTGTGTTTGTTTGTACAGTGTCTCCTCCCCCCCCCCCCTCAATGTACAGTGTTACTTGTTTATACAGTGTGCCCCCCGCCCCCCCCCCCCCCCCCCCCCCAACCACCTCCAATGTAAATTACCCAGTATGGTTGTCAATATCCCAATGTACCCAACCCCCCCCCACCCAACCTCCTCCAATGTACAGTTTCTACGTCAACCCCCCCCACCCAACCTCCTCCAATGTACAGTTTCTACGTCAAATGTATATACTCCCTTTTCTTGACTCCTTCTGTATCACAAACAGTACTGTATTTGCAAATCTGGTATGTCATAAATGTATAGATGTAGCAGTACTGACTATCTGTATGTCATATATGTCATATATGTCTATATGAATTGAAAATGGGGGACCCTGATGGAAACAAGACAAACGTCTTTCTCAGGTCTGCATCCCCTTAACAATTGTATGTATTGAGTCGTACTGTATTGTACCCATTCTGCAATCTGTTAAATAAAGTTTTCATTCATTCATTCATAATAATGCCACTGCATGTTTCTGACCTCCCCAGAGTATTTTGCACTCTCAGGTAGCCTTTTCAATGTATATGTCAATGTACATTTGTAACGTCTTCATCCCTTTGCTTAGGGCTTCTTTCAAGCTGGTATTTCACCAGTGGGTGGCTGAGTGGTCCAGAACTACAGTATAGTATACAGTATCTACAGCATGCACATCACTTTCAACCATCACAGTTCAATTTGCGATTGATTACTTGGTTCTCCTCTAAGCCATGGCCTCTAGCTAGAACAGTTTGTGACCGTGCCTGTGAGCCAGTACTTATCCCCCTCCCCTGGGTCCACCAGTTAGAAGGTCCGACCACAACTCCCTTTTTAAATCAGAGAGAGAGATAGAGAGAGAGAGAGAGATAGAGATAGAGAGAGATAGAGAGAGCGAGAGAGAGAGAGAGAGAGAGAGAGAGAGAGAGAGAGAGAGAGAGAGAGAGAGAGAGAGAGAGATAGTTTAACATATCCAATTGGCAATGGTGTTCAACTTTTGTCCAATCTCATCACTTTACACAGTCAATATAAGACTATTGCCTGTAGCAATGATATTTACATAATCAAACCAGAGATTAATAATAAAACAGTGATGCCGTCAGTGGTCAAGTGGGGCTGCTCCATTGACAATGTATTATATAAGATGGCTGAAATCATTCCTCCTTGACAGTAAGGACGCTCTCCCAACATTACAATGTACAGTACAATATCCACCATGTTAGCAGGCAGCTGGCGTGATGCACTTGGTATCACCTGGTAATTGGTCAACTTTCCCTGCTAGATTTGATTTATAAATGTGAAACTATTCTGTTGGACAAATATCTTAGCAAAGCATATCAAAGCTTTTTTTGTGATGGGTTTTCTGTTTACATTTGGACTGAGAAAGAAAGGGGCCTATAATGTGGCCATGATAAGCTAAGGTGAACTAGCTACAAGCTACACAGCAGATTTAATTACAATAGATTGATTGATTGATTGAAAATGTTATTAACAGATTGCAGAATGTGTACAATACAATACAGCTCAATAGCTCAATATAAACTGTAGTCTCCAGGGGAGGGTTAATTCTGACAACCTTGCTCTCAGCATTCGGTGTCCTTGCTCATTGATTGGCACATAATTCGACCTCTCTGTGTCACAAATAATAGATGTTACATGAATATAGTATGATTGGTTACATTAGATACTAATCACAATGAAACTTTAATGACTCACTTCTTGCTGTAGATCTTTTATGATTTTTGTCTTTTTCTCCATCTCCATCTTCAGGAATTTGATCTGGAGACACACACACACATGCGCGCGCGCGCACACGCACACGCACACACACACACACACACACACACACACACACACACACGCACACAACATATTCATGAGTAATGCACACTCCTCAGTTTAGAAAAATCATTAGTCAGTGTCTAGTTCATTTTCCAGGATATGCCTGTAAACAAGTAGAACATAACCAATATGGCTGATGTTGCAATGCTCACATTCAAATAATGTATTGAATACCAATACATCCAAAGGTCACTCCATAAATGTATGCTGCACCTTATAAATTTACAGCAGCTGAAAGTGTTCTCGTTATAAAATCACAATTCAACACAGTATTTCACTTTTCATCTGGACACTATTCAAGTCTCAACGATTTATAGCACTCATAAAAGCAATGTCAAATATAGGACTCATAAAAGCAATGTTGAATATTACGATTGTTTATTGTCTTTTCAAAAGGCCTTTGGACTTAAAGCATATTCACAAAGTATGAAGCTCTGGTAGGGTATATTGAGGGAGGGTGTACGGTCCATGTACTAATTTACATAAAAATGGAATTGTTCTACTAAATTCTCATCTCATGAAACAATAATAACAATTGACCACAACATTTTTTTAAATAAAATGCTACAGTACATCCATGACATTTTGGATTCCACCACATATGATGCACCCTGAAGCATTTATGCCTGCAGTGAGTGACTGCCTATTTTCCATGGTATGCCTGATTTAATAGCCCATAAAAATATGCTCATGGTGTCAAGAGTGATATCTTTGTTTATCTCAATCCCTTTAGCGTGGCCTCAGCATGTCTCGGCAGTGCAGCCCTCCCCTGTGTCCTGTGTTTAGCAGCCAATCAGGGCCTGAAATACCGATTGCAGATGGTAAACTACTGTTATGGGTGACATCTGAAAGACTCAGATATGTGTAGTCTTATGGATTCCTGCTTTCTGTTTTAACTCAGCAGAGAAATTGCGTATTGTCCTTGGGAGAGGTCATGGAGGATGAAGAGGAGATGATTCATGGTGTAGGCGACCTCATCCTGGGGTGGGACTACAGGGAACTGTAAACTAGGGCTTTCTGTATTTTTATTTAGCCTTTATTAAACCAGGTTTAAAAAATAAATAAAAATAAAAATAAAACAGGTTTGTCCCATTGAGATCCAAGACCACAATTAGTGTAGTTAACTAGTGCCTTTGCCTGTGGGAATGGTGAGAACACATCCTGGTGCAATGTTTACACTTTGTTTACATGCATGCAGGAGAGTAACATTTTATATTGTATTCACACAGTGGCCATTTTGCTCTCATGTCATGCTATGTCATGCTCAGGTTGGGATTTCAACCCTGTGAATATGGTCAATGGAACCAGCTACTAAATTGTATCTGCATACAACTGGCCCATTTGTTACTCTCTGATTTGATTTGATAAACAATTCAATTATTTTGAATATTGAATATATTTAGATTGTGTATTTGTATTTATATTATTTTATATTACATACATAATTATATATATATATATATATATATATATATAATATATATATATATATATATATATATATATATATATATATATATATATATATATATATATTATTTTATATTACATACATAATTATATATATATATATATATATATATATATATATATATATAATATATATATATATATATATATATATATATATATATATATATATATATATATATATATATATATATAATATTTTAGTCATTGGTGAAAGTATATGGATCATAGTCAAGTAAAAAAAATAAAAATAAAAAAGTAACTACAGGGGAAGTATAGTCACATTAGTCAGCTATAGATAAATGAGGTAAAAACTTGTTAGCAACCATTACAGCTATTGTATTACCTCTATCTACTGCACTGGGTTGATGGGTTGGTTAGTTAGTTTGTTTGTACATGTGTGTGTTCGCTCAATGGCTTTCTCAGTCATCGCCATGTTTGCCATCCACACTCCACACTCCACACCCTGCAGTACACTTATTAAGCACACCTGTTATTATAATTTTGACATAGTATAATAATAACATAATAATAACAATAATCATCATCATCACTTGTATTATTATTATTATTAATGTGCTTTTTACCCCTTAATTTTACAATATACGTTTGAGGTCAGGCCAAATAACAATTTAAATATTGCATGGACAAATTAATATAGTCCCTTACTACATCTTCTAATTAGTTACCTGTATGCATTACCTGCATGTCATGATGTGCTGTTTTTATTTGTTGATTGAGAACAAGACCCTTAATTGAGGCAAATACATTTAGTATGGATTGAGTTTGTGTGACAAACTTATGGGTTGTATAAAGCAACACCATACATTTGTTTGATTGGAGTTGCATCCCTGGCCCCAGGGAATGTGTAAACTGTTCTTAAACCTACACAAGTGATACAAGTGAGTGTAACAAGCAGTGATACATTTTTTGTATTTGTATTCTGCAATGTGATGGTACCACTATACTTACTGCTCTTTTTAACATTTTTTTATTAGCAGTTGCAAATGTTTCTTCATCATCTTACAGGAAGAGATATGCCTGGTTTGAAATTCAATTATTTGGTTTAATTGATACTAAATTATCAATAAGGTGGAAAAGGAATATATTATGTTCAACATTTATGAGCAGAATATCTTGTTTTTTCCCCAGCATGCTTTAACCTCTTAAACCCGGAGCCCTATTTTCTGAAAATCCGCCTAAAATACATACCTAAGTAAATGGAATATTGCATACAAGATCATTTGCATATTATTGGTATCTAGGGACCTCAGTGAATGTATAGTGTCAGAAATATTGTGTCTATTATAGGCTTGCTTAAATGGTCAGTTCAGTACCTTCTTGAGATCGTGTGTACAAAAAAATCTAAATGAATAAAGGGAAGATGATTAAACAGAAGGTTTTTTAGATACAGTACTGAATTCTCCCATCCGGACCAATGCAATTTGAAATATTATTATAGAATATACTGTAGAATAGCAGGCTTATAAATTACCTTATTATAGCAAATTCACACATTTATGGATTGTGCCAAATCTTATATTTCAAATGCCCAAGTTCAATTTGGATTTAGTATCACCAGGCGTGCATAAGAATAGATAATGAAATCTACTGTATGTACAGTAGCTTTTTTATTTTTGCCAGGGTGCCACCATTTTTAAACTAATTTCAAATCTGATTGTTGCTACATGCTAGAAATAGGGGAGACAAACTAACTGCGCTCCCATGCCAATAACGTTACGTTTTGTGGTTTATTATCCAGAGTAATAAGAGATATTAAAAAGATTCATACAGGGCGGCTGAGTGGCGCAGTGGGCAAGGCGCTCACCACTAACGCAGGATATGCTGATATCGAGCCCAGCTCTCGGCGTTGCTACCGGCTTGGCCAGTCGTCATACTAACACAATTGGCAGTGTTAGAGGGTGGGAAAGCCGGTGGCTGGGGATTGGACGTTGTGGACAGCAACTCCTACAGGTCGGTTGGTGCGCCTGTACAGCAGAATCAGGAAGTATCGGGGGCAGCGTGAGCCTCCCACGCGTTACTCCTCGCCACTGAGAGATTGCGCTGTTCAGGTGAAAATATGCGACAGCTGCCTCCTTGTGTACGGGAGGGGACACGTGATGCAAGGCTTGGTCCTCACTGCAGCCGACCAGTGGGAGGCATAGTCTAGCAACGTTCGAGACCGGGGAGGGGAGAATTGGCGAGGCGAATTTGGGATGGGAGAAAAATCGAAAATAAGGAGAAAAAGTGGATAAAAAAAAAGATTCATACAGAAGTAATTAGCTTGAAGCCCCATAGAGGCCTTTGGGAAGTGTCGTTCGGAAAAATTCCAACGCTCATCGAAAGCTCTCGTGTCCTCGTCAAAGGGCCTCAAAAAACTACAATTCCCGACGTTAAATCTTTCCAAAATGGTCGACTTTCGCGACCAAACAATAGAAAAACTAAAACGAAAATCTATCTAATAACACATTATTGGTAAACTAACATATTGATGATAATATATATTATAACTGCTGTTGTGACATGGTTATGATGTTTATACTTGAATACGTTTGAAAAATAAAACGATGCTTTTGTCAGACAGTCTAGACAGATTGATTTATGACGTGATGTCATTTGCGGTCCGCCGATGGACCGCACGGGTGGAAGAGGTTAACTTATTTACATTTTCACTGATTTACCATTATTGGCGTACAAGAGAAAAGGCCATTGGAAGTTATTAGATAGTAGATTAGATCTACTATTTAAATATACTATTTACAATGGAATTTGGAAAACGTGTTCAATTCACACACTCTTTTGAACTTTTATAATGTAGGCTACATTTTGAGTTATGTTGTCTTCTCTCTTACCAATGTAGGCTTACCCTAGTCTAATCCATATCATATCCATCCAAGTACCACAAGTACAGTATGATATTAGATTAGATTAGATTAAAATGTATTGTCATTATAAGTGCAGTACAACAAAGCAGTTTGACATCGAACCAGAGTGCAAATGTAACAGTAAAGTGCAATAGTAATATACAATGTACAGGTGATTAAACTGGATATAAATATATAAATTAGTACTACTGAGTAATAAAAAACCAAGGCTACCATTTTCCTGCCTACAGAGGTCAAATAGAATGACTGCTTGATAACTGAAGGTAAAGATATTTGCCTGGCTTTCAACAGCCATTTTGCCATCTGTTTAACAAAGTAGACTGTGAGCATGATTCTGAAGGGCCTCCTCCTGGTGACTGTTATGAACACAATGAGGGGCCTGCCACTACATTTCTCTTTGAGCCTATTACTCTTAATGCAGTTTTTAATATGTTGATGTCTATTGATACCAGCAAGTCGACATGGACCCTTTATTTCTTCAATTAGCTGCTCCAGTAATCACAGAGCAAATAGCATACATTTTAATCTCTACATCAACAGGCACAGTTCCCAGTATTTGGAAAACGGCCCATGTCTGTCCTTTACATAAAGGTGGAGACAGAACTGACCTGAACAATTATCGTCCAATTTCCAAGTTGTCCTGCTTATCTAAAATCCTGGAATCATTAGTGAATAACCAACTCAAAACATTTATCTCTAACCAAGCCCCCATCAATCTGATTTCAGAGCCAACCACAGTACAATATCAGCTACTGTACCACTTTGGTTATAAATGTTATCGTTTCTGCATTAGACAAAAATAAACATTGTGCTGCCCTATTTATAGATCTGTCCAAAGCATTTGATATGGTTGATCATTCTGTTGAATAGACTGTACATTATTGGTTTTGATTAAATTGTTTGCGGTTGGTTCCGGACCTATTTATCAGGCAGAAACCAATGCGTGAAAGTGGGCAAAACCCAGTCAGAATTATTACTCAGTACAAAAGGTCTTCCACAAGGATCGATCCTAGGCCCCATTTTATTTACTATTTATATTAATGATATTAGTTTGTCCTTGAAGGGCACAATTATCTACTGTACCGTGGATTCTGTACAAATAGCTACTGACAATCATTAATTTATTGATTGCTTATAAGATGATTGCTTGCAAGATGAGCTTATAGGCCTTAAGCTTGTACTAAATGCAAGCTAAACTAAATTCATGGTGTTCTCTCGGGCCAGAAATATTGATCACAACTAGAAATGAGTCTGACATAGAAAGGGTAACTGAATATAAATATCTTGGAATCTGGCTCGATGATACATTTTTGTTTAAATATCATATAGACAACCTTGCCAGTAAATTGAGGCAACACATGCGTTTTCTGTACAGGAATATATCTAGTTTCCCAAGGATGTGTTGAAAGAGGGTTATTGAAGCAGTCTTTCTATCTATCTTGGATTATGGAGACAGGATTTACAGAAATGCTACCCCTTCAACTCTTAAACCACTAGATTCTGCTTAGATTTATCTTAGATTTATCACTGGTGACAGATACGATACACACAACTAGTGTTGTCACGATACTAGAATTTCGACTTCGATACGATACCTTGAAAAGTATCGATATTATCGATATTTTCTATACAAAAAAAAAAATATATATATATTTTTTAACAAATTTTGCTTTTGTTGCTGGTTGATTCTCCTCAGCTTCTCTCTGGTACTGTATATATAAGAGAAGATAAATATAACACTTTTAAAACCCTTTGTTTATCTTTAGATCACACATTTAAAAATAACTGTTCATCTCACTTCAATAATTTTTATTGCAGAACATGGTATTTTCTCAAGCAGACAGATGTAAACACTGTAATCTGTGTTGCATGTACCTGACAAACTCAACTGTTATTACAGTCATATTCCGACTTAACTGAATGCACATGTGTGTGTGTGTGTGACTACTGTACTATTACAGGTATTGAAATGAACAATGCAACTTCCTTAACCCTTTAATCGCCAAGGACGACTTTAGACGTCATTGCTCGCCATGCTTAAAAAAATATTAAATTTTTTTTATGAATAATTTAATATCGATATTTCGGGAAATGAGTATCGAAACCGTTTTAAATATTCAGAATCGATATGTATCGATTTTTCAATATTTTTGACAACACTACACACAACTGCATCTTATATAAGAAAGTGGATTGGTCTTCTCTGGCAGATTTAATAAAAAATTATCATTTATTTATCCTTAACCCTTAACACTATGATCGCCGTGAACGAGTTTACACGCCATTCCTAGCCATGCTCATTCTGCCGAAGACGCCGTAACTCGTCTTTGATGTCAATATTTCCAAAAATCTGTCATCGAAATCATATTTCCTTTCCGGAGCCCTGAGACACACTGCAAAGCTCCACTCAATTCTCTAGCGGTTCAAGATCGCCAACCGGAAATTAACCTTTGAACCGGTAGTGCTCATCCATATGTGGTCCGGGCACTCGCTATCGTTAGAGAGACTCCGTATTGACACAGTGAACATCGATCGGTGCAAATAACTCGAAAAAACAACATGATTTGGACGTATATACTATTATACAACCTGGAAATGGATCGGACATTTCTCCATCCCATAATAGAAAAAATTCTGTTCCACGCTCATCTGCCAGCGGCGCGAGGAAGCCACGGTGAGTTTCAACGTTATTTTCGAACGTCTTCCTGATCTGATGAACATATGACCCACTCTGGATGAATCATCTAACGCTGCCCACGGAATTATAAACGATCCCCCGCCCATCCGGTCATCATCAGATGATGCGTAGAAACTTCTAGAACCACGTCCAGTTGACATTTTTTATCTCGCACAGATTCCTACCAAACTGTATTTGATCATCAATATAATGCATTTAGGGCTATAAATCACGTTCTGAAGAAAGCTGCAGAAAACGATAAAAACATACTTATACTTTAGACCATATTTTAGTATGAATATGTGAATGAAAAAGTTTAACGTTGCTACACCCTGAACAATACATATAGGACATTGAATGGGCCATAATAATGGCAATTTAGCAATAGAATTAAAAAAGTTATAGCCCTGCAAAGAAGGGGAACTTCTCCATAGACAAATAGAGCTGGCGAGGGATGGTAAATTATGAATTTAACCCATGGCGATTAAAGTGTTAACAGGTGGGCCAAAAAGTGATAATCACTTTTAGTGCTAATGAAATAGAGGTTTGCACTTGAGTTTAACTTGAACTTGTGTACTCACATTTGTCTTCAGTGGTTGCCAGATTCCTGTTTTTAAGTTCCAGCATAGAGGTATGAGCTGGAAAACACTGCAGTGCCATAGCCTGAAGTCGTATGTAGTACAGGTCAACATTTTATAAAGATCCGTTCAAAAATGAGTGCTTGAGAGTGTTTTGTACCAAAACCAAAAGGCGTGAAAATCCAAAATGGCTATCCACCTCAGTGCATTCTGAAGATTCAGTCACAACAAATTTTCGCTCGTCAACTTTCACCTACTTGCTCTATTCACCCCCCCCCCCCCCCCCCCCCCCCACACACACAGGGTATCGTTGGAAGCGGACACTTGTTGGCTACAAGGCTGATCAATAATTTTTGCCATCAGCTGTGATTGCTCAGTTCTCGAGCGTATACAGTCAGACATGGTCATTTGATGTAAAAAGACGCTTGCCTGACATGATCGTCATGTAACTCGAGAACTGAGGCATGGAATTGGTCGAGTGAGGTGGCGTTCGAAAGGCAGCAAATTCAAGTTAACAGGAAATTACCTCTTTATCTCACATCACTACTAGTTTGGAACTCTAGACCCTATAAATTGGAGGTTCCCCATATACAGACCGTTCATTCATTTCAAATCAGCCTTTCATTATAGTGCCCCTACTACATGGAACTCTCTTCAGCTCTCGCTGAAGATAAAACTACCTATAACGCAGGGGACGTTTAGAGGCTTACTTGCAGGCCTGCCTGCTACAGTCTGTAACTGTTTTTGACTTACTTATATTAGTTAAAAACGGTATATAGTTTTTCAGAGTTTTTTTTCTTTATGTGTTGTATCTTCATCTGGGATGCAGTTTCTGCTGGGGTGTGTCATGGTTGGAAGGGGACGTTGGTAGTTTAAGTGTACACGGATTGTTTGCTGGGTACTGTGATTGAGCCACCATTGTGGCACCGTGCCTGTCATTGTGTGTGGTGGTTGGTGTGTCGTTTCTGTGGGCTGCTTTGTTGCCTCTTGTCCTGGTGGCCTTGCCGTTGCGGGGGGTTCAGTGGGTTCTATGTTTCTGATTTCGCATTCTGGGGGGGGGGGGGGGGGGGGGGCTCCATGGCCCGTGGCCGTGCCGGGGGGGGGATTCTGGATGTTCGGGCGCATGGATATGGTGGTGTTTGTATGAGGCATGTGGCGTTGTGGGTGGTCTGGGATGGCACTGGGACCTTTCGGACACTTTGGGGGTTGTGGTGGGTTCTTCATGCGGGGGTCTCTGGGATTGGTTTTCAGTTACTTGATTTCACTTTGAAAACGTTGAAATGACCAGTGACCACCTATTTCATACAGTACTTGGTTTCAATAAATGAACCCAGTACATTTTACTGGGTTCAAACTGACACAAAATGTTGATTTATTCATTATGATCTGTTTGAAAATTTGAAATATAGGCCTCTCTCTTATACATGCCTCCTCCTAATAAAAGCCTGGTACCCGCTACAGTTTAAGCAAATACAAGCCTGGTTCACTATTAGAGGAATTACGGTATATATACGGTAGGGGTGTAACGGTACACAGAAGCCACGGTTCGGTACGTACCTTGGTATTGGGGTCACGGTTCGGTGCGAGTTCGGTACAACAGAAGAAATATATTTATAATAATTATATATATATATTTTTTTTTTCTATATAATATTATTTATGATAATAATAATAATTATTGTTAAATAGAATAATTTTCTATAGGCTTGCCGTGGTAGTCAGTGATACTGGTGTCATTCTGTGTTCAGGCATCCACTTGCCTACTGCCCCTTTAACACATTGGCGGCCACTGGGATGCGTCTAATATCATGCGGGGTGGCGGTGGGTTGGGGAAGTTCAGTGGTGGGGACTGGCCGGGGTCCGTCCGGGCGCGTGAGGGAGGATGGTGTTTGGCTCTGGGGATTGGCCCTTCCCGGAGTTGGGTGCTTGTCTCTTGCATGTGCTTTGATGGACTTTGGTTGGTTTTCATCGTTGAGCCCCTCGGTTCCCTGGCGTTTTGGGGTTGCCTTGCGTGGGGTGCTCACTGCAGCTTCTGCAGTGTTTCGAGGTGTCCCGGTGGTCCCGGTGTCGTCTCGGACCGCCCATGGTGCTGCATGTCTTCTCATTTGACCACTGTTGTGTCTGTCTGATTGAGTGTTTGGAGTCGTGGCTCCTTTGGTGTGGCTGCAAGTCCTGGGGCGTGTGACCTGTCATTTCCTGCGTGGAGTTTGAGGGTGGGGGAATGGAATTCACTGTTTGTGTTTTCCTTCGGTCATGACATGCGGCATCAGGGGGTGTGTCTTGGATGTGGATATGGTGGGAATTGATGTGTGGGGTGTTTTGGAAACTGGCTGTTCCGGGGGGGGGGGGGGGGGGTTCACATGCCTTCGAGCAACACTGTACTTATTGTACTTATTTTATGCCTATTCTTATGTCTGCACGTTTACGTTGCACTACTTTTATTGTATTTTATACCTATTCTTATGTCTGCATTGTATTTATTCTGTCAACTGTATGCTGATTCTATGCCTATGTTCATTTCATACTATTTGCTGTGGGGCACTTTGGGCTGTGGTCCATGTGTGAAATGTGATATATGAATAGAGTTATTCATATTTTGTGTTATTATATTGTAAAAAATGTATGCATTGAAATGTCTGTAAGTATCGACGACTTGAAAATGAGGGTAACCTCAATTGTCCTTTTCAAGAATAAATATAGGTTTGAATGAATAGTGCCAATCAGATGTATGTATAGAGTCATAGTATTCATTATGTAAAGTGATACAGGTATAAATACACTATGGTAGTAAGTTGTACTGGCCAGCAGCGTAACTAGTAAGAGTAGGTAAGGGATATGTACATATATAGATGGATATATATATGAAAACAAATATAGCTAACATATATTTACTTGAGTAAAATCATGGAATTAATGTAAAATCAACACAAATAAAGTATATTTAGATTCAAATACTATTATTTAATAGCTTTCTTTGAATACAGTTTCTCTCCTGTGAAATACAGATGTTCAACAAAACCATCAACATTGACACAGCAGACCACTTTCTTATATCCGCAGCGCTAGGGTTGAAGGTGTTTCACTCCATAGATTAATCTAGATTAATTTATTTTAATGCTTTAAATCATTTAAATTAATCTCCAAAATTAAAGCATTCATTTTGACAGCCCTAATATATATATATATATATATATATATATGGTATATACATCATTATATAGAGTTATGTTGGTTATATGCAGGTATATAAGTAGGTATATAGAACAATGGTATGCAGTTCTGTTCCACACTAGCTCACGCTCAGCGTTCATTGCATATATCTCGCTTCAGCATATATACACTGAATAATTTCACAAATGTACCTTTAAATGCCAGCATTCATCTGGCCACACCCCCATCCGCTTACCTATATAAGCAGGGGTGGTGCCACACACTCATCTCCTTCTCAAATTTCATCACAAGCAACGTGTTGCTCATATGCCCACTTGACGTGGAGAAAAATATTGTTTACAAGGAAAGGAAGAACAAGGAGATACGTTGACATCATATCTTTATTTTCTCTCTCACTATTTTCGAGAAAATACGGCAATGTTGTCTTCGTCACTGGAGTGTCTGGAAGATGGTGATCATTCTAAAAACCCTCCACCGGTTTTCGTATTGGGAGCACGCCGCTGCATGCTTCTCAACTGCAGTTCCTTGCTGTGTTTGTTGGGGTGAAACCTGTCAGGCCACAGCTGAACTGTCGGACGCGCCGCTGTTGTGAGAAGCGGTGGGTTTTCAGGTTGGGTGAGTACTGTTGCTGGCGGGCTTCACTTGTCTGTTAGTGCTATGGGGGCTACTTGACAATGTTTATGGAAACCGGCCCCAGGCTAGGGTCCTTTGTTCAGCCACCTAGGCGACAGAAGACCTTGGTCTGAAGACCATTGTAGTTTTAACTAGTGGGCCGCGACCATTAACACTGGTGATCCCTGTGTGTTCTGGACGAGTGGATATCTCTCTGTCCCGTGTTAAGCCCCTTCTTTCATATCCGAATGAGAGTATTCCTTCACGAGGAGATATGTGCATGGATGTGCGATAGCGGCAGATCCATGTTCAAGTCAGCTACACAAGCCAGTTTGGTATTGTGCTGATTCCGTCGGGTGTTGGTAAAATCACCGTTGTAAAGCTGTGTGACATCTTGTTTCTCTTTTCGCTTAAAAAGTGAGGAGAGTTTCAGAACGGCGGCCTGTCTGGGTGAGTGTTATGTCATTGTGTACAAAGTTCAGGTGATAGCTGCTTAGCTTACGGTTAGCCAGTCAGCTGTTAGCTGCGGCGTTAGCCTGCTGGGTTCACTGCGTGGCCTACAGAGGTGGGCCTACTGTTAGCCAGTCAGCTGTTAGCTGCGGCGCTAGCTGTTGTGATCACTAGGAAACGTTAGCTTGCTGCTATCGGACAAGGCCAGCGCGAGGTAGCTTCTGCTACTCGCGCGCCGCCGTGAGCTCCCCTCTGGTCGCGTGCGCCGTTCGCTCGGCGTCTCGCGAGCAGGGGTAATAGCGACCGACGGTTGGAGCGGCCGTTAGCTTAATGCTACTCTGTTGTACGTGCTTTGATTGTAACATGTTTTACACTCTTGACTACGACGTCATCCTTGACAGGGGATGTTCGTCGACCCTGCCCTGAGCCTGGACGGGGATTGCGTCAACAAAGAGGACTGTAGCGACTGGTTGGAGCGGCGACGCTGCCCGGATCGAACAACACAGGACGGCTGTGTTCTACGGTGTCTTGTGACTGCACTTCGCTGATCTACGTTCCGGGTAGGACAAGGTTTGACCAGACCTTATAACACGTCTTCTGGTTTTACTTTTCTAAATGTTTTGTGAATGACGATGTTTTCCCAAAACGTGTGTTGCTGCAATGCATTTAGGATACGACGCGAGTTATGTGTGAACTGTCTTTGTCACTGGCAGTTAGCTTCTCCGTGCAAATCGGGTTGTTACAGATGTGAAAATGATCTGGTTGTTGTGAGAAACATCATGTGTGTTGTTATGTACCGTGTACTCACAACTAAGGTAACTAACCTATGAAGCTATGCTTAGTGACAAGTGAGTAAAAGAATGTTCTTTTCTCAGCCTGTGATGACAATGAACAGTGTTCACATATTAACAGGTTTTCCTGTTTTAACTGGCCGTATTAAGGGTAAAATAAGAGGATTGTGTTTCCCCCCGGTTCCCTGGGGACTTTTTCCTTTCAGACATGTTGCACTACGTTGTGTCTTTTGTGTGGTAGGGATGCGATGTAACCCTTAGCTTGATTGCTGAGGTTGTGCTAAAACTGCTGGAGAAACTTTATTTTCCTAAAAGAAAAGATTGTTTGGTCGCTGTCGTGTGTGCTTAGCAAGGCCTGTGGCCGATACTAATCGAGAATTATGTATTCTCTCATTATGAAAAACGGCGTGTTTTTGCCATTTTTTGTAGGTGATGATGGGTTGTGTGTGTCATGTGACCTACAACTGGGTTGGACTGGCCACAGAAGCACATGTGTGTGTTGGACCGGGGCTCTTAGAGCCCTCTATATTCTGTGTTTTTTCCTTAGTGAAAATCAGATAGCAGGTTAGCTCATGCGCTGTGTGGAGCTGTCAAACGCTTCATAGAGCTGACTATGACTGTGTCATATTCTCTTTTTGTCATTACATCGTATCATGGGTGTGGGGTCGTAAAGGGGTGAACTGGTAACCTTTCCTCTCCCCCTTGTTTCTGTCGGTCAGGGGTACACCCCCTGTCCTTCAAGGTTCCTGTCACGTTGCGGTTCGGCACGTTACGGGGGGGGGAGGGAGTTTCCTGGTCCCACGGCCTGGTATATATACATTTACATTTACATTTAGTCATTTAGCTGACGCTTTTATCCAAAGCGACTTACAAGTTCTGTACGACAAGCCATCAGGAAGGGCACAACTCTATCAGCTGAGCAACAATGTTCATCAAAGTGTTGAGTGCTACAGTGTAGGTTAGTTTATTAGGACAAGTGCATGACAGTACGGTTAGTTAGGGTTAGATTTTTTTTTATTGTTTTTTTTTTTTTTTTTTTTTTTTTTTAATTCAGATAATGGTTGAAGAAGTGCGTCTTTAGTCGACGGCGAAAGATTGGACGTGATTCGGCTGTCCTAACTGGGGTGGGTAGTTCATTCCACCATTGTGGGGCAAGGACTGAGAATAGGCGACTTCTCTTTGATGACCCTCCCGGAGCTTGGATAGGAGTAGGTCTGAGGCGGCCAGAAGATGCAGAGCGTAGGGGTCTTGAGGGTGTGTAGTTAGAGACCATTGACCGGAGGTAGGCGGGAGCGGTTCCCTTTGCCGCACGGTATGCTAGGTCGAGGGCCTTGAAGCGGATTCGTGCAGCAATGGGGAGCCAGTGCAGGTCCCTAAGAAGTGGGGTGACATGGGCCGACTTCGGTAGGTTTGAGATCAGGCGGGCTGCTGCGTTCTGAATGAGTTGAAGAGGCTTAGTGGCAGTGGCCGGGAGGCCAGCGAGCAGTGCATTGCAGTAGTCGAGGCGGGAGATGACTGTTGATTGGACGAGGAGTTGGGTGGCTTCTTTTGTCAGGAAGGGGCGTATCCTTCTGACGTTGCTCAGGAGGAATCGGCAGGTTCTGGTCGTCGCTGCGATGTGAGCAGAGAAGTTCAACTGGTCGTCGAGGACAACACCAAGGTTCTTGGCGGTCGGGGACGCAGTCACAGCTGCATTCTCAACTGTGATTGAAAGGTCGGTTAGGGGGGAGGATTTGGCCGGCAGGTGGAGCAATTCTGTTTTGCTTAGGTTCAGTTTGAGGTGGTTGGACGTCAGGCTGAGATGTCGGACAGACAGGCCGAGATCCGCTCAGAGACGTGGATATCTGAGGGAGGGAAGGAGAGGAAGAGTTGAGTATCGTCGGCATAACAATGGTAGGAGAAGCCATGAGACGTGATAATGTTACCCAGTGATTTAGTGTAGAGGGAGAAGAGAAGGGGTCCTAAAACCGAGCCCTGGGGGACACCCGTCCGCAGGGGGCGGGTGGCCGACAGGGTCCCTCTCCATGACACTTGGTAGGAGCGGTCATTGAGGTATGATGACAGCCATGTCAGCGCAGAGCCAGCCACTCCCATTCCTGCGAGGGCCGCAAGGAGGATCTGGTGGTTGACTGTGTCGAAGGCTGCAGATAGATCTAGGAGAATCAGGACAGAGGAGAGGCCTTTCGCTTTTGCTAAGTGAAGTGCCTCTGTGACCGCAATGAGGGCTGTCTCTGTGGAGTGACCAGTCCTGAAGCCTGACTGATTAGGGTCTAGGAGGTCATTCTGTAAGAGATAAGCAGTAAGTTGGTTGGATACAGCACGTTCAAGTGTTTTAGAAAGGAAGGAGAGAAGAGAGACAGGACGGTAGTTGCCTATGACGGTAGGGTTCAGGGTTGGTTTTTTTATGAGCGGCGTGACTCTGGCTTGTTTTAGGGAGGTGGGGACCACCCCCGAGTTGAGTGAGGAGTTGATGGTTGCAGTTAGGAATGGGAGGATGTCTGGTGCTATGGTCTGGAGGAGTGGGGAGGGTAGCTGGTCCAGCTGGCAAGTAGTCGGACGGTTTGACGTTACCAGTGTCAGGGTCTCTGCTTCTGTAATGGGAGAGAAAGATGACAGAGTGAAGGATGAGGTTCTCGATTCAGCATTTGGAATGGGTGGGGGTTGGGAGAAGGAGCTGCGGATGTTCTCCACTTTTTCCTCAAAGAAGATCGCAAAGTCTTCGGCAGAGAAAGATGAGGGAGGGGGGGGTGGGGGGGGAGTGAGGAGGGAGGACATGGTAGCATGCAGTTTGCGAAGATTCTTGGCAGAGGCCTCGATCCTATGGTGGAAGAAAGAAGCTTTGGCATTAGTGATGGTTTTGGAGAATGTTAACAAGAGGTTGTGATATGTGTCGATGTCAGCAGTGAGGCGTGACTTTCTATACTTCCTTTCAGCTGCTCTCAGGACCTGTCTTTGTTCTCTCACTGGATCTGTCAGCCATGGACTGGGTGGGGAACGGCGGGCAGGTTTCTCAACGAGGGGACAGAGCTTGTTGAAGGAGGTTGCAAGGGCTGAAAGGAGGGTGGAGGTTGCCATCTCTGTGGAGAGAGCAGAGAAGGTGTCACTCAAAGGTAGAGCGGATAGTATGTCAGAGGAGAGGGTGGAGGGGGATAGGGAGGGTAGGTTGCGTCTGAGTGAGACTGTTTGAGTTGGGGTGAAGACCTTTCGGTTAAGCATGAGAGTTAGTGAGAAGGATATGAAGGAATGGTCAGATACATGTAGGGGAGTTACCGTGGTGTTAATGATGCTGGAGTTACGGGAAAATATGAGATCCAAGGAGTTGCCTGCTTTGTGGGTGGGAGGCATGGCAGTGGGAGTCAGGTCAAACGATTGTAGTAGGGAGACTACTATGACTGACTGAGATGAGTCAGGCAGGTTGAAGTCGCCCAGTAGTGCACCGCAGAAATTCCCCCGCCATAGAGTACGTCACCGTGCGCGTCTCTGTTGGTAGGACTTCCGTGTGCTGTTCAGGTCCATGTGATGGATCTGTTTCAGGGGGGTGGTCAGGGCTCCTCCTCACCAAGCGCCTATTCGAGCCTTCTGTGAGTTCGGACTCCTTCTTCCATGTGAGGGAGCCTCCATCAGAGTACAGAGCCTTCCTCCTCAGATTGTCAAAGTGAGTGGACCCTCTAGAAGGTGTCCTATTCTATTGTATATGTATTCGATTCAATTCGATTATTGAGTGTGTATGGGTTCAGTGCCTCTTCCCCGGAGAGCCCTAAAACCAATTTTTTACATGGCTCAAGGTGCAATCTTTTCTTTTCAATCTGTACAGCTCGCGTGGGAAGTCTCTCTGGGGATCCCCGTCTCCTTCCTATGGGAGGGTGGTGGGATGTAAAAATGTGAATTTTTTTTACCCCCGGCTGTGTAGACTGGGATACATACTGTTGATGCTTCCTTCTTTTCTATTCAAAAAGTGTTGGAGTTAGGAAGTGTCACACCCCTCTTGTCGTTCCCCTGGGCGCCTTGGGGATTCAATGACAGGTCTAAATAGCCTGTTCATTGATGGGGGTGTGTCCCGACGCACGTATAGTGCTAGCTCGCTGTAAACAGGCGACTGACTGGCACGCCTTGGTTGCTTGTGGTTAAAACGGCGTTTTTATGAAGCGACTGAGATGGGGGTTTTTCCTCTTCCGACGACCACATCCCACGACCTGGGTTGGTTATCGACGGATTCTCGTTCATGTCTGGGGGATGATGACGGAATGGATCTGAACATATGTAGAGGGGTCTCACGCCCTTGGGGTGGGCCACCAGGCGCGGTTCGCCCGAACGTCTGGGTGGCGCCTTCTTTTCATGTTAAGATCGACACACATATCTGCCCTTTCTCCTGGAGTAGGCATGTCGGCGTGGTTAGGGCACGGGACTAGTTCTGGTCACGCTGGTCCGGATCAGTTGAACCCGTTGTCCGCCGGGGATGCAGATCTGCTGTTCTGGTACCCTGAGGGACTTGGGCTTTTTTCAGGGTGAAAAATGCCAGGTCGGTCCGGGTGTCACAGGGTTAAGCGCTATGGAGACCCTGGTTGGGTACGTTTTTACTCAGCACTGTCGTAATGGCTTACGGCCATGCCAACCTGTACACGCTCGATCTCGTCGGATCTCGGCCGCTACACAGGTTGGTCCTGGTTAGTACTTGGTTGGGAGACCGCCTGAGAATACCAGTACGGTGTGCTTAGGGGCTGGTTCGCCATTATTTTTCGCTCCTCTCTCACGCATGGCGAAGAGGGGCCTGTTGGGGTGGTCTTTGGCCTCCTCTGGTGACCCTGTGCTTCCCGTATCGCCAGGCCCGGTCCGGGGTAATGTTTCGTCGACCTGTAGGCCTGGGTTAACCCTTTTTTGAAAACTGAAACACTTGTACTGCGGTATAGCCGGTGTATGCCCGCAGGTGTGTTTTGGAGTTTTTTCTTGAGGGGTTATAGGAACAACCGCCGCATTGGGTAACGCCAAGGTGGTTGATTCCCTGGTGTGTTGGAGCAGTGTCAACTCTCGGGTTCACCGGTTGAGGGTGCCCCTGCACGTTCATGATGTCTGCCAATCGTGTCAGCCTTCTCTGCCTCAACCCCTCTGGGTGGGGGTTTTTGAATGGAGGTGTGGGATATTTGTGGATATCCTGATGAAGAATGTCTCAGTCAACCGAGGCTTGGATAATAACAAGGTTTATTAACCAAACAGATAGAATACATAGAGAGAATGGCTGAGGCTCAGCGTTTTCCAAGGATATCACATCAATCATAATAAGCTCACGTATCTATTTTGTTGCCTATATTTTTAGTCTGCATCAGCTAGACTAGGGGTAGCAATCCAACAACCTGTGTGTGCCTTAGCTTTTGGTCGGCTCCTCTCTCGACCAGGAATAGCACTTCAACCTTTGTGCCTAAACTTTTGGGAATAGCACTATAACCCATCCTCTCAGAACCGCCTGATAAAGGACCCAGGTGCACGCGCGCCCTGGTAACGATTCTCAATACAGATCAGATATATTAATGCACATTATTCTTACTCAGCCATGATCTCAATATTTGACAACATTCTGTAATATTCACCTGGCACAGAGAAAAGCAGGAAGGTTTTAATTCCTTTCCATAAATTTTTTTTGGTCGACCAGTCTATATACTCACTTTTCTCTGTATAGATGAAACGATACAGCATGCCGGGAGGACGCAAAAAGTCCGTCACAAGTTCGTAGACGCCAATTGTGGGATATTTGTGGATATCCTGATGAAGAATGTCTCAGTCAACCGAGGCTTGGATAATAACAAGGTTTATTAACCAAACAGATAGAATACATAGAGAGAATGGCTGAGGCTCTCGCCCCAGGTGATCAGCTGAAATTACCCAGGTAAGACCTTGAGTGTGGTCGGGAGGAGCCCTTTATAGTTCAACAAAGGGGGTGTGTGGTCCCATTTGATAGGTCAGATGGGGGGGAGGGGGTACAGGTTTGGGGACACAGGGGAGGGGGGTGATTATTCCACAGAGAGGGGGGGGGGCACAGGTAAAGGGAACACAGGGGAGGGGGATATATTTACATGAGGACATATTATACCACAATACTCACTTTTCTTTCTTATAATGTGGGTGAGATTAATGTATAATATACCAGGATTGTTTGGAACAGGTAAAAGTGGGGATAATAGTTTAAAATAGAATTATTTACATACATGATTAATAGAATTATTTACATACATGATTCATGACATGATCGACTGGACTGCGGTCTGTGTTATTTTGATATCAGAGATGTGGGAATAGATATCACCCTTTTCTTTTATTAATCGCTCAAAATACCTATATCAATGACATATTATACCACAGAGGCTTGGTCATGCAACGCCGCCAGCTTCCGCTCCTTCCGCCGGGCGGCTGTGTTCAGCTGTCCCCTCTGGCGCCTGTCTCGTCCGCAGTCTCCAGGCTAGGGTTAATAGCCTGTTGCCTGGTTTTTTCCCCGGTGCGCTGCCTGCTTCCGTTGGTTAACCTTTTTTGTGTGCTTACGGCCATGCTGACTGCCTGTTGCAGGGTCAGTGTGCCAGGCGGTGTACTATTGGGGGGACAGGGCCCGCTCGGCTGAGGGGCTTTTGTCCGAATACGCTGGCGATGTGGGGGGCGTGGCACTACGTGCCCACCTGGTGGGGTCTTGATGCTGGCATCATGGACTTCTCCGGGCCCCCATTCCAGGGAGTCCAGTCCTCTTGGTGGGTCTGGGTCTTCCTTCGCGCTCCGCTGCTACGGCCTTGCCACAGGGTTGGGTTTGCCCTTGACCCCGTGATTCTGGGGGCAGTAACGAGGTTGTTTCCCTCCGTTCGTTCCCGGGTGGCATGCGGGTTGTGCGTGTGTGTAGTCGTGGGGTCAAGCCACGGTCTGCTCACCCTGTGCGTTGAGTTGCTTGAGTGCCTCTTCGCACGGTCGGGTCCGTCGCCCTCCCGTGAAGCCACCAATAGGGGGGGTGCCCTCCATTAGGGTGGGTCGGGGGGGCTCGGCCCTCCCTGGTCTGATGGTTGTGGGGGGCCTCAGCAGGGTACATTTGTCGAGCTTCTATTATGCAATGAACGCTGAGCGTGAGCTAGTGTGGAACAGAACGTTAGGTTATGGCTATAACCAAGTTCTGTCAACACTTAGTGAACGCTCAGCGTTTAGACGACGCTGCAGGCCCTTGATTTTTCATTCATTCATTGTGATGAAATTTGTTGGGAAGGAGATGAGTGTGTGGCACCACCCCTGCTTATATAGGTAAGCGGATGGGGGTGTGGCCAGATGAATGCTGGCATTTAAAGGTACATTTGTGAAATTATTCAGTGTATATTATGCTGAAGCGAGATATATGCAATGAACGCTGAGCGTTCACTAAGTGTTGACAGAACTTGGTTATAGCCATAACCTAACGTTATTGTCACATCCCACATCAATTCCTCTCATTACCCCTTGGACTCTTCATACATTTATGTTGTATCATCTTGTTAAGTATCCCTGCCTGTCTGTTGTCTTTTGTGCTTCCTTGTCTGGTATTGTTGTCCTGTCTGGTTTAAGTTAGTTATTGTCTTGTGTATTATGTTCCCTGTGGGATTAGTCTGTCTGGTGTTTGTGTCACTTTAGTCTGTCAATCTGTTCCCCCTCCCAGGTGTGTCTCATTTGCAATCAGCCTCATGTGTCAATTAACCTGTGTGTATATATGTCAGTCTGCCCCGGTCTTCCGTGCGCGTTCATACTCTTCGGTACCGGTTCATTGTCTTCTGTATGCTGTCTCCTGTTGCTGTTTACTCTGTTCCTGTATATGTTTCTGTACATTTGTATTTGTTGCTCACCCCGCCTGCCATGCTATTTCACGCCCTGCTAAGTATTTGTTTATAGTCTAGTTTATGTTTGGTTTGCTCGTGTTATTCTCCACTCTGTTTTTCCCTCTTCCAGCGTTGGCTGAGAGGTATTATTTTGTAGATTAGTTCCAGTCTATGTTTCAGTTTATGTGTTCACATGCTTAGTAAAGATCCTATTTTCACTACCTGCCTTGTTCTGCCTGCTTCCTCATCTGACTGTCTCACCATGACAGGTATATTCAGACACATGGATATTTAAGGCGAGACACTGCAGGTGAATAGTCAAATATACTTTTTTTTGTTGATTTTGAGATTTTGTTATATTTTGCTTCCTAAACATGTCTTCTATGAAACTAGTGACAATAAAACGTCAATAACACACATTTAGTTGTTTATTTTACATCATTTTGCCTTATTGCATCCATAATTGTGCACATATTTAATGGGGAAGTGCCTCATTTGCATATATAAACGTAAATTTCAGAAAACTTGCAATATATTTTTTCTTAGTTTATATGTACATAACAAATTGGGAAAGTTTCATAGTGATATCTATTCAAATATTTTTTGCCTATTAGGGGGTACTACACTGTACTACACTGTTTGTAGCCTGTGTGTAGTTCTGTTCAGTTCAATAACATCATTATTATTATTATTCAGTTATCAGGCATGTGTTTAGGTTGTCTATTACTAATGGTTTGATTAGGTATTGTGTTTGTAAATATCTGTTTAAAAAAAAAGTATGGCATTTTACAATATAGAACTTTGAAGGCGTTTTCCCAAAAATGAGTTTTAAGAGTTTTTCCTCATACTCTGAGCCAGAAATCTCCACTTCAGTAGCACTCACATACACCAAACCTTCCAGTTCTATTCATATCTATGTTCTGAAGGTATTTACAGAAGGGTTTGTTGATATCGCATTCATACCCTGATTTATATCACATTTTATTCCTAAAAACATGGCGAAATATGGAATTTTACCATAAAAATGGACTGAATGGAGTATTTTCTGATTTATGGAGTGATAAAAAGAGATATCCAAAATCCCCTCTGTAATAACCTTTGGCTCTAATATGTCAACAAAATGAAACTATAATTTTGAAAATGGCTTTATCCAATGTTCAGATTTCTGTCCTGGAATTATATGCAAATTAGTGCATATTTAAGTAGATCATGCCTCATTTGCATATTTAAACATACAATTTCAGAAAACTTGTAATACAAAAAAGTCTTGTCTTAATATAAGTAATCAACTGGGGAAGTTTCATTGTGATATCTATTAGTTAATTTTTTTACCCTATTCACCTGCAGTGTCTCCCCTTAAATACCGTAATTCCTCTAATAGTGACCGGTTTTCAATTACAAACCGGGTCTCAATTAATGGCCGGGTGCGCTCTTGAGCTAAGCAATTATAAGCCGACCTCCTAATACAAGCCGGGTTACTAATATACTGAGCTGCATACTGAGCTGCTAAGGTAAAGTTACTTGATTTCACTTTGAAAACGTTGAAATGACCAGTGACCACCTATTTCATACAGTACTTGGTTTCAATAAATGAACCCAGTACATTTTACTGGGTTCAAACTGACACAAAATGTTGATTTATTCATTATGATCTGTTTGAAAATTAGAAATATAGGCCTCTCTCTTATACATGCCTCCTCCTAATAAAAGCCTGGTACCCGCTACAGTTTAAGTAAATACAAGCCTGGTTCACTATTAGAGGAATTACGGTATATATACGGTAGGGGTGTAACGGTACACAGAAGCCACGGTTCGGTACGTACCTTGGTATTGGGGTCACGGTTCGGTGCGAGTTCGGTACAACAGAAGACATATATTTATAATAATTATATATATATATATTTTTTTTCTATATAATATTATTTATGATAATAATAATAATTATTATTAAATAGAATAATTTTCTATAGGCTTGCCGTGGTAGTCAGTGATACTGGTGTCATTCTGTGTTCAGGCATCCACTTGCCTACTGCCCCTTTAACACATTGGCGGCCACTGGGATGCGTCTAATATCACTCTAGACGACCAGCATATGTAAACAGACTTGGGGCTGTTTGTAGAGCTAAATCTATACTTTATAGTATTGCTATCTGTCCATTCTCATTGTCAATTGAGACCATAAACCGTCTCTTTAAAATGGCTTAAAGAATTTTTTTTTCATCAATACGCTCTCATTTTATAGCACCATGAATATAAGCGTTATACGGGATTCCGGCTAGGATATTTCCTGGAAGGCGAGATAAATGGCTAATAGCTACTAACGTTATATCCAATGGCATTTCCGTTATACATAAGCTACAGTTAAAACTCAAACTGCATACGATCGGCACGATCCTCAAGCACAAGCATGTAGGAGGGGGGGGGGGGGCGGGGGACCTCGTTTCTTATTATTGATTACCAATAACCGCGTTCGTCTAAGTAGCCACATACGCGGATCGCCTGGTTGAGTATCATAACAAGGCCCGATTGGGCTGTAATTTACGTGAAAAAGATCTTACCATGAGCCGGTTGGATCCCCCCGAGCATTTCCCTGTTATCGATCGCCATCTGGTAGATCGATATGTCCATTGGCTGATGATAAATCCCCTTATTGCATAGTGAAATCCGCGATCCAAAACGTATTCCAAGCTACAGGCTGCACATCCAGAATCCAGCTAACTGGAAACTCCATTGAAAGTAAAAAACAAAGAATGCACCGTTCAGCCACAAGGCACACTGCATTATCGCGACAGCGCCCCTAAGAGGATTTGGCCGGTAATGCACTTTGTCGAATTCAAAGAGTAGGGTACATCTGCAGTGCAGCTCGGCGACCTTGAATAGGTTATTAAAATGGAATAAAAGCCAAAACAACTTGCCACAGATATATCCGTCCTTCGTTCCTTTAAGCATGGAATCGAAACACGGATATATCCGTTCTTGGGCAGGATTGTGTTCAGTGTGCGATCCATATCAGGATCTTTGGGGGAGCGGGGGGGGGGGGGGGGGGGGGTTGGTCAGGCGCAAAAAAAAAAAAATCAGAGCGTTTCCCTGAGTCTCGCAACTGCCGTGAGAGAGAGAGAGAGAGAGAGAGACGCCCGCCCGCGGAGAGAGAGAGAGAGAGAGAGAGAGAGAGAGAGAGAGAGAGAGAGAGAGAGGGGGGGGGGGAGAGAGAGAGAGACGCCCGCGAGAGAGAGAGAGACGCCCGCGGAAAGAGAGAGAGAGAGACGCCCGCGAGATAGAGAGAGAAAGAGAGAGAGAGAGAGAGAGGGGGGGGGGGAGAGAGAGAGAGACGCCCGCGAGAGAGAGAGAGACGCCCGCGGAAAGAGAGAGAGAGAGACGCCCGCGAGAGAGAGAGAGAAAGAGAGAGAGAGAGAGAGTCCAGCTCACTGCACTGCCGCGGAGAGAGAGAGAGAGAGAGAGACTCCAGCTCACTGCCGCGGAGAGAATTACATTTGTTTTTCTTGCAGTTTTATTAAAAGTCACTCCTCATCTCCAGTAGTAAAAAAATGCAACATTATCGCCACCGACCTGTCCTGTCCTGATGGTCTGCCCAATTCTCAAAATCTGCATGTCACAGAAGTAGTCCCCGCAGCAAGTTGCTTCGTCTTCTTTGTAAAATCAAAATTGGTTAGAAAAACTTTCGACATTATCCTGGATGTGTCTATTTGTGCCTGCAGAGTGCAGACTGCAGTGCAGCGCCGCCACGCTCCGAATGGTGAACGCAAGAATAGCATGCATGTTCCATGCGTATTACGAGTAGGGTATATCTGCAGTGCCGCCCGCAACCTATTGTCTATTACGGTGAATTTGTGCGGAAATCATTTATACATCAAAATAGCATTTATTTTCAGTAATTTAGAGACCCCCCAAAGATTCACAAATCATGTATTCAGGTGAGCTGATGTCTGATCTAAGGGAGCCATGGCTCACCGAGCTCCCCTCCTGGATCGCACCCTGATTGTGTTAACAACTTATCCTTGCTCATCCTTAAGTTTCAGTTTCACTTCCAGAGAGAATTAACTTCACGACGAGACTGAAGACTAGAGAACAGGGCCCTGTTTCATGTACGTGGTTCAACTAAGTCGATCAAGATGTCCATTATCCAGCTTCAGTTAACCCGATGTTCGAAGCCGGGATTTTCCTGTTTCACAAAGGTGGATTCAGTCTCGTTAACTCAAGCCAGACTTGCGAGTCAGGCTAAATGCGCGCGGCCGTTTTAGGTGAAAAGCCAGCACGTATCGATGGCAGAGATCCTGATTCTCAACGGCATTGATTGATTAATTGATTTAAGACTTTATTGACAGATTGCAATACGGCTCAATCGCCTCGCCGACAAGTTAAATGCGTTATCTATAGGCTAATTCTAAGTCCCTCATTACCTCAATCAATCAGATTATATTTCTTTAAACTTGCCTGCTGGATTGAATAATCAAATGAGATCTTGCTAGCGAAAATTATTAGTTAACTGTTATACAGAATTACGATACGGCTCTCTTACCCATTGATTGATGTATAGTCAATCTTTAACTTATCTCCAATGTGGTCTAACGGGTTGTTCTTTTGACTTTCACACGGACGACCGGGGTTCAAGACCCTAGTCTTTTCCTTCTTTTTGCAATATAGGAATAATTCAATTTGGTGCACGTTGAGAGCTATATAAAGAATGACATCCTCAATGCATGTAGATTTATAATATTTTAACTTAAAACCAGGCTACTTTGGCGTATAATCATTAATATTATATTCAAAAAAATCATATTGGAAACACCGGGATTTGAACCCCGGTCGCTGGATTGGCAGGCTTGAGCACTACCGCTGGGCCACTGGGCCAGATGGGTTAAATTCATTGTTTATACATTAATGAACGAGAGACCCGTGTTTAGAATATCCTTTGTTTTGAATGAAGTTTATCTCTTTATCCTCATTCATTAATGTGACGTCAACGGCTCATTCAATTTCTCAAATCCGTCAAACAGCGCATCTCATCAGACATCTTAATCCCAGTTACAATTAAAATAACCACATCATGTGTACATCGCACGAGCGAGCGCCACCGTCGCCACGGTATATATAACGTGCATTATTTAGGACAAAGTGAATTTAATATCAGCATTTTGGGTCTATTTTACATTTCAAAAGCCCCCTCTGGAAGAATGGAGCACAAAAACGTAATTCAGAATGGTATAATGCAGATCGTAGACTGTGGGAATAGTTTCAGGAAACGGGCTGTCACTTCTTTGCGGGGGCGTGGCGATAGTTCAGGCTAACTTGAACTTGAACTCTGCTTTCGACCAGGCTCAAACTTTTGGATATGTTGTCATGGTGATTTGGAAAATCCACGTACATGAAACCGGAAAGTCCGGCTAACCCAGTTATCCAGCTAAAGTTATCCGGCTAACTCAGTTATCCAGGTACAAGAAACAGGGCCCAGATGACATGTTACTTACAACAATGGCAGAGGATTATTTGGATTTAACAACAGTGGAGCTCAGATGATCTTTCCGGAAAAGTATGTTTCTTTTTTTTATTTGATTGTGCGCCTGTGAGTCCGGCGGGGGAGAATGTTGATGTGTTTGTTGGCGCGCGCGTGTGTGTGTGTGTGTCGGCGACGCGTGTGTGTTTCTTTCCATTGGTTTCATTTGGTTAACGTTATTGAGCGAACAAGAAAACGACCCTGCAGCTGTTCCAATGTAAATGTGCCTTTCTCGTGCACTTTCGCCGCTCTGAACTGAAGTCGGAGAGGGAGGGATGCGGAGCGGTTTGCGCGCGCTCCCGACTGTGTGTGTGTGGGGTGCTCCGTGTCCCTCTATCCCTCTCTGTCTCTGTCCCTCTCCCTCTCCCTCTCTCTCTCTCTCTCTCTCTTTCTCTCTCTCTCTCCCTCTCTGTCTCTCTCTCTCACCCTCTCTCTCGCTCGCTCGTCACAGTCTGTATCCCGACTGTGACGGTGTGTTTGCGCTGAGGCGTATTCGCCGTATGGCGCGCGTACCGCACCGTGATGGCCGTACCGTAAATTCGCGGGACGAATACACATACTGTTACACCCCTAATATACGGTATATATAGCCTACTAGGGAAAACAAATATGCTCTAAATATAAATTAATATATCCAGTATATACAGCACTAAGGTAGGTAGGTAGGTAGGTAGGTAGGTATAAATTGAGTATAGGCAACAGAGTTCAACGGTTGTACAGTATGGGTAACAGAGCCTAGGGCACGGGTTCCCAAGCCACATCAGACCCGTGAGGCATTTTTATTTGGCCCAGGAAAGTTCTATTAATCAAACATGAAAGAACTTTAAAAAATAATATGTACAATGACCTATGACAATAGCTACCGCTTTTATTATGAAATTCGTAGTTCAGATAACTTTTATTATGAAACAGGAAATACCTCCATCAGTGCATCTGCCTCACCACAACATATCAGCCGAACTTTCGAAAAATCGCATTTGAGCATTTTGGTTGGTAGACTTGCTTTGACGTTTTCAAAGGTGTTTGAAATGTACATATGCAGCACTGAAAATTCAAACCACTTCTACTGCTGGTCTGCTGCTCCTCTGCCACTATAGAACTAGCACTCAGGTGTTATATTTTGGGGGCTGGTGGCTGGCTCCCAAAAGTGAACAAAGGGAAGGTACTTAACTTAAATGCTCCCCCAGGGAGGGGGTCGGGGGCTACTGCCCTCAGACCCCCAAGATCATTTTTATATGGGCAGTCTGACTTGGGGTACTGCCCATATATTAGTGTTGCAATGCATGATAAGTAAACAGTGAAAAAAGCGAAGGAATCGGATGGAGCTGGGGCGCTTAGGACGAATAAAAATGTAAGATGAAAAAGTCTCCCCAGTGGGAGGCAGTGGAGGTGTGAAATCTAGCCCGGTCCAGAACAATAGGAGTCACACAATCAGTTTGGCCCATGGAGTGGTGGAGCAGCAGCAGATGAGCAGCAGAGGTTCGATTTTTCAGTGCTGCATCTGTATGCTAATTGTTACGTTCGAAGCGGTCCTGCATATCTAGTTTCCATTCGGTTGCCTGTTTTTGCGCTTCTTGGTAGGGTGGCGTCTAGTTTTGAACTCAAGAGCAGAACACAAGCCAGAGGAGAATCGGGCGGTTTAGGATGTTTAATTGGGTACCCTGCTTGACAGGGTTAGAAGTGACTGAAATGTACTACAGGGGAAGAGGAAGGTCTCTCCATGCGATTCCCAGGCTGGTGATGTCTCGGGTGAAACTTAACACTTCTGTGCCATGGACAATACATTTTTTTATTTCATGAAAGTTAAGGCCTGCGTTAAAGTTTTTCCAGATGTAGGCTATAATTGCGCAAATTTAATGCTCCTTCAAATAACAAAAAAACTAAAATGGTCATTGAATGTTACATTTGGATTTGCATTTCATGCAACTGAAAGGAATTTCATGCAACTGAAATGACAAGCTGTTCAAAATAAATCGTTTTTCTCACATAGCATATGTCTGCATTCTGAATGAGGGAGGGGTGAGGGGGTCGGGGTTGGCCCGCCAAGTCATTTGAATCCTAGAAAGTGGAGTAGGCAGAAAATGTATTAGGAACAACTGGCAAAGTAGAGTTCAAGGGGGGGGGGGCTGTCATCGTGGCACAAAGTTCAGGGAGATGACAACTATGGGAAAGAAGCTGTTCCTGAGTCTGCTTGACTTGTGGTGGAGGTTCCTTCAGACAAAAAAATAAATAAAAAGGAATAATACATATATAAATATAAATAAACCTGCCTTTCTGTGAGGGGATAATAATAATAACTGGACTTTGGATAATTCTTTATTCGGCATGCAGGCAGACACACATGCGATGGGCGGCACACACACAATAGAAACACACACATATGCAATTAGTTGGGTCGCCGATGCGATTGAGTCTCTGCACTTGACCCATCCCGTCGTCCTTCCCCCCAAGGGCAGGATGAACAACATATAAGTACATCAATGTTAAACCCAAACCAGAAGACCACAGGGTTGTTGTACCTCCATTTCTCTCACAGCGCGGTCAGGGTGGCTACATGAATGTTAATTTTAATATCCCAGTTAGCCCTAAGCCTTGAGACATGGATGAGAGGCTTGGACTTTCAAAAGGGTATGCTTTTTTGATTAGCATATTGATCGATTAGCATATCGCTGCTGTCGGGACAAAACCTCATAACTCCAAAAACCCAACTTTTCAGCAGATGAAAAAAACGAACACAGATTTGAGGGTGAATAGAGTTAGGAGGTTTAGACAGATGATCGGTTTAATTCTTTCCCATTGTTTAAACTTTGTAAAACCCACACACACACATATGGAGGATGATCTACGGAGTTGATTTATATAATAAAAAAAATATTAAAAAAATGGAGTTATGAGGTTTTGTCCCGACAGCAGCGATATTGAACATTTCAACAGCATTCCATGGCCAGGTGTCTGTGTTGCTAATTAGGCCTCCTGTTGATTTGCTGATACTGAGTTTGATGGGGGAACAAGGGGGTGTTTGACACAGAGGCACAGTTGGTCCAGAGACTCAAGCATGGCACAGTGGAATAAATACAGACTGTGTTTAAAGTACTCTTAGGGCTTGTGTCCATAGCGGACGTTTTATGAGTTGTCAGCTCCTTCCTGTCATTAATTTCTATACTACAGGCGCGACATGCGCGCTCCTCTTCCCAGCGCCGCACCTTGCGTTTATGAGCTCTCGGCGGCAGCGTTTTTGGGCAGAGCGCTCCCAGCGCATTAAGTTGAAACTAGTTCAACTTTTGGAAAGGAGCGCGCTCATCAAGGTAATCAACATCGAGGAAGGGGCGGAGCCGCGGCAGTCGCGAGACCCAGGAAAACGCTCTGAGCTTTTTTTTTCTTTTTTTCAAAGCGGTCCTCCTTGAAAAAAACTTCCGCTATGGACACAAGCCCTTACAGGCAGGGCCGCCTCAGGGGGTGTGCGAGCAGTGCGGTCGCACAGGGCCTCGCGGGAAGGGGGGCCTCGCAATTTTTTTTTTTTTTTTTTTTTTTTTTATTATTATTTTTTTTGCGAGGCCCCCCTTCCCGCGAGGCCCTTTTTCATCACAGACCTAAAATCTAGTTTTGCTTATATGCTTATATATTTCACATTAGACACGTTTGTAGAATGTGTCTGACTTGTTCCTGGGTCTGCAGACATACTCACTATTGGAGCTCTGGGGCTCTGCAGCAGACATACTATTGGTTTCAACGAAGGGAGTGGTTACTTACATCATGTGTAGTACGCCGGCGCGCGTCAGCTGCGTTTGACTATTTCGCGCGTGCAGCTTTTGACTATTATGCTTAGTTATGCCAGCCAAGACGAAGAGGTCGGTCATTATCAGTCGGTCGGTCACCAAGGAACGTTGACGAAAGGCCTCTCGCTGGCGGGACAAATGGCCGGAGCCTTGTCATGGTGCAGTCGGGATATAGCCATGATGATGTCGGTTAGTAGCTAGCTTAGCTAAAGGCTAACTAGCGTTAGCTAACCTAGAGACAGCGCATGCAGCCAAGATGAAGAGGATGGTCGTTTGGCAGATGAACTTCGTCAACTCCACGCGGTTGTCTCCATCCTCTTGGACGTTTGGTGAGTTTTTAACCTATTCTATTAACTCTATTCTATTCCCGCCGTGGACATCTCTCTCTCTCTCTCTCTCTCTCTCTCTCTCTCTCTCTCTCTCTCTCTCTCTCTCTCTCTCTCTCTCTGGAGCTAAACTGGCCGACTAGCTGTTGTAGTACTACTAGTAGCTAACGGTGTGTGGCCTGGTGTCAGCACCTGTATTGCTTTTATCACATTGTACAGTTTTTCAGTGGTAGCCGCATAGCTTGCTTCTGCGTTAGCTAATGGTTAGCGATAGCCGGGTTGAGCTAACTGTTAGCCAGTTAGCTGTTTAGCTACGACGTTAGCTGCCGGCTGCGCTCGGCTGGGAACGTTATTTTGATGCTATCAGTTAGCCTTGAGTTAGCTGTTAGCTTGTGCTACGACCATTGACATTAGCCGTGAGAATAGCAGGGGGTTCTGGCACTCTGACTACGACATCATCTTTGACACCATGACAAGGCTCTGGCCATAGCTTATTTTTGTCCCGCCAGCGAGAGGCCTTTCGTCAACGTGGAGACCTGTGTTGCAGCCTTTCGCACTGCGTTCCTTGGTGCAGGTAAGATTAATGAAAATGTCATGACATTACCCCACTCTTCCTTCCTTCCCCTCCTGAATGTTTTGTTAATAACGATGTTTTTTTCCAGGCAAAACATATCGCTGCTGTCGGGACAAAACCTCATAACTCCATTTTTTTATTATTTTTTTTATTATATAAATCAACTCCGTAGATCATCCTCCATATGTGTGTGTGGGTTTTACAAAGTTTAAACAATGGGAAAGCATTAAACCGATCATCTGTCTAAACCTCCTAACTCTATTCACCCTCAAATCTGTGTTAGTTTTTTTCATCTGCTGAAAAGTTGGGTTTTTGGAGTTATGAGGTTTTGTCCCGACAGCAGCGATATGTTACTTCACAACATTTGGAGATACGACATGTGCTGTGTGTGAATTCATTGTCTTGGTCGTTTGTGTAGCTTGGGTAGCGTTGGGCCGTTGGCCAAAGCTGTGTGTGGCCTGGTGTCAGTAGCCTACCTGGCTAGCCTTTAGCTGTCGGCCATTGGCTCCTTGCTGCTTTGTTTTCTCTGGTATAGACCCTCTTCTCTTTGGATTTAAGTGTTGATCTTTGTCCTTTTGGATCTATGTATATTCATGTTGCCTTTGTGAAGTTATCTTTTCCTTCTGTTTTGTTCTTTCATTAAAAGTTGAATATCCTTTAGGGGGTCATCTTTGCTTATCTCTCTCATACATGCTCTCTCTCTAACACACACACACGACAAACACACATGCTCTCTCTCTCTCTCTCTCTCTCTCTCTCTCTCTCTCTCTCTCTCTCTCTCTCTCTCTTTCTAACACACACAGTCTGCCTATGGCGGCCTTTCTCGATGGCTAGGCTGTGCTCGCTGAGTCTGTACCTAGTCAAGGATCTTCAGTCACAGTGCTCAGGTATTCTGCCACTGTGTACTCTCTGTTTAGGGCCAAATATCATTTCAATTTCTTTCCAATGTGTCTCTCTCTCTGTACACTGTATATTGACTGTAGAACGGGAGCTCTCTCTCGCTCTCTCTCTTGCTATATGTTGACTGTATCATGCCCAGCCTCGGGCAGCGCTATTATTTACGAATATGTTGACTGTATAAAAAAAAAATATATATATATATATATATTTCTCCCAGGCGGCCCTGCTTACAGGGACAAGGCTGCTCCCTGTATTAGCTACATTTACCTAAATCAGTGTGTGTTTATAGAAAAGTTGGACTGTGCCTGAAGCATATAATACATGCAGCAGTGGTAAAAGAGGCTAATTGTGTGTGTGTGTGTGTGTGTGTGTGTGTGTGTGTGTGTGTGTGTGTGTGTGTGTGTGTGTGTGTGTGTGTGTGTGTGTGTGTGTGTGTGTGTGTGTGTGTGTGTGTTGCTCCACTTCTACAAGGTCAATTTGCATATTCTTGGTATCTAGGGACATCTATGGACCTCAGTGAATGTATTCCCAGTGTCAGAAATATTGTGTCTATTACTAGGCTTGCTTAAATTGTGATGAAACAATTTTTCTTTGCATCTTTGACAGTGAATAACACCATGCAAAAAAATACCAGACATGAAAAACTGCGAATGATCTCGTGCAGTACCCTCTTGAGACAAATATTCTAATGAAATTAATAAAGGGAAGATGATTAAACAGAAGGTTTTGTAGATACAGTACTGAATTATCCCATCCAGACCAATGCTATTTGAAATATTATTATAGAATATAGAATAGCAGGCTTATAAATTACCTTATTATAGCCAATTCGCACATTTATATATATACATATATTATCTTTCAAATGCCTGAGTTCAATTTGGATTTAGTATCACCAGGCGTGCATAAGAACAGATAATGAAATATACTGTATGTACAGTAACTTTTTTATTTTTATCAGGGTGGCACCATTTTGAAACTAATTTCAAATCTAATTGTTGCTACATGCTAAAAATAGGGAAGATAAACTAACTGTGCTTCAATATATGTCAATAACGTTAAGTTGTGTGGTTTATTATCCCGAATAATAAGAGATATTTAAAAAATGCATACAGAAGTAATGTGCTTGAAACCCATAGAGGCCCTTGGGAAGTGTTGTTCGTAAAAATTCCAACACTCATCGAAAGATGTCGGTGTTCCAAAATGGCAACTTTCGCGAACTAAATAACACCAAAACGAAAATCTATCTAATAACACTTTAACCTATTGGTAAACTAATGTATTGATGATAATATACATTATAAATGCTGTTGTGACATGGTTATGATGTTTATACTTGAATCCGTTTGAAAAATAAAAAGATACAGTCTGGAGAGATTGATTTATGACGTGATGTCATTTGCGGTCCGCCGATGGACAGCACGGGTGGAGGAGGTTAAATAAAAGGTTACATTGTAATACAAACATTTATTTAATTTTCTCACAATGTACTATATTGTAATGTACAGTACTTTAAACAGCTTTGTTTGAAGGCTATATTTGAAATGTCCTTACCTAGCTTTATTTGTATGGTAATTCTGTTTGTTATCAAAGTTACCAGATACTGGATCGTCAAGAACACCTGTGTGAATGTAACTTCATTAGCAGTAGATTGACAGTCCACTGGTGGAAAAGGTCTTTCAGAGCCAGGGGGAAGAATGAGCGGCAATGAATTGCATACAGAATGTGTGGTGTCATTTATGATTAGAGAGTCCACAGCACACCACGTGCAGAGCTTCTTCTTGGGCGCTCAGAAGCAGCTTGCTGTAATCTTCTACTTGTACCTTCTACTGTAGCCATCACTGTCCTGTCTTTGGCAACCAATAAACTGTAGCTACCTAGATAGCAAGATCATTCTGCCATTCTGAAAATACATAATATAGTACGCGTCTATTCTATTAAGAAATATATAACCATACTGTATGTGTATCTTATGTTATGTGTATCTTATACATAGCATCTTGTGTGGATTTCTTTGAGCTTGATGATTATGAAACACTTGAGTTGTGCTTCAGGAAGGGAACTGTTTTTGTTGAATATTTTATTTGCCAAGCTTGGGAGAGAAGGTAGAATATTTAGTTTAAGACCGAGCTGTATAACATTCTGCAATTTTGTAATACAATAAAATAGAACGGAATATTTGACCACTGCAACTGTATTTTTGGTGTGACACGAAAATAAAATAAGCAATCAATCAACCAACCATCAATCATGTTTTTACAGAGGCTTCCATTGAAATTATTCATATAATTTGGTCACTATGCCTTTGCCCAATGTAGTTTTAAGGGCTTTTGGGAGATTCATTATTTCTAAGAGCCTTTATCATTTAAAGCACACTTTTATATTCTGCCCTCTTGCTTTATATCATGGGAGGGGGTGGGTGACACAAAGCCCTTCCTTCAGAGTGTTTATTAAGTGGTGAGGCAAGTAGCCTGGATAGTTGACTGCTGGGTAATGAGCATGGATCAGGGAGGGCCCTGGGTGACAGGTGACAAGGCTGGTTAGCGAAGACCGGATGTTGACGGTCAGGTTGTTTCTGGCTCACCGTGGCCTGCTGCTTCTCTGCTCTCTCAGTCGCCTCATCCAGCTGCTTTTGCAGGGCCGCCTGAAGGGACTTCATCTCCTCCCTGCCAAAGAAGAAGGAAGTGAGAAGCACTCTTGTTACCACATGCTCTGCTGACATCCAACACTTAGACCCCTGTAGAGGCCAGGGCCCTCATTTATCAATGGTGCGAGTACGCACAGATATGTGCGTAAACCGTGCGTACGATAATTTCTAAGCAAAGTGTGGGACTTATCAAATTGAACGTGTCGTGTGTTTGAGATTGTGCGTATATCTACACACAGCTCAGACCGTGCGTACATGGCGCCAAGCGGTAGAATAAGAAAACTGCACACGAAAATAAGCTTTTGTGCATTAGTTTCAACACTGACGTGTTCGGTATGAAATAGCGATATTAGTGTAATTATTGTCAAACCCTATAAATAGCATTTGGAATAGGTTTTTCCGAACGAATGCATCATGGTTTATCGTTGCATTTGGCTGATAAGTCATTTCCAAATTTTATTTTATTAAATTGTAATGTTATTACTGGGATATCTGTAATTAAAATATCACTTAAATGCAGGGGATCGGGGCTATCTACTGAAGCCATAGCTGATGAATCCTCTGATCAACCCCAACAGGAGTGCATCTACACCAGGCACACTCGCGCACAAGAGTCACAGTGGAGTTGCAATTTGCCTGCTGAAGGGTCGATGGCTCTGCCTGTCTGGCACAGGGGGCACACTGCAGTACCGGCCTGAAAAGGTTTGCCACATCGTCATGGCTTGCAGTGTGCTCCATAATCTGGCCATCAGATCAAAACGATATTTTGCCTAAATTGATTAATCCAGACCAATCAGGTTTCATAAAAGGGAGATATTCTGCTGACAATATAAGGAGACTTTTGAATGTAATAAATCATTTGTCCACCAGTCGGAGCCCTTCTCTGCTCCTATCGCTGGACGCAGAGAAGGCCTTCGATAGGGTTGAATGGAACTTTCTTTTTTCTATACTTGACAAGCTTAATATGGGACAGAATTGTATCGCTTGGATTAAAGCAATCTATAAAAATCCTAAAGCAGCTGTCATTACCAATGGAGCTTCCTCTGACAGTTTTCCACTAACGAGAGGGACAAGACAAGGATGCCCACTGTCAAGTTCACTCTTCGCGATGGTGATTGAATTATTGGCGTCATGTGTACAAGACAATATTAACATTAAAGGACTGAAAATGAATAATGAGGAACATAAAATATCCTTATACGCAGATGACATTATTTTATACATAAAAGACCCAGAACAGTCCTTATCACACTTATATAACGAAATAGAGCAATTTGGAAAATACTCTGGATATAAATTAAACTTCAATAAATCAAATGCTTGTCTCCTGCACATGACCCCAACAGAAACGATGTATAAAACATATCCTTTTAATTGGTCTCCCGAAGAGCAGCGATGCGTTGCTCATGGGACGAGATTGCACTCCGGGCAACCTAAGTTTTGTGAGCAGAAGCGTTTAAATATTTGGGAATAAACATTACACCGCAACTAGAGAACTTGTACAGGGACAACTATTCGGCCCTGTCAAGGCTAACCGCAGTAACTCGACAAAAGTAAAAAATGAGTGAAATTGACCTTGTCAATAAATGTTTTATCTTGTGACCAAGTTTCAGATGTTAATGTCGCTCAGTTTTGGAGATATGGGGTTTTAAAAACTGCAGTAATTACAAAATCACACTCAAAACCCAGGCAGACCGCAGTAACTTCCAAACAGTGAAAAATGGCTTTAATGTTTTTTGACTTGCCATCCAAAATGTGTTATAGGTAGATAGATGATAGTACCCAGATTTAACATGTATTAATGAAGTAATCTTTAGGCATACAAAAATATGACATAATTATTTTAATTAACCCCAAAAAAGCAGATACTGCACTCTGCTGCACGATTTCCTTAAATAATTGTACAGGTAATGTACAGGCAAAGTGCAGTAACTTCAAATACAATGTTGTTTTCCCTCCAGCTTTCATAACTTAACCTAGCCATTTTGAAAATTAAATTTAACACCTGAATATATTGGAATGATGATGATCCAAATAAAATGGCTAGGTTAAGTTATGAAAGCTGGAGGGAAAACAACATTGTATTTGAAGTTACTGCACTTTGCCTGTACATTACCTGTATAATTATTTATGGAAATCATGCAGCAGAGTGCAGTATCTGCTTTTTTGGGGTTAATTAAAATAATTACGTCATATTTTTGTATGCCTAAAGATTGCTTCATTAATACATGTTAAATCTGGGTACTATCATCCATCTACCTATAACACATTTTGGATGGCAAGTCAAAAAACTTTAAAGCCATTTTTCTCAGTTTCACTGTTTGGAAGTTACTGCGGTCTGCCTTGACAGGGCAGTATTGTCCTCTTATAGAAAAGATAAAAACTGATTTGTGTAAATGGTCCACGCTCCCATTATCTCTGCTTGGAAGAATAAATGTAATAAGAATGAACGTCCTTCCAAGACTAAATTTCCTTTTCAAATGTTACCATGTTACTTATCTACAGAATTTTTCAAATCTATGAATAGACCCATCTCAAAATGTATTTGGTGCAACAAAATGCCTAGGATAAAGTTATTGACACTTATGAAGCCGGAATCCATGGGAGGTCTCGGTCTCCCCAATCTCCAATCTTATTTTCGGTCAGCCCAATTAAGAAATGTACTGTCATGGTCGTTGGGAAGACGGGACTCACAGTGGTTTCAGCTAGAAGCTAAATTTGTTGATCCGTTACCATTGGACTCTCTCATGTTTATAAAACAATTTAAAAAGATAAGAAACATAGGTAATCGTTTCACTGTTTTTAACAAACTATGTGCCTGGAAGGACTTCTAAAAAAAACTTGGTAACACCAATTGTACCTCCTACTCTCCTATCTATCACAATCCTGATATAGATAAACATCTAACATCAATTAATATACTCAAATGGGCTCAGTTGGGGATAAGTCAATTCAAAGACCTGTTTCACACAAATATGCAGATAAAATCATTTATGGATTTAAGAACAGGATATGCCATGCCAAATACTGATTTCTTTAAATATTTACAAATGCGAAACATTATACATACACTTAGAAGAGAAAACAAACTAAGACTAGAATTACATGAAATAGAAGAAATACTAATGTCATCGACGACCACCACAATTAAAGGTAAAATTCGTGAATTATATGACATCTTCTCCAAAGAATGTCACTCATCTTTTTTGCCTTTGTTGAGGATTTGGGAGACAGACCTAACCATGAAATTTGATGAAAATACCTGGCTAAATATTTGTGATAGAATACACTTTCCATTTACAAGTAACAAAATCAAAGAAGCTAATTTTAAATGTATCCATAAATTGTATCTAACTCCAATACAAATGCATACAATTTCTAGAGATAATTAAACTGTCCTAGATGTAAAACTAACAAAGGGACATTTCTACACATGTTTTGGCACTGTGAAAAACTAAAACGATTCTGGAATTGTATTCATTAATTTACAAAATCTGTATTGGAAACGGAATTTGACTTGTCTCCATGTGCCTACTTACTAAATGAATTACCTGAGATCCAGATGGATCCAAACAAATATAGATTGCTGATTATTATAACATACTTTGCCAAGAAATGTATTCTCCTGTTTTGGAAAAATGACTCTTCGCCCACTTTTGAGATGTTTCAAGATCAGATATCCCAGCTTCTTCCACTGGAGAGATTGGGTCTCATTCCCGAATTCCAGATTTCTGCCCATTTAAGACATATTAGGGCTGGTAGCGCGATTCCCCAAATGTTCCTGAGATCAGATTAATAAATATTTCTCATTTTGAAGTAAACAGATCAGAGAGCAATCAAATCACGGTGTACAATTATTTGCAATTAATCACCTGTCTGCTTTACCCATGATGTGGGGCCTAATCACACTTGGCGAATGTGGGACTCAAAACATGAATTCATAAAAAAATATTATTGCAGCTCTTCAATGCATGGTAGGCAATACTGAGCAAAGACCCTGCCTTGAATTATGGTTGTTGGTTGGAAGACATGTCAGAGCTGTCATGGACTGGTGATGGGCTATTGATTGATACTGCACACAGGAGGCTGTACTTCACTCAACCTGATACTTCAGGGAGTCTGAGGACCAAATGACCCCCATCAACATTAAACACAACATTAATCAGACAATCTAGGGAAGCAGCGAAACTAGTGAAGTATTTTAGGGAGACAATTTACCAGCTTGTCTGTGTAAACAGATGACATTTAATCATAGATATAAGCCTATGTATTGGGACAAACACGTGATGATGTGGCATATACACAAATACAAATATGTGGCGGCATCTTGACATCCATGTGAAAATGTGACTGCAGTAGGGCTGTCAACCCTCCTTTATAATCCCAATTTATTATTTTTTATAATTAAATTACAATATTATAATATTATAATTTTCTTTTTGAGTAATAGGCTAGAATAATCTAGCCTATTACTATGTACCTACGTAACCTACCTACTCTATAGGCGTACGCAAATGCCTACACTATCAGCATGTGGTTGTTCTGTTCGTTCTGGTCTGAAGATTTTCAAATGTTAACATTTCCAATAAACATTTGGAATTACCAACAGGTGATAGCTTTCTTGCTAAGTAATAAGCTTAGGCACAAAATCTATTATGTTAATTTGGATAGATTCATTGCCTATCATATTATTATTATTATTTTTTATTTCTCTTTCTCCGATTTTTCTCTGTTTTCTCCCCATCCCAATTTAGTCGTTGTGCCAATTCCCCCCCCCCCCCCTCCCCTACCTGGTTGTTGTGCGCATGTTCTCCTACTGGTCGGTACAAGGGAACCCTGAAGTATCCGCACGTTTCCTCCGACACGTGCAGCGACAGCCAGTGGCTCTCTTCTCACCTGACACGTGGGAGGTCACGCTGCCTTCCTCAAGTCCTGCCTCCGCTGAGCAAGCGCCCAGACCTGACCTGTAGGCGTCGCTGTCCACAACGCCAGTTTCCCACCCACGGCTTCCCTCCCTCTAACCCAGCCAAACGAGTTAGTATAGTGATCAGCCCAAGCCAAGGCAATGCTGACTCCGGGAGTCGAGACCGCAGCCTCTTGCATTGGTGACGAGCGCAATCTCCGCTATGCCACCTGACCGCCTTGCCCATCATATTCTAATGAATATACGTTAGATAGGTATCTAATACACTGCACTCTGACACAATAAGAAAATGAACGTCTATACTCTAGAATATTTAAAATAGAAATCAGAAATAGTCCAGCAATGATGTTTAATAAAGAAGCAATCATAATGTGTACATTGTACGGTCAACTTTTCAACAAGTATTTTGTCACTGTTGGTCAAAAACACATACTTATCCAAACAACACCATCCACTTCTCATTGTTCCTCAGCTTCTTTCAATGAATATACCAATCTCAAACCCTGTCCCCTCTTTTCTTCATCCTCCAATCATAGTGGTTGCTTCCCTCGATAGGTCAATTGAGCAAAACCAAGGGCTGCTCAGACTGCATCATTAACTGCACAGCTTCTATGTGCTTGGCTTGAACCTCTACAATGATAAATCATCTCCATTTGGCTCTGTCAAGCAGAGTACTGTAAGTCTGCACTCTGCTGAAAGGTTTCAAAATCGCTGAGTAAAATGTGATTCCTTACCAAATGAACACACACATGCTCTGGCTTCCTATTTCACTATTCCTTTGTAATTTAAACACGTATTCTCACAGAGAGAGATAGGGGGGGGGGGGGTCTTCACCACATATATTTCTGTTGGTCAAAAACACAAACTGATAAAACGAATTAAATGAAAAAGCATACGAAAGAAGATACATGTGGGCTCTGCACTCATTATATAGTAACATTAGATAAATTATCAAAATTTCAAACAACATTGGTGATATTTGGTCCTACAAATTTGGTTCGGTCCTTGGCTAGCTTAGCAGAGTTAGTTAGTTAGTTAGTTAGTTAGTTAGTTAGTTAGTTAGTTAGTTAGTTAGTTAGTTAGTTAGTTTGTTAGTTAGTTAGTTAGTTAGTTAGTTGTATTTGACAATTTAAAAAGAGTTCGTTACACATAATGCAAAAAAATATATATTTTAGCCAGATATTTAATTTATCCCTGACTAAGAGAATTATCAAAGACTCCAGCCACCCAAACAACTGCCTCTTTGAACTGCTGCGGTCAGGCAAGCAATACCGGAGTATCATGGCAAGCACAGAGAGACTCAGAAGAAGCTTCTATCCCCAGGCCATCAGGATGCTCAATGAACAATAACACTATGTAACAACCATCAAATGCAATCACAGCACACACATCCACATGCACGCACACACTCACTTTAAACAAACAACTCACTGCAGCACCCACTTTACCCACTTTAGAACACCTAAACACACTTTATATTTATTGGTAAATAATTTGCACTACAACCCATACCTCATTACACCTTACTGTAAATTATACCTAAATTGTACCTCATCCCATTTCTGCTTTGCACTGTATAGTATATTGTATTGTAACTCAGTTACTTCTACTCTGCATTGTACATTGTATGTATATACTGAACACTTTTGTCTACGTACTTGACTTCTATTTTATACTTGCTATATTTATTTTATACTTATCTATTTTTGTCTAGCACAGTCTCTGGAGCGGAACAGAAAGAAGCATTTTGTATAAAAGTATTATGTACTTCTGTATGACAACTAATAAAGAAACTTGAAACTTGAAACTTGATATTGCCCAATACCTTGATGGCCATGTTGTCCCTGCATTTAATATATTATGCTGGTCTAATTCACTATACGTTTTGTCCTAATCATTGTACAATTGCACATAAATGAGAATCTGTTAAATTTTTCACATGTGGGTAGTCCAAGGCGAGAAGGGTGAGATTCACTAACACATTTATAAATGCCAATGTCAGCATCGAATAGTATACATTTCTTTATAGACATATATTTATATTTGAATCCTGCAACAGCTGTTTGATTAAGGGGTTAACAAATGCAACTTGCATTTTTGTGATATTACTATGGACATAGTATTGCCATTAATTCATACCCAAGTAGTTAGGGGTTTAATTCTCACTCAAAGAAAATGCAGGCATTCATAGTACTGTGAGGAGCTTTGGTTAAAAGTAAGGCCGGGGCGTTAACGCCATTACCGGGCTAAGTTAACACAGATCGTTTATCGCGCAATAAAACAATTGCTGCCGTTAATCTATTTCTCAAAGTTGGGTCTGGGAGCCATACATTAGTGTGATGTATTGTCCTTAAATACTTGCCGTAGTTCCCAGCGTGACGTTGTGGTACCCGGAAGTGATTGCACAGGATGTACCTGAGCTGTAGTCGGAATAATGTGTCAAACTAAAGTAGTGGTCCGGTAATCATTGTTATACAGGTGAGGTTAAGAAGTCCTCAGGATATAACACAATTAGGCGATGAGGACGTCTGAATCTGCGCAATGCAAAAAAGAAGAAGTCCGTCGGAACCTTTGTTTACCATATTAACGTTAGCTTAGCAAGTTAGCATGTTAGCTCACGTTGCCCCGGCGGCACTTGGAAACATCTACAAGAAGAGGAAATCCACTTGACACACTAAATGAAGGATTGACTGGACTATCGTGAGTGTTTATAACAGAAATGGCTTGGGTTATTGGAAATATTGGACCGTTTGATGACAATGTGGAGCAATGTAACTGTTACACTGAGCTTGAGCTACACTGAATTAGTTGAGAAACCTGCTTCTGCAGCAGTCTGTGTGTGAGCAACCAGTCAGCAGCATTGTGAATTTAGAGATTCACTAAAAGACACATTGAGAGACAGACTTGTGTGTGGATTAAGAAATGAAGGTGCACAGAAGAAACTACTGACAGAGAGTGATTTGACACTGGAGAGAGCTGTCAATATCAGTGTAACAATGGAAATGACATCAATGGAAGCCCAGCAGTTACATGCAACAACAAGAGTGCACAAGGTCAGTGACGGGCAAAGCGGCCAGGGTCCGTGTTTTCGTTGTGGAAAAACAGGACATCTTGCACCAACATGTTGGTGTAAAGAAATGGATTGTCGTAATTGTGGAAAAAAGGCCACATGTAGAAATAAATCTGGTTTTAAAAGAAACACTGGAAATTACAAAAATAAGATACATGTTCATGCAGTTGAACAAGGAGATAGAACAGCTAGGGACTCCTCAGATGAAGAGGAGATGATAAATCTCCTCCTCTGGTCATTATTTGGGTAGAATACATATTTTGAATGCCTTCGGCAGACAAAATGTTGAGCCATTTTAATCTAGATTAATCTAGATTAACTCCAGGATTGCAGATAGATTAATATAGATTTTTTTTTTTATTATCTATGCCCACCTCTAGTTAAAAGTGTCCACTACATATTATGTTAAAGTATGTAATGTAATTCCATGTTACATCATGTATTGTAATGTGATGTTATGCTTGGTTACGTTATGTAATGCAATGTGATGTTATGTTACGTTATGTAATGTGATGCTATGTTATGTTATGTCATTTGATGTTATGTCATGTTATGCCATGTTATGCAATGCGGTGTTATGCCATGTTATGTTATGTCATGTGATGTTATGGCATGTGATGTTATATAATGTCATGTTATGTAATTTGATGTTATGCTGTCATATTATGGTACATGATGTGATGTTATATTTTGTATGGCTTTACGCTCTGCTCTATTGGAATGTTCCCCTATGTCACATATGATTTTGAAAAGCTTTCAGCAACCATGCACCACATCCATCCGGCCATGCCCACATCCACCCATGAATATAAGCGAGGGGCATGGCCGTACTCCTGCTCTTCCCTTCTTTCAACACACGGAAGTCCGTGATGTGCACCTTCTTCAGCTGTTGAACTTAGTTAGTTAGTTAGTTAGTCATTTATGTTGCTGTCTTTTTCTGTTTGCCTTTAAATAAAAAGTTAAGAGGACATCACCACGACCTCCTCTCTGAGCCACAGAGGTTCCCTGACTCCACTTTGTGGTAAGAGGGTAGGCGTCGGCGGCGCTCAGAGCTGGGTGCGGGCCAGAGCTGTTGAGCGCCCCTCTTCAGTGAGAGGTTCTCCGACTCCAGGTGTCCCCTCCGGGGTTGACTTACGGCGCAAGCCCCCGCCGTTGCTTGCTCCCGTCATTCGGTGAGCAGCTGTGACTGGTGGTCGGGTGGTTTTCACCAGCATTTTCCTTCTCCCAGCCTCCGGCGTTCGCTATGAGTGTGGTACTGCTCAGAAGCCGTCGGCTCCAGCGTCAACATCAGACAGACAACCGGCGAGTGAGGTGGTCGGCAGTAGGAGGAAGGGTACGCGCAAACCACTGGGTTCAAGTCCCCCGGTCTCTGCGGGAAATGCTGAGGCCCTGCATCTCTTACCAGCACATCACAGATGTTGCATGAAGTGACGCGGGTGTAATCATGGGGAGAGACGCTGCTGGACTTTTCTTCAGAATTTGTGACGGTAGACAGGTCACACGGCACACCGCACTCAGTAGTCGAACTGGGCCGTGTTCAGGTAAGGGCCGGCGATGGCACCTTGTACTAGTGTTTCACTGTGCTGGTACTGTCACTGCAGCAGCAGGTTTTTTCATCTCTCTCTCCCTCTGTTCTGCCCTCGAAATACTATACGTTAAAATGAGAAAGGTCCCTCTAAAGGAGTGACAAGTTTTTAACGTGCATGGGTTTGTTCACTGTGTATTTTGAGGTAGCTCGCTTATGAAATGAGTCATGAGGGCCCGTTGTTTTTTCTGTTGAATAACAGCTCAAATTGACAGGTGGCGTTCTTTTGTGTGTGAGAAAGTTTGGGATTCATTTAGAACACGCCTTTTAAAACAGGCATAAACTCTGAATTCGCAATTGACATTGCTATTTATGTTAGCTTGCATTGCCCCTCTCTTTTTCAATCAGTCTCTGTATTTTTTCATGTGTTAATGTGAAATGGCATGACTCGACAAGTCTTTCGCTGGTGACACGGAGAACGTGGGGCTTCGGGAAACACGCCTTTTGAACAAGGGCAATTTTCTGTGCTCACGGTTGCTGGCTGCTGTGTTTGTTTGTGATGTCTTTTCATTGTAAAACGCAACTCGCGGCTATTAAGCGCAGCTTCGTGCTTCCAAAAAAGAGGCGTCATACATTTGTTTTTTACGCGAGGCTCCGGATGTTTATTAACACTGTTATTTCTCCCCTCCTACCCCCCCAATTAATTTGTTGGACTAAGGGTCCCCCCCATTTGAGGCAACGTTTGTTTGTTGTAACAAAAAGTGTGATTGTTCACTGTATTTTGGGGTGAGGGTGCGAAATAAGCAATAGGCCCGCAGCTAAAGTACTGATGGGCGACGTGTTCCTTTGTATAAAGAGTGTTGTGCGTTGCATGTGGTGAAACACGTTTTTTTAATAAACGTAGCCTCTGAAATCCGCGACTGGTGTTGCTATTTGTTGGCTTGCAGAGCTTGTACATGTGGCATGTAAATCCCTCTCTTTATTCCACCAGTGTTTTTCACTTTAAGTGGTTGATTCAGAGCCGTACGTAGAACTGTCTCTTACACAGACTGGGTTAACGGCTGTACTTGGCGTACGAATGTGAAGCGGATACGCTTGTATGTGTTTTCATTTATGACACGCCGTATGGCTGGCGGACGCGTCTCTGTCTGCATTTGCTTGTTGTTTTGTATCAAATGTGGGGTAGTTAATGAGGGGTGGAGAATAATCCCCCCATGGGTATGATTATCCTTTACAAAAGTGACTTTGGACCGGGGGGTTGTGGTTCAAAAATCGAACGCCCCTCTCTCTTGCTGGAAGCAGGGCTCGTCCTGTCAGTCTTCTCGACGTGTGTATATCCTCGCTCGTCGCAGGACGGGGGATTCCCCGTTTAGCCCACACCGGTGGGTGGAACTGGGGGATCCCTGGCCATTGAATACGTCACAGGCTTCGCATTTTCTTATTGGCCGTGAGATGTATCCGTGAGTTATAGGACCTGCACTGCAGGCTACTGACATTGTAAATGAGAGGTAACGCGATGCAGTCGAGGCTGTGGTCCTTCTGCTCTGCTTTCTTTTAACGGTTGTGTATATTGGGCTGTTATGCCCATTTTCCACTCTGTTAAATAACCCTTTTTCGATTGTGTCACTCACGTTGAGGTCTCTCTGGGGTAAGGCCGACATCTTCCCATCTCACATAAAGAGCGGAATTGATGCGGTTTATTTCCAGGCTCGTTATGTAGAAACCCATGTCTGTGCCTTTCGGGACCAGCTCCCTGCTTGTCGTCCCAGACACCGGGTAGAGCCGTTGTGGGGCTTTTTTCTTGTTAGAAACTCGCCGTCACCGTTCTCAGGTTTTTCACGAGCATACACGCTGTTCATAAGTCAGCGTTTGGTCTTACGAGACCGGTATCAGCCCTGGCTCAGGGTGCTTTTCAATGGTTGAATCCACCTTCGGGACCGGCGCGCCCTGGTTTGTCCAACAACATAAAAACTGAGTTTTTTTATGCGGTCGGCCGGGAAGGAGGTTTTTATCTCTACCGAGCGCCAGTGCACTATAGGTTATACTCGAAGACTCGCATGCATCTCCGGGGGGAAATGCCGGGGTAGATCAAACATTGGCGGGGGGGTTTCACGCCCGTTAGAAAGAGAGAGAAAGAGGGTGGGCCACCGGGAGCTGTGCGTTCGCGTGCTGACTGTCTTGGTGGCGCCCCTTGTGATGTTTTGATCGACACGTGTACCTAACCCCCTCTCCTGGAGAGGGCCGGTGACGTGACAAGGGCGCGGTACTCGTCCTGGTGGCGCCGGACTGGATCAGTTTAACCCGTTGCTCGCCGGGTCGCAGATACACTCTGATTGCCCCGAAGGGTCCTGAGCTTTTCCGGTGGGAAGATGCCAGGGCGGGCCGAACGTCACAGGGGTTGATATCGTGAATGTTGTGTGTCATATAAATTCCACTACGAGTTGTATACTCCATTCTTTTCACTTCTCCCTCCCTGCTCGACCGGGGGATGGGAGGGGGCTGTCGAGGGTCTGCTCATTATCAGTCAGCTCCTCTATGCATCTCTGTGTAGTTCCGGTCTTCCAGGCCCAGGTCAGGCTTTGACCTCGTTACCTGTTGGCCTGGGTTAACCCTTTTTTGAGCCTGTAACACCTTGAACTGCATTGTATAGCCTGTGTATATGTGCAGTTGTGTTTTAGTATTTTTTTTTTATGGGTTTGGGAGCAACGTTTTTCTGTTGGGATGGTGTGCCGGTAGCGGAGTCAACTCTCTGGTAGAGCCCGGGTTTGACCCCGGCTCCCCGCGGGTATGCCCCTGCATGTTTATGACATCTGCCAATTGTGTCAAACTCTTTCTCTGTAATCCCGACCCCACGGGATTAATAAATTGGCAGGGTCAGGGTTCATGGTGAGGTCGGTTCACTGGCGGAGTCGACTCCGCGAGGTTCGTGGCCCCACGAGATTGTGACATCGTGCACGGCATACCAAACACCCTTCCCGCCGGGATACTGTTCTTGCAGTCAGCCCCTTTAGGCGTGCCCGTGTAGTTTGCAGTCCTCCGGGAGTGTTGTCTCCCCGGTACGTCAGCTGACACCACGAGATTGTGGGGGGAAGCCTCCTCTGAGAGCTTCGGAGCCTCCTCCTCAGCGAGTGTCAGAGCAGCTCCACCAGGGCTGGCGTTCTATCGCCATGCTCTAAGACAAACTCTAACCTTAACCAACTTCGAAAGAGTGCCTAAGCTTAACCGTCGAAAGAACTTGCCGTCACACGATTGGTGCACATGTCACATGACCAGAAACGTCAGTGGCCAATCAGATTAGCAAAACGCACAACTCCGTTGGTATTCGAATATAGGCGTCCTGTCCCCCTCCCACCCCTCACTAGGGAGGGTGGGAGGGCCAGGACCCTCCCCGGTATTCTGATGGTTGTAGGGGACCTCAGCAGGTACATTTGTCGGGCTATCCGCTCTGCTCCGCTCTTGTTCCAATAGAGCAGAGCGTAAAGCCATACGAAATATAACAAAGGTTATCCTAAAACCCTAGTTATATGAGTATGGCGAGCGCTCTGCTCTGACTCACTGAGGACCCCCATTGGTCTTCCGTTTTTTGCGTTGAAATGCTGGGGAAAGAGCAGGAGTACGGCCATGCCCCTCACTTATATTCATGAGCAGATGTGGGCGTGGCCGGATGGATGTGGTGCATGGTTGCTGAAAGCTTTTCAAAATCATATTTGATATAGGGGAACATTCCAATAGAGCAGAGCGCTCGCCATATTCATATAACTAGGGTTATAGGATAACCTTCGTTTTGTAATGTTATGTTATGTTATGTTACTGTATGTTATGTTGTGTTGTGTTATGCCATGTTATGTTACGTTTGTACGTAATTTTGTCACTGTGGTCAGTTCCCACAGAGGTAGTTTGGTACTTTACCTCTGTTTGTGGCTGAGCGCCAGTATCCTCTGGACATCTTTCTTGGCCACCGAGTCATCTTTCTTTAGCACCTAGAAAAGAGGACAAAAAGGCTTTTTATTCCAGAAGGGAGTGAAATGGGTTTATAATTACATGACTATAGACTCATTTGAAAATGAGAAGCAATTTCGAAACACTAAACACTTCAAGCTAAAATGTTTCAGGCACGTAACAATATCTATTTAGAGTTTTTTTTCAAAGAATCAAAGAACCCAGACCACACTAATATCATACCATCTACCAAAATTAATTCTTTTCAGAGGTCAATGCTTAAATATAATCACATAAAGATGAAAGAAATGATTAAAACTGAAAACAGGTTTGAATTATAAATATACCAACTTTGAGGGGCAATATAATGTATTGTAAGTAAAAAATAAAATATATATATACTTTTCATAAACATACAACTTGAGCAAGGCACTGAACCCCAAAACTGCTAAAGGAGTGCTGCACTGGGGTGACCCTATGCTCTGACCTCTTTGATGTAATGCTTATGAGGTAGTATGTACAGTATGTGTATCTAGGATGGATATGGAAAAATATTAATTTCAATAGAAGTCTTGAATGGAATGCTTGTACTATAGTTCTGTCTTCCAACATGGCTGCCTGTAACATAGCAACCATTGTTTTGTACATGACAATGGAAGAGTTAATGGTTGATATGTGCAACACAACGGTTGTTTTTGAGAAATATATAAATAAAAACATAATCATTTGCGGTCTTATTACTGGATCTTATAAACAAGTCACAGTAAAAAAGTAATATCATGATTTTCCAGTGGGGAAAAGGGGGCGACAGTGGCTCAGGAGGTAGAGCAGCCGTTTGGTAGTCGGAAGGTTCCCGGTTCGATTCCTGCTCCCCATGGACAGCATGTCGAAGTGTCCTTGAGCAAGACACTTAACTCCCAACTGCTCCCAATGAGCAGGTTGGCCCCTTGCATGGTTGCCTCCATCATCGGTGTGTGAACGTGTGAGTGAAAAATAAATATATAAATTAATTAATATAAATGCACCATTTACAATTTACCAGTGTTTTAGCTAGTACTCTACCACTGTACAGAAGATGTGGTTGCCAATGGTTACAAGCAACCATACTGGAAGAAAGAGAACTACACAGACATTCTGTGCAAGGCATATTGCTGTGTGTAAATTACCAACAAAGTAATCTTCTTATCTCCTCACTACTAGAGGTAGAAAATCTGTCACAGTGGTGTCAGGAGAACTGCCTCTCCCTGAACGTCAGCAAAACAAAAGAGATGATTGTGGACTTCAGGAGGTCGGGGGTCAAGGACTACAGCCCCCTCAGCATCGACGGGGCACCGGTTGAGAGAGTGAACAGTTTCAAGTACCTCGGAGCCCACATATCCGAGGACTTGACATGGACCACACACATTGACAGTGTTGTGAAGAAGGCACGACAACGCCTCTACTTCCTCAGGCGCCTAAGGAAGTTCCAAGTCAGTCAGAAGATCCTTAGGAACTTCTACTCATGTACAATAGAGAGCATCCTGACTGGCAACATCACCTCCTGGTTTGGGAATAGCACTGCACAAGACCGTAGCAGAGTACAAAGAGTGACACGTTCAGCCGTTCGGGGAAGGCTAAGAGAATTATTAAGGACTCGAGCCACCTGAACAACTGCCTCTTTGAACTGCTGCGGTCAGGCAAGCGATACCGGAGTCTTAAGGCGAGCACAGAAAGACTCAGAAGAAGCTTCTATCCCCAGGCCATCAGGCTGCTAAACGAACAATAAACACTATGCAACAACCATCAAATGCACACAGCACACACACCCACACGCACACACTCACTTAAACAAACAACACACTGCAGCACCCACTCTCCACACTTTCGATCACACAAACACACTTTATATTTATTGATAAAGGATTTGCACTACAACTCGTACACCTACTGTAAATTGTACCTAAATTGCACCTCATCCCATTTCTGCCTTGCACTATATAGTATTGTATATTAGTACACTGCATAGTATTGTATATTATATGGTAACTCAGTTACGTCTATTCTGCATCGAACATTGTACATATGTCTATACTGAACACTGTGACCTCATTTTTTTACTTCTAATTTGCATACTATACTATGTTATTTTATTTCATACTTATCTTGTCTTGCACAGTCTCTGGAGCGTAACAGTAAGAAGCATTTTGTATAAAAGTATTCTGTACTTCTGTATGACAACTATTAAAGAAACTTGAACTAGCACACCACAAGAAGCTCAAAGTGCAAGGTTCAAATCAATCCAATTCCAACATTTCCCCCTTATGTTCATGTGATTCACATGGGAACTAATCAGCACACACTGAGTGTCAAGCACTGACATCTTTTAAGGGCATCCCCTGATACAAAACACAGCGTATGGTGTTCATTTCATAGAAAAATCTTCAGCTTCAAAATGTACTTAAAATAAATGGGCTGTTTTTAAAAGGCATTATGAACAGTGACATAGCCAGGGTTGGCAATACGGGCAGTCAATTTGATTTATTTATAGAGTTATAATAATAATAATAATAATAATAATAATAATAATAATAATAATAATAATAATAATAATAATAATAATAATAATAATAATAATAATAATACACTTTATTTGTATAGCACCTTTCATACAAGAATTGCAGCTCAAAGTGCTTCACAGCAGTACAAAAGACAGGCATAAAATGTGCACAATAAAATTGGCAGATCAATGCATAAAGTGCAGACATATAAAACTAGCATAAAATAGATAGCAGCAGGCAAATCACATCTGGATATAATATCCCAATTGGCCACGGTTTGATTCTATGGCAGTTTTAGACAGTGTCACAAACCGGCCGTATGGCCATGACAAAGAGGGAGACGCAGGCAACCAAAGTAATTGACAACCAAAGTCAATTAACAAAGTATTTATTTAATTAATAAAGACATAAAATGAATAACTAACAAACTAAATTAACAGTGGCGTATATCAGTCAGTGATATCAGTAGTGTAAGTGAGTGCATGCATTGTAAACGTGTATACTGTAGGTGTAATGTTGTATAATGCAAAGATAAATCAAAGGTATCAAACTATACTAACGGTGTCCCATGAGGAGAGTGCCCAGCAACTAAACTCTGCAAGTGTTTTGACAGGGAGCATGGGAACACCGTGTTTCCCATTGTGCTGATTAGCGCTCCAGGCACGCCCACATCCAGTACCTGTCAACACAACAACATACTAGGCGGACAATGGAGACAGAGTGGAAGGGGTCGTAACCCCCCCCCCATAAGACGGTGGTCCATAGGATCAATGTCACAAATACACCCACATAATCAACCAGTATTATTATAATTTATTTTCATATATAACATTTTTACATTCCAAACATTATCTGAGTTCTTCTGGCTAATACTTATACCACAAGTGACCACAAGTGAGGATTGTGAATGGAATAGGGGTCATGAGAAACTGTAAGCTTGTTCAGCGTTCACTTACAGTATCAAATACACATGTTTTACCCCCACCCCACAGCAGGATGCCTTTTGATATAAATATGGATGGGACATGTTCCTACACAGGTTCCAACTGGTGCCTGGACTCCTGCCCAAGAGCTAATCATGGAATACAAAGGGCTTTGATTGCACTCCAACAGATAAATTGCCCTTTTAGTAAACAGTTTACCTTGCTTTATAAAGCTCTTGGTAAATGTAGAATACATTAATGGTGAGATGGTATGAATGGTAAGAACGTGTGCTTTACTCAAATTTTCGTTGGGTGGATAAAGACTTCACTGCAGATCTCTTAAAATACCCTCCCCCAGTTATCTTGCCCATTACTCCCTGCACACTCTTATTTATACACATTTAGGAAGAAGGCTTACACCAATTCCTCTCTCTCTCTCTCTCTCTCTCTCTCTCTCTCTCTCTCTCTCTCTCTCTCTCTCTCTCTCTCTCTCTCTCTCTCTCTCTCTCTCTCCCTATCACTCCATCATGTGTCAGTACAGAGCCGTACAGCCCCTCCCTGGCAGTGCTGCTAGCAGCTCACCATTCGTCCCCTCCTTGTGCATTTTCTCCTTCAAATACCCCCTGTTCCTATATTTTGTCATTCATTTCTTCCAGGTTGAAATCCTGAAGGTACAGTAAGTGCCTTTCATATCCTCTTTATACAACTGACAAATCCATGTTTATACCTGTCCAAAGTCTAAGTATCACGATACAGATTCTAAAACGATACCACAGCAAACATTTTATATTTCGATTGAAACGTAATTTTTTTTTGTTGAAACGTAAATAATAAAAAATAATACAATTATTCTGTTACAGCTGCTGAGCTATAATATAGCTCAGCAGCTGTAACAGAATAATTGTATTATTTTTTATTATTTACGTTTCAACAAAAAAATATTAATTACAAAATAATACAATTATTCTGTTACAGCTGCTGAGCTATATATATGCCACAGTTGAGTGGATTATTTCAATACTGCCCTTTGTTTCCTCTTTGTGTTGGTTTGTATATATCGTTGGACTCTGTGCCTATTTTCTTCCCTGTTAAGGGATTACTATACCTATATATTGTTGGCCTCTGTGCCGGCTACCCCTATTAACACTTTCTTTGCCAGGCTTATGTACATCATTATACCATCCTCTGCCAGCTCTATTTGTCTATGGAGAAGTTCCCCTTCTTTGCAGGGCTATAACTTTTTAAATTGTATTGCTAAATTGACATTACTATGGCCCATTCGACGTCAATTATCTATCGTTCAGGATGTGGGAACGTTATACTTTTTCATTCACATATTCATACTAATACGGTCTAAATATATAATATAGCTCAGCAGCTGTAACAGAATAATTGTATTATTTTTTATTATTTACGTTTCAACAAAAAAAATTACGTTTCAATCAACTGGGGTATACTACAGCTAATGTCCATTTGTTATTATGTGTATTCTGTGTTATAGATCGTATAGCTTTACGCTCTGCTCTATTGGAACTATCCCTTTATCCATTCTAATAATGAAGAACTTTCTCCACATGCACACACCTATTTACCTCCGCCTGGCCACACCCACATCTGCTCCTATATAAGCGGGGTCGTGGCCACACAATCAGCTCCTTCCCTACTTTCACCACCGAAAGTGTCTGTATACACCACTTTAAAGTTTAGTGCCAAAGTAGTTTGTTGGAAAAGAAAAGGAGCTGCGTTGACATTGTATCTTTGTTTTCTCTCTCACTATCTCTCTCGAGAAAGTAAAGCGATAATGTCTTCACCACCGGAGAGTCTAGAAGATGATGATCATTCTGACCTCCACCGGCGCTTTCGCATTGGGGCGCGCGTCACTGAGCAATCCCCGCCGGCATTTCCTCCGGCTCTTCAGCTGGATACTATGCCTCGGGAGGCGGTCGGCTGTGTGAGAGCTGACGGCCTCCCTGGGCGGGTGATGTTTTTGCGACACGAGCCTCAGGTGTGCAGTTGTGAGGGGACAGCTGTGCAGCTTGCGTAAGGTCGGCTCTAGGCTAGAATCCCTTTGTTGCCCCTCATAGCGGTGTGGAGGGGGTTCTAGTTTGATGCCCCACGATAACACAGTGCTCATCCTCAGTGAAGTCATAGCTTTGTTTTCCTGGGGCCGTGATTCCGAGTCTGCGGTTCAATTTCCCGGGTCTCTGGGAAACGGATACCCTCTGCCACCGCGCTGGCCCCGTTTTTCAGGACGAAAACACCCGGCACGAGGATACAAGCTTGGTGTTTCATTATGAGAATATCTCCGAGCTCAAGTCGGCTGCAGCCTGCATACAACGGGGCTTACTGCCGATGCCGCTGTGTCTGGTAAACACCGTTCTGTGAGAGGGACGTGTGTGCCTTTTTTCCCTTTTTCTTTTGGATAATGTCATGTACAAAGGTCTGATGACCATATGGACTATAGCTGGAGCGGGCTGTACATGAAACCAGCCCGTTCAAAGGTTGCTTTAAGCACAAATCCCGGCAGGTAAGTAATGATATTTATTATAATATAAAGAAGGGAATTAATCCCACAACAAATAGACAAACAGGGAAAAAGGTAAGGGGAGAACAAACAGATAATCACAGTAAGGTAAGTAAAAGGGTTGGCATGCACAGTGGCAAAAATGGCCTAAAGGCCAACAATATGTATATGCCCCCTTAACACTTTGGTCGCCAAGGACGCCTTAACTCGTCATTCCCCGCCATGCTAATTCTGCCAATGACACCGTAACACGTCATTGAGATCAATATTTAAAAAATCTGTGATCGCAATCATATTTCTCCCCCGGAGACCTACTTGAGATCTACTGTTGATCCCCTCTCAACTCTCCAATGGTTCAAGAGCGCCATCAGGTGGCCGATCGGCGGATCGCCCAAACCGGAAACCGGAAACGGAAACTGGTGCTCATCCAAATTTGGTCCGATCACTCGCTATAGGTCCCGGGACTCGAGCGCGACACAATGGATAGCGATCCGTTACCAATAACTCGATAAACAACATGATTTGGACGTATATACTATTATACAACCTGGAGATGGATCGCATATTTCAACATCCCATAATAGGAATATTTTTGCTCCACGCTCATCGCCCAACGGCCCGAGGAGACTGGGGTAAGTTTCAGATTTTTTTTTTTCCGTGTTCGATACAAACTGCTCTAATGATCATATCACCCACACTAGATGAATCATCTAACGTTGGCCACGGAATTATAAACGACCCCCCCCCCCCCATCCGGTCAACATCAGATGATAAGTAGTAACTTCTAGAAGCACGTCCATTTGAAATTTTTCATCTCGCGCCAATCGCTATCAAACTGTATTTGATCATCAATATAATGCATTTAGGGCTATAAATCACGTTCTGCAGAATGCTGCAGAGAACGATAAAAACATATTTATACTTTAGACCGTATTTTAGTATGAATATGTGAATGAAAAAGTATAACGTTCCCACATCCTGAACGATAGATAATTGACGTCGAATGGGCCATAGTAATGTCAATTTAGCAATACAATTTAAAAAGTTATAGCCCTGCAAAGAAGGGGAACTTCTCCATAGACAAATAGAGCTGGCAGAGGATGGTATAATGATGTACATAAGCCTGGCAAAGAAAGTGTTAATAGGGGTAGCCGGCACAGAGGCCAACAATATATAGGTATAGTAATCCCTTAACAGGGAAGAAAATAGGCACAGAGGCCAACGATATATACAAACACACACAAAGTGGAAACAAAGGGCAGTATTGAAATAATCCACTCAACGGTGGCAAACAGAGTAAATATATATATATATATGTACAGGCACGCAGGAACTATAAAACGACAGGGGGTGCTGGGGGGTCGCCAGATGAAAAAGGCCAGTGTTTCTATTTGCACCAGTGCAATAGTTAGATAACCTAGGTGGGGAACAACCAGGAGATCACTGCAACTCACACAAGTTGGAGAACTATCTCTCTCTCTCTCTCTTGCTCTCACACACACACAAAGGGAGCCGCATGTGATTGGTGGAGGCGGGATCCTTACGAAAAACTGCTAATCATTGACACATGCTAGCCTGTAATAATCCCCCCCAGAAAAATTTACTTTGCATTTGATATATTGCAAATATATGCCATCACACACACTGGCATTTAAAGGGTTAGAATTATAAAATGAATATGTGGTGTTATGATCAGGGCTGAAGTTGAATAAAATATTGTATTTATCAATTACAAAAAACTGAAAATCCATAAAAATCTGTGTTGTGCTAATCATACATATGCTAGCCTGTTTTTTAACAATAAGTTGTGATGCCATCACAAACACTGGCATTTTAAAGGGTACAAATAAAAAAAAATGCCTGCACCAGAATGCAGGAAATTAAGTCTTTGTAACAAAAAAAATCCTGGTGGGGGACCCCCAGACCCCTGCTTAAAAAGTGGCCTGACTGGGGCTATATTCCCTGGCCTGAATGATTTCCCAGTCCGGCCCTGGTTAAAAGCCTCCAATGCTTATTAGTGTGTGTACGTTTGAACGTTTGCAGTTTCAACCATACATTTCCATTTAAAATTTTTTTTTTACCTCCTATAATAGTGGGGGTCGTCTCTGACACCGTTTTTTTGGGTCACGGCTGAAAGTTTGGGAACCCCTGGTCTAGCCTGTACCCCCAGACATGTTGCTGGCCCGTCAAAACAGTATCCTATCAGCCTCTCCATGGGCAGGTCGAGGCGTAAAAGTATTTTATACACAAAAACAGCGTCTCGGCTGTTGTGTCTGGGCCGGGCATTGTAAAACCCCAAAAGAAGTTCTGAGCTTCCAAGTTGTCACACGCGAACTGTATATTACACGAGAATTGTTCTTTTCCAGTGAGTGACATCTGTGGTTCCGTCAGCGCTCAAGCCAAATATTGGGCTTTTGGATGCTTTGCCTCTAATTTGTCGCTGAATATCATGGGCAAGCAGCTGTAAGATTTCGTTTTGGATGTTGTTGGACATCCAGTTGTCTCTCTTTGGAGCCAATTCTTCAACTCAGGATCAGACTCGGTGCGCACTCTTTCCTTCATGAGCTGCCATAACACCCCATCCCTATTTGCATCACCCCTCAGTGGAAGCCCCTGGCGCCCGAGGGGGGGTATAGGGGAACAGACTCAGTTAACTCTTCAATACCTGATGCTGAGGCTGAACCTGTCGTCTCTGTCTCTCTCTGACGTTTATCAGATTTAGTGGGACTGTCACTGGGACCGGCGGGACGTTTCGAAAATAAATCTGATATTTTTCTTTTCTGCGAGTGAGACATTCTGTGCTAGCAAAGTCTGACTACTAGCTCAAATCGACTGACTGCGCAAGCACTGTATCACAGTAGCTCAGTGGTTCGTGGCGCGTGGGAAGGCGGGAGACAGGAGGTGAATACAATTAGTTGTTTCACCTGTCATTCAATCAGTCTGTGACAGTCTGTCATCACTCGAAAATCTACTCGGTTTTACACGTATGATTGTGTACATACAGTAGTGTAATGAATGAATGAAAACTTTATTTAACAGATTGGAGAATGGCTACAATACAGTTCGGCTCAATACACACAATATTAAAATGGTGACGTGCTTTGAGCAGGATAAACTTATAATATACAGTGTTACAGTATACAGTTACAGTATATACAAATATATAAATACTGTCATAAAAAAAAAAAAAAAAAAATTATATATATATATATATATATATATATATATATATTTTTGCAATAATTGAGAGGGGGTGCTGCAGCCCCCGCCACCCCCCCCTTCCTGCGTCCCTGTATATGTAGATATCCACTTAACACTTTCAGTGCCAGCAGGGGGCGCACGATTTAGTGCTTGAATGCCCACCATCCACTGCAATGTTAGCGTTAATAACGCCTAATCTATGTTTTTAATTATGGCTATGTGTCTAATCTGCTCGTCGCTTATCAATGATTCGTTTTCCAGTCAACATTGTCGAAGCGGATTGTATTTTTATCGGTTCATTTTCGTTTTATAGCATTTTGAAAGCCCTCGTTTCAAGGAAAATAAAAAGATTCCATGATAAATATGTTTACTGGAATATCTAGAATACACAAAACTTTGTAATTTCTCTGCTTATTTATGAATCGTTTTCAAATAAACGCTAGATTATCGATAGTATATGTGTACGTATGCACGCTGGGGCCGCAAGCTCGAAATCGATTATCTGAGTTCCTCATCAGCGATCACGCACACAGCCACACACACACACACACATAGGGAGAAAAGCTATATCTCAGTGAAAACAGGTCTGATTATCCTAAGACTGGTCAAATAGATTCCTTACCTGAGATCAGATGTTATCCAAAAAGATTATTCCAATCCTGATCGCCATTCCAAATATCCATTGCTTTTATTGATCCAACGCTACATACTGTACATATGTATTCCACGCTGTTCTGAGGGTCCACAATGAATCCGATCGGCTGGGTTACATGCCTGAGAAGTAAAATGTGGATTCCGAATTTTTCTTTTATCATCCATTTTCATTGAGTCCATTCCAAAAGGGTGCATTACCATCTGGGAGACGATAGGGGGCGGTTTTTCACATCTGAGCTCATACAGGGGCTGCTTACCAACGGGAGACTCGGTTGATGAAATATTAATTCAGATCGCTAATAAAAAAATAAAATGCTAATAAACGTTGTGGGCATTCAGGCATTGATTGGGCTGATAAAACGTGAAATGACATGATGGACACTAAAAGTGTTAATAGTGGTGAATGGCACAGAGGCCAACAATATATATAAACCCACACAAAGAGGAAAACAAGGGCTACCTCCAACGCTCTGGCGCTGGCAATTGACACAGAGAGGGCCAGGATGTGTGTGTGCTGTCAGGTTTTTATCCACCCGCCCCCGAGGCGATTGCCGTCAGCTGCCACTCATCAGGCAATCAGCACTCTTCAGTGTAGGGACGGGCGGCACCTGACAAAGAAAGAAAGGGACAGCATTAGCTACCATGGCACACACATCACATACAAAACATAACACATATTATATATACTAACCTGATGTTCACATGGTGTCATACATACAGTAATAATGATAATGACCAACCCCGTACAGTACCCATGTACGTCACAGATAAAAAGAGGAAACTATGGTTTCAATAATGGTTCTGTCTTTAATGAGACACTTGTGGTCTCTCCTGTTGGCGCACAATAGAAGGAATGTCAACTTCAATGTTTGTGCATGCAATCTGCATCAGATGAAATAACATTTCATTTTGTGTGCATCCGTGCACGTACTTCTGCTCAGAAAAGTGCTGGGACGGCGTGGTACCGCGTGGCATGACCACTGCACCCCTGATTATAGTGACCCACAATAGATGGAAATTATGTTAGCGAACTTACCTGATGTATATGCACCTGTGTTGTTTTCCTTTCATGGCGGGTGCTCCATCGGTAACAACAGCGGACATGCGGGTGCTCCATCGGTAACAACAGCGGACAGTTTATCAAACCCCCCATATTGCTGCACGGCACTTTCAACAGTGTTGAATATGTCCACACTAGGGCTGACCCCTATTAGTCGAATAGTCGACTAATCGATCGAAAGGAGCCATAGTCGACTGCCAACCTCTTAGTCGAATGCAAAAAAAAAAAAAAGTATATATATATATTTTTTTTTTAATATTGGTCTGGGGCCGCATGGAGTGTCAGTGAGGGCCGCAAGTGGCCCGCGGGCCGCCAGTTGCCCCTCCCTGGTCTACACTATACTATAGTTTAAGGCTACTTTCACTGTTTTACTGCATTGCAGTACTGTTATATAGTAGTTTTTTTATCAATAAAAAATATATATACATATATATTGTTGGTGTTCCTTACATTTTGGTGGGTGCTCCTAAATTGTAGCTGGTGCTCCCAACTTTTTGAAGTTGGGAGCACCAGTGCTATCAAGTAAAATTTTTAATTTCGAGCCCTGATATATATGTAAATCAATATCTTCCTGTTGAATAAAATAGGTTCAGGAATCAGGATTGTTAGCCTAATTCATGTCAAAAAGACATATAGCAAATGCACACACACAAGAGATAAAGAGATAGAGAGATAGAGCGAGATCGAGAGCGAGATAGGAGGAGAGAGAGATAGAGATAGATAGAGAGAGAGAGATAGATAGAGAGAGAGAGAGAGAGAGAGAGAGAGAGAGAGAGAGAGAGAGAGAGAGAGAACGAGAGAGAGAGAGAGAGAGAGAGAGAGAGAGAGAGAGAGAGAGAGAGAGAGGGATAGAGAGATATAGAGAGAGAGAGAGAAAGAGATAGAGAGAGAGAGAGCGAGAGAGAGAGAGAGAGAGAGAGAGAGAGAGAGAGAGAGAGAGAGAGAGAGAGAGAGAGAGAGAGAGAGAGAGAGAGAGAGAGAGAGAGAGAGAGAGAGAGAGAGAGAGAGAGAGATAGACTTGACCGCTCCCAGAGACTCCACTGAGCAGCTCCAGGATTAGTTGTAACTGTTTTGGGACCAGCTTGGTTGACATGAACAGATAACGTTAGTCATCGAACTGTCACATGTGCTCACAGAATGGTTAGGAAAAGTTAGACGTTCATAGTACTTACTTACTGGTCACAGGAGTCTTCAATAACATTTGAATAGTAATCCATTGTGTTAATACATTTCTTGAAACAACATATTTGTTGGCAGACGACTCCTTATCAACACTGCTAAGCTAAGCGTGCATAGTGTGACCTGGGTAATGTTAAGTAACTTGTGTTCTGCTGGGAAAGACCATTCATCACTGCTTACAACTTGGTTTATTCCACATTTCCATTCAGAAACATTGTATTATGAATTAAGACATTTTCTGTGACTATTTTCCCTATGCTCAGTCGACACTGTTGACTACGCAAAACGTTCTCTCTCTCACACACACACACACACTGCTCTGGTCAGGCATCCACTCAACTAATATAACATACTTATCAGGCTATTATTCTAAAAGTATTGATACAGGTGGGTATCACAATACGTTTCTAGTATCGGTGTATCGTGCAACCCTACTAGGTTGTATCCTAAAGGTAAGTACAGCACAACCCCCACACACATATACACACTTCACCCGTAAGTCCTAGCGTGGCCCACATTCCCGAAATACAGCTTGATTGCCTCAGGAAGAGGTCAGGGAAGAATTTCCCGCCAGTCATTCCCTATCCTGTTTTTTTCCGCTTCCTTCTGGAATGGGGTCTCTGTCCCATCCCATCCATATTCCCTTTTAGGACAAGCGCTTGGCTCCCTCACTGAGGCCACTCTACGGGGTTTGACGCTATCATGGGCCAAAGTGATATTTTCCAAGGGCCACTCCACAGGGAGGCTCAATTGTGCCAAAGGAATCTCGTCCCCCTTCTGACAGACAGCTCTGTGTGGCTGTCTAATCAAGTTATGTGACCTTGACACACGTATTTTTGTTCCTCCCAAATATCTGATTGTAATCAATGAGAAAATTGCTCCCATGCTCTCCTCTTAGTTTACCTTTAATTATCTACAGCACAACACCAGAGGTAATCTCACAAGTTCACAGTGAGTGATGGTACTACTAAAGCTATATTTCAAAATGAGCTCCAATCTGTTGTCAACGTTCACTATGAGCTTCTCCAGGAATTACTGCCAATAATCAAAGCTCCATCAGGCAGAATGTAATTATGAGGCTGGCTGACCTGTACATAGGGGACATCTCATTACAAATACCAACACCTGTGACAGCAAGTTAAATGCTTCTCTCTGTAAAATGTATCCCTTTTAAGTTAAGTGTCTGTAGATTGTTATTGGAATGATATTTTAACCCCTAAGGAACGGATACAATTTACATTTACTGGACTTTTACAACACATTCTCCTTGTGACTGAACAATTACTCCTCTATAAATGCAGCATGCTTGTGTAATAAAAGTGTCATAAAATGTTCATAGCACATTGAATTATGTGTTGCTTTGGGAGGTGGATGTACTGTATTGTGACCCTGTATTGCTAATTGGCAATACAAATAACTTCAGGAATGTTAACGAAAACTGACAAAGAACAATACTGTACTGCTGGTGGAATTGAAACTAAAGTGATTTTAAACGTTCTGGAATGTAACCCTTATCATTGTGGCAAGCAAGCCAGGTTAATAATGATTCTGTTATTATCTTGCTACCCCAAAGGACCGTACAGTAGCCTGGTTGGGGTATTGTGTTGTGTGCCATTGTTCTTGTTTGGTTGTTGGATGGTTACAATTGTGAGTGTTTTTTTGTTTGGGGATGCAGCACTTTTGATGAGACACTAGCTAACAGTGTCACAGGCTATATGGTGATAGGTCTGTGTGCAAATTGGAGATGGTTTCTTCTGAATTTCCCCAAGGGAATTAATAAAGTATCTATCTATCTATCCTGTAGGTGGATTTCATTGAAGGCCCAGGTCTAAAAGGCATGGCCTGCTACTGGCTATAAAACATGAAGGCTGTGTTGAGAAGTCATGCAGCTCTCAGGTTGCTGACAGGTTCTAAAGAAGCCCTTTGATGAAAGAGAAATGTAACGCACATTATTTTTTGTTTTTGTTCAAACCGGTTCAGAACTTTTAATTTATGGGTTGGAGCATTGAATGGAAATGGGATGGGGGGGAGTGGGTAACACTCAGAATGAACCAATTTCCAGGCGGTTAGGTGGCCGAGCGGAGATTGCGTTCGTCACCAACCCTGGAGCTGTGAGCTGGATTCGCCTGTTCGAATCCAGCTCACAGCTCCGGGGTTGTCACCAGCTTGGCTGGCCGTCTGCACTAATACAATTGGCTGTATTAGAGGGTGGGAGAAGCTGGCGGGGTGGGTCCGGGTCGTTGTAAACAGCGACTCCTACAGTTCGGTCGGGGCGCCTGCTAAGCGCGGATAGGACTTGAGGGGGATAGTGTGGTCCTCCCACACGCTACGCCCTCTCAATGAGAATCCGCGCTGCCAGGTGAAAAGAAGCGGTGATTGGCTGGACGTGTATCGGAGGAAGCACGTGGTAGCCTCCACTCTCCCAGATGATCTGACTGTGGGGGGTAAGTGCGCAGCGACCAGGAAGGGACTGGGAATTGGCATACGACTAACATTGGGATGGGAGAAAATCGGAGGAAAAATGGAGGGGGAAAAAGATCAAAAAAAAAAAAAAAAAAAATGAACCAATTTCCGTTTTGGTTCCTATCTACGCATGGTGGGTGACAGGCTAATTTACCAACACTCTCTCTCAACTTGTACACACATAGGGCTAGATCCACAAATAATGGATTGCACAGTGCTAATTGCACCATTACTTACAATTCATTATGAATTGAAAATGGGGGACCCTGATGTAAACACGACAAAAGTCTTTCTCTGGTCTGCATCCCCTTAACAATTGTTTGTATTGAGCCGTACTGTATTGTACCCATTCTGTAATCTGTTAATAAAATGTTCATTCACAATTCATAATGAATTGTAAGTAAGGGTGCCATTAGTGATTTCAAGCTTTTTTATTGCACAATTCAATATTATCTCATTGATGCACTATCCAAATGGATCCATTTCAAGCACCAATTCCTTTTCCTAAAAATCATAAAAACCATAATAAGCCATAGCTTCCAAAACATTTGATCAATCTCTACAGGTGATAATTTTCAAGCTCTAGTCCTGTACTTTCATATCTTATGAATGTGTTATGACTATGGGTGTAACGGTACACAGAAGCCACAGTTCGGTACGCACTTCGGTATTTGGGTCACGGTTCAGTACGATTTCGGTACAACAGAATCTTTTTTGAATAATTTTATTTATTAATTCTTTTAAAAAAAAATATTTTATTTATAATAATTTATTATATTTATATATTTTCTTTAATCTACTTTTTCTCCCATTTTAATTTTTTTTCTCCCATCCCAATTTCGTATTGTCCAATTCTACCCTCCCATGTCGCGAACGCTACAGGTTGGCTGCAATGTGGACCAAGCCTTGCATAACGTGTCCCCTCCGGTACGCGAGGAGGCAGCTGTCGCATCTTTTCACCTGGACAGCGCGATCTCTCAGCGGCGAGGGTCTGCGTGGGAGGGACACGCCGCCCCCGTTGCTTCTTGAATCTGCTGCGCAGGCGCACCAACCGACCTGTAGGAGTCGCTGTCCACAACGTCCGATCCCCACCCACCAGCTTCCAACCCCCTAATACTGCCAATTGTATTAGTATGAACGACCAGCCAAGCTGGTAGCAATGCCGAGAGCTGGGCCCGAACCCAGCATCTCCTGCATTAGTGGTGAGCGCCTTGCCCACTGCGCCACTTAGCTGCCCTTATTATCAGTTTATTTGATTTACAAACAAACATCCACGTACAACATTACAATTGGCGGTCAAAATTATAAGAGACAGTACAATACAATTCGACGGATAAGAACTCAAATATATAGCTGATAGTAGAAAATAATATCAAAATCAAATGAAAAGTTGCCCTAAAATTAATTAACTAAAGGGAAAAAGAAAAGAAAAAGATATAAAAGAATATGTTATAATAATTATTATTAAATAGAATAATTGTCTATAGGCTTGCCGTGGTAGTCAGTGATACTGGTGTCATTCTGTGTTCAGGCATCCACTGAATAAATTAATTGCCTACTGTCCCTTTAACAACTTATCCTTGCTAAGTTTCAGTTTCACTTCTAGAGAGAATTTAACTTCACAAGACTGAATACTAGAGAACAAATGACATATTACAACAATGGCAGAGGATTATTTGGATTTAAACACAGTAGCAGTACAACTGGAGAGGAGCTCAGTATGTAAGTTTCTTTTTTTTATTTGATCAGCTGTGCCTGAGAGTCCAGCGGGGGAGAATAGTGTGTGTGTTGGTGACGTGTGTGTGTGTCTTTCCATTGGTTTAATTTGGTTGACATTATTGGGTGAACAAGAAAACGAAAGAAAACTGTAAAATTGTAATGACCCTGCAGCTGTTTCAATATAAATGTGCCTTCATCCATGCACTTTCGCCCGCTCTGAAGTCAGACTCGGTGTGCCGCGCGCTGTTCTCACACGGACATGGAACCCGCGACTGCCTGCATGCACGACTGGTGTGTGTGCGCTGTGAGGCGTATTCTTCGTATGGCTGCGCGTACCGCACCGTGACGGCCGTACCGTCACATAAAGTGTTACCCAACAGATTGATTCCAGAGTAGACCCTGCCAGTCTAACCAACCTCTGCCCTATTCAGTGAGATGGCTCAGTACCTAGGAGTGACATCCAACCCAGTCAGCCCAGACTGAATATATATCAAAGTCTGCCCTGGGGAACAATACTAGTCAGACCACAGACTACAGTAAGGGTAACAGCTGGGGCTCCCCGTTTCCGCTCGGATCAGATGGCTGCTTGATCTTTTCGAGCTCCGTGACCACTTCACATTAATATTTATAACAACGTTAATTTAACATCATACGCTCACAGTACACATTGTAGTGATGACTAAACAAATACTGAACCAGACTAGAGTGTTAAATGAGGTGGACATATATTTTATTAGAACTCTATTCCGTGCTGAACTTGAAGCTAGCACTCTGAAACTAACTAATAGATTGGACTCGCTACAAGGAGAGCTAGCTAGCGTGTCCACGCGGCTCTCGGGAGTGGAAGAAGAGATGACCATGGGCATTGATGTTTTCCTACTCTACCCTGCAACTTTGAAAGTCAAGATGGGACGCGTAGTTGTTTCCTGCAACCGCCTGTTCACGTCGCCGACTGAGGCGGAGAGCTTCCTTCGACGCGGCATGATGGACCCCCGGCCGATGGGGGCGAGCCGGCCTCGGTGGAGCAGGCTACAGGCATCGGGGAATAACAAGCCCCGGAGCCTTGGTGTGCTAAGTACGAGGTATGCTTATTTTCCGGCTCTCCAAGCTAACACTGACGTTACCACTCGCCTACCACAGCTTTTCGGACCAACAGAACGGTAACGCTCATGGTTTATCTATGCTGTATTATTTCAGCAACGGGTATGCATATTGACTATTTTCAAGTGTAATTCAGACGACCTGTGTCTATAACGTATTTGCTTTTTATCATCTGCACATTGAACTTTGCATAGTTTTTTTTTTATGCATATTGTCTTTTTTCAAGTTTCACTCAGACACACTGTGTTTTACAAGTTTCACTCAACCGAACTGTGTTTTAACGTATCTGCCGGCCGAGGGGGATGGACCCTGCTCGGCGGAGCTGTCTACGTGAATCAGGGTATAACAGGCCCTGAGCCTGATTAAGCTAAGTTCAAGGTGTGCTGGTTATTTAACTCTCCTAGCTAACACTACCGTTTCCACGCGCCTACCATAACTTTGCGCTCCAACAGAACGGTAACGCTCAAGGTTTATCTCCGCTGTATTATCTCAACGAGGGGTATGCATATTGCCTTTTTTCAAGTTTAACTCAGACAAGCTGTGTTTTAATGTATCTGCTTTTTACCGTCTGCACATCAGAGCACGTGAGCGGCGCGGAGCGGCCGAGAAATCCGCTCTTCGCTCTGGGCGGCTTAGTTCCGCTCCCATTCGCTCATGTTGTTTCATCAATAAATGAGGCAGAACACAGTGAATATATCCTTTTTTATTGCACTTTGTTTGTTTCTTGCTGAAAATAAATGTGGCTAAATAGTTCCAGAGGTGATTTAAAGATGGCAGATTTCTGTTTTGACTTAGCAGGATTGAAAATGGCGTTCATGGTTGAACTACATCGCCACCTATTGCTTTGGCATTGTACTACAAGTATATTACATCAGTTTAAACCACTGTGTGATTGTGTGCACTGAGCGGCTGGGAGCGGCTCGGAGCGGAGGAGAGCTCTCACTCCGGAGTCACTCTGACCCATTTTAAAGCCCACTCCGCGCTCACTTCAAAATCCACCCGCTCCGCTCCTCGCTCCGCTCCGCTCACATGCTCTGCTGCACATTGAACTTTGCATTGAACTTTGCATAGATTTCTTCTATCTGTTGAGCGAAGTGGGTTCCTTTTTCTAAATTGTTACAATACACCTTACAAGTTTTTGGTATGGTTACATAATGTTGTTGTGGTTGCTATGCTCGGTCATAGTGGCCAACTGATGTTTGATCGATATCGGACAAGTATTCTGATGGGGGGAGGGAATGGGGGGATGCGTTGCTTTTTGTTTTTCTTTTCATTCGACTCGCTCCATTTTATTTTAGTTTTCATGCTCATGCTCGGAACTCAATAGGACCTTAACAAGTGGATATGTATCTGTTCTAATGCTTTACTCCAAAGAAATTACATTCAATCATACTGCAGCCCTTTAAGACTATGGCTAATTTAAATATCTTGATCTGGAATACAGGGGGTCTTAATCTACCGCATAAACGCACAAGTGTACTAACGTGGCTAAAAAGGAAGGAAGTGGACCTTGCTTTACTGAGTGAAACGCACCTTTTATTGGCTGATAACGCAAGACTGGGAAATAGATTTTACCATAACATACGTTTTTCTTCTTTTAGCACCAAGTCATGAGGGGTAGCCATAATAGCAAAGCGAAATTTGAATATTAAACTGTTAGATGTGTGGTCTGATGCAGATGGTCGAATTACTATTGCTAAAATGGAATACTCTAACCAGAAAATGTTTCTGATCTCTGCATACGCCACAGATTTGTATGACGCTAACTTTTATACTGTACTCACTGCAGCTATGTTGAAACTACCTGATTACTCGTTTATAGTAGGAGCTGATTTTAATGCAGTATGGGATCCATTGACTGATATATCCAAACACACTGAAACCTTTGATCAGAAACAAGCTACCGAGACTTCCGGTTTGAAAAGTCTGAGTGAGCAGCCATTGAAAAAAGCTCCCGGTCGCAAATCAAAACAAACGTGGAATAACATGATCTGAAAACGAAAAAAGTAAGCATTCAATGACAAAAGCGAGGAAGAACAAGTGCACATATGAGAAAACAAAAAAGACCCCAGAAGAAAAGGAAATAACGAGGCGACGTGAAGAAATAACGAGACAACGTGAAGAAATGGCACAGCTACAACAAGCTAACACGGAGATCCCCAGCTGGGCTGTGGAACTCGGAGCTAGTATTCGGGACATACAGGCAAGCATGCAAACTAAACGAAGGTAAACAAAGCGAACACGCAAAGCATACAGAAAAGTATAGACAGATTCAGATAAGAAGTAAAGAAAGGACAAGACGAACTCAAAGAAGAAATAAATAAGAGACTTGAGTCAATTGACGAAAAGTTGCTGAAACAGGAGAAAGACACGGTGGCGTTGGAAGCATGGGCGGAGTTTATGGGGGTGCAGGGGGTGCATTGCACCCCCTGGTGGCCGGGGGTGAAATTGCTAAAAAAAAAAAAAAAAAAAAAAAAAATCAAGATTATTTTTATTTTAATAAAATTATAATAATTGTGAGAAACAAATCTGAATTCTATTATGTTTTGTTTTACAATACATTCATTTTATAGTAGTAATCATGTCACATTATAAGGCGAACCTTCTGTAGTGTGGCAGTGAAGGGTTAACGCGCGGCCAAGCACCAAGCAGCAGCAGCAGAATGCCCCGCGCGATAGATTGTAACGCTTGTACTTAAGCCACTTATTCTGAGATGATAATTAATGTATCTGGATAACCAATGCACGGATTTTGTCGAGGCAGGTAGCGTTATTTCGGGAAAATTGATATCTATAGTCTGGTATATTTTTCGTCCACGAAAAATGGAGGCTGTAATAATTATTATTGCTCGAGAGTCTCTATGAATAATAATAATTAGAGCCTCCATTTTTCAATTCAGTTAAAAATGATCCCCCGTAGTGCTGTGTGTGTGAGTGTGTGTGTGTGCTGCTGTACTACCTAAATAAAATAAAAAATTAGGGGTTAGGGCATTGTAAAAACGCTAAAATAATAAAATAAAGGTCAAAAAAATCGGGTATCGTTCGCCAATGACTCGCACCCCCAGGCGTCAAGTTCAAACTCCGCCTATGGTTGGAAGAGAGAACGGCCGAGACTGAAGAATGGAGTACAGACGTACAAAAGATTCTAATGGAGACGCTCGAGGAACAAGGGAAGATGAGAGAGAAGTTAACTGACTTGGAGGGGAGATCAAGAAGAAACAATATAAGAGTGTGGGGTCTAAAAGAAGGGCTAGAAGGAGCCTCGATGTCCAAATATATGGAAAGCCTAATCCGAGAGAAACTGGACATGTCACTGTCAGAACACACCGATATGGGAATACAGAGGGCACATAGGATACAAGCACCGAGACCTCAGACAAATGGACCACCAAGAGCAGTCATAATTAACTTCCTGAGGTTTGAAGTCAAGGATAACATTCTTAAGAGAGCCTGGCAGATGTGGAAGGACATAGAATTTCCTTTGACCACGACTATGCAGCGGAGGTGGCTGCAAAACGCCGAAGTTACGCGGAAATAAAAAAGATTCTAAAAGAAAAAGGGATTCGGTTCCAATCACAGATGACCGCTCTGAAAGTGTACTGGCAGGAAGGCACCAAAACCTACAGCAGCGTACAAGAGGCAGCGAGGGACATAAATCGGGATGGAGCGAGGACGCCGGGACGAAGAGAGGGGGGAAAACCCACATATACACCCACCCCAATGGAGAGACTGGAGAATATGCGCAGGTGGAACAGAGTCGAGAAGAGGAGGACGGATGAGAGATGGGGATTGGAGATGATTCGAGACAGAGCAGCTGAGGAGAGTGACAGAGGGACATCGGAGAGAAGCACATGAAGAGCGCGAGGGACCACGATACTTCAAAAGGAAAGATAAGTACAAAACAAAAACATTTGACTAAGACCATGACTAAATGTGAAAGATACATAGAAATACACACAACATAGAATATGAGTAATTGTAAACATACAAAAAAAAAAGATAAAACTTAAACAGAGAGAAGGCATGTGATACACAGTACAAATGAATGTGGACATGGAAATGACTGATTCTATGTCTCTGAAAATGACTGACAGAGAGAGAAAACACACGTTGGACAGATTATATATATATATATATATATATATATATATATATATATATATATATATATATATATATATATATATATATATATATAATTCTTTTTTTTAAATACATATTACCGGGAGCTCAAGGACAGGGCAGCACACAGACAATGCTGGACTTACATGGTGAGCTTTCTTTTTTAGCCACTAGGGGGAGCCCTCTCACTAGGAGAGCCTTTTCTCCCCACCCCCCAGCAGGGGATAGATGAAATAAAATAATTACCTCTGACACCATGGAATTGTCAAACTTTGTGAATGTTGTAAATGTTTATTATAGTTATTTGAATGTAAGTCGAGTAGAGTTAGCAGTGGCTACAACTACAAATATTATTTTATGTGACATGGGTAGAACGGGAGATCATTTCGAATGGAAAGATGACACAAATTAAAGGTATTAAGATGATGTTGCTGAATGTTAATGGAATGAATAATCCAATCAAAAGGAGTAAGGTGATGACGAAGCTTAGAAAAGAGGAGGCACAGGTTATTTTTCAACAAGAAACCCATCTAATACAACAAGAACATGAAAAACTGAAGAGATTTGGATACGAGAATATGTTTTATAGTTCTTTTAAACAGAACCTTAGGAGAGGAGTAGCTATATTGATTAAGAATGCAGTGAAGTTTGAATTGATTAAAGAAGTGAGAGATAAAGGGGGGAGATATGTAATGGCCAAGGGGAAAATGGAAGGCCAAATGGTAACATTAATGAATATATATGCACCCCCAGACAGTGAGAAATACTTATTTGAAACAATCTTTGATATTATAGCAATGGAAGGGGAAGGCATTTTAATCTGTACAGGAGACTTCAACGTAGTATTGAATTACGACATGGACACGACAAGCACAAAGAGATGGAGAACACACATTAGCAAATATATGAATATACAAATGACATAATTAGGAATCACGGATATATGGAGAGAAACACACACACTAGACAGGGAATACACACATTATTCACATCCACACACAACATATTCAAGGATAGATCACTTCCTCATGACAACAGGGGACAGATACAGAGTAGAAGATTGTAGAATAGGGGTAACAGACATATCAGATCACAGCGCAACATATCTGACAGTAAATCTGAAAAGTAGACGGAGAAACACAGTCTGGAGACTGAACGTAGGTCTATTGAATAACAAAGGCTTAGTAGACGAAGTAAAAGAAGACATAATAAGATACAGAGAGGAAAATGATAACAGAGAGGTAGATCCAAACATTATATGGGATGCAATGAAGGTAGTAATACGAGGAAAATTGATAGCAAAGGCAGCACTACTCAAGAGGGCCAGAATAGAGACATACCAGAACTTAGTAAAGAAACTGAAAGAATTAGAGAAAAAACACCAAAACTCAAAGAACCAAGAGACACTTAGGGAAGTAAAAGACGTTAGAGAAAAGATAAACAAATAATTACTGACAGAAATTGAGAAAAAGGCTAGATATGTGAAACAGACATACTATGAAGGAGGAACAAGAGCGACCAGCCTCTTAGCTAGACGAATCAGAATACAACAGAAACTAAATACAATACACACAATAAAAGACACAAACACAAACAGGTTACTAAGAGAACCAGCTGAAATAGAGAAGACATTTGTAGAATACTATAAGACACTATACACACAACTGAAAGCGGCAGGAGAAGAAGAGATATAGACATTCTTAGAAAAATTTGATTTACCATCGATAGGAAAGGAACAGAACAAAATATTAAATGCAGAGATAACAGAACAGGAAGTGGGAAATGCGATCAGTAAAGCAAAGAACAATAAGTCACCAGGTAGCGACGGATTCCCTTTGGAATTTTACAAAACATTTAGGCAGGAACTGAGGCCCATATTAGAGGCAGCATTTAGACACACAATGAAAAAAGGAACAATGCCACACTCATGGAAAGAAGCCATAATTACTACGATTCCAAAGGAAGGGAAGGATAAGGAACTATGTAGTAGCTTCAGACCAGTGTCCATACTTAATGTAGATTACAAGATGTATACATCGATAATATCCAAAAGATTTGAGACATTTATGCCAGATATTATAGACGAAGACCAGACCGGATTCATTAAAGGAAGAAAAACACAGGACAACATAAGAAAGACAGTGCAGATAGTAGAGGAGATACAAAAAGAAGGAGGAAGTGCAGTACTAGTTAGCCTGGATGCAGAAAAAGCATTCGACAGTGTAAGCTGGATATTCCTATATAAAGTATTAGAGAAATTTGGACTAGACAAAAACGTGATGAAAACAATTAGGGTATTATATCAAGAACCAATGGCAATGATTAAAGTAAATGGCAACTTGATGGACCGGATCAAACTAGAGAGGGCTACAAGACAGGGCTGTTGTCTTTCGCCGACTCTCTTCGATATATTCATCGAACCACTGGTTCAACTAATTAGACAGACCGAGGACATCAAAGGGGTGGAGATAAGGGGAACAGAACATAAATTAGGACTGTTTGCAGATGATGTGATAGTATATATGAGACAACCAGACACAAGCTTCCTGACACTGATGGCTTTACTGACAGAATATGGATATTACTCAGGGTATAGACTTAACGTAACAAAGACACAGACCTTAACATTGAACTACACCCCAACGACATAGATCAAAGACAAATACAAGATTAAATGGGATATGGACAGGATCAGATACCTAGGAGTGAATATTACAAGAGGGGTGGAGGGACTATATGATGCAAACTATACACAGATTAATCAGAAAATCAAACGAGACCTAGAAAGATGGACAGTAATGCCTCTAGACTTTAGCTCAAGGATCGAAATTATAAAGATGAATATATTACCAAGGTTACTATACCTATTTCAGGCTCTACCTATATTAATACCACAAAGCCAGTTCAGGGAATGGAATAAACAGATATCAAGATTCATATGGGGGGGAAAAGGCCAAGGATAAGATATGTGACTCTACAATTACCAAAGGAGAAAGGAGGAATGGCAATACCTAGTTTAGAAGATTACTACTACGCAGCACAGCTGATAATAGTAACATGTTGGTGCAACGAGAATTATGAAGCCAAATGGAAAGACATAAAAACAAAAAATGAGGGACTCAAAGTGCAGGCACTAATAGGAGACAGGGAGCTATACAGAAGAAATGAACAACTAATAGACCCAATTACCAAATTCACTATAAATATATGGAACAAGATAGTAAAGAAATACAAGCTAGAAAAAGAAACCAAGATACTGAGATGGATAACGCACGACAACAAATTTAAACCAGGGAAATAAGATCATGGGTTCAAAAGATGGGAGAGGGGGGGCATAACATCAATATGTACAATGACAGAAGGAGGGGAGATCCAGACTCTACAAAAAGAAAGATTCGGACTAGAGAATAGCGACCACTTTAGATATTTACAGATTAGGGACTACTACAACAAGGAAATAAAACTAGACAAAGACAAAGATCAGAATGGGATAATTAAGATAATGGTAAAAGCATACGAAGGAAGGAAGGGGGCAGGGATATCAGCACTATATCAGGCAATAATGGACAGCAAGGACATCACAACCAAATATATAAAGGAAAAGTGGGTGAAAAAACATAATTCGATTTTTTATAACACCATAAATACAGGGCAACTATACACAAACACAGAAACCATGCTGGAGAAAATGTGGACAGGAAATAGCAAACCACACACACATATTCTGGGGATGTCAGATAATAAAGAACTATTGGGAAGAGATAGGAGGGATAATAAATGAAATAGTAGGATATGAAATACCCCAGACAGGACAAGTATTGTATTTAGGGAACTTAACACAGGAAGGAATTCAGGGGAAAGACATATACTTGATTAATATATTACTAGTAGCAGCCAAGAAAGCACTGACGAAAATGTGGTATAGAGTAGAAGCACCGACGAGGGAACAATGGACAGAGATAGTGGGTGGGATACATGAAATGGAGATAATCACACATAGGCTGAGGCTACAAGACGATAAGTTTGAGTCAAAATGGGAGAAGTGGGAAGAGTATAGGAAAAAAAGAAACAACATCACAGGAGAGTGAAAAGGAGACAAGAAGAAAAATTGAAACGAAAATAAACTATGAAGGTACCAAAGAACCCATGTAACTTTTTTTCTTTTTGTATTTTTTATTGTTTATCTCTTTTCTTTGTTTTTGTTTTGTTTTTTCCTTTTCCCCTTTAGTGAATTTATTTTAGGTCAACTCGTCATTCGATTTTGATATAATTTTTTCTACTATCAGCTATATATTTTAGTTCTTATCTATCTAATTGTATTGTACTGTTGTTTATAATTTTGACCGCCAATTGTATTGTTGTATGTGGATGTTTTGTTTGTAAATCAAGAAACTGAAAATAAAAATGTAAGTGTAAAAAAAAACAGAAACAAGCTACCACAGCCCTACAGGCCTGGTCTAAGGACACAAGTAATTGATATGTGGCGTTCGCTCAACCCATCCGCGAGAGATTACTCTTTTTTCTCTTCGAGACATAAGACCTTTTCCAGAATTGATTATGTTTTTTCTTCCCCACGTCTCTTCGATAGCTTTGATGTTGACTTATTGCCCATTGCACTTTCAGACCACAAATGTATCCTTCTTAACCTGTTCCACCCCAGGTGAAAATCAGTAAAAATATATAGCTAGGTAAATGGAATATTGCTCCACTTCTACAAGGGCTATTTGCATATTCTTGGTATCTAGGAACATCTATGGACCTCAATGAATGTATTCTCAGTGTCAGAAATATTGTGTCTATTACTAGGCTTGCTTAAATTCTGATGAAACAAAGGAAAATATGAATTGAATGAATTCATCTTTGACAGTGAATAAAACCATGATAATAATGACCAAACTTAAACAACTGCCACTGAGCTCATTCAGTACCCTCTTGAGATCATGTGTACAAAAGATCTAAGGAAATTAATAAAGGGAAGATGATCAAATTGAAGGTTTTGTATATACAGTACTGAATTCTCCCATCCGGACCAATGCAATTTGAAATATTATTATAGAATATAGAATATATGCTTATACATTACCTTATTATAGCCAATTCGCACATTTATATATATATACATATAGTATCTTTCAAATGGCCGAGTTCAATTTGGATATAGTATCACCAGGCGTGCATAATAACATATACTGATATTTAATGTAATCGACTGTACTTTTTTATTTCTCCCACAGTGTAATCATTTTGTAACTAATTTCAGATCTAATTATTCCTACATGATTACAATAGTGTGGAGAAACTGACTGCGTTTCAATATTTGTCAAAAACGTTACCTTTTGTAGCTTATTATCGCGAATCATAACAATTATTGATATGATTCATTCAGAACGCTGAACTTTGAACGACCATAGCGGACCACAGGAAGTGTAGTTTGGAGAAATTCCAACACTGGCAGATAGCTAGCGAGGTCCTCTTGAAAATGGCCGCAAAAAGATTCCAATTCCGATCGTTCAACATTTTCATTTCCGCTTCCGGGTCAAAAACGCGAGTTGAAAATAAAAGCTTAAAATGATATAAACTCACTTTTAACCTATTGCTAAACTATTGCCAACCTAACGTTTTACATTCTACATGTATTTGTGACATAGTAGTGATAATAATACTTGAAAACTTTGATTTTAAAAACGTTAATTTATTGCATCACATAAAAATATTAATATATGATAATAATGTCAAAAAGGGGTCGGTACCGTCCCCGTCGGGTGGAACAGGGTTCTCTCTGTAAAATAGCATCCCGCGCCCCTAGTTGGCGCTTTACCTCAATGCTGCTGAAAAATGGAGAGTTTAACTTGACAGAAAACGGGGGCAGACCCTCAAACTAGTTCCCATAGCTGGGACCGGAAAATCAACCTATTTCGCCAACACAATTCTAGAATGAAACCGATTTTGTCTGGTCGTCGTGGCTGTGGCACCTGCTTTATCACAGCAGAGCCAGAAACAGCGCAAGACGAAAAAGAGCCTTGAGTAAACAATTCGAACCGGGGAAGTGCGCCTGGTTGCTAACGCCAGAGCTAGCGAGGGTCCCCATATATCCGCCGACGGATAGCGGGGAACCCCCTTCAAAAAAAAACAGATATGTAAATACAGATATGTAAATACGGCCCAGGCGCCAACCACGGCGGTGGGACTTCCACGTACACGCCACTACGTGAGAAACGTAGCGGCGTCCCTCCCCAGTGTAACATACAAGTGATACCCGAGTTACACTTGCCACCATGTTTAAAAAAATGCCAGGCTCTGCCAAGCCGAAAGAGAAATCCCCCCTTACAGAGCTTTCTCTTTCCAAACAGTATCATATCACAATATGTACGAACAGACTCAGGCGGTTAAACCCCGCCGAGTCGAGATACATACAATATGTCATCACTTACCTTCTCCCAGTGGGAGCGGCAATGCGGCATGTAGCTCGCGCTCATGGTTGACCAGAGGAGCTGGATGTAAGATATCTAATGAATTCATATAGTACAGCCCCTCACATCAGGCCTTCTCCCGAGGGAGAAGACTGAAACGTCATATACAATATGAATAGATTGTAAAGGACCCCCTTCAGATATAACGCTGAAAAAATGGGACCAGACACCGCCCGCCTGCCTCCGGGCTGAGCGCCACCGGATACAGCGGCTTTTGCGTTATTATAAATAACACATACTGTAGGGTCACTGAACAATCTAGTATCAGACACAGTCAGAAATCATACCAGGTATATTCTCACTAAAACGTCATATCCAACACACACGATTAAGTTCAATGCCCCCACCGAATGTAACGCCAGTTCCAAGTCTTCAAATAAAAAGAAAGGGAACTCCAAGCACTGCTCGCAGTCCTCCGGGCTAAACACCAGGAGGCAGCGGGGTCAAATCATATTACAATAATAATAGAATTGGTGGGGCACTTGACCAAAACCAGCACACCAGACAGTCATTTTTCTTTACTGAAAAAGGACCCGTCGATGACAAAAAACGCAAGACCTGCTACCATTGTGCCTCCCCACAGGCGAGACAAAAATGGCGTTAAGCCGTCTAGCATCATATCACATCAGACATGGTAACGGAGGAATAATTGCACGTTTGTTGAACATAACCTGCTGGTTTGACCCGGGCTTTTTTATTTACAAAAAGCCAACATAAGCAACAACAAACATAAATGTATATACAGTGCAAAGAATAGAAGAATTACGTACAATGTGGGCGAAAGGGGGGAACGCCTGTTACCTCCTTCTATTCACCTCCTTCATGTTGTGACCCGTCCACGGTTCCCCCGAAGGGCCAACCTGTAGTCCCGGTCATTCGGGGGACAACAATTGTATCAACAGATTGCAGTATGCCTCTGTTGTCGGAGGGATGCCGACCAAGGAAAGACACTACAGTCTTATTTACCCCAGTGAAGCCCATTTCCAATTTTACCATATATATATATATATATATATATATATATATATATATATATATATATATATATATATATATATATATATATTATATAAATATATTATATACATATGCCTAAATCCATAATCTGCCGTTGTCGCGTACATAACACAAGTGTAAAGTGTGGACACACTGCATGCCTCCACGGCGCCTCACCTTGTTCAAAAACAGGTGATACAAGGTGCGAGCCAGCATGGTATAGTGATTGAAAATGGGTACAATGCAGCATGCCTCATTGCCTCAGTACACACAATTGTCAGAGGGGTGCCGACCAGGGAAAGACACTATAGTCTTATTTACCCTGCATACCCCATTTTCTATTTTACCATGCATATATACATATATAAATATATGTCTAAACATACAATACCCCGTTGTTGTGAGACAAACACAGGGGGAAAAGAAGACACAGCAGGAAATGACGGGGGGGGGTCCATTCACTCGAAAGAGAAAGGACACACACCACCAGGTTACACAAGCACAAGCACGCACCTGTTGATGTACACCTGTCGCTGGTCACGCGCCTCTTTTTCCTTGAATGAAGGCGCCAAGCTCTTCTGGACGGTTCTCCACGTAGAGATGCCCGGTCAGAGCGCACACAAGGCAACACGCGGGTCGCAGGGGCGAATGACTGCCCGTTTGTTTTAACACAAAAACTGCCGGTCCTTTCATAGAGCGGACTCATACTTTTATAACCAAACAAAAATGACACGCAGACACCTCCGTTTCTGACTCCATGTCGCGTGCTGCTTCCTCCGTACCTGGCGAGGGCTGGACCCAGGGAACCCCCCTGTTGTCGGGGATTCCCTCTGACGCGTCTCCCTTGAAGACGCGCTCTGCCACGTCGAGCCTGCAATTAACTCGTGCAGGGGTAAAAAGCATTCGGAAGGCAGCACGCCAGGGCTCGACGCCTTCCACCGACCGCGCCATAGCATACAGTCCCCTGACAAGGAAATTGTCTGTCTGCTAGAAAAACTCCATAACGAGCAGCGGCCCCAAGCACTTCCTTTTCCGAAAGTGCCAGGGAAGTCCTGAAAAAAGGACGACGGTGGAATATCCTTACATCTCTCACCTAACTAACTAACTACATTTCTGTGCCAACTGCCCGAAGGCCTGTGAGCACAAATGTTTCGTTGAAACAATGAGGAATGGGGAGCTGATCACCACACCTGGGATATATGCTGGCCAGAGGTGGGTGTGGTCGGGCAGATGAAAGGTGCATGTGAGAAGTTTTCAGTTGACACGCATTAGGCGCTGAGTGTATCCCATAGGTGAAGCAGAAAAGCGTAGCTAATGAAATATAACTGTAATACACATTGGGTTTTGGTTAAGTGGCCATTCATATTTTGAAAGTGTATAAGGGCTTATAACATTATAATCTAAGCATATGATGGCCCTTCCCATGCTAAATTATGTCTCATAAATTGTTGTAGCTGTTTTTTGGTTGATACCTCTCCCTGTGTCTGTCTGTGGTTCCCACCCGCTTCAAGGCATCCACCATTGTCCGTGTCCCCAAAACAACAGTGGCATCCTGCCTAAATAATTACATCAGTCATCATGAAGAGCGACTAGTCAAAACGCACATCTGCTCCTATCTCCCCGACACCTTAGACCCCTTCAGTTCACATACAGACCAAACGGGGCCCACGGATGATGCCATCGCCCTGGCAACACACACCACCCTCACTCACCTGGACAAAGGGAATGTTAGAATGTTCCTCATTGATTACAGCTCAGCATTCAACACCATCATTCACCAGGTGGCCCCAGGGGGTGAACCTCACTGAGCCTCACTGACCCTTAACTCAGGCACACCACAGGGCTGTGTGCTCAGCCGCTTGTTGTACTCCCTGTTCACCTATGACTGTGCTGCCAAGCACAGCTCCAATGTCATCGTCATGTTTGCTGACAACACGACCGTCCTGGGCTTCATCGCAGACAATGATGAGACAGCCTACAGAGAGGAGGTGAGGACACTAAACAGCTGGTGTCAGGACAACATCCTCTCTCTCTCTCAATGTCAGTACAACTAAAGTGATGACCGTGGACAACAGGAGACAGCGGGGAGGCGGACACATCCCATCTACACTGGTGAGGCTGAGGTCAGCAGCTTCCAGTTCCTCTGTGTGCACATCACTCATAGACATTACATCATTCAGGATATATTTCATCAGTGGTGCCTGGGACAGGCACACAGGATCATCAAGGACCACAGCCACCCAACACAGGCAGGGACTGTTCTCCCTGTTACCGTCTGCCAGACGATACAGGAGCAGGGCAGCACGCAGCACCAGCCTCAAGGACAGTTTTTACCACCAGGCCATCAGGCTTCTCAACCCTAAATATTCCACTTTGCATGTCTGCTTACATAAAAATTCACCATAAACAATGACTGCTGCTATTGACTGCACACTTGTCACTTTTACTTTTATCATTGTCATATACTGTATGTACAGTATATAATGTTACATTCTATCTATTTAATTCTATCATATCTCATTCCACGTATGCAATACTGTTGCATACACTGTTACACACAAATTCTCATTTCCATATGTATATAGGGTTATAGATGTTACTTATGTTAGTCCATGTTTATAAAATTTTTTTTATCTTACTTTATTCTACCTTTATATGATTATATGCTCTAATGCGTGTAATGATCCTAGTACTGAGCTGAGCTGTTCTCTCATCCAACACCTTTCATTGTACCGTTGACGTTGTGTTAACAGACATATGACCAATATAATATACTTAAACTTGATAATAAATATGTTACTCTGATTGGCCCATCGGTCACATCTAGCTGCTCATTTCACATTTGTATTATATCTATACATTTTACCACAGAGCTTATAAAAACTGGAAATTCACTACATGTCAACATGAGTTCAAAAATGTTGCCACATGAAATGAAATAGGCTATAGTCTACTTGCCACTGAATGGGTATTTATGTTGCAAAGATACACACTAGTCTCACATTGCCAGGCTTATCTCCACACTGTGTTTTAGTGCTGTGCCAGCGCACACACAATGAACTATGTTTGGAGATTAATCATCCCTCTCAAAGAGCGCTGTCAATCTGCGTATGTCGAAAGAGAGCAAGAGAGAGATTGAGAGAAAGATGGAAAGTGAGTCCCACAAGGTCTTTCTCTATCCAGCTCCGGGACTCTCGACCCAGTGACTTCACAGCCGGACAACAGAGGCCATTAGCCGGGGAAACACACCGATGTCTATGCTAATCCCAGAACAGGAGAAATCAACATGTGAGAACTCTCTCAGAGTTACACAGCATCTTCATGTCCCACTGATACAGGCTGTGTTGCTGAGTATTGACCCATGTTTTAGACCAACCACTCCAGAATCTCTCTCTCTCTCTCTCTCTCTCTCTCTCTCTCTCTCTCTCTCTCTCTCTCTCTCTCTCTCTCTCTCTCTCTCTCTCTCTCTCTCTCTCTCTCTCTCTCTCTCTCTCTCTCTCTCTCTCTCTCTCTCTCTCTCTATCTCTCTCTCTCTCTCTCTATCTCTCTCTCTCTCTCTCTTTATCTCTCTCTATCTATCTATCTCTCTCTCTCTCTCTATCTCTCTCTCTATATCTCTCTCTCTCTATTTCTGCAATATCTTTTCGCATTAAGTCTCTCACTTCTAACATGGCATTTGCCAGAACAGTTGCCCATTTCCATTTTATAAATGAGGTGCTCGGTCTGCCGCAGTCATCGCATGAGACTCAGTCAGAAGAGGCAGAGAACCGCAGGTTTCCAACCCCCTTTGTGAAGGTCTGGAAACAAGCTGGGAAATAATGTCAGGTTTAGAACAGTGGCCCAGTGTTTCAGTGCCAATGCCAATTAACTCCTTTAACACTGTTGTAATCTGTCAAAAAGAAACAGTAAGGCTCCAACCTGAAGGTTGCCTTTTATGCTGTCCAGCTCTTTTGATGTCTTGGAGAGTTGGTGCAGGATCCCGCTTCGTTCAGTGAAGACCTCCTTTAGCTTCTTTTCCAGACCCTCGTAGCCTTGTCTATTGAGAGAGAGAGAGATAGAGAGAGAGAGATATAGAGAGAGAGATAGAGAGATAGAGAGCGAGATAGAGAGAGAGAGAGAGAGAGAGAGAGAGAGAGAGAGAGAGAGAGAGAGAGAGAGAGAGAGAGAGAGAGAGAGAGAGAGAGAGAGAGAGAGAGATTTACTATTTAATGACTGGAACTGGCCGTGAGGAATTTATTGGCACCCTTGTAAGAAAGAGGTGTCTCAGATTAAAAGCATTGTCATTAGAACTAAGGGTAGAGCAATAGGGAATAAAGCTAATATCTACTCAACACAGTCCTTGGGATCATGCGTTGGGAGAATTGGGACAAGTCCTGATGGCCTGCTTGTCTGATTCGGCCTGCAGGCCTTGCAGTCATGGCCTTTGATCAAAACACAGCACCAAACAAACTGTCTAAATCACATGGGGTCTACATGTTGAGTGTAGCCCCCACATATGGCCTGCAGAATGAATTTGTTTATCAACTAATTTTGGCTCGATCCCTCTCCTCATGTCGCAACTCAACTGGCCCGCAATGCAAATCAAACACACCTGACCTTACTGCATAGCAGCAGCAAACTGTGGACTTATTTATCTAACCTACAGCGTTCTCTGCTGCTGCACCTGCATCCTGTTTTAGTGAATGCAAATGCATCAACCCTGCTTTCAGCATGGGCCACTGGAGGAGCTAGGACTGCTTGTATTCAGTTTTCAGTTCAGTTGTAAGGTTAGGTTTGTATTTACTTTCACTTTCACCAGTAACCTATTCTTGACAACTTGACAACAAATACCTACTCTGAAATCCAAACTATGGAAATTATGAAGCAGAAAGAGAGAGATAGAGATGTGGAGCTGAGTGGAATATGTTTTATGTTGTGCATGTGTGTCAAATAGTTATTTTATAGACAAATTGACAACATAAACATTCTAAAAGGACCCAAGTCTATTTCCTGTTACAATGTTTGCTAAGGCAATTCTGTTACCTAGCAACATAATTCCAGTGAAACCATATATAGGCTATTGGTGTGTGTGCTCTGTTCATTGAGGCACCAGTGTAACTGAAGTGCATTTAAAATAACATATTAAGCTGGTATGGACACATTTTTATTATTTACCTGATCAAAGTAAATGTTTATTACAATATCACTGTGAGGGCTGGGTAAGGACTGCATGCTGCTAAACGAGGGGGCGTGCCGAACATTCTACCTCACACACCTGAGAGTGGTTGGCAATCAGCTCGTCGGGAGACTACTAGTACGGCTGGTTGCCTTCCACTCATTGCCAGGTCGTTCTGTCTGCTACCATCAACCGCCACGCTCCTGGTGAGACATCGTCTTCACTCTCTATAATCCCACGGGATGATTTCCTATGTTCTCACTGGGAGACGTCGTGCCATCAGTTGCTACCATCTACTGTTGCGTCTCTGGGGTGAGACGTCGTGCCAGCTACTGCCCTACTCCCTCTTTGTGGACCTCGTTCCTGGGGTGAGGCCTCGTCATCGCTCTCTATAGTTCCACGGGAGGATGCCTGTGTTCTCACTCCGTTCCCCTTGGACCCCCTGTTTGCTGTGTTGCCCGTCGGCAGCGTTCTGGTGAGGCTATACGAGACCAGACTCCGAACTTTTGTTTTCATTCATGGACTCAAGAAGATATTCCTGTGTACTTTTTGTTCACCCTTTAAAGGGACAGTGCTGCATTTTTTTGTTTTGTTCATGGACGCTAGTGCAGTGTTTCTCAACTGGTGGGTCGTGACCCAAAAGTGGGTCGCAGGGCCATTTTGAGTGGGTCGCGGATGTGTGTAAAAAAAGTTTAAAAAAAGTTACAAAAAATAAATAATTATAATAATAAAAAATGTAATGCATTTTTTTTGCACTACCTATCTTTGTGAAAGTGGCTTCTCAGCTCTGGTCCAGCTGAAGACAAAGCGGAGGAACCGATTGGACATTGAGCATGACCTCAGAGTTGCTTTGTCTACCATCACCCCAGACTTTGAGACTCTTGTCGGGAGCAAACAACATCCCCAGTTATCCCATTAGTTCCCTGGGATGTTATGCTAAGAAGTCTGCTAAGAAGGATATATTATTTATTAATATTATTATTATTATTATTTAATTTCATTGTGTTTTTAGCCCTTAGTTGCACTTTTGTTGCAACCCCAGTTATCCCATTAGTTCCCCCAAACTTACTGTAGGTATGTTAAGCTAAGAAGTCTGCTAAGAAGCATACTTATTTATTATTATTATTATTATTTTATTTCATTGGGTTTTTAGTAGGGATGCTCGATATTGGCTTATATACCGATATTGTCCAACTCTTAATTTCCGATATCAACCGATACCGATATATGCAGGGTCCCCCCCCCCCCCCCCCCAAAAACGGAATAATTTCAGGTAATTAACATTACATATCTCTTGTTGTGGAATTAACACAACATTATTGTCACGATCGGGGCCCGAGTCTGCCTGATGAGGATCAATCAACGCGACTGCAAGGGATTACCTAATCAAGCAGGCTCTATATCATCTGGCAAAGCCTGTCATCCGGCGTTGCAGTGTTAAACTGCAAACCCAGGTACGACGTCTCAACCTGAAGCCCTGCTGACCCGCTCTTGTATCATTCCCTGTCCTAACCTTCCTCTCTTGTGCCCAAGGACCTCCAGTATTGCCCGTCTGGACCCTTGGTGCTGACTACGAGGTTCCTGTTCGCCACCCCGACACAGTCGGTGTCTACCACTGCGCGAGAAGTGCACCTGCTCAAGGACCATTCTCTCGTACTGCACAAGGAGTACCCCTGTGCTACCCCCCCCCCCCCCCCCCCCAAGAACATTCATCCCCGTCTGTTGCACATTCCTGCATGATTCTTGTCTGTTTGGGGGTTAACAATTAAACACCCTAAACCGCTCCATTCTCTCTACTCCTGTGTTCGCTATTGGGCTCCACAAGAACCCCTATCCTCACAATTATGCATACTTTTGACAATAAATCAAATCAGAATTTGTTCTTACTTGCTTGCCTGGGTAAATAAAGGTTATAGAAATGTAAAAAATATATTGAAAACCGATACAGATATTTTCCGATATCAAATTTTAATGGAAATATCGGCCATCCCTAGTTTTTAGCTCTAGTTGCACTTTTGTTGCAACCCCAGTTATCCCATTAGTTCCCCCAAACTTAGGTCTGTTATGTTAACACTTTCTTCGTCAGGCTTATGTACATCATTATACCATCCTCTGCCAGCTCTATTTGTCTATGGAGAAGTTCCCCTTATTTGCAGGACTATAACTTTTTAAATTGTATTGCTAAATTGACATTACTATGGCCCATTCAACATCAAGTATCTATTGTTCAGGGTGTAGCAACGTTATACTTTTTCATTCACATATTCATGCTAAAATACGGTCTACAGTATAAGTGTGTTTTTATCGTTTTCTGCAGCTTTCTGCAGAACGTGATTTATAGCCCTAAATATAAATGCATTATATTGATTATTGTATACAGTTTGATAGCGATGGGCGCGAGATAAAAAATGTCAAATGGACGTGCTTCTAGAAGTTACTACTTATCATCTGATGTTGACCGGATGGGGGGGGGGGGGGGGGTCGTTTATAATTCCGTGGCCAACGTTAGATGATTCATCTAGTGTGGGTGATATGATCATTAGAGCAGTTTGTATCGAACACGTAAAAAAAATGCTGAAACTCACCGTAGCTTCCTCGTAGCGTTGGGCGATGAGCGTGGAGCAAAAATATTCCTATTATGGGATGTTGAAATATGCGATCCATCTCCAGGATGTATAATAGTATATACGTCCAAATCATGTTGTTTATCGAGTTATTAGTAACGGATTGCTATCCATTGTGTCTAGCTCGAGTCTCGGGACTATTAGCGAGTGATCGGACCTAATTGGAATGAGCACCAGCTTCCGTTTCCGGTTTCCGGTTTGGGCGATCCGCCGATCGGCCACCAGATGGCGCTCTTGAACCGTTGGAGAGTTGAGAGGGGATCAACAGTAGATCTCAAGTCTCCGGGGGAGAAATATGATTGCGATCACAAATTTTTGAAATATTGATCTCAATGACGTGTTACGGCGTCATTGGCAGAATGAGCATGGCGGGGAATGACGAGTTTAGGCGTCCTTGGCATAGAAAGTGTTATGCTAAGAAATCTGCTAAGAAGCATAATTATTTATTATTATTAAATTGTATTGGGTTTTTAGCCCTAGTTGCACTTTTGTTGCAACCCCAGTTATCCCATTAGTTCCCCCAAACTTATGTATGTTATGTTAAGCTAAGAAATCTGCAAAGCATATTATTTATTATTATTTTATTTCATTGGGTTTTTAGCAATAGTTGCACTTTTGTTGCACTTTTTTGTGTCTATTTCATGTTTTGAAAGATTGCGTATTACTGCAATATTTTTTTTTTTACATAAATCATAGTGGTTAAACATTTTGGTTCACGACTTAATGACTAAGGAAAATGTTGGGTCCCGAGGCTAGACCAGTTGAGAACCACTGCTAGTGTATTTCACCCTTAAAGGGTCAGTGCTGCCTTTTTTCCCTGTGCAATAAATAATGCCCTGTTTTTGGCTAACTCTCATACATGTCTTGTGTTGTTCTATTGGGGTCGCATACAAATCCCTAACAATTACAGCATTATGATATGAGTTCTGCTGTGATTGTTGTATGGAGGGCATGGCTTGGTGAGAAGATTTAATGGTACCGTATAGATTTAATTGTACAGTATAGATTTAATGGTACAGTATATATTTAATTGGACAGTATATATGTAATGGTATAATGTATATTTAATAGTACAGTATAGATGTAATGGTACAATATAGATTCAATAGTACAATATAATAGTACAGTATATACTGAATGGTACAGTGTAGATGTAAGGGTACATATAGAGTTAATACTGAGTGGATAATCGTTTGGTAGGTTATATTGAATAGATCAGCCCACATGGAGTGTTTCACCCATGTTATAATGTGACTCAGCCCTCATGGAGTATTTATCACATGTTATAATGTGACTCAGCCCTTATGAAGTATTTATCACATGTTATAATGTGACTCAGCCCTTATGAAGTATTTATCACATGTTATAATGTGACTCAGCCCTTATGGAGTATGTATCCCATGTTATAATGTGACTCAGCCCTTATGGAGTATTTATCCCATGTTATAATGTGACTCAGCCTTTATGGAGTATTTATCCCATGTTATAATGTGAGTCAGCCCGCATGGAGTATTTATCACATGCTATAATGTGACTGTCAGCCCTCAGAGTATGTATTCCATGTTATAATGTGAGTCAGCCCTCATGAAGTATGTATCCCATGTTATAATGTGACTGTCAGCCATCAGATTATGTATCCCATGTTATAATGTGACTATCAGCTCTTATGGAGTATTTATCTCATGTTATAATGTGACTGTCAGCTCTTATGGAGTATTTATCCCATGTTATAATGTGACTGTCAGCCCTTATGGAGTATTTATCCCATGTTATAATGTGACTGTCACCTCGTATGGAGTATTTATCCCATGTTACAATGTGACTCAGCCCTTATGGAGTATTTATCCCATAATTATGTGGAATTGAATAATACTGTGGAATTAAGTGACCCTGTGACCTTGGAATGGCGAGTGCTTATTACGTATAGCATAGCGGTGAAAACCAATTGACTGTTTGTTAATTGTATTTATGTTGAAAATAATAAAAAATAAAATAATAATAAAATAATAATAATAATAATAATATAATAATAATAATAATATAATAATAATAAATAATATAATAATAATAATAATAATAATAATAATAATAATAATAATAATAATAATAAAAATATAAATAAATAATAATAATAATAATAATAACTTCGTTTTATATAGCGCCTTTCAGAGGAGTGATTGCTGCTCAGGAAGCACTATTTATTTTATTTTAATACTTTATACTAATAAGTATCTTGTACAATGTCATCCTTAACTGAGGATGAGATTGTTAACTCAATGGACGCCATAACCGAATAAAGTCGGGTTAACTCGCCAACGCTTGAGCACCAAACCCGAGAAAAGTCGGGTTTTCATCGTTATTTCTTTTATTCGATATTTCCATTCATTATCCATCCAGGGAGCCTGGTGTTATCATAGGGAATGAGTCTGAGATAGCAAAAGTCCAATACCGCCGCCTGGTAAGATACAGCCGGTATTGCATATCCTTTGAAACTCTGTGTATTGGGCTGTGCGTCGATTATATTGGTACGGGCAGACTTTTCCATGTCGGGCAAGGAGAGCGGTTGTCCCGATCAGCTTGAGGAGCGTCAAATGCTCCAGATCGATGATGTATGGCGGATTATGTTGGCGACACGATCGACACCAATACTGGGACCCGCAATCAGATAATTGGAATATTCTTCTTCGGGCACATCCTAGTCAAGGTATAGGGCTATATCATATAAATCTTGCATTGATCAAAGCATGCCTTCATTGTGATCCGAGCGTATGTGTGTAACGCTAGTCCATAACGTATTCCGTTGGTGACGATCAAAGCATAAAAAAACAACCCCCCACCATTTCATGCATTCATGATGGAACATAATACCGATCATATGCATTTGATTTTTTAATTGTAGCGTGTGTAGGGACGGAATGCCAATGCATTTAGTATAATACACGTTGGGGGCTATTACCAGCCTCTCATGAATTACCCTAAAACCATACTTATATTCACCACGGTATAAAACGGGAATGTATGGATGAAAAAAATATTTCTTTTTTACATATTGAACGATAGATACTCGATGTCAAAAGGGCAATAGTATTGTATCCACAGGCACAGGGCCCATTTGTCAACGTCTGTTTCTCTCTTTATAAAACTAAACCTTTATTGAAATGTCAACGCAGTAATTTTTCTCGTTTATCTGTGACCTTGCCAAGAGGCAAACATTATTTTGCAGCACATTTGCATGGAAATATGGTCAATATAGAGAAATATTTTTAACTACTGCAGTATATGATGTATGGTGGAATAGTTGCATAGATGTTGTAGAAATTCACAGTTCTGTTCTTGGGGCACATTTAAATATATCATTTATAATAAAGTTACTTTATAAATGTCTGTTACAGTTACAAGTTACCTGTAATATTCAGTAATTTACTATATATGTATCACAATATAAAAGTAATGCAATCTGGTTAGTTTCAGTCACTTTTGGATTACCTCAATGCCAAAATATGAAAAAAGACAAAAGAAAAGATGTCAATAACATTACTTTTACTTAAGTCAGGAACGGACTGGGGGAAAAAACGTGACTTGAAATGTTTTACCAACATAACCATGGCAACCTTAAAGGAACACGTAAACCTTTTGGGAAATTTACTTATTTGCCATCTACCCTAGAGTTAGACAAGCAGATACATACCCTTTTCTTCTATGTGCATGCATTATGCTTAGTGTAACTGAGGGGTACAATTCCCTGACTGTATTACTAGATATGATACTTACTACCACTACCTTTGTACTTAATATTCGGCCACCCAGTACTCGGCATAAATATATTATGATGAACACTGTCACGTAGATGAAACGGATCCAACACAAATGTACGAATTAGAAATAGGTCTTTATTTCTACACAGCGATGGTGTGTAGAGCAAGCACTTAATCAAATCAATCACATTTATGAATGGGAATTAGTATGCACTTTTATGGCAAGAGTATTCGTTGGTATATCAATAGAGAATGTCCAATCTCTGAAGGCGCAGGTGGTACATATACGACCTGGAATAGTTAAGGAATAACAGCAATGATACTTTAATGATTATAGACTGGATACACTAGGGGGGGGTTAATCCGGTCGCTTGTAAGCCGACAGGAGTAGGAAGGGGGGGGGGTAGAGTCCGGCTTCCTCATCCGGCCAAGGGTATCCCAGGTGAACCCACTGTAGTGCCGTTCAATGCGCCGGCGATCCTTGGACCGCAGATGAAAGCAGATGGACTCTTTGTGGGCCGGCGTCCTCCGGTCCACGGAGGAGAGACGTGAAGCGACCTCGTCTTGCAGAGCGTCTCCTCACCTTGCGTCCTCTCCAGGGGGGGGGGGTTCCAACACACGGCAGTGTCGGGGGTCTTTATCCATGGAATAATCAACGTATACAAAGCATAATCCGTGCCTGGGAAGGCGGGCTGTCGTCGGTAGAATAATCCGGTATACAGGTCCACTCGCTCGTCGGCTCTGGGGCTCCTCGGGTGCAATCTCACATGGGGTCGATCATCCTGGATAAACAGCCAGTTTTCTGCCCGAAACGATGGGGTGCTGACTACGGTAGTATTCTCACCGCACAAAGCACTATATATTAACAGACTATTATTAGCTTAATAGACTACGTCCAACTCGACGATATAGTGCCAAATATGACTATTCAAATATTAATATACACGATGTCTCAATACCGATGGTAGGCCGAACTTGGCCTTACTCCCACACGTGGCGTCGCGGGGAGGCTTTACGTCTGTCACTCTATTGGAGGGTAAGAAACTGGACTGAAAAGGAAGTCCTACTTTAGTAGCGCAGTATATATACGCACTATGAACAAATAGTCCCATTAGTGGTGCGGTAGCCAGATTCCTACGCGGAACTAGGACTTGTTCGTACATGTTGAGCGGTACGTTTGAACTGGGTCTGGGGGGTATGGCAGCCTGGCACCAGGGTCTCGACCAATAGTAGAATGGAGACTATTATGGGATGTTCAGTAGGCTAGAATGGATATTCAATGCATATTGTACAAGGAATATACAAGGGATATCAAGGAATATTAGAGAATATACAAATACAATTAAATATATATATATAATAAATATATATATTCGGTTTAATCTGGCCCTTCACAACACTTAGGGAACAGGTGCACTGTTAGCCTAGCTTAGCGTCATTCACTGGAAGCAGGTGTGCCAGTGTAGCCTTGTTCCCAACAGTCACGACATTTTTTGCAGAACCACTGCTGCCTGGGCGCAGTGATTTCATCACCTCAAAAGCCCTGTTGTTTTTTGAAAAACTGGGCGTTTGAGGTGATGAAATCACTGCGCCCAGGCAACAGTGGTTAGGCAAAGAAAATTTCAGAGTATATATCTGCTTAGAAAACGAAAATGTCAAATTTCTTATTTGTATTTCTCCACATAAATAAATACACAGGTCACAACATGTTTACAGGAACGCTTTGGAGTTGTATTTGGAGAGTATTTTATGACTGTTGGGAACTAGGCTACACTGGCACACCAATTTATTTTTTTTATTTTTTTACTGTATTCTGTTACTCCCCAAGCCCGGTGGCTGATGTGAAGGAATACTGTACACAGTGAGAGAGAGAGAGTGAAAGCTCAAGATAGCAAAATTGAGAGCTGAAGGAGAAATAGACAGCTTTGGCCTTTTGGGACTCCACATTTGACCATGCAAGTTCTCTCTCACTCCCACCTTCACTCATACACACACACACACATGCACGCGCACGCACACACACACACACACACACACACACACACACACACACACACACACACACACACACACACACACACACACACATACACATACACATACACACACACACACACACACACACACACACACACACACACACACACACACACACACACACACACACACACACACACACACACACACACACACACACACACCCAACTAGTAGAAACCCTGGTGCATTGGAAAGTATCCCTTCAGTTACAAGGAAGAAAGATGCCACACACTGCTCTCACTTCAGCATTGCAATGTATTGATCATACCACATATACTCCACAGAATCCCCTACTTTTGAGATTCAGCAGGTGGTCTCCCAATGAAAAAAAACCATAGCGTCAGATAAACAAGTCGCTGGATGATCAAACAACATACCCAGTTAAGATCGGGGGGAGGGGGGGAACCTGGAGGCGTGGATGAAGAAAATAAAAACACAAGCCTAGCTCACAGCAGGGAAGGCTGTGTTTATTTATCAAAATAATTCAAATGTACTATACTTTCGGCATTGTATATGTACTAAGAAACTCTAATTGATAGGACTATTTCTGCAACAAAAATAAACTAACGGTAAATCTGACAGCGAGAAATCTCATTTCTGCAGAAAACGAAAAGGCCTTCTATGTGAACCATGACTAATAGATACCTACAAAGACTGCTTCTCTCGAAAACCCTCAATATAAACCACCACGGCACTGCTAGATACCAATACTGTTCATCTCCATAACCCTCAATGTAATCCACCACTGATAGATACCAATACTGTTTATCTCCAAAACCCTCAATGTAAACCACCACTGATAGATACCAATACTGTTTATCTCCATAACCCTCAATGTAAACCACCAGTGATAGATACCAATACTGTTAATCTCCAAAAACCCTCAATGCAAACCACCACTGATAGATACCAATACTGTTTATCTCCAAAACCCTCTAAACCACCACTGAAAATGTGCATATCTCCAAAACTCTAAATTAACACTGATATACCAATACCAATCTCATCTAGATTAGACTACTGCAACTCCTTCTATATAGGCATCAACCAGTTGTCCCTGTCCCGCCTACAGCTAGTACAAAACACAGCTGCCAGACCGGAACCCATAAGAGAGACCACATCACCCATGTTCTTGCCTCCCTTCATTGGCTTCTAGTACGCTACAGAATAAATTGTAAGGTTATCCTATTAGTTTTTAAAGGCCGTAATGGTCAGCCCCCTCCTACATCTCAGACCTCCTATCCCCCTATTCCAACACCAGGTCCCTTAGGTCAGCCGATCAGAGGCTCCTGACAGTCCGGAGGTCTAACCTTAAGCTCAGGGGGGGCCGTGCCTTTGCTATAGCAGCCCATGAACTGTGGAACAGCAATGCATCCCCACCTCCATTAGGCTTGCCCCCTCGACAGATGCCTTAAAATCTAGGCTCAAAACCCACTTCTACCTACTAGCCTTTCCCGTTCACTGAATCATGCCCTGTTTTCCTGTGTGTTTGCTTGTGTGTCCTCCCATAAAACTGAGATGTGATTGTTGTCTATTTGCATTCTTTTTTTTTTGCATTCGACTAAGAGGTTGGCAGTAAACTATGGCTCCTTTCGATCGATTAGTCGACTATTCGACTAATAGGGGTCAGCCCTAGTGTGGACATATTCAACACTGTTGAAAGTGCCGTGCAGCAATATGGGGGGTTTGATAAACTGTTCGCTGTTGTTACCGATGGAGCACCCGCAATGAAAGGAACACACACAGGATTCGCCGGGCTTCTAAGGCAGAGTTGCGTTGAGTGTCCAATGCTGCACTGCATTATACATCAGGTAATAATAATAATTTCGATCTATTGTGGGTCACTAATAATCAGGGGTGCAGTGTTCATGCCACGCGGTACCACACCGTCCCAGCACTTTTCTGAGTGGAAGTACAAGCACAGATGTGCACGTGCAAGCGCACACAAAAATGAAACGTTATTTGATCTGATGCAGATCGCATGCACAAACATTGAAGTTGACATTCCTTCTATTGTGCGCCAACAGGAGAGACCACAAGTGTCTCATTAAAGACAGAACCATTATTGACACACTGTGGGGGGAGGGTGAATATCATGCCAGTTTGATAAAGGGTCAATGGGAGGCACTCAGGAATGTTTTGTTTAGTAGCAGGATACAAGTTTATACATTTAACAAATCAAGAAAAGGGAGTATATACATTTGACGTAGAAACTGTACATTGGAGGATGTTGGGTGGGGTTGTGTGGGGGGGGTTGGGTACATTGGGATATTGACAACCATACTGGGTAATTTACATTGGAGGTGGTTGTGGGGGGGGGGGGGGAGAAACACTGTATAAACAAGCAAAACTGTACATTGAGGGGGGGGGGGGGGGAGACACTGTACAAACAAGCACAATTGTACATTGGACTATTGACAAAACCATACTAGGTAAATGACTGTACATTGGAGGGGGTTGGGTTAGGACATTTACAGGGGCCAGTTTTGAATTGCAGTCTCCCGTAGGTGTCCCTTGAGAGTGGTTTTGAAAGTGGGTAGTGATCCACATTCCTTTACAGCTTTGGGTAGGGCATTCCACATTGATGTGGCATAATTGCGAAACGTGTTTAGTCCCTTATTTGAGCCGAATCTGGGTTTAACATGATTTGTGGAGCTCCCTCTGGTGTTGTGATCGTGGTATTCACTGACCTTTGGGAAGTATTTTGACATGTACATGGGTACCTTGGTCGTGTAGTGTATCTTGTAGACCAGGCCCATTGCAAGTTGCTGTACTCTGTCGTCTACTCTAAGCCATCCTAGGTTGTCAAAGTGGGCAGGGGTGAGGTGGGTTCTAGGAGTAAGGTCAAGCAGTAGTCTGACCAGTTTGTTTTGAGATGTTTGTAATTTTGTTTTTAGCGCCTTTGAGGTGCTTTGGTACCATGAGGTGCAAGCATAGTCGTAGTACCCTTGAATGAGTGCTCCTGCCAGAGTCTTCAGGGTATTCTTGTTTACCAGAGAGGAGATACGGTACAAGAATCGAGTTTGTTGGTTGACTTTTTTTATTACATTGGATGCCATTTTGTCACAGGAGAGATTAGCCTCTAGGATGGAACCCAGGTAGGTAATTTCATCTTTCCTTGTGACAATATTGTCACCCACTGTAACTGAGAAGCCGTCAGTCTTGCTGAGTTTGTTATTTGAACCGAAGAGAATGGACTCTGTTTTGCCCATGTGTAATGATAGTTTGTTATCAGCGAGCCATATGCAGATTTTGCCTAGTTCTGAGCTGAGGGTTTTTTCAACCTGTAACTTGTTCTTGCTGGGTTAAGTACTTCTATTATATTAATATGCTTACTACATGTATCTATTATATTCACATAATATGCTTAGTACATATATATATATATATATATATTATATTCATATATGCTTACTACATAGATCTATTATATTCATATATGCTTACTACATGTATCTATTGCTATGTCCGCCCATCACAAATACGCAAACTGTATAACGCATGTCCCTGTCTCCCTGTGAGTGGATGTCTCATGGTGATGACCGGAGTGGTGGACGTTTCCGTGATGATGGGCGGGAGGATGTGATCCTATCTACGCCGCCCCCATACCTCAAATGGATCCGTCATCAGCTCTATTTTCAATATTTGTAAATGTTCTTATGTACCCCAGTTGCTATTGCATGTACTTATTTGTGTTTCATTACACCTATATGTACATGCTTACCAACTGTTTCGCCTGTTTTATAGCAACGCTACTATCACCGTCATCTAAGAAGGGAGATCGCCCTTGAATGGCCGTTCTAAGGTTTCTCCCCTCCACATTGCCTGTGCTGCTTTTTTGCTAGTAATAGGCCGCGGCGCATATTATACGTAATCCATTGGCATTTCGTCCCTATACACGCTACAAATTGGCATTTCGTCCCTATACACGCTACAATAAAAAATAGTTAACACTGTCGCCTCACAGCAAGAAGGTCCAGGGTTCGAATCCCGCTTGGGGACCAGGTTTCCATGATGCCAGTTACCCAGGTGGGGTATCTCCCAGGCCTTTCTGTGTGGAGTTTGCATGTTCTCCCCGTGCTCGCAAGGGTTTCCCCCCCCGATAAGATAAACCCAATGGAAAAACATGCACAACAACAAGATCGCTAACGCTGTGGCGTCCTTGACGAAGACGGACAGGAGCACTTGGATTGGTCCCCTGGCGCGGCTCACGTGGCGCCTGTCTGCTCCCGGCTGCCCTTGGGGGGGAAGGACGACGGGATGGGTTAATCGCAGATACGCATTGTATGCATGGTTCGCATGTGTGCCAAATGGTGACCTCGGAGCAGGTCCTAAATTATTATTATTATTATTATTATATTATGTTCCATCATGAATGCATGAAATGGGGGGGGGTCGTTTCTGATTAATTGATTGTCAATAACGGCATTCGTTAGTACAACAGCATACACTGATCAGGGCAATGGCTATGAAAACAAGGCACAATCAAGCTGAAATTTACGTTAAATTGCTCTTACCTGTGGCCGGTGAGATTCCAAAAAGAATATTCCAATTGTTTGATTGCCATCTGGTAGATTGTATGTCCACTTGGGCCACAACATAACCCACCACAGCATAATGAATCGGGGGTCCCGAAAACGATTCAATGCAATCGGGTAAAGCCCTCGGTCCAGGTTACTAGAAAAGTGCGCCCGGAGGAATTTCATCGACACACAGCCCCATACACATAGTATCAAAGGGAGTGCAACATCGGCCGCATACCACCAGGCAGCGGTATTGGACTTTTGCGATCTCAGACTAATTCCCTATGGTTACACAGGCTCCCTGGATGGATAACGATTGGAAATAGCCAATAAAATAAATAACAATCAAATAACGTATATACACATTGGGTGCCAGCCATTAGCCTGTTCCTTGTGGCTAACGTGCCAGGTTTCCATAACATATTTTCACTGTGCATCACTATGTTTGGAGAGCTATATTTTTATTCTATATTATAGCTATGGAGACAATACTATGGTCATTTGACAGTGACTTTCTTCGAACATGCAAAAAAGAGATACTTTTTTCATGCATATGTTTGCACGTTATCCCGTGGTGAATATAAGTATAGCTTAGGAGTGATCCGAGGTAATTCCTGAAAAGCTGAGTTATAGGGCGGTACGTGTATTCTACTATAATCGTTGGCGTTTCTTGCCTGGACACGCTACTATTTCCAAATCAAATGTATATAATAGGTATTATGTTTCATCATGAATGCATGAAAGGTAGAGTTGTTCCGATACCGATACCAGTATCGGAAATGCCTCCGATACTGCCTAAAATGCTGGTATCGGTATCGGCGAGTACCCTCTAATTATGTGCTCCGATACCATTATGACGTAATTTATCAACAACACGTGCAGTCTGCTGAGTGAGCATTATAAAACAAACGTGTTTTTAATCAACCGTGAATTAAAGTGTCAATGCTGTTTGTCATTTTAACAGCAGATACTTTCTTAAATGTCATCGTCCCGAGAGAGGGGTGTTGATGGGGAGCTCTGATGGGTTCGCTTGCTGGTGTTATTAGCATTAGCAAGAGCTAGCTGAAAAGCTAGTTTTAGCTTTAACGTTACCTTGGCTAAAGTTGGGGCTATTCATAATCCAGCAATAATGGCTGCAGACCTGCAAGCAAAGTACAGCAAGTTGGCACAGGAGTATTCCAAGGTAAATCACTTTTTCACCAGTAACGTTATATTGTCTTCTTGTTTCCATCTAACGTTAGCTCATGCTAACCTAGATCACGCTAACGTGGTCACTGATCGACCTCTCGCACACAATTAATGACATGTTGCGGACAGCCATATCGGTGACAATGTTTAGCTTTTAGTGCCAAATGATAAGAGTCTGAGGCGGAGTCTCAAAAGAGAATGTTGAATATTTATTGTGCAAAAATCACAACAGAGCATCTACTACTAACTGAAGTTCCCGGAGCCTTCTGGAGTGCAACAACATATAACGTCTGTGCGGAATCAATGTCCCAACAACAATTCCGTGGGTGAACTCATTGAGATAGTTGTCAATTAATGATACTAATACTAATCTATACAATCACCTGTTGTTGAATAAATACCATTACTTTACAGTTATTACAAAAAAACAGTATATATAAAACAGTAGCTGTAAAAAAAAATATTATAATTTATATAATTATAATTTTTTATTTTTTTTTACACATTCGGGGCCATTGGGATGAGTCTAATTAATCTCAAGAGGACCGGGGAATGTAAACAAACGTGGGGCTGTTTGTACAGCTAAATCTATACTTTATAGTATTGCTATCTGTCCATTCTCATTGTCAATTGAGTCCATAAACCGTCCCTTCAAAATGACTTAAAGAAAAAAAATTCATCAATAGGTTCTCATTTTATAGCGCAGTGAATATAAGCGTTATACCGGATTTGGGTCTAGTATATTTCCTGGGAGGCGAGATACAGGGCTAATAGCTAATAACGTTAAATCCAATGGCATTTTGGTTATAGATACGCTCCAGTTAAAACTCAAACTGCATATGATCGGTACAATCCTCACGCATGTATGCATGAAAGGGGGGGGGGGGGGGGGTGGGGGACGTCGTTTCTGATTATCGATTACCAATAACCGCGTTAGCCTCATTAGCCACATAGGCCGAACGCCTGGTTGGCTATCAAAACAAGGCCCGATCGGGATGTACTTTACGTGAACAATATCTTACCGTGGTGCGGTGGGTTCGCCCCGAGCATTTCCCCGTTATCGATCGCCATCTGGTAGATCGATATGTCCATTGGCTGATGATAAATCCCCTTATTGCATGGTGTAATCTGCGATGCAAAACGTAATCCAAGCTACTATGCTACACATCCAGAATCCTGCTACTGGAAACGCAAAAAAAAAGTCAAAAAAAATAGTCCACCGTTCGGCCACAGGGAACACTGCATTATCGCGATAGCGCCCCTAAGAGGATCTGGCCGGTATTGCACTTTGTCGAATTCATAGAGTAGGGTAGATCTGCAGTGCCGCTCTGCGACCTTGAATAGGTTATTAAAATGGAATAAAAGCAATAACAACTTGCCACGGATTTATCCGTGCCTCTGTCCACAACGGGTGGAATCGAAACACAGAGATATACGTCCTTGGGCGCCATTGTGTTAATGTATGCACACATTACATAACGGTACACAGAAGCCACGGTTCGGTACGTACCTCTGTATTGGGGTCACGGTTCGGTACCAGTTCGGTACAACAGAAAAAAAAATTATAATAATTATTATTAATATAATTAGTATTCTTATTATTTTTATTTTTTATATATTATATTTATGATAATTATTATTATTATTATTAAACAGAATAACTTTATATAGGCTTGCCGTGGTAGTCAGTGATACCAGTTGGTGCCATTATGTGTTCAGGCATCCACTTGCCATACTGCCCCTTTAAACTTATCCTTGCTAAGTTTCAGTTTCACTTCCAGAGAGAATTTAACTTCACGACCAGACTGAATACTAGAGAACAGATGACATATTACAACAATGGCAGAGGATTATTTGGATTTAAACACATTGGAGCTCAGATGATCTGTCCGGAAAAGTATGTTTCTTCTTTTTATTTGATTGTGCCTGTGAGTCCGGCGGGGGATAATGTTGATGTGTTTGTTGGCGCGTGTGTGTGTGTGTGTGTGTCGGCGACGCATGTGTGTTTCTTTCCATTGGTTTCATTTGGTTAACGTTATTGGGCGAACAAGAAAACGAAAGAAAACTGTAATGACCCTGCAGCTGTTCCAATGTAAATGTGCCTTTTTCCTCCGTGCACTTTCACCGCTCTGAAGTCTGACTCTGTGTGCCCGGCCACGCGCGCTGTTCTCGCACGGACCTCCCGAGTGCCTGCATGTGGGTGTGTTTGCGCTGTGGGGTGTATTCGTCGCATGGGTGTGCGTACCGCACCGTGACGGCTGTACCGTAAATTCACGGGACGAGTACACGTACCGTTACACCCCTAATGCGCTGGTATCGGATCAGTATCGGTATCGGCCGATACCCAAAGCTTAGGTATCGGAACATCTCTAATGAAATGGGGGGTACCAGAAGAGCTCATATGGGCAATTTCATTGTATTTCATGCATCGCTGTTGGGAAGATGTTCTCTTGTTCAGCCCAACCCAACCCAAATCCATGATTTAACTTGTTAAAGGAGCATTGGCATGGATCCCATAAGCTGCCACCAAGACAACTACCAGTAGGTTCATACTATGGTCCACAAAATGAGGTTTGCATTACATAACATACAATGCAGTCTGTATTTGTTATGATCAGTGGATTTGGGGACTTTGTTTTGCCCCCTGGCTCTACCAAATGAATACCTTCCGTGGCCAATATTTCTGAGCAGAGATCGCTTTGTCACAGCCACATAGAGATAACTAGCCTAATCAGTCATGCCTCAATCTGGTAAAATGTTGCTCTGCACTGGAATTCCCCTTAAAATTACAACAAAACAGCATTTGGAGTAGATATGTGGGTAGTTGTGATTTACTGAAATAAAATAGAAAAGCAATAAAACAACAACAACAACAACACCAACAACACCAACAACACCAACAACAACAACAACAACAACAACAACAACAACAACAACAACAACAACAACAACAACAACAGTGTAATTAGTGATTTGATTTAAAAGCTTTTGAGTCGCATTCAAACATGAGTAAACATGATTGAGTAAATTTACCGATATGCCAGGCCATATTTCTCATTATACTGTAGGGGGACTGGTTCATATTTTATGAGACACAATCCACAAAAACCAACAGCTGACACTGTTTGTAAGAGCTGAACTGTTACCCCACCGAGCATAGAAGGAGTATATTTTCTGACATGCAGAGTATGGGCAGACAGCAGTTTATGTAGTACTTCCAATTTCAGGCTGGATTAATTATGCCATTAACAGGGTGCAAATAAATAGTTTTAATAAGGGGGACTACCCAAGGCCTGTCAGGGAATTAATATATTCCTCTAGCAGAGGATGAAGACCACCCAACACCTGCGTCAAAATCAATCAGTCATGTTTACCGATTCTTGTCTTGTACACACATCACAGACAGCAGGGAATATTAATTGCATGGCTGTCAGTGGATACATGATGCTAAATCTTGCTTAATTGTTTAGTGGGAGAACATGGTAAAACAATTGACGCTGACGAAGCCAATTGTATGTTGCCAACCTGACCACCCAAGAAGCACCAACAACATATCCAGAAGAATAACGTTGGATCATCTAAAAAAGTTATAACCTACCTATCATAATATCTCAGAAGACAATAGGTGTGAATAACAGAAGTGTTGAAGTTAGAGGTTATATGTAGGATTGTTAGTAACTGTCTAACTGCATATATAACTGTTTCCACTAGAGGGCGCTCTAGGCGGAGCCACTCAAGATACCACCAGGTGGCGAGTATAAATAGAGATGTCTCCTCCCCCTCTATCTCTTTCAAACCAGCCTCTCAGTGAGAGGAGGACTCATGTGCTGCTGCTCATACCATGTGAATGAATAAACCACGCCGCTTAAAGGCTAAAGATAGAAACCATGCCTCTTGACCACATTAGTGTCACCCTATAGCCGGATTCTGTCAACAGGTTATGGGCCCAGATCACGCCGGGGCGAAATAATAAGGGTAGCAAGCTTAGCTAAAGTATAGGCTAGGTTAGCACCGGGAGCACCGCGTGGCTGGACGCTAGGCCAACAAGAGCTAAAGCTACGCCTATCATCAACCAAGAGGATGGCGACCAAGGGAAGGAGCAAATGGCCCTCATTCAATGGAAAAGCAGAGGACTACGAGCTTAGCGAGGGGCCTCGCATTAACCACTACTTCATCAGAGGTAGGCCAAATCAGTCGAGTGAAGCCCAGCGGCAGGATATTCACCACAGTCCACAGGGTATCAGAACCCCAGACGAAGCTCAATCAGGCACAGATCCACCAACGGACATGAGTCCAGAGCCCATCCAGCCACAGACGGCAGTAGAGAGGAAGATGAACGGACAAAAGCCTCAAATCTTGTGGCCTAAATCCTGCCAGAAAAAGGAGTGGGAAACCACCGACACAGACCTTATCCATATTCTAGAAGGTCTGAAAGGGTGCGTGGAAAGAAAGCTGGATAAGATTGGAGCTAAATGAACACGTGGTGCCACCGTGCGTGCCTGATCAGCCTGTGGTGGGCCAACCTCGGCAGAGGGTGTATGGTGATAAATGGCCGAAACACCCAATGAGGTCGGGGAACACAACTGAAGATGTGTCGTACTGGTGATCATCACGTGATCATTGCCAAATTCCACCCCACTCCAACCCTCATTCAATTGTTGTGCTGAATATTTAGGGATCTTTAACAACTAGTCCTATTAAGAATCCTAACTGCATATATAACTGTTTCCACTAGAGGGCGCTCTAGGCGGAGCCACTCAAGATACCACCAGGTGGCGAGTATAAATAGAGATGTCTCCTCCCCCTATATCTCTTTCCCACCAGCCTCTCAGTGAGAGGAGGACTCATGTGCTTGATTGATTGATTGATTGAAAACTTTATTAACAGATTGCAGAATGGGTACAATACAGTACAGCTCAATACACACAATTGTTAAGGGGATGTAGACCAGAGAAAGACTTTCGTCTTGTTTACATCAGGGTCCCCCATTTTCAATTCATCAGCTGCTGCTCATACCATGTGAATGAACCACGCCGCTTAAAGGCTAAAGATAGAAACCATGCCTCTTGACTAGGGATGTCCCGATCACGTTTTTTTGCTCCCGATCCGATCCCGATCATGTGATTTTGAGTATCTACCGATACCGATATTTTTTACTTTTTTTTTTATTCAACAAACATGACCATGTTCACGTCTTAAACTCATACTGAGGCCTTAGTTTTGGTTTTAAATTGCATATCATCATTCATTTATTTATTGTCACACAGAGCAGAAGAATTTTGCCAAAACAAACCAATAGTAGCCAGCTGCAGAACGGCAGACCAGCCACACTCTCAGACCCAAACGCATTTCCTTTGATTTAATTATACATCAAATGATTTATGAAGTTAACTTGTCACCTGGATAACGTCAACATTCAGGGTGAATGTAATGTGAAAAATTGGGATTAAAAAAAAGAAAAGAAAAGAAAATCTTTTATTTGGGTCTGATAGTGTGGCTGGTGTGCCGTTCTGCAGCTGGATACTATTGGTTTGTTTTGGCAAAATTCTTCTGCTCTGTGTGACAATAAATAAATGAATGATGATATGCAATTTAAAACCAAAACTAAGGCCTCAGTATGAGTTTAAGACATGAACATGGTCATGTTTGTTGAATAAAAAAAAGAAAGTATAAAAAAAAAAAATGCAGATTTTTATTTACATTTTTTGCCGATCCCGATCTTCGGAAAATCACGTGATCGGCCCCGATCCCGATCACGTGATCGGATCGGGACATCCCTACTCTTGACCACATTATTGTCGCCCTATAGTCGGATTCTGTCAACAAGAAGTATATTAAAAACAACCGCCTTGAAGAATGAGAGGCTTATTGTAATTTGTGTTACCACAATATTCCACACCTGCAATTTGATACAGACACTTTCTCTTATGTTGCTCAGTCAGTCTGAGTAGCCATCTTGTAAGATAGACAAGCTTATAGTTCCATAAACACACTACATAAGTATGTACCTTCCTGTATATCTGTACAATAGCTGCACACCTGCACTGATATGCAAGTTGAAATCTGATAATTTACATATTGTGTACAAAAAACATGTTAACATACCACATGTATATATATCTGTTATATACATTCAGATATATTGTTATATAGATATGAATCATCTGCTTAAAAAGTGGAATACCAACCATTTTCGATATTCACAATGTTCTTCCTGTACCGTTTAATCCGTATTTGTGAACACACGCCACTCTCTCCTAAAGCTAGAAATCAGAGTTAACCATCCAATCAGTTTAGGCTTGGGCGGTATAATTTTTTGCATACCGTCATGCCTTGCTGACATAATACCCCGGTATACGGTATATGACGGTATGACTTTAATTTTCATCAGCGGGGGGGCGGAGCTAACAATATACTCGTTATCACCATACATAACGCTTATATTGAAACACGTTGACATTAGGGCCGTTCTTTCAAACTAAAAGTGCACTTTCTTCAACCTCGAACCTAAATTCCTTAGCAACCCGTGTTACCAAGTAAACAAATCACTGAACGGTAGCCAGTTAGCCAGCACCAGCCTAGTACTAGTAAAGTTAGCTCCCGGAATGATGGCCAGTTAGCCAGCACCAGCCTAGTACTACTAACGTTAGCTCCCGGAACGATGGCCAGTTAGCCCGCACCAGCCTAGTACTACTAACGTTAGCTCCCGGAACGATGGCCAGTTAGCCAGCACCAGCCCACTACTACTAACGTTAGCTCCCGGAACGATGGCCAGTTAGCCAGCACCAGCCTACTACTACTAACGTTAGCTCCCGGAACGATGGCCAGTTAGCCAGCACCAGCCTACTACTACTAACGTTATCTCCCGGAACAATGGCCAGTTAGCCAGCACCAGCCTACTACTACTAACGTTAGCTCCCGGAACGATGGCAAGTTAGCACGCACCAGCCTAGTACTACTAACGTTAGCTCCCGGAACGATGGCCAGTTAGCCAGAACCAGCCTAGTACTAGTAACGTTAGCTCCCGGAACAATGGCCAGTTAGCCAGCACCAGCCTAGTACTAGTAACGTTAGCTCCCGGAACGATGGCCAGTTAGCCAGCACCAGCCTAGTACTAGTAACGTTTGCTCCCGGAACGATGGCCAGTTAGCCAGCACCAGCCAGGTACCAACGCTAGCTCACAGAACAATAGCCACGTAACCCTCTGCTGGCGCGTGCTGTGCACTACAATCAACTCCGTGTCAGTGTAATAGTAGTCTGTGACGTCACGGTATTGAGAATCATACCGGCGGGATTTCGAAATATCCTGGTATACCGTAATACCGTCATACCGTCAACGCCTAAATCAGTTATGTAACTGGGATGTAAATTCTGGTTACTCCCTAGACAATGAATGGGGCTCTGACTTAATGAGGCCATACAGTACAATGTTTGTGTGAGCTCTTACACCCAAATTAGGTTTTAATTCTAGTTCAGAGTAGATGCAATTAATAATTAAGTCCTAAATGGACTTTTACAAATTACAAAGGAAAATGTTATCATACACCCCAAAATAATTATTTTTACAACCATATAATTAATAATCAGATGTTCTGTTAAATACAATTATAGCCTATAAACTTATATTACATAGTAAATGGTTGATTGAGTAAGTGATTTCCATACAATGTACAAAGTAAGCTATTTAATATTCAAATTGTGTAATATTATATGTAATCAACCAGAGTAGATATTTCATATCTCATTCTTTTTTTAGATCAATGAATACAATTGACAAAGCAATTTGAAATGTAACTCAGAATGGATCATTTAACATGCATATGTATTTACTGTATGTTACTACACATTATATCACATAGACAACTATTGGGATTAATAATGGAGGTAACCCACTTCCACTGTCTGAGTTATTATCTTGTCATGGCTGAACACTGTAGGTAAGCTTCAATTCTAGGGGACCAATCTCACCCAAAATCACAGGGGATAACTTTGGGGACCGGCCGGAACAAGTATGATTTATGTGTAACCATATGGATGTCACAGAATAATACAGCATATAAAAAGAGAAAACAGGTGAGACATCTATACTTCTACTCCAAGTCAATCTCATGTACAAACATATATTTGTCTACTTTTTATGATACTATAGTATAGCTATACTATTAGACAGGCCTTGCCAGCTACAGCTAACGTGTAGACATGAGACGTTTGACGTAAAAACATTTAAAGGAGCTCAAATGCCATTTCCAGAAATACATTGGAACGTATTAGTATAAATATAATGCTTTTACAACTTGGATAAGTAATGTATCATCATTTGTAGGAATATGCTCTCAACGGGCTGTATTGGAATACATAAAGAAATATGAATCCGCCATATGATTTTTTTTGCTAAATGTGTTAACGTACTGTATACTGACTATGCACATTCCTGCTTATTTTGTTATTAAAATAACAATTTCCTGGGCTTTTAGCCCCCTGGTACCCTACCATTTAAAGAAAGAGGTCAAACCATTATGGTCAACTCAAGTTGTGCCATAGCAGTTAATATTACTTCAAAGTGGTGGAATTCTGCAAACTGGGGCTGAAAAACAGAGTCATCACCGCTGCACTGGGACGCCTCCATATGCCTCTCCCCATCCCTGCACAGCCAGACTTTCTAATTTTCTCATCACGTAATAATCCACCCAGGGAGAATTTCAAGACATTGAAATAGAAATTCTTAGCATAATAGATGAATAATGCAATGATTACTTGCAGGCATTTTCATGCATAAGTAGATGCCAATTACTTTCCCTGAACATTTAACACTCTCGTCCAGTGTCTTGTATCTGACAATTATCTTTCTGCAGCACCAATTTACATATGATATGAAATCATGATGCACGCGCTAGAATGGGAAGCTGCTGTATTTCATATAACTTGATGAAAAACATCTATTTCACTCTTTTCCACCCCCTGTGCAATTTTACCGTATTGAGGCCCCAAAGCATATATGTAATTATGAAAAGTAAATCGTGCCTATGTATTTGTTCTCTCTCCTTTTTCTTGCTTGAGATGAAGCTTGTCAGACAATGCACTCAGGTCTCTCCTCTGGCATGAACATTTTAAATCAATTTCACAGTTGACGTGTGACATGAAACTGTCTGGACTGAGCTACCGTTGTCTGGGGATAAAGGCACATTTAATTTCACAACAACTAGGCCCAAGCTGTTGAGACTCTCCTGCATTAAACCTGTCTAACGGCGATGAACCAAAAAAAAAGGAGCAATTATGTTCTGGCTATAAGGCAGTGTTTGCCTTAACCATATCCCCTCTGCCTCCTAAATATGGGTCAATGGGTCATGGAAATACAAACGAAGGAACATTCAGCTTGTGTATGTTGTGATACCTTTCGTCCGCCTGATGCACATTGTATACAGTAGATGTGACTTACTCGCTCATCTGGGGAACTCGATCTCACAAATATGGCTTCAGAAAACATCCCTTGAATCTCCCATGGGCCATGGCTGTCAACTCCAATTCAATCTGGGATTTGAATGGAACTTCTAATGCAATTCCGCCTGAACCTGGCTTTTAGTAGTGCTGTGTTCCTATAGCTGAAGTGATTGTTGTGCTGCAATCATGGTGGATTGTGCTCTGCTGCCTATTCTCTCTCTCTCTCTTGCTCTGTTTTCTTCTTTTGAAAAAGTGCACGTCGCCAAACATCAATAGCTTACCACAGTTGCACCAGATAAAGCAGTCTTTGATGAAAAGAGGTACCTTACATTTTCCCTGAGAGATAATTTATAACAACCACAAATCCAGAGACCTTTTAAATGTTCCACCAAACAAGCTGCTTGCACGAGAGAAAGCATCCTTAACACACAATAACTCTAAATGTTTTATGTTTATAAGCCTTTAATACTCAAACGTTTTTTTGCCTTTGCTTAGTTTTACACTCAAAGCTGTGAAGAGCAGCACAATGCATGCACAGTGAAGTCGGCTACACTCGCAGTATAGCGTGGGCGTAACTACTATTCTGATATTCAGCACAATGCACCAACACTAGGGGTGTAACGGTACACAAAAACCACGGCCCAGTACGTACCTCGGTTTTGAAGTCACGGTTCACGGTTAATTTCGGTACAGTGGGGGAAAGTTTGCAGAACGTGGCTTTCCATGTTCCACTTGGAGGTGATGTAGTGTGCAGTTACTGTTAAGTAGGGCTGTTAACGAATATTCTATATATATTCAAATTAATAATCGACTTTAATTATTTCAACTTCTCGCGTGTCCCGGGTCTAAAAATATCAAGCCGGATGCTCTTTCCCGGTTATATGATGGATCAGAAGAGGACCGTCCTCCTGAGCCCATTGTTCCTGCAGGACAGATCCTAGCTCCTGTGACATGGAGCATTGACTCTGCTGTGCGGAGGGCACAACGTTTGGAACCAGATCCGGGTGGGGTGCCCCCGGGTCGGTTATTTGTACCAAACATCATTCGTTCTCGGGTGTTGAAGTGGGGCCACTCCTCTCGGCTGACAGGACATCCCGCAGTGCACAGAACTCGTGACTTCTTGGCCAGAAGGTTCGGGTGGCCTGGTATGATGAAGGACATTCGGGAATTTGTGGCAGCCTGCCCTGTTTGTGCACGGAACAAAGTTTCTCAACAGTCACCACCAGGGCTGCTTCAGCCTTTGCCCATTCCTAGTCGTCCGTGGAGCCACATCGCCATGGATTTTGTGACTGGTCTGCCTCCTTCTGGTGGTCACAGCGTCATCATGGTGGTGGTGGATAGGTTCTCCAAAGCAGCTCACTTCATTCCGCTGGTCAAACTGCCATCTGCTCAGGAGACCGCTCAACTGGTGGTTGACCATGTCTTCCGAATTCATGGCATCTGCCAGGACGTGGTGTCGGACCGTGGACCCCAGTTTACTGCTTGGTTTTGGAAGGCATTCTGTGCTATACTGGGTGCGACGGTTAGCCTGTCATCAGGGTTCCACCCGGAGAGCAATGGGCAAACAGAGCGCACCAACCAGTCTATGGAGAGTACGCTTCGCTGCTTGGCCTCCTCCAATCCGACCACTTGGAGTCACCAACTGGCATGGGCAGAATATGCACATAATTCATTGTGCAATGCATCCACTGGTCTCTCCCCATTTGAGGTTCAGTTTGGGTATCAGCCTCCACTGTTTACTGAACAGGAGAGGGACGTGGGGGTGCCATCTGCCGAGGCGTTTATCCGTCGGTCTCGGGCAACATGGAAGAGGGTGAGTTTGGCTCTTGTGCGTGCTGCGGCCCGGCACAAGCGGTCGGCGGATGTAGACCGTCGCCCTGCGCCTTCCTACCATGTGGGCCAACATGTGTGGCTTTCCACACGCGACCTTCCATTTCGGGGGGAGTCGCGCAAACTCGCTCCCCGTTTTGTGGGCCCTTTCACTATTGTTCGCAAGATAAACCCAGTCACGATGCGTCTTCGGTTACCCTCGTCGATGAGGGTACACCCTACATTTCACGTATCCCGCCTTAAGCCGGTTCGGATGAGCAGGTTGGTTCCTGCAGAGAGACCTCCACCTCCCCCTCGATTCGTTGATGGCCAACCTGTGTATACTAGTGTACGGCGTATCCTGTCCAGTAGACGGGTTTGTAGGGGTATACAGTACCTGGTGGACTGGCATGGTTATGGGCCAGAGGAACGCACGTGGGGTCCGGCCAGGGACATCTTGGACCCTGAGCTTGTTCGGGAGTTTCGGAGACGTGTCTCGGAGGGTCCGTCTGGAGCCGCCCCCTAGAGGGGGGGTCCTGTCATGGTTTTTGCCTTATTTCACCTTTCTGTGAGGGACAGCTGTCTATTTTTGCTTTATTTCACCTCTATGTGAGGGATAGCTGTCAATCCCTGTTCCCTGTGGTTAATTGCATCATGGGTCGGCAGGTGTGTGGGCTTGATTACAGCTGATACAGTGCAGCTGTGCCTATGGCCATGTGGATTCTATTTAAGTTTGGAGATCGCAGTGTCAACTGCTTTTTCATTTCCTAGTGTTGGCTGTCCTTTTGGTCACGTTCATTATATTGAAGTGTAGTCTGATTTCTTATTCAGAATTGAGCTTTATGGTAGTCATTCTTATTTTAGGCTACTCACGTGATTCTACACATAAACTCCTTTAGTGGAAGTTTATTGTTTTACTTTTTCCAATATAAACTCCTTTTATTAGGAGGTGTCCTTTTGGCTTATTTACTTTTATACTATACCTCTTTATTGAGAGTAGTCCTGTTTTTTGGGACTTGATTTATTTTCTTAATTACTCACTTTGAGATTTCCACCTGTAAACGTTGTTTTCTGTTGTTTAATTTTTCCCCTCTCCTAAAATACCTGCGTAAGCAGTCTAGTGGTTGTCCGTTTTACGGATAACTTTAAGAGTCCCTGTTATCTGCTCATGACCCACACACACACATACACACAGCCCTCACATTATAGTCATGACTCAATGAGGAATCAGCATTACATACACACACACGCATGCACGGCATGTACAGTATCATCATTAAAACCCTTAGGAGTCTAACCTAAAGAGCTCCTCCTCCTGAGAATTTTCCCCTTTTTTTTGTTACATAATATAAAATTACAGATTCATACCTTCAAAATAAGCCATCAATTGTCAAATTTGAGATAGTTTTCAATCAATGTCCTATCAAACATTCTGGTACAGTCATTACCAATTTGCAGCAGGAGCCTCTGAAGAGAATTCAGTGAATTCAGCTAATGATAAGGGAACTACACTCCTTCCCAGAATGCAATGTGATGTCAATGTTAATTTCAATGACTAATTCACACCATGAAACAAAGGCCCAGCAGGGAACAATTACAGCTGAATGGGGGTATAGTGTGACTGATCAATACAGGCAACACACACTTTGATTTGATGCCATGCATATACACGCACTAGATAGACAGAGGTTTAGATATTTAGATATATATATATAATAGTAATATAATAGAAAGAGAGAGAAAGAAAGAAAGAAAGAAAGAAAGAAAGAAAGAAAGAAAGAAAGAAAGAAAGAAAGAAAGAAAGAAAGAAAGAAAGAAAGAAAGAAAGAAAGAAAGAAAGAAAGAAAAAAAGAAAGAAAGAAAGAAAGAAAGAAAGAAAGATACAGAGAGAGAGACATTTATAATAATAATAATTATTATTATTATTAAATAGAATCATTTTCTATAGGCTTGCCGTGGTAGTCAGTGATACTGGTGTATACACACACTAGATAGACAGAGGTTTAGACATTTAGATATATATATATATAGATATATAATAGTATAGTAATAGAGAGAGAGAGAGAGAGAGAGAGAGAGAGAGAGAGAGAGAGAGAGAGAGAGAGAGAGAGAGAGAGAGAGAGAGAGAGAGAGAGAGAGAGAAAGAAAGAAAGAAAGAGATAGTTTTTTACACACACACACACACACACACTAATAACATGATCATAACCAAACCAATTTCAAATGTATCATCAAGTACAAAATAGATTTGATCGTAATATTTATGAGAATGCATGTTTTTTCACACTACAGGAGGAGTATGTCACAGTATGATATCATAATCGAACATTCTAGAACATTTGTGTTCTATATATGCAACAATTCTCTGAGCATTTCCTGGCATTTTTTCAGACTACAACATCAATCCAGACTGGTTTGACCCTGACAGCACGTGTGGCCGAAATTCCTTCTGTAATGTACTGATTTCTTTTGATTTCTCTGTTTGAGAGAGAGAGAGAGAGAGAGAGTGTGTGTGTGTGTGTGTGTGTGTGTGTGTGTGTGTGTGTGTGTGTGTGTGTGTGTGTGTGTGTGTGTGTGTGTGTGTGTGTGTGTGTGTGTGTGTGTGTGTGTGTGTGTGTGTGTGTGTGTGTGCAGGGGAGTAGCTGGGGGGGGGGGGGGGGGGTTAGGATGATTCCAAGGGCCCAGCAAATGCCCCAAATTTTTTTATAGATTGGGGGCCCCACATCGCCTGCCTCACCTGCTGCATCTTAATAACCCAATCGCGCGACATAGTGGAATAGACTAAGAATAGAAGATTAACAAATTCCATATAAATCTATAGTTCATTAACGATGCAGCAGCTGATACTGTATCATGTACACACACACACACACACGTGCGCGTGCCAGCAATTTGCAACTCCAAATTATAATAATAATCGTTTAGATTATACAATCAACCATCAGTCAACCATCAGATCTTCCTCGCGGCCCTCGCAGGAATGGGAGTTGCTGGCCCTGAGCTGACATGGCTGGCATCATACATCAATGACCGCTCCTACGGAGAGGCGCTCCTATGGAGAGGGACCCTGTCGGCCACCCGCACCCTGCGGATGGGTGTCCCCCAGGGCTCAGTCCTAGGACCCCTTCTCTTCTCCCTCTACACTAAATCACTGGGTAACATTATCACATATCATGGCTTCTCGTATCATTGTCATGCCGATGATACTCAACTCTTCCTCTCCTTCCCTCCCTCAGATATCCACGTCTCTGAGCGGATCTCGGCCTGTCTGTCTGACATCTCCGCCTGGATGACGACCAACCACCTCAAACTGAACCTAAGCAAAACAGAATTGCTCCACCTGCAGGCCAAATCCTCCCCCCTGACCGACCTTTCCATCGCAGTCGAGAATGCAGCTGTGACAGCGTCCCCGACCGCCAAGAACCTTGGTGTTGTCCTCGACGAACAATTGAACTTCTCTGCTCACATCACAGTGACAACCAGAACCTGCAGATTCCTCCTGAGCAACGTCAGAAGGATCCGCCCCTTCCTGACAAAAGAAGCCACCCAACTCCTCGTCCAATCAAGACATCTCCCGCCTCGACTACTGCAACACACTGCTTGCTGGCCTCCCCGGCCACTGCCACCAAGCCTCTTCAACTCATTCAGAACGCAGCGGCTCGCCTGATCTCAAACCTACCGAAGTCGGCCCATGTCACCCCACTTCTTAGGGACCTGCACTGGCTCCCCATTGCTGCACGAATCCGCTTCAAGGCCCTCGACCTGGCATACCGTGCGGCAAAGGGAACCGCTCCTGCCTACCTCTGTCAATGGTCTCTAACTACGCACCCTCAAGACCCCTACGCTCTGCATCTTCTGGCCGCCTCAGACCTACTCCTATCCGAGCTCCGGGAGGGTCATCAAAAAGAAGTCGCCTATTCTCAGTCCTTGCCCCACAATGGTGGAATGAACTACCCACCCCAGTTAGGACAGCCGAAACCCGTCCAATATTTCGCTGTCGACTAAAGACGCACTTCTTCAACCATTATCTGAAAAATAAAAATAAATAAAAAATAAATTTCAAATATAACCCTAACTAACCTTACTGTCATGCACTTGTGTCCTAATAAACTAACCTACACTGTAGCACTCAACACTTTGATGAACATTGTTACTCAGCTGATAGAGTTGTACCCTTCCTGATGACTTGTCGTACAGAACTTGTAAGTCGTTTTGGATAAAAGCGTCAGCTAAATGACTAAATGTAATACACCCGTCGATTGTCAGTGAGTTGCTTCCAGTCAACATGCACAAAACAGATATTTTCTTCATCCGTACATTTCCGTTTTATACTGTTTTGAATATGAGTATAGTTTTGGTGATTCTTAGTAATCCCAGGAAATATATTTTTTATATTTATTTTTTATTTTTTATTTTTTCTTATGTTGTGGGACTTGTACAGCACTTTGGTAAACGTTGTTGTTTTTAAATGTGCTCTATAAATAAAGTGGATTGGATTAATGTAGCCCCTTTTGTGACTGTGACACAACCTTTCACTCGGCTATGTGATTTAATTCAAGGTGGATCGCTGTTGTCGTTTGAACAACTTCAGATTTCGTGGGAACTACCAATCCCCCAAATCAAGAATGTTTAAGATGAATGAAGTAAGATTTTGATTATTTGAAATATGGCCTGTGTAGACTAAACTATGCACAGAATTATGTCAGTCTACAAGGTCCGGATTCTACATGGTCCGGCAATGTAGACCTTGTAGACTCCACTAGAGACCAATTATCAGTGAATGTTCATGGATTTTTAAGAAGGGCTACTTCCACAAAAAAACAAAGAACTCACCAAAACATCTCAGTAGCATCTTATCTAAATGTTCTATTTCATATATGGAGATTCATATTTATTTATGTATTGCATGCATTTCTACATTTTATTTCCTATTTTGTTTATTCATCCCAGTATCTTTCTTCCTTATGTGTGGAATTCTACAAGGCATGTAGGTGTATATGTGTTTGAGGATGATATCCTTCAAACAGGCAATAGTGATGATATAATTTGGGCAGTGCTGAGCTGGGTTACTTTCCTCCAGTGTATTTGTCCCCCGGCCCCACCCAATGGCCCCATGCACACACACACACACACACACACACACACACACACACACACACACACACACACACACACACACACACACACACACACACACACACACACACACACACACACACACACACACACACAATCGAAGTAATTTTTTTTTTGAAAAAAATGTTTTTGAAAAAAAAAGATTACTTCGATGTTTTTTTAATGTTTGAAGCTTGTGCCATCGAACGAAGCTTCGAAGTATTTAAGCCAGCCCTACTAAACACCTTGTCATTTTTCACCTGATCATCTAATCATCCTGAAACGATGCTAGATTATCGTTATTATCCTTCCTCATGCAAGAATGAAAAGGGCCCTGGAGCGCGTGCCTCCCCCACCAGCCAACGGTAAAAAGCCACACACAGTCCACACAGATAGCTTCAATCGCGGGAGATCAACGCAAGATTGGATACATAGTGTTCTTACCTTGCCTCTGATGTAATGCAAAAAAAAAATCCAATTATCAGATCGCCATTTGAAGTACTGGGCGGGGAGGTCCGTGCCATGTTCAACAGCATTGCATATGGAGGGGGGGGGCAGCCTTGCAGATGTATTGTTGAAACAGGTTACTTCGCCGGAGTATTTAAACCCTGCCCGCATGGCTCAGCTCGGCCCAGATAACAAACCACAGCGTTTCTAATGTAGTGCAGTTGCTGCCACAATGTGTTAGGGGGCGGTATTGACCGTCTGCAATCGCAGACACACTCAGAACAGTATGCACAAGGTGCCTCGATGAATTATGAATGGCAATAGCGAATAAAATAAATAATGAGTTAAACACGTATATATACGTGGTTGGCTGTCAAGCGTCGGCTCACAATCACGTATATATACGTGGTTGGCCAGGAATGTGTTAATTATCATTATAATTATTTAATTCCACAGATGTCTCTAGTATCGGCAATCCCCAATGACTTGTCCCAGAGAAAGCTGTTGAAACCATGGGCGCACACCGGTCTGTCCGACTTACGACTGCCTTTTCGCGTACGTAAATCCTACAAATGATTTACAATACGAAGCCGTTCGAGAATGCCGAATAAGTAGCCTACGTAAATCCAGTTACGAAGGAATTCCTTGGTAAGTTTTACGTATGTCCATTTGAGAATGAGGACCAATGTGAGAAAGTCATTCCTCATTTCAAAGTGTTGGTAGCAACGGTGTATAAAATGATCAAAAGAGGGCAATATTCAGAAGTATGCTACAGTTACACAGTACCACTAGCGCTGTATGTCTGTCTGAACCCCCCGTCCTATCACATGCACCTATTTGACCAATAGTTAAGACACTGAGCTGGTGGTAGGCAGGACGATGCACCTGATTCACATCTAGGGCAACCGGCTAAGCCTCTAACCTCCAAGTGTTGTTCGGAGAGAGAGAACACAAGAGGACAAGTTAACGCAACGAGAGGTGAGGATGGAGGGGGAGAGCAACTGAAGTGAATAATTTGGAATTGGATGACGGATGTGACTTGATTACTGGATATCAACCCCTGCTGGTGCATTACTCTGATTTGGATGAGAACCCCTCTGGTGGCCGCTGGCCGGATTATCAATTTGGAGTAGGCAAGATCTTATTTGATTCTATTGTTTCGGTAGAGGCCTGCTGACTGACGGTTGTCCTGTTTTAAGATTGAGGGTGTTTTCTTTCTGCCTGTTTATTTGCCATTTCACAAACTCCTTAATAACATCTTAATTTTTACATCCTTCTTCTGTTACAGCATAGAGGAGTGAATTTATTTGTTCTTGGCTCCTTGGCCTAGTAGCAGCATCAACATAAATACTAAAAGAAAAAAACAGAAGAAAGAAATAATAATTAGCAGCATAGCAATAAAGTAAAAAAAAATATATATATATTTAGTAACATTTGAGATCGACATAAGACAAAGTATCTGATGTGGCAAATCACAACTTAATTAACACTTTGAGTGCCAGCGACGTGTTAGGTCGTTATTTCATGCCCCCCCTGTTAAGTGCAAACGACGCAATTTTTTTTATTTTTTTTTTATTAGCGATCTGAATTCATATTTCATCAACCGATTCTCCCGTTGGTACAGCAGGCCCTCTAAGAGCTCCGATGGGAAAATATTGCCCCCTATCGTCTATCCCTGTGTAACTGCAGGCCATTCGATTACACTACACTGGTGGATCTGTGGGGGGGGGAGCCTACTGGCTCCACTATGCTGGCGAGGGATCTGATGAAGAGGGAAGTGACCGCGAGATGGAAAGCAGCCTGGAATATATATTTACAGCAGCCAATAATCAATCAATAAACGTGATCGATATTTGGAATGGTGATCAGGAATTGGAATAATCTTTTTGGAGAACATCTGATCTAAGGTAAGGAATCTATGTTACCAGTCTTGGGGTAATCGGAGCTGTTTTGACCTATATCTCAGCGTGTCCCGTATGTGTATATGTGTGTGTGTGTGCTGTTGAGGAAATAAGATAATCGATTTCTCAGCTCGCTTCTATAGCGTGCATAAGTACACATATACTATCGATAATCTAGCGTTTATTTGAAAACGATTCATAAATAGGCTGAGAAATGACAACGTGTCTAGTCTAGTGTATCCGAGAATATTCCAATAAATACAGTTTATGACGGAATCTTTCTATTTTCCTGAAATTTTCGAGAAAACGATAGCTTTTCGAAATGCTATAAAAAGGATATGAACCGATTAAAAAACAATCCGTTTCGACAATGTTGACTGCAAACAAGTCATTGATAAGCGATGGGCAGATTAGACACATAGCCATAATTTAAATTATATTATATATTATATTATGCGTTTTTAACGCTATCATTGAAGTGGATGATGGCACTCAAGGACATTAATCAACGTTAATGGCCGGCACTGAAAGTGTTAAGATGGTGGCAGAGGATGAGTGACAGGCTGAGATGAGATTTTGGCATATTTGAAAATGACTAATTCACACAAGCAACCATAGGGAAAGATGTGGGGAGAGGAGAATACAGTGAGTCTTCATCATTATGAACATTATATGCATGGTTGTACCATATTGGTCCAAATATAAGACTACCCTGCAAACAACCTTTCTTTAATTATTATTTTTTAAATACTTTTTTGAAGACCAAATCATGTTTTATAAAGAAAAACATTGAATAAAACAATAGGCTGTTGATTTTTGGGCTTGCCATCTTCTAACATTACACTATACCATTATATTTCTTCGCTGCTCTTCTGCTGTTTGATGACTCTGCTTCATTGATCACTATTATCTTAAAATTGGCATCGTAACTCTTCCTGTGTTGTTTGTTACTTGCCCAATCTTTGAGCAACTTTGTTCAAGCTGGTCGCTGTGTCTCTCCATCTCTCCATGCGTCTGTATGTATGTGTGTGTGTTTGCACCTGTCACTGCAGGCTGCATGTGTGTGTGAGAGATATGGTGGCTCGCTTGGGGAACACTTGTGTGCCACAATCTGTTGTTGTGAATGTATGATGACAAGTCTAGACCCAGAAAATAAGACAACACCCCTTTTTCAGATTATTTTCTAGGCAAAAATATTTGGCACAATACGGTATAGCACAACTATATTTGGCTTCAATTATTGCTTGGTAGTGATACAAACAAAGTCCTATTTTATCACACAACCATAGAGTCTGGAGCCACAACATCGTCATTATGCCGTGCATGGTGCTGCCGCTACCACCAATGCCACTATATCCATATGAAACACATTATATTTATTGAATGATCTTGAGAAATGATCTTAAAATCACCATCTTATTCTAATACAGGTATATCAATATCTCATCTCTATCCTCACAGTGCTTCCGGTTTTCAAAGGCCTGTCGTTTTTATCACTTCAACAGACCACAGTTGAACATCGATACTGTCATATATGTTTGTGTTGGCTATAGGTCTTAATTTTAAATTTACCAATTAGGATACATCTATAAATCTATACAATCTACTGTAGATAAAAATTAGGGCTGTCAATCGATTCATATTTAATCTTGATTCATCGCCTGATTGTCCATAGTTAACTGTGATTAATCACTTATTATTAATCACATCTTTTTTATCTGTTCAAAGTGTTTAATTTATGTTTTGTCAACATGGGAGTGGACAGATATGCTTGCTTTATGCAAATGTATGTTTACATGACATGGTACAAATATTGTCCAGAAAAACAATAGCTATTGCATTTAGCATTAAATAAATATGCTGGAATAACATGCCAAAGCTCAAAATAATGGTTGAAGAGCACTTCAATAAGTGTCCCTGAACCATTGACCCATCCCGCCCTGATGAGCTCAATAACTTGTAGGCCTATGCCCGATTTGACATGGACAACCAGCAGGTGCCTGCTAACCTCCAACCCCTCACTCTCCCCCACCGACATGTGTGTTGCATTGAGCAGGACTAATGCACGTAAGGCAGCTGACCCTGATGGCATCTCTGGTTGTGTGCTCAGGAACTGCACTGAGCAGCTAACCAAGGTCTTAATTGACATCTTCAACATGTCACAAACCCAGCCAGTTGTCGTGTTTCAAAACCACCGCCATTGTGCCCGTGCCGAAACACTCCTCTGCCACGAGCCTCAATGACTTAGACCCTGTTGCACTCACCCCAATCATTATGAAGTGTTTCAAGAGGCTGGTCGTGGCTCACCTCAAAGCTGGCTAAACATCAATTTGCCTACAGTGAGAACAGAAGCACATAGTATGCCATATCCTATCTGGATGTGAGAATGCATCATTCAACACCATCATCCCCTCCAAACTCATCTCCAAACTTGGTGACATCATGGAAACCAAGGACCTCAACATTAACCCCTCTGTCTGCAACTGGATACTTGACTTCTGAATGATATCACTGGTTTTCATATGGTTATAACAACATGTAATGTAAATATCTATATAGATATTAGTTTAAAGGTTTAACACTAGCACAGCCATGGAGAAAATGCCACTAATTCCCACCAGGAACGGGCCAAACGACCGACAGCTTATATGAGAAAAATAAACAGTGTAAACTATATAATTACCTCTGAATATAAAAATATGAGGTTTACCACAATGAAATGTAGGTTTGAGTGGGAAAAAAGGGGCATCTAGGCAGTCAAATAGCACATGGCAGCCAAGTATTAGTAGAAAGCTTCCAGGCAGGCACCCTAAAGAATGCTGGATAATGGTACCGTTCAGGCAGCCAAGTATTAGTAGACAGCTCCCAGGCAACCTAAAGAATGCTGGATAATGGTTGTTAGTTACCTTCCAGGCAGCAAATAAGTACAGGACAGTCTGCTAGGCAGAAAAATAACACAACAAGCCTCATAGGCACCAACATGTGTATAGATACCATCAAGGCAGCCAAAACAATTATAGATATATGCCAGATTCCTGCCATCAGAAATACAATAAAAGGGCTGTCTGCTAGGCAGCCAAATGGCACTTTGAGCCTTTCAGTAGTACCACTTCAAGGAAGCCTAAACAATGATACCTCCTGTATGGTGCCTGCCAAGCAGCAGGCCAATAAAGGGGCATTTTACATTTACATTTAGAGTAGTAATTTAGCTGACGCTTTTGTCAAAAGTGACTTACAAGTTCTGTACAACAGGTCAGCAGGAAGGGTACAACTCTGGCAGCTAAGTCAACTCTGACAGCTTCGACACTGTCAATCACTCCATTCTGATTGACAAGCTAAAAGCAATTGGTTTTGATAGTCTATCAGTGAGCTGGATGCAATCCTACCTTGAGGGGAGGGAACAGATGGTGGAGGTAAATGGTACCATACCCCCCCCCCTCACAGTGAGCTGTGGTGTTCCACAAGGAAACATACTAGGACTGCTACTGTTCCTAATTTATGCAAATGACATGTCGCCAGCTTGTGACTGCAACTTGTTCTTGTTCGCAGACGACTCAGCCCTGCTGGTCTCTGACAAGAACAAGTTACAGGTTGAAAAAACCCTCAGCTCAGAACTCGGCAGAATCTGCACCTGGCTCGCTGATAACAAACTATCATTACACCTGGTTAAACAGAGTCCATTCTCTTCGGATCAAATAACAAACTCAGCAAGACCGACGGCTTCTCAGTTACAGTGGGTGACAATATTGTCACAGGGAAAGATGAAATTACATACCTAGGTTCCATCCTAGAGGCAAATCTTTCCTGTGACAAAATGGCATCCAAGGTAATAAAAAAAGTCAACCAACGAACTCGATTCTTGTACCGGATCTCCTCTCTGGTAAACAAGAATACCCTGAAGACTCTGGCAGGAGCACTCATTCAAGGGTACTATGACTATGCTTGCACCTCATGGTACCAAAGCACCTCAAAGGCGCTAAAAACAAAATTACAAACATCTCAAAACAAACTGGTCAGACTACTGCTTGACCTTACTCCTAGAACCCACCTCACCCCTGCCCACTTTGACAACCTAGGATGGCTTAGAGTAGATGACAGAGTACAGCAACTTGCAATGGGCCTGATAAGATACACTACACGACCAAGGTACCCATGTACATGTCAAAATACTTCCCAAAGGTCAGTGAATACCACGATCACAACACCAGAGGGAGCTCCACAAACCATGTTAAACCCAGATTCGGCTCAAACAAGGGACTAAACATGTTTCGCAATTATGCCACATCAATGTGGAACCCCTACCCAAAGCTGTAAAGGAATGTGAATCACTACCCACTTTCAAAACCACTCTAAAAGAACACCTACGGGAGACTGCAATTCGAAACTGGCCCCTGTGAATGTCCTAACCCAACCCCCTCCAATGTACAGTAAATTACCAAGTATGGTGTTGTCAATATTCCAATCTACAGTTGTACAGTGTCCCCCACCCACCCCTCCTTAAAGGACCTTAAAGTCAATTCTAAATGTTACAGGAAGCCAGTGTGTAAAGTAGCTAAGACTGGACTAATGTGCTCTCTCCTTTTGGTTCTAGTTAGCAGTCGGGCTGCAGAGTTTTGGATTAGCTGTATGACATATATGTTATGATGAATTGAAAATGGGGGACCCTGATGTAAACAAGACGAAAGTCTTTCTCTGGTCTGCATCCCCTTAACAATTGTATGTATTGAGCTGTACTGTACTGTACCCATTCTGCAATCTGTTAATAAAGTTTGCAATCAATCAATCAATCAATCAATCAATCAATCAATCAATCAATCAATCAATCAATTAAATTAAATCAATCAATCAAGTAACATTGTTTGTCAAACAGTCTTGAACTTGGATGCTACAGTCTTGCGTGCATAGTAGTAAAGACAGATAGTAGGTAGTAATATAGGCAAGGAAGATTACTTGGTAGCAAAGTGCATGATAATAAAAGACAGTACAAAGGTGGCGGCTACGTGGCATAGTGGGCAAGACGCTCGCCACGAATGCGGAGACGCTGGGCTCGCCTGTTCGAGCCCAGCGCTCCACATTGCTTTCAGTTTAGCTGGTCGTTCATACTAATACACATTGGCCGTATTATGGGGTGGGAACCTGATGGGTGGGGATCGGGCGTTGTGGACAGCGACTCCTACAGGTCGGTTGGTGCGCCTGCGCAGTAGAATCAGGAAGTGTCGGGGGCAGCGTGAGCCTCCCACGCGTTACTCCTCGACACTGAGAGATCGAGCTGCGCAGGTGAAAAGATGCGACTGCTGTTACCTCAAGTACCGGAGGGGACTTGTGCTATGTATGACTTAGTCCACATTGCAGCTGGCTTGTGGGAGGCAAGAAACAGCGTTCGTGACAGGGGAGGGTTGAATTGGATGATACGAAATTGGGATGGGAGAAAAATATAGAAAATGGGAGAAAAAGTGAAAAAAAAAAAAAGACAGTACAAAGGTTAGTATATATTAGGGGTGTAAAGGTACTGGTACACGTATCCGTACCAAACCGTTTCAGTACTGGACCTTAGGTTCAGTACGGCTGTGTACCGAACGAATACAATGGTAGGCCTATGTCAGGGGTCAGCAACCTTTTTGACATGAAGTGACTGTTTGAAATATAGTTGTAACTAGTGTGCCTATCAACAATATTTCATGCATCGTAATATTTTTTTTCTCATAATCAGGTATTTTTAATGATAATTTTTACATTATTACATCATTATTGTTATTGTTATTATTAACAATATTATTATGATGGTTGTATCAACCCTAAATCTTAGTTGGGGGGGGGGTGCAATGCAGACAAACAGTTTTGCTTTACTGAGCTCCGTTATCTGGGGGCTGTAGTTGGTCACTTTAAGCTGCACACCGGACCATCTTTTAATCCAGCTGTCAAGTCAAGTCAAGTCAAGTCAAGAGTTTTATTTGTCACGGCATACAAGTATACAATGAAATGCGGGTGGTCTTGCCCGCAACGATGTGCAATAACATATAATAGAATAAATAGAACAACATTGTGCAATAAACAAGTAACATTGTGCAATAAACAAGTAACAAAGTAGGGCATATCGGTATATGTACATAAGTTATTTACAGAGCATGGAGGACATGCTAGGTCCTTTGGTAGTGCAATACACTGTTAGCTAGGCACTGGGTCTTTCTGTACATGCTAATTTATACAATCTCTGGTTATACTATACTATTTTTAAAGTGACCTTTCCTTAGTGGCCATAAGTGTGGGTGTGTGCAGCATGAGTGTGTGCTTGCTCATGTTAAAGTGGCTGCTAGTGTGTGAGCGTGTACAGTGTGTGTGTCGTGTGTGTGCTCATGTGTGCTTGTGTGTGGAGAGTTCAGGGCTCTGATGGCCTGGGGGAAGAAGCTGAGCTGAAGTCTCTCTGTCCTAGTAGCTGGTGTTCGCAGGCGTCTGCCTGACCTCAGCAGCATGAACAGGCTGTTGTTGGGGTGGTGTGGGTCTTTCATTATTCTGCATGCTCTGGATTTGCACCTCTTGTTGTATAGAACCTGCAGGGGTGGTAGTGCAATACCCGTGGTACGCTCGGCTGTAGGGCCTTCTTGTCCTGTGCCGTGCTGTTTCCATACCAGGCAGTGATGTTTCCAGTCAAGATGCTCTCTACAGCTCCGGAGTAGAAGGACTGGAGTATCTTCCCAGATACTCAAGTTTCAAGTTTCTTTAATAGTTGTCATACAGAAGTACAGAATACTTTCATACAAAATGCGTCTTACTGTTACGCTCCAGAGACTGTGCTAGACAAGATAGTATCAAATAACATAGTATAGCATGTAATTTAGAAGAAGAAAATGAGGTCACAGTGTTCGGTATAGACATATGTACAATGTTCTGAGTTACCATATAATATACAATACTATACAATACTACTCTGAACTTCCTTAACTGTCTCAGGTGGTAGAGGCGTTGCTTCGCCTTTTTTACGACTGAGTCTATGTGTGTTGTCCATGTCAGATCCTCTGCTCAAGCTGTTTGCTGTTCTCTGATATTTTCTGACATTTCGTCGATGCGTCGCTCGACACTTCAAGCTGACATGGGGATATCTTTTATCCTTGATTTGATTGTCTCTTGTTTGGCAAGCCGTCAAACTAAACATCTGAGCTACAGAGAAAAGCCTCCTTGATATACTCAACTTACAAAAAAGAACCTGTGGGAGGATTTCAACAAGATAAATGCGACAACAGTGCAAAATATTTCACTATAATATTTCAAAGCAAAAAAAAAATATATATATATATATATATTTTTTTTTTTAATGCTGCCCCCTGTGCCAATGAAAATGCCCCCTGGCCTATGTTAACCACTAACGTCCGCCCACCGGGGGCTGTTTCTTTCACAATATAATATAATTATTATTATTTGGGATGTCCGATATTATCGGCCAATATTGGCATAAAAATGTGATATCGGAAAATATCGGTATCAGTTTAAAAAAATTAATTTTTTTTTAATAATTTTTTTTTTACATATATTTAACCTTTATTTACCCAGGCAAGCAAGTAAGAACAAATTATTATTTTATTTATTGTCAAAGTATGCATAATGTTGTGTTAATTACACGACAAGAGATATGTAATGTTAATTACCTGAAATTATTCCGTTTTTTTGGGGGGGGGGGAAACCCTGCATATATCGGTATCGGTTGATATCGGAAATTAAGAGTTGGACAATATCGGTATATTGGTATCGGTAAAAAAAAGCCAATATCGAACATCCCTAATTATTATTATTATAAAAAAAAAATTTTACAAGTCGATTATTAATTTCAATAGAATATTCGTTGACAGCTCTACAAGTACAATTAGTTACTGCACACTACATCACCCCTGAGTGGAACATGGAAAGCCAAACTTTCCCCCACTGTAGCGAAAACCCGTACCGAACCTTGACTTCAAAACCAAGGTACTGTACGTACCGTGGTTTTTGTGTACCGTTACACCCAGTGGCGGACTCAGGCTGTTTGAAGGGCAGGGGCGAAAATAAAAAAGGGCACCTACTGCACAACATGGGACCCCATCAGTAAGCAAAAAGCTATGATGCGTCATGTATGATGAAATAGTCTTCATCCTTGATTAAGATTAACATTAGAATAACATAGACAATCCAGATTAATAGTATAACCACACCTATGTGATAAAAACACACAGGGAACAATACACCTTTAACATTTTTATTTCATAAAACAGTTTAACAGTTAAAGTTAATTTGAGTGCCGTTGAGCTTCTTCCTTTCTCTCTCCTCCCCTTCTCTCCTCATGTCCTCTCCTCCTGTACTCCCCATCTCCTCTCATTCTCTCATCCTGTCCTATCCTCCCCTTATCTCCTCTTATACTCCCCTACTCTCCTTGTAACTGAGGGGTACAATTCCCTGACTGTATTGTTAGATATGATACTTACTACCACTACCTCTTGTACTTTAGACTCTGGCCACCCAGTACTAGGTATAAATAATTATGATAAACACTCCCACCTGATGAAACGGATCCAACACAAATGTACCAAGTCGAAAGTCTGCGTTTAATAATAATACATAGCAAAAGGTATGTACAACGATCACTTAATTACATTTATGATTTGAAATAGTATGCACTTTTATGGCAAATGAGTATTCGTAGGTAGATCAATATCGAATGTCCAATCTCTGATTGCGCAGGAAGCAAATATACAACCTGGAATATTTAGGGAACAATAGCAATGATACTTGAATGATTATATAGCTGGATACACTAGGGGAAGGTTCCGACTGCTTGTAGGACAGCTGGAGGGGGGGGGTAGAGTCTGGCTGTATCCCGTCTGGCCGAGGGTATCCTGGGAGAGCCCACAGTCGTGCGACCCGGTGCCCAGCGATCCTCGATCCACAGATGAAAGCAGTTGGACTCTCTGTGGCCGGCGTCCTCCGGTCCACGATGGAGAGACGTGAGGCGACCTCGTCGTGTAGAGCGTCTTCTCACCTGTCGTCCTCTCCGGTGGGGGTATTTCCAACACACCGCAGTGTTGGCCTTTATCCATAGAATAATCAAAGTACTCAAAGCATAATCCAAGCCGGGGAAGGCTAGCCGTCGTCGGTAGAATAATCCAATATACAGGTCCACTCGCTCTTTGGCCTGGAGCTCCTCGGGTGCAGCTTCACGTGGGGTCAACCACCCTGGATAAGCGTCCAGCTGATGCCCGAAACGATGGGGGTGCTGATTACTATAGAACTCTTACCGCACGAGGCACTACATATGAATAGACTATTATTAGCTTAATAGAATACGTCCAACTCGACGATATAGTGCCAAATATGACTATTCAAATATTAATATACACGATGTCTCAATGCCGATACTGGGCCGAATTGGCCTTACTGCCCACACGTGGTTCGCGGGGAGGCTTTTGCGTCTGTCACTCTGTTGGAGGGTAAGGAACTGGACTAAAAGGAAGCTCTACTTTAATAGCGCAGTATATATACGCACTATGAACAAATAGTACCATTAGTGGTGCGGTAGACATATTCCTACGCGGAACTAGGACTTGTCCATACATGTTGAGCGGTACGATTGAACTTGGTCTGAGGGGTATGGCGACCTGGCACCAAGGTCTCGTCCAATGGTAGAATGGAGACTATTATGGGATGTTCAGTAGACTAGAAGGGATATTCAATGCATATTGTACAAGGAATATACAAGGGATATCAGGGGATATACAAATACAATTAAATATATATATATAAATAAATATATATATTCGGTTTAATCTGATCCTTCAGAACAGCCGCCCCCTAATTGGTCCCAACCCAATTAGTTAAGCAGAGACAGATTAACCGCACTGTCTACCACTCAAGGGTTCGCTGTAAGGGTCAGTCAACTCACAAAGTCATAGGGTCATGGTCATCATCGATCGTGTCTGGGAGTCGGGGCAGTTCTATGAGCCTCGCCACAGGACGGGTGTAAATGCGCCCCTGGACGAGTACTTCAGCTGCTCGGACCTTGCCATCGGCACCGGTGATCACTTTGCTTACGCGGCCAGCCGGCCACATAGCTCTGGGTAGTGACTGGTCAATAATCATGACGACTGTTCCTTCCGTCAAATTGTCTCTCTCTTTTACCCACTTCTGGCGGGTCTGTAGAGACGGTAGGTAGTGCAGTAGGAAACGGCTAATACTTGGCTGTACCTCCACATTCGTCGGCCGTTCGCTTCTTCAGGCCGGTACATTGTCTGGGGTAACGCGGGATCTAGCCGCCCCATCAGGAGGGTGTTGGGGGTGACTGGGTCGACATCTGCTACATCACTGGAGACGTAACCGAGGGGCTTTGAGTTCAGTACTCCCTCAATCTCCGTGAGGACTGTCATTAGGACTTCTTCCGCCACAGTCTGGGCCCCAAGTACTGCGTACAGGGCTGTCTTTATAGAACGTACTTCTCGTTCCCAAGTTCCACCGAAGTGGGGTGCGTTTGGGGGGTTGAATTGGAAGTCAATCTGGGCTGGAGCGAGGTGGGTCTTAAGTTCTGGGCCCATAGCTTGGAAGCTCTCCCTCAGCTCTCTTTCTCCGCCTTTGAAGTTTGTCCCGTGATCGGACAATAATGTAGACGGTTTTCCTTTCCGTGATGTGAATCTTCGGAAGGCCATAAGGAATGAGTCTGCGCTCATGGTCGGAAGGAGCTCGATATGTATCGCTCTGGTGGTCATGCATTTGAATACAATACCCCACCGCTTCTCGGTGCCTCTTCCTTTCTTTATGTGCAGCGGGCCAAAACAGTCCATGCCTGTTGAGTGGAATGGCTTGTCGCCGAGTCGGAGGCGACATGGAGGTAGGTCAGCCATCCGTGGTATGCTGGGCTGCGCGCGCCACTTTCGGCAGTCTAGACAGGTTCGCTGGAAGCGTCGCACCGCCTCTCTTCCTTGAAGTATCCAGTAACAACGTCTGATTTCCGCGAAGACTCTCTCTGCTCCTGCGTGGTGTACATCCTCATCGTATTTCTTTATAATCAGCTCTGTGACCTTGTGTCGGCTGTTCAATACGATCGGGTACTTAATGTCATCCGGTAAATTGGGGGCTCTCCGCAGGCGACCACCCACTCTGATGAGGGTATGTGTGTCACTCTCGGGGGCCAGATTAATCAATCTGCTGTCTGATGGGACGGGCTTTCCTCCCTGTAGACAGTCTAGTTCATCGGGGAACGAGTCTCTCTGGGCTCGTTGCAGTAGAAGCAGTTCTGCTTCCTCGTAGTCAGCTGCTGACATATCAGCGGGGGACTGAATCTCTGGGTGGTGCCGCAGGAATGTCCGTTGCTGCGCACTCTCTATGGTAATGCAATCGTCTATGTTGGGGTCTGCGGAGACAACAGTGCTCAATCCACAGAACATGGGTTTCTTATTCTCACCCTCCTCGTCACTTGCTTCCCTCGGGGTGGGCGTGGGCCAATCTCCTTCCGGGAGCTTGAGGAATGCTGGTCCGTCACTGTAGATGTTATGACGGGTTAAGTCATCTAGGGACATTCCCCGGGTGATGACGTCAGCTGGGTTGTGTTTTGTATCAACATAGCGCCAGTTTGCTTCTCCGGTTAACTCTCCGGTTAACTCTTGAATCTCAGTGACTCTGACTCCCACGAAGACTTTGTATTTGCATGAATCCGATTTGATCCAGGCGAGTACTGTCGTGGAATCTGACCACAGGATTGTTCTATGCACCGGAATGGTGAGCTCACGTTGGATGAGCGTGGCTAGATGCGCTCCTGCGAGGGCTGCGCAGAGCTCTAGACATGGGATAGACTGTTGCTTGCGTGGGGCTATTCTCGAGCGGGCGAGGATGAATGCTGTGTAGATCTCTCCCCCCTCTTCTTGGGCCCGCAAGTAGGCTACTGATCCGTAGGCGACCTCGGAGGCGTCACTGAAGACGTGTAAATCCATTTTACATGTCTCTGGCCTCACCGTGGGTGGGAAGTAGCTTCGGCGTATATTGATGCCTGGGAGTGAGTGGAGTTCCATCTCCCACTCTCTCCAGGTGGATTCAAGGTGTGCGGGAATGGGGTCGTCCCAGCCCTGGTCCTTGTCCCACAATGCTCGTACAATCATCTTTGCCCTGGTGGTGTACGGTAGTATACATCCTAACGGGTCATATTGTCGGGCGAGTGTTCTGTACACACTCCGTCTGGTGGTCGGTATTGCCGTCGACCTTCCCTGCTCCGTGGTCAGGGGTTTGTGTCTATAGTGGAGCGAATCTGTTTTGAAGCGCCACACTAGTCCTAGTGTCATCTCTTGGGCTTCTCCTGGGATTGTGGCCATCCAGGTCTCGCTGCTCGCTGCCTTGTCCTCGGAGGAGAGGCTGCGCAGTACGTGCGGATCGCTGCTGGCCCACTGCCTGAGATCAAAGCCGCCTTTGATCAGAGAGGCGCGGAGTTTATGTAGGAGAGCCTCGGCTTCTTCCTGGGTCGAAACGCTTTGTAGACAGTTATCTACGTAGAAGCTGTTCTTCACACTGTGTCGGACCTCTTCGTCCGCTGCTGGGTCCTCTGCGACATGTCTCTGTAGTGCAAATGTAGCACAGCATGGGCTGCATGTAGTTCCGAAAGGGAGGACTTCCCATTGGTAGATGGCTGGGTGCTCATCTCCTGGCCTCTCTCTCCATAGGAACCGCAACAGGGGCTTGTCCTCCTCTACTAGTCTCACCTGCAGGAACATCCCTTTGATATCCCCGCTGATAGCCACCTTGTCCTGGCGGAAGCGGAGTAGTACGCCTAGTAGGGAGGGGCCGAGTGTAGGACCGGGCAATAGCTCTTTATTCAGATTTTGGGATCCGATCTGGTAGCTGCAGTTAAACACGATGCGGTCTTTGCCGTTGTGATGAACCTTGTGGTGGGGCACGTACCACGATTCAGTCGTCTGGTCGGCCTCTTTGATGTCAATCTTTGTGACGTGTCCCGCTGTGATGAGCTTCTCAATCTCAGCGCGGTATACACTTTCTTGGGCGGGGTCCTTGGCTAAGCGCCGCTCTGTGTTTAGTAGGTACCGCTCTGTGGCGTCTTTCTTTGCGTGAAAGGTAGGCATCCCTTCCCGCCGCAGGAGTGGCGTGGCGTATCTCAACACGCCGCTGACTGGGACTCTCTTTGTTCCCGTCTCGAGGAGGTTAATGGCGTAGATGTCGTCTTTAGAGCGAATGTCTTTCTTTTCGTTCTTAAAGGGCATTTGTTCTAAGGTCCATAGCCTCCATAGGTCTAGATCGAGGAGGTTCGGTTCGGGGCCATTAGGGTCTCGGTGGTCTCTCTGCCGCCTAAAGCGCTCCTGTCGGGCGGGCGGTAGCTTCTCCAAGATCCTCTCTACATTTGAGTTGGCGTATAGTTCATGCCTACCCTTTTCCCTCTGCGCTCCCAGCATCCCTACTAGGGACTGCACTCTGATGGACAGGTCGTCCAGTGCTCGATTGTCTGTTGCTGGGGGTAGGCGGTCGATGTGCCTGATCTCCTGGATCACGTAATCCCATATACGTCCATATCTCTGGTCCAACGCTACCAGCGCTGCGGTGTATGGGGTCGTGGAAGTGGCGCAGGCGAGCGCCATGTTGTGCGCGCGGGGTACCTCTAAATGCCTCAGTAGTATCGCGTATTTATGGCGTTCATCAATGACATCCACCAACATTGTCTCCAGACACATGCGGAGCTCCGTATACTGGGCCCGGTTCTCCTGGGTGAAGTCTGGTACCATAGGTGTGCCAATGTATGACGCGGATTGTTGATACATCGGCGAGCGTTGGGGGAGAGGCCTCCTAGGCGAGTCTCCTCCTGCTCCTTGGCGTGGGCTGGTACCGGCTGTGTACCATGGCCCGCTGGTCCAGGTGCTGTTCCTCGGTGCGGGTCGTGCGTCGTGCTCACCCGTGAATAGCGTCGGGGGTCTGTAGCGCAGCTCCGCGGGGGTATAGCCTGGGCTGTACTGGACCTCCTGGTCCGGTAGAGTACTGTGCTGTCGTCGGGCGTGGTTCTCCTCCTCTTCCTCTTCGTCTTCCGTTAGGTCATCCAGGGCTTGTAGTCTCTGATTTACCCTCTCCGCAGTGTATGCTGCTCCTTCCCGGTGGCTGGGTCTCGCTTGGACCGGTTGGGGAAGGGAGTCTGCGGGGGGTATAGACCTCGTCTGTTGGTCAAGTTCAGGGTCGCTTACTCGGCTAGGGGATGCCGCCCTGGAGTGATGTCTAGACAAGTTCCTGGAGCCTCTGGTGGAGGGAGGGGGTGTTGTCCTTCTGATCAGCTGTTCTATTAGTTGCGCTTGTGCTCTGTTGCGCTCGGCTTCGCGCTTGGTGAGATCCGATTCTCTCTGGGCACCGGTGGCGGCGCGCTGGGCGTCGGCCCGGTCTCTTGCCATATTCTCTTCCATCTGAATGCGTCTTATTTCCAGGCGTATGTGCTCTTCTTCGCTCCGTTGCTGTATCTGCAATCGATCGCGTTCACCCTGGAGTCTATCGCGTTCAGTAGAGGCTTTCAGGCTGACGAGGAATGCCTGCTGTAGTGTCCTCTCTGCCTCGCTGGGAGAAGACGGTTGTATAGGGGAGCCGTCCCTTGGGGTACTCCGTGCGGAGTCTTGGAGCTCTATCTCCACGGTGCTCTCCTCATCTTCTTCCGTGCCGAGTTCTCTCTCGGTAGTGTTGTCTTCCTCCCGGGACTCGTCGGGGACTACTTCTTCGGTATTGGCGGGGTGTAAAGTCATGTCTGGTTCCCCCTGGTCCCCACCGTGAGCTGGGTCAGTTACGTTAGAACCCATATGGGCCTCTATGGTCGGGGTAGCCTGGTCATTAGGGTTAGACATAATTTTACTTTCTAGTTTTACCGCGTTTACTGTTGGTAGAAGACTAGGTTGTTGACTGACAGCGTAAGCCTCTAGGTACTGAGGGAGCTGTCGTTTGCGCCGCGGGCGTTGTTGGTTAGGAGGATCGTTTCGTGGAGTGTTCATCATAGGCCATTTTAATATTAATAACACTATATTAATATTACACTGATTACCATCCGGCTCGAAGGACCAATTGTAACTGAGGGGTACAATTCCCTGACTGTATTGTTAGATATGATACTTACTACCACTACCTCTTGTACTTTAGACTCTGGCCACCCAGTACTAGGTATAAATAATTATGATAAACACTCCCACCTGATGAAACGGATCCAACACAAATGTACCAAGTCGAAAGTCTGCGTTTAATAATAATACATAGCAAAAGGTATGTACAACGATCACTTAATTACATTTATGATTTGAAATAGTATGCACTTTTATGGCAAATGAGTATTCGTAGGTAGATCAATATCGAATGTCCAATCTCTGATTGCGCAGGAAGCAAATATACAACCTGGAATATTTAGGGAACAATAGCAATGATACTTGAATGATTATATAGCTGGATACACTAGGGGAAGGTTCCGACTGCTTGTAGGACAGCTGGAGGGGGGGGGGTAGAGTCTGGCTGTATCCCGTCTGGCCGAGGGTATCCTGGGAGAGCCCACAGTCGTGCGACCCGGTGCCCAGCGATCCTCGATCCACAGATGAAAGCAGTTGGACTCTCTGTGGCCGGCGTCCTCCGGTCCACGATGGAGAGACGTGAGGCGACCTCGTCGTGTAGAGCGTCTTCTCACCTGTCGTCCTCTCCGGGGGGGGTATTTCCAACACACCGCAGTGTTGGCCTTTATCCATAGAATAATCAAAGTACTCAAAGCATAATCCAAGCCGGGGAAGGCTAGCCGTCGTCGGTAGAATAATCCAATATACAGGTCCACTCGCTCTTTGGCCTGGAGCTCCTCGGGTGCAGCTTCACGTGGGGTCAACCACCCTGGATAAGCGTCCAGCTGATGCCCGAAACGATGGGGGTGCTGATTACTATAGAACTCTTACCGCACGAGGCACTACATATGAATAGACTATTATTAGCTTAATAGAATACGTCCAACTCGACGATATAGTGCCAAATATGACTATTCAAATATTAATATACACGATGTCTCAATGCCGATACTGGGCCGAATTGGCCTTACTGCCCACACGTGGTTCGCGGGGAGGCTTTTGCGTCTGTCACTCTGTTGGAGGGTAAGGAACTGGACTAAAAGGAAGCTCTACTTTAATAGCGCAGTATATATACGCACTATGAACAAATAGTACCATTAGTGGTGCGGTAGACATATTCCTACGCGGAACTAGGACTTGTCCATACATGTTGAGCGGTACGATTGAACTTGGTCTGAGGGGTATGGCGACCTGGCACCAAGGTCTCGTCCAATGGTAGAATGGAGACTATTATGGGATGTTCAGTAGACTAGAAGGGATATTCAATGCATATTGTACAAGGAATATACAAGGGATATCAGGGGATATACAAATACAATTAAATATATATATATAAATAAATATATATATTCGGTTTAATCTGATCCTTCAGAACACTCCTGCTGTACTCCCCTTCTCTCCTCATATACTCCCATTCTCTCCTCCTGTACTCCCCTTATCTCCTCCTGTCCACTCCTTATCTCCGTCTGTCCTCTCCTCTCCGTCTCTCCTCCTGTCCTTTACTCTCCTTCTCTCATCCTGTCCTCTCCTTCTCTCCCTCTCTTTCTCTCCCTCCCCCTCCCTATCTTCCCCATTCTCTCCATTAAGCTTACTATATTGTACCACCTGACTCCTCCCTCCTGCCATCCTCTGTCCTCTCCTCTATCACCTCTAATGAAAATATGTTGGTTATTTTCATGGACAGATTTGTATGTGCTGGCTCTCCATTGCTGCAATGGAAGGGAGATGGTGGGTGGGGGAGTCATAGCAGAATTCGTCTTTTGGTCCTCTGTTTATATATGTCAATGACCTCATTATGATCAATTGGGATATCCCTCTCAATTGAAAGCAGCATAAGATCAGAGAGCCTTTTTTCCCCACATCGGTTTCTGAGCTGGGTTTTGATGAATGAATGAATGAATGAATGAATGAATGAATGAATGAATGAATGAATGAATGAATGAATGAATGAATGAATGAATGAATGAATGAAAACTTTATTTAACAGATTGCAGAATGGGTACTGTAACTGAGGGGTACAATTCCCTGACTGTATTACTAGATATGATACTTACTACCACTACCTTTGTACTTAATATTCGGCCACCCAGTACTCGGCATAAATATATTATGATGAACACTGTCACGTAGATGAAACGGATCCAACACAAATGTACGAATTAGAAATAGGTCTTTATTTCTACACAGCGATGGTGTGTAGAGCAAGCACTTAATCAAATCAATCACATTTATGAATGGGAATTAGTATGCACTTTTATGGCAAGAGTATTCGTCGGTATATCAATAGAGAATGTCCAATCTCTGAAGGCGCAGGTGGTACATATACGACCTGGAATAGTTTAAGGAATAACAGCAATGATACTTTAATGATTATAGACTGGATACACTAGGGGGGGTTAATCCGGTCGCTTGTAAGCCGACAGGAGTAGGAAGGGGGGGGGGGGTAGAATCCGGCTGCCTCATCCGGCCAAGGGTATCCCAGGTGAACCCACTGTAGTGCCGTTCAATGCGCCGGCGATCCTTGGACCACAGATGAAAGCAGGTGGACTCTTTGTGGGCCGGCGTCCTCCGGTCCACGGAGGAGAGACGTGAAGCGACCTCGTCTTGCAGAGCGTCTCCTCACCTTGCGTCCTCTCCAGGGGGGGGGGGTTCCAACACACGGCAGTGTCGGGGGTCTTTATCCATGGAATAATCAACGTATACAAAGCATAATCCGTGCCTGGGAAGGCGGGCTGTCGTCGGTAGAATAATCCGGTATACAGGTCCACTCGCTCGTCGGCTCTGGGGCTCCTCGGGTGCAGCTTCACGTGGGGTCAACCACCCTGGATAAGCAGCCAGTTCTCTGCCCGAAACGATGGGGTACTGACTACGGTAGTGTTCTCACCGCACGAAGCACTATATATTAACAGACTATTATTAGCTTAATAGACTACGTCCAACTCGACGATATAGTGCCAAATATGACTATTCAAATATTAATATACACGATGTCTCAATACCGATGGTAAGCCGAACTTGGCCTTACTCCCACACGTGGCGTCACGGGGAGGCTTTACGTCTGTGACTCTATTGGAGGGTAAGAAACTGGACTGAAAAGGGAAGTCCTACTTTAGTAGCGCAGTATATATACGCACTATGAACAAATAGTCCCATTAGTGGTGCGGTAGCCAGATTCCTACGCGGAACTAGGACTTGTTCGTACATGTTGAGCGGTACGTTTGAACTGGGTCTGAGGGGTATGGCAGCCTGGCACCAAGGTCTCGACCAATAGTAGAATGGAGACTATTATGGGATGTTCAGTAGGCTAGAATGGATATTCAATGCATATTGTACAAGGAATATACAAGGGATATCAAGGAATATTAGAGAATATACAAATACAATTAAATATATATATATAAATAAATATATATATTCGGTTTAATCTGGCCCTTCACAACAGCCACCCCCTGATTGGTCCCAGACCTAATCAGTTAAACAGAGACAGATTAATCGCGTTGTCTATTTACACATAAGGGTTTGCTGTAGGGGTCAGTCAACTTCACAAAGTCATAGGGTTATAGGGTCATGGTCATCATCGATTGTGTCTGGGAGTCGGGGCAGTTCTATGAGCCTCGCCACGGGACGGGTGTAAGTGCGACCCTGGACAAGCACTTCAGCTGCTCGGACCTTGCCGTCGGCACCGGTGATCACTTTGCTTACGCGGCCGGCCGGCCACATAGCTCTGGGCAGTGATTGATCAATAATCATGACGACTGTTCCTTCTGTCAAATTGTCTCTCTCCTTTACCCACTTCTGGCGGGTCTGTAGAGACGGTAGGTAGTGCAGTAGGAAACTGCTCCAAAACTTGTCGGCTAATACTTGGCTGTACCTCCACATTCGTCGGCCGTTCGCTTCTTCAGGCCGGTACATTGTCTGGGGTAATGCAGGATCTAGCCGCCCCATCAGGAGTGTGTTGGGGGTAACTGGGTAGATAACAGTGCTCCATCCACAGAACACAGGCTTCTTATTTTCCACCTCCTCTGGACTTGCTTCCCTCGGGATAGGCATGGGCCACTGTCCTTCCGGGAGTCTTAGGAATGCGGGGCCGTCACTGTAGACATTGCGACGGGTGAGGTCATCCAGGGGCATCCCCCGGGTGATGACGTCAGCTGGGTTCTGTTTTGTATCAACGTAGCGCCACTCTGTTTCTCCGGTTAACTCTTCGGTTAAGTCTTGAATCTCGGTGACTCTGACTCCCACGAAGACTTTGTACTTGCATGAGTCCGATTCGATCCCGGCGAGTACTGTCGTGGAATCTGACCACAGGATTGTTCTAGACACCGGTATGGTGAGCTCACGTTGGATGAGCGTGGCTAGGTGCGCTCCGGCTAGGGCTGCGCAGAGCTCTAGACGTGGGATAGATTGTTGCTTGCGTGGGGCTATTCTTGAGCGGGCGAGGACAAATGCTGTGTAGATATCTCCCCCCCTTTCTTGGGCCCGCAAGTAGGCTACTGATCCGTATGCGATTTCTGAGGCGTCACTGAAGACGTGTAAGTCCATTTTACATGTCTCTGGCCTCACCGTGGGTGGGAAGTAGCTTCGGCGCATATTAACGCCTGGGAGTGAGTGGAGCTCCATCTCCCACTCTCTCCAGGTGGATGCAAGGTGTGCGGGAATGGGGTCGTCCCAGCCCTGGTCCTTGTCCCACAATGCTCGTACAATCATTTTTGCCCTGGTGGTGTACGGTAGAATACATCCTAGCGGGTCATATTGTCGGGCGAGTGTTGTGTACACACTCCGTCTGGTGGTCGGCGCCGCCGCCGGCCTTCCCTGCTCCGTAGTCAGGGGCTTGTGTCTGTAGTGAAGCGAATCTGTTTTGAATCGCCACACCAATCCCAGGGTCATCTCCTGGGCTTCTCCCGGGATTGTAGCCATCCAGGTCTCGCTGCTGGCTGCCTTGTCCTCGGAGGAGAGGCTGCGCAGTACTTGCGGATCGCTGCTGGCCCACTGCCTGAGATCAAAGCCGCCTTTGATCAATGAGGCGCGGAGTTTAATCAGGAGAGCCTCGGCTTCTTCCTGGGTTGGAAGGCTTTGTAGACAGTTGTCTACGTAGAAGCTGTTCTTTACGCTGTGTCGGACCTCTTCGTCCGCTGCTGGGTCCTCTGCTACATGTTTCTGTAGTGCAAATGTAGCACAGCAGGGGCTGCACGTCGTTCCGAAGGGGAGGACTTCCCATTGGTAGATGGCTGGGTGCTCATCTCCTGGCTTCTCTCTCCATAGGAACCGTAACAGGGGCTTGTCCTCCTCTACTAATCTCACCTGCAGGAACATTCCTTTAATGTCCCCGCTGATGGCCACCTTTTCCTGGCGGAAGCGGAGTAGAACGCCGAGTAGGGAGGGGCCGAGTGTGGGACCGGGCAGTAACTCTTTATTCAGATTTTGGGATCCGATCTGGTAGCTGCAGTTAAATACTATGCGGTCTTTACCGTTGTGATGGACCTTGTGGTGAGGCACGTACCACGATTCAGTGGTCTGGTCAGCCTCTTTAATGTCCATCTTGGTGACGTGTCCCGCTGTGATGAGCTTCTCAATCTCAGCGCGGTATACACTCTCTTGGGCGGGGTTCTTGGCTAAGCGCCGCTCCGTGTTCAGCAGGTACCGTTCTGTGGTGTCTGTCTTGGCGTGGAAAGTAGGCATTCCTTCTCGCCGCAGGAGTGGCGTGGCGTATCTCAACACGCCGTTGACCGGGACTCTCTTGGTCCCTGTCTCGAGGAGGTGAATGGCGTAAATGTCATCTTTAGAGCGAATGTCTTTCTTTCCGTTCTTAAAGGGCATTTGTTCCAAGGTCCATAGCCGCTCTACGTGTTGCAGGAGTGCGGTTTCTCCCTCCGTGACTCGGGAGTGGAGACATCTAGTGGCTGTACTTCGGTTGAGAGATTTGGCGAGCGGGCCTTGGAGAGTCCATCCCAAACGGGTCTCGACTGCTGCAGGACAGCCTCGGGGTCCGGTATGAACCCGGTCTATCGGGACAATGAGGTCTGCATGGTCGGAGCCTATCAACAGGGTCGGCATAGCATTGTCTATGAGCGGGATCGGTAACTTGCGCAGATGTGCATATTTCTCCATCAGCTTGGCGATGGGGTATGTGTACCGCGACAGTCCTATTTCTTGGCTGGTGAAAGCGTCTGTAATCTGGTACCGTCGCTCAGGCTGGCCGCTTGCTGCGATAGAGAATGAGACATTCTCGCCCTTTATCGTCTTCAAATCTCGTCTTATTGTCCGAATTGTCATTTGGGTTTCGCTTCCCCGCAGCCCTAGCTGGGCCGCAGCGGAGGCGAGCAGCAGGGTCTTCTCTGACCCGTCATCGAGGACGGCGTAAGTGTCCAGGACTTTATTCTGGTAGCTTAGTGTCACACGCACTACTTTTAGGAGTACTCGGGCTCCACTGCTGCTGGCGGGATCGATGTACATGACGCTCGCTTTGCTGCTGGATGGTGCGGGTGAAGGGCGCCGTCTGTTACTGTCGTGAAGTATGTCCAGATGGGCTCCATCGCACTTGGTGCACCTTTTCTTTAAGCGGCATTCGGCTGCCATGTGTGAGCGCGCACAGCGAAAACAGCGCTTGTTGGACTTTATCCATTGACTTGCTTCCTCCGCGTTCAGCTTGGGGAAGGAGTCACATTGCGCTAGCCAGTGTTCTTTCTCACAGTAGGGGCACACTATCTTCCACTTCTCCGTTCTGGAGGGGGTACTGTGGCTCCTGCTGCTCGGTACTGACTCCGATTGGTGCATCACAGTCACCGATCTTCTTCCATCATTTAGTCGTCTGGTTCCTTCTCTGGAGCCAGGGGTGCTCCGTCCGAATGTATCTAGCCGTAGGCTGCTGACTTCTCTCGCCAGGAAGTCTGCTAGATCGAGGAGGTTCGGTTCGGGGCCATTCGGGTCTCGGTGGTCTCTCTGCCGTCTAAAACGCTCCTGTCGAGCGGGCGGCAGCTTCTCCAAGATCCTTTCCACATTTGAGTTGGCGTAAAGTTCATGCCTCCCCTTCTCTCTCTGCGCTCCCAACATCCCTACCAGGGACTGCACTCTGATGGACAGGTCATCCAGTGCTCGATTGTCTATTGCTGGGGGTAAGCGGTCGATGTGTCGGATCTCCTGGATCACGTAATCCCATATGCGCCCATACCTCTGGTCCAATGCTACCAGCGCTGCTGTGTATGGGGTGGTGGAAGTCGCGTAGGCGAGCGCTATATTATGTGCGCGGGGTACCTTTAAGTGCTTCAGTAGGATGGCGTATTTATGGCGTTCATCCAATACATCCACCAACATGGTCTCCAGACACATGCGGAGTTCTGTATACTGGGCCCGGTTCTCTTGGGTGAAGTCGGGTACCATAGGCGTGCCAATGTATGACGCTGACTGTGGATACATCGGCGAGCGTTGGGGGAGAGGCCTCCTAGGCGAGTCTCCTCCCGCTCCTTGGTATGGGCTGGTACCGGCAGTGTACCATGGCCCGCTTGTCCAGGTGCTGTTCCTCGGTGCGGGTCGTGCGTCGTGCTCACCCGTGTATAGAGTCGGGGGTCTGTAGCGCAGCTCCGCGGGAGTATAGCCTGGGCTGTACCGGACCTCCTGGTCCGGTAGAGTACTGTGCTGTCGTCGGGCGTGGTTCTCCTCCTCTTCCTCTTCGTCTTCAGTTAGGTCATCCAGTGCTTGTAGTCTCTGGTTTAGCCTCTCCACAGGATATGCTGCTCCTTCCCGGTTGCTAGGTCTCGCTTGGACCGGTGGGGGGAGGTGGTCTGTGGGGGGTATAGACCTCGTCTGTTGGTCAAGTTCAGGGTTGTTTACTCGGCTAGGGGATGCCGCCCTGGAGGTGTGTCTAGACGAGTTCCTGGAGCCTCTGGCGGAGGGAGAGGGTGTTGTCCGTCTGATCAGCTGTTCTATTAGTTGCGCTTGCTGTCTGTCGCGCTCTGCGTCCCGTAGAGCACCAGCAGCTGCTCGCTGGCTGTCTGCTCGGTCTCGGGCCACATTCTCTTCCCTCTGAATGCGTCTTATTTCTAGACGTATATGCTCTTCTTCGCTCCGCTGCTGGATCTGCAGTCGGTCGCGTTCAGCAGCGGCGTTCAGGCTGATGAGGAAGGCCTGCTGTAGGGTCCTCTCTGCCTCGCTGGGGGAAGGCGGTTGTATAGGGGAGCCTTCCCTCGGGGTACTCCTTGCGGAGCCTTGGAGCTCTATCTCCACGGTGCTCTCCCCGTCTTCTTCCGTGCCGAGTTCTCTCTCGGTAGCGTTGTATTCCTCCCGGGACTCATCGGGGACTACTTCTTCAGTACTGGCGGGGTGTGAAGTCATGTCTGGTTCCCACTGGTCCCCACCGTGAACTTGGTCAGTTACATTAGAACCCGTAGGGGCCTCTATGGTCGGGGTAGTCTGGGCGTTGGGGTTAGACATACTTTTACTTTCTAGTTTTACCGCGTTTACTGTTAGTAGAAGACTAGGTTGTTGACTGACAGCGTAAGCCTCTAAGTACTGAGGGAGCCGTCGTTCGCGCTGCGGGCGTTGGTTAGGAGGATCGTTTCGTGGAGTGTTCATCATAGGCCATTTCAATATTAATAACACTATATTAATATTACACTAATTACCCTCCGGCTCGACGGACCAATTCTAACTGAGGGGTACAATTCCCTGACTGTATTACTAGATATGATACTTACTACCACTACCTTTGTACTTAATATTCGGCCACCCAGTACTCGGCATAAATATATTATGATGAACACTGTCACGTAGATGAAACGGATCCAACACAAATGTACGAATTAGAAATAGGTCTTTATTTCTACACAGCGATGGTGTGTAGAGCAAGCACTTAATCAAATCAATCACATTTATGAATGGGAATTAGTATGCACTTTTATGGCAAGAGTATTCGTCGGTATATCAATAGAGAATGTCCAATCTCTGAAGGTGCAGGTGGTACATATACGACCTGGAATAGTTTAAGGAATAACAGCAATGATACTTTAATGATTATAGACTGGATACACTAGGGGGGGTTAATCCGGTCGCTTGTAAGCCGACAGGAGTAGGAAGGGGGGGGGGGTAGAATCCGGCTGCCCCATCCGGCCAAGGGTATCCCAGGTGAACCCACTGTAGTGCTGTTCAATGCGCCGGCGATCCTTGGACCACAGATGAAAGCAGGTGGACTCTTTGTGGGCCGGCGTCCTCCGGTCCACGGAGGAGAGACGTGAAGCGACCTCGTCTTGCAGAGCGTCTCCTCACCTTGCGTCCTCTCCAGGGGGGGTCGGGGGTCTTTATCCATGGAATAATCAACGTATACAAAGCATAATCCGTGCCTGGGAAGGCGGGCTGTCGTCAGTAGAATAATCCGGTATACAGGTCCACTCGCTCGTCGGCTCTGGGGCTCCTCGGGTGCAGCTTCACGTGGGGTCAACCACCCTGGATAAGCAGCCAGTTCTCTGCCCGAAACGATGGGGTACTGACTACGGTAGTGTTCTCACCGCACGAAGCACTATATATTAACAGACTATTATTAGCTTAATAGACTACGTCCAACTCGACGATATAGTGCCAAATATGACTATTCAAATATTAATATACACGATGTCTCAATACCGATGGTAAGCCGAACTTGGCCTTACTCCCACACATGGCGTCACGGGGAGGCTTTACGTCTGTGACTCTATTGGAGGGTAAGAAACTGGACTGAAAAGGGAAGTCCTACTTTAGTAGCGCAGTATATATACGCACTATGAACAAATAGTCCCATTAGTGGTGCGGTAGCCAGATTCCTACGCGGAACTAGGACTTGTTCGTACATGTTGAGCGGTACGTTTGAACTGGGTCTGAGGGGTATGGCAGCCTGGCACCAAGGTCTCGACCAATAGTAGAATGGAGACTATTATGGGATGTTCAGTAGGCTAGAATGGATATTCAATGCATATTGTACAAGGAATATACAAGGGATATCAAGGAATATTAGAGAATATACAAATACAATTAAATATATATATATAAATAAATATATATATTCGGTTTAATCTGGCCCTTCACAACAGGTACAATACAGTACGGCTCAATACATACAATTGTTAAGGGATGCAGACCTGAAAAAGATGTTTGTCTTGTTTCCATCAGGGTCCCCCATTTTCAATTCATATAGACATTTATGACATACACAACATACATGACATTTATGGCATAGGGACATATAGGTATTTAGTACTGATACTTTTGTGACATAAACGGTATTCAAATATACAGTACTGTTACCCCTAGATCTGACAGAGTATATACATATGATGGGGAGGGGACTGTACATTAGGAGGGGGTGGGTGGGTGGGAGAGAAATATCCATACGGCGGGGAGGGAATATGTACATGCGGTGGGGAGGAGACTGTCTATTAGGAGGTGGTGGGGGTTTTGGGCATTTACGGTGGGCAGTTTCGAATTGCAGCCTCCCGTAGGTGCTCTTTAAGAGCAGTTTTGAATGTGGGTAGGGATTCACATTCCTTTACAGCTTTTGGGTAGGGCGTCTTCCACATTGATGTGGCATAATTGCGAAACGTGTTTAGTCCCTTGTTTGAGCCGAATCTGGGTTTAACATGATTTGTTGAGCTTCCTCTAGTGTAGTGGTTGTGGTATTCACTGACCTTTGGGAAGTATTTTGACATGTACATGGGTACCTTAGTCGTATAGTGTATCTTGTAGACCAGGCCCATTGCAAGTTGCTGTACTCTGTCGTCTACTCTAAGCCATCCTAGGTTGTCAAAGTGGGCAGGGTGAGGTCGGTTCTGGGGGTAAGGTCAAGTAGAGTGCTCATGCCAGAGTCTCAGGGTATTCTTGTTTACCAGAGAGGAGATCCGGTACAAGAATCTAGTTCGTTGGTTGACTTTTTTTATTACATTGGATACCATTTTGTCACAGGAAAGATTTGCCTCTAGGATAGAACCCAGGTAGGTAATTTCATCTTTCCTTGTGACAATATTGTCACCCACTGCCAGGGGTGTAATTTGCGGGGGGGTCCCCGGAAAATGTCCCCCGCATGATTTCAGAATGCAGTATTTGTCCCCCCCATGTTTTTACCCCCAAACCAGCTGGAACTGCGCGGCCTGGCGGCCAGCACTGTGACTCGCTAGTCGCTACTACACAGTGCCGGCACTGCAGATTTACCTTACTCTTGGAATTCATTGCCAGATCCTCAAAGTCATACATAGGGGCGCTGTCTCGCTAATGCAGTGTTATTAAAGCAGCGTGTAGCCGACGCATGAACCAGTTGGAAGCGTCAACGCGGAACTGGAAATCCGTTGGTAAAGAAATAGCGGCCTGGAATCATTTTTTGGACGCTCTCAATTCGCAGTAAAGGGATATATATCTGCGGTTTCCCTGGCGGATGGCGAACAAGCCAGCCGATTCTACTATGAGTCATGACATTTGACATAGTCTATGACATCATACTTAACTTAAACTTGAACACGGAGGCAGTTACAAGAACTATCCGAGCCCCCGGGAGGGTGTTCGAATACCTTTTGCGATGTATGCAGGGAACGAATTAAGTGGAGAGCTGCCTGTCGCCCATTCTACGCAGGAGTCCTGGACCCCCGACAGGTAAGGTAAGCGATTTTAGATGTACAGTATCACTTTAAGTGTGCGGCTGTATATATACTAGTGAATATTGAAAAATAAAGGCATGACATTTAGAGACGTCCCCGTCGTAGCGTTCTGGTGCGGGGATATGGGTCTCTCTGTGCGGGGGCGCAACAGCAACAGGTGGGGTAGGCTGGGCAGAGATGTATGCATCAAAACGATTACATTGTTTGTCTCGCATACATTCGATTTATAATGCGAGCACCTGCATTACAATCAAATGACTGATCTGTTATGTGTTATGGACCCGAGTCTCGAGAGGCACTTTATAATAGAAAAAAGACAGTGCAAACATGTATATGTCGCTTACAGTTTATTATGCCTATGCAGCTCGTTTATTTTGACAGAGTTAAAAAAAATTCACTAGTATCATTATATTAAATTAGCGGACGTGCAGCTGGACAAGCCCTGGCTCCACGATGACCACTTCTTACAAGAGGCGCCACCGCCTGGGAAAATGCGTATTGCACACCTGGTATTAGAAAAAAAATAATTGGAAGGGGGGGGGGCCCCCCCCCTACCCCCCCCCCCCCCCCCCCCCCCCCCCATGCCACGTCACTGACCACGCCCCCTAATATGTCCCCCCCACCGCTAGGAACAATGTTCCGCGCCTGCCCACTGCAACTGAGAAGCCGTCGGTCTTGCTGAGTTTGTTATTTGAACCGAAGAGAATGGACTCTGTTTTGCCCATGCGTAATGATAGTTTGTTATCAGCGAGCCATATGCAGATTTTGCCTAGTTCCGAGCTAAGGGTTTTTTCAACCTGCAACTTGTTCTTGTCAGAGACCAGCAGGGCTGAGTCGTCCGCAAACATAGATCATAAACATGATCAGCTTCAGTTTAGAGAATGATCGCTCTACTGAAGCAGTTGTCACTGGTATTGTAGCATATGTTTTGAGGAGCATGATTATATTTGGGAAAACAGATTCCACATCATTGTCTTTAAGGCACTTAAGCGCAGCTTTGACATTGTTGGAGGGGAGAGCATATGAAGAGTGGAATACCTTGAGTTCGGTGACAACATTCTCTTCCTCTACATCATAAAACTGGCACACATCTCTGACAGATACAGCAGCTGTGTCGTTTGTCATGCCCTTCCAGTGACTTGAGATGGTAAGGCAGTGAAGATTGACCCAGTAGGCATGTCATCCTTCCCTTTGAATCTTCGGTGTAGCTCATGGGAGAGTATGTCAAGAAAGGTAAAGAACACCTTTCGCCGGTAGTGCTCCTCCAAGTATTGGACTTGGTAGTCCTCCGTAGCAGATTGAGAGCTATACCTGTACCTTTGAGGTACCTTCCTGCGTCTTGTTTGTCCAGGTATTTCTTCTGGCACCTCAATGCCTGCTGCCTCTGCTTGCCCTTTTGCTTTTGAGAAAAGGACCTTGAACTCCTCATCCTTCCTCATTGCTTTCACTCTTTGTATGACTCCATCCACAATGGTGTATGATGCTGACAAGTCAAGGTATTTTCTCTGAAGTGAAGCAGATGCGATGGCAGTCTCATTGAAGACAGGTGTGGCAATCTCCATGCATAGCATAAATTCAAAATCTATGCTACGCAAGAGCATCCGGGCATCACCTGCTGCAGAGTCTGGTGGATCACTATCAGCCATGTTCTGAAGCAGCTTCACCACAGCAGAAAGGACCTTCTTCAGGGATCTCAGAGCATCTTCTCTACACACCCACTCTGTGTCAGACAGCCTTTTCAGTTCACAGAGTCTTTGGCCAGGGTACATGGTATGTTGCATTTTCACAAACGCAGCGTGGCGTTTTGGAGATCTGGATATGAAAGTGTACAGATTTTCAACTAAATTGAAAAACCGAACAAAATGCTGGCTTGATTTGGCACTCTCCACCAAGACCAGGTTGAGACAGTGGGCATGGCAGTGCACGTATAAAGCTTTCTCATTGTGGCTCTGAATTTGTGACTGCAGACCGTTCCGCTTATATTTGCGGCTCCATCGTAGCCTTGGCCCCTGATGTCTTCCACTTTTAATCCATTCTCCTCAAGGAATGTCATCACAACATTATCCAATTATTTTGATGTTGTTCCACTCACATCGCAAACTTGTAAAAATATCTCCTTGATTTCCATCTGATGGACAAAGCGAACAACAAAGGACACTTGTTCGACATGAGAAACATCAGTTGTCTTATCCAAGAGAATGGAGAATATTTTGGAATCTTCCATTTCTTTGAGAATTACTCTTCTGACATAGATGGCAAGGGCACTGGTTATGTCATTCTGTGTCTTGTAGGACAACAGTGATTTTTCTGTTGAGACTGGAAGTGATTGATTTTATCAAGGTGCATTTTGATGGTGGAGTCATATTTTGTAAGTAGCTGTACAAGTTCAAGGAAATTCCCTTTGTTCAAAGATGTACCACTTTCATCATGACCCCTGAACGCCCCATCTTGCCGTGCAAGATACAATGTGATGTCTACCAGTCTTGTCATTAGCTCCCTGTTTCTTTGTCGTTCCTGTTCTCTTTTGGCTTGGCCTTCTACGTCTGCCCTCCTGAAAGCCTCTTCCAGTGGTCTCTGTTTGAAGTTGCTCCATCTTACCATGCCGTGGGGCACATGGTCAAGTTTAGACCATTGGAAGGGCACCAATGGGCACGTCCTCTCATTTTCAACACTCAAAAAGGGCATTTTAGCGCGATGTTTTCAACTGTGGGGGCACATGGTCACGTTTAACCATTAGAGGGGCACCAATAGGGCACGTCCTCTAATTTCTTTCACTCAAAAGGGCACTTTTGCGTGATATTATTTAACCGTGGGGCACATGGTCAAGTTTAGACCATTGGAAGAGCACCAATAGGGCACACCTTCTATTTTTCGCCACTCAAAAGGGCACTTTAGCGCGCGTTTTTCAACCATGGGGGCACCAATAGGGCACGTCCACTCATTTCTTTCACTCAAAAGGGCACTTTTGCATGATATTATTTAACCGTGGGGCACATGGTCAAGTTTAGACCATTGGAAGAGCACCAATATGGCACACCTTCTATTTTTCGCCACTCAAAAGGGCACTTTAGCGTGCGTTTTTCAACCGTGGTGGCACCAATAGGGCACGTCCTCTCATTTCTTTCACTCAAAAGGGCACTTTTGCATGATATTATTTAACCGTGGGGCACATGGTCAAGTTTAGACCATTGGAAGAGCACCAATAGGGCACACCTTCTAATTTTTTCGCCACTCAAAAGGGCACTTTAGCGCACATTTTTCAAATTTTTCAACCCCCCCCCCCCCCCCCCCGTTAGTGAAGAGCTTCCACCATACATACAACCTAACTGTAACGACAACATTTGTGAAGAGCTTCCAGTCAACCTAACTGTAACATTAGTGAAGAGCTTCCAGTCCAATCCTTTATTGATCCCCTTGGGGAAATCCGGGTGTCAAAGCAGCATGGGGGGGGGGGGGGATACAGGGTGGGGGATGCATAGCTTATTATACTATAGCAAATAGTGAAGAGCTTCCAGACAACCTAACTGTAACATTAGTGAAGAGCTTCCAGACAACCTAACTGTAACATTAGTGAAGAGCTTCCAGTCAACCTAACTGTAACATTAGTGAAGAGCTTACAGACAACCTGTTGAGTTTATGTGTTATATATGATTGCATGTAACTGCTCAACTGTTCCACAAGAGGGCGCTATAGGCGCAATGAGACATAGCTATTGTAGCTGACGTCAGGTAAGAGGGTATATAAGGGATTGTTCCCTCCCCCTCAATCTCTTCCCCATCTTCCTCATCTACCTCTCACAGAGAGAGAAGGTCTCATGGTGCATATATAATGTGAAATAAACCATGCCGATTAAAGGCTAAAGAAGGACCTTGTCGTCATGAACATACCATTGTTGCTCCCCAGGTGACTCTGTCAACACAATCTAACTGTAACATTAGTGAAGCGCTTCCTGTAACATTAGTAAGATAGATAAGGTAATCCTTTATTGATCCCCTTGCGGAAATCTGGGTGTCAAAGCAACAGGGGGGGGGGGGTACAGGGTGGGGGATGCATAGCTTATAGCAAATAGTGAAGAGCTTCCAGACAACCTAACTGTAACATTAGTGAAGAGTTTCCAGACAACCTAACTGTAACATTAGTGAAGAGCTTCCAGTCAACCTAACTGATTAATTTGATTTGAAAAGGGTGAAAGGTAAGGCATACAACAAGCTTCCCATGCATATTCTGAAATCAGATGGCTGGGGCATTGAAACAGAATGACAAAGAAAACCAGCACAATAACTGTAAACAGGGTAAAAAAAGAAAGTAGTAAATCCAGTCTGGGAAGCATCAATCCCAGACAGAGGAGTGTATGTTTTGGGGGTCACAATCACAAACAAGCCCAGACCTCAGAGGGTTTTAATTAACAAGTTTATCCTCAATAGGATTGTCTTCTGTGTCAGAAATGCTGGCACTTTAGTGTCGTAGACTAGAATCAAAGCTACCTCAGATATGTAGCTCCATACATATAAACCAGACTTAATTTATTGCCTTGCACAATAACAGTGTGTATGGCCACTGGTAAGTGAAGTGTATCAAAGGCAGCAGCTAACTTTCTTGCAAAGAACCCATTTGATATCTCTCCTCAGTGGGTCATTATTACACCCATAAAAAGAGTCAACCAGCTGGGAAGTTTACATTAGAAGGAGATATATGCACTCAAGTGTGTCACATTTTCCTCTCTGTGAGTGAAGTACCGTTATTTAGTGGCGTGCCACATGGTACAATGCACACATGTTAATTACCACAGATAGATTACCAATACCAAGTGGGGAATCTTGTTTCAAGTGCAGAGAAACAGCATGACTCCATCTGATTTCAATACACATGGCCACTTACATTGATGACCTGCACAGCCTCCTCCCTGGTGTGAAAAATGACAACGAACATAATCCTGACAGACGCATAAAAGAAAAAAAGGATGCCCTTGATATTATCTAATAACAGGCTAATGCAATCTTCTTCCTGCTCCTTTTGTCCATGGAATGTTATTTATGATTGTATAATGAAGAAACTCTGATTGTATGATTCCATGTGGCAAATAAAACTCTGAATCTGAAATCTAGTGGAAACCTAAGAAAGCCTGTTTTTACATAACGTCAGTATCCGATGAAAATCCACTGGGGGCAGCATAAGATATTATGGGCCACATTAGGAATTAAAGCCAATTCACTATGGTGGAGTGAGAATCATGCCTTACAATCACAAGATAACCTGAGCTAATGATTATTATATAAAATGCATAATTACATGCATAATTAACACCGTGAGCTTCAGATCAAACTATTAAGTTACATTACTGCAGGCTAATTCTGCACCATTTCTGCACCTCATGAATTATGCTACCATTTGATTTTAAACCAAATGTTCTAGCATAGCGACAATTATCGCTACACTTAATGCTAAAATTACTGAAATTAAAAAGCCATAAAGAGGGTTTCCTGGTGGCTCACCACACTAAGACACACATACTGTACCATGACACCAGAACATCACCGATTTAAATCTGTTGCATGGCATCGCCCTTCTCACTGCAGATTTTCAGTCACTTACTGTCCTAAATACCATGAGATACCACTACACCTTCCTGAAAGAACCAAGAGTGCTATTTCAGTTAACTAACAGCACAAATAGCTATATGCTGGAGTGCTACTTACATAAAAGCAAGAATGACTCTTATTGAAATAAGGGTGTTCTATGAGCACACACAACCTGAAAGCATTAGATTAGAAGAACATAATGACTGATTAGTCTCAAATGTAGAAACAATCCTAAACAGATTGTTAATTTGGGTAGAGGAAAAGCCTGTAGTAACAGTACAGTAACAGTAGAAAGGTTACACCACTTTCACACAACATTTCATTTAATTGCATTCATATTGTGGGATTCATGAAATCTAGGAAAGGAATGTAGAATAATTGGTCTGAGGACTAATTCAGAAAGTTGAACAGACCATCTGGAAAGCCACAGTATTTCCCCAAATCATCTCACAATATGAAAATATGGTAATACAACTGAATACTCAAGTAAACAGCCCCCCCCCCCACACACACACAACACATTGTTTCACTTACTCATATAACCCCCCTCCCAAATAACTCACCCTAAATATGAAATTACCTACCTGGGTTCCATCCTAGAGGCTAATCTTTCCTGTGACAAAATGGCATCCAATGTAATAAAAAAAAGTCAACCAACGAACTCGATTCTTGTACCGGATCTCCTCTTTGGTAAACAAGAATACCCTGAAGACTCTGGTAGGAGCACTCATTCAAGGGTACTACGACTATGCTTGCACCTCATGGTACCAAAGCACCTCAAAGGCGCTAAAAACAAAATTACAAACATCTCAAAACAAACTGGTCAGACTACTGCTTGACCTTTTACATTGAGATGAGGTACAGGCTTCCTGTGCTATCTTTAATGGGTGTGAACCAGGATTAGGTGGACTAATTTCTAAATGAAAGCATTGTGGTCACAGTTATTTTCTGGATTAGACATAACAGTATAAATCCATACTTATGATTACTTGAGGTGTTCAAGTGTTTACTTGGTGGCAGAAACCACACTATGAAGTATACATTTATCCTTTGACAATTCAATGAAAGAAAATTATTTCTCAATAGCACAGTTGTTCTTATGAGATGAATACATGCATTACAATGCATGACAAATGGACATGCAATGATTACCCAATTTAGGAGCTCTGGTATGGTAATTACGAAGGTTATCCTATAACCCTAGTTATATGAGTAGATAGTGAGCACTCTGCTCTATGGGAATCCCCTTTAGCATAGGGCTACTTGAAATAATTTAGCTACAATTCACCTGCACCTGTCCGGCCATGCCCACTCTTGCCCATGCACTTAACACATCGAGTGCCAGCCACGAGAAATCTCGTTATTTCATGCCATGCGTTGAGTGCCAGGGACGAGAAATGTCGTTATTTAATCGGTATTGCTTTTATTAGCGATATCCATTCATTTTTCATCAATCTAGCCTCACGTTACCATTGGGACTGTCTATGAGCTTGAACAGGGAAAATACCGCCCCATATTGTCTCCCGGATGGTAATGCACCCATTGGATTGGACTCAATGAAAATGTATGAAAAAAAAAAATCTGGATTCCACTTTTTATTTCTCAGGCATGTAACCCGAGCCGATCGGATTCATTGTGGACCCTCAGAACAGCGTGGAATATGTGTTTCGAGTACCTAACATTGGATCAATAAACGTGATCGATATTTGGAATGGCGATCAGGAATTGGATGTGAGGTAAGGAATCCATGTTACCAGTCTTGGGGTAATCAGATGTATTTTTCACATATAGCTCAACGTGTCTGTGTGTGTGTGTCCGTGTATGACGTTAGCACTAACCAGGAAATAGATTATCGATTTGTCAGCCCGCTTCTCTAGCGTGCATAAGTACACATATACTATCGATAATCTAGCGTTTATTTGAAAACGATTCATAAATAGGCAGAAGAATTACAACGTGTTTTGTGTATTCCACTAAAAAGCTATTATCACAGACATTTTCAAAAACGTCCATTTTTCAAAACGGTATAAAACGGAAATGTGCTGATGAAAAAACAATCCGTTTTCTACATGTTGACTGCAAGCAAGTCATTGATAAGTGACGGGCATATTAGACACATAGCCATAATATAGAATATAGAAATGTCTATGGGACATAGGAGCAGAGCAGGGCAGAGAGCCCGACAAATGCACCCACTGAGGTCCCCTACAACCATCAGAACATCGGGGAGGCTCTGAAGAACTTCCTGAGGAGGATCTGAAACTCCCTGAGGAGGAGGCTTCGAAGTTCTCTGAGGAGGTTCTCCCCCATAATCCCGTGGGGTCAGCTGGCATACCGGGGAGACAAACACTCCAAAAGAGAAGGTTGATCCCTTAACTAAGGCCGACAGGTAACAAGAGCAAAGCTCGACCTGCGCCCGGAGGACTGTGAACTACACAGGAGCACCTAGAGGGGCTGACTGTAAAAAACAGTACCCCGATGGCCCACCCGCCGAGCAAGGGGGGAGGGGAGGGGAGGGTGTTTGGCATGCTGTGCACAATGTCACCATATCGTGGGGTCACAACCTAATATATTAATCCCGCAGGGTTGGGGTTCAGAGAAAAGAGTTTGACACAATTGGCAGACGTCATAAACATGCAGGGGCATACTCTCGGGGAGCCGGGGTCGAACCCGGGCTCTACCAGAGAGTTGACTCCGCTACCGGCATACCGGGGAGACAACCACCCCAAACAAAAAGGTTTCTCCCTTAACCCATCGAATCCGGGAAACACATCTGCACATAATACACAGGCTATACAATGCAGTTTTAAGGTGTTTCATGTCAAAAAATGGGTTAACCCAGGCCGACAAGAGCAAGGCTCGGCCTGTGCCTGGAGGACCGGGAACTACACAGGAGTGCCTAGAGGGGGCTAATACATGCCGAGCGGGGAGGGAGGGGTGAAAAGAATGGAGAAAGGAAAACCTACTTAACAGTTTTGCAGAAAAGGTACAATATAGTACGGTTCAATGCACACAAACGTTAACACATCCCACGCTGGAAACGGCTTTTGGGGCTGTTTCAAATAAAACCTGAGAACGGTGGCGGGCGAATTCTGACAAGAAAAGAGCCCCCACAACGTTTCTCGCCCCTGTCTGGGTAGAAACAGGCGGGAGCCAGTCCCCGAAAGGACCTGACACAGGGTTTATATACAGAGCCTGGGAAAAAAACATCTGTCACAAATTCCGCTCACACGAGAGGGGAAGACGCCAGGTTTATCCCGGAGAGACCTCCCAATTGACATTGTGAGTTGGGACCTGCCACGCAGACCTAATATTATCAAACATCCAAACATAATCGCTGAAATATTGGGAGTAAGCACCACCTATTGCGTCCCCCGTGGGACAGCAACGATGGTCTGCCTTGCCAACAGAGATTGAATCTCGTCGGCCAGGGCTGTCGTTGCCGCGGACTCGGATAATAGAGTCTGTTTCAGAACCCAAAAACGTAGGGCGAGGGTGTGCAAATTGCCGCACAAGCCCGGCTCTCAACGTTCCCTCCATCCACACCGACATGTGGTACTGCTGTAGCCACACGGTAAGAATCACAAAGCGGCCTCGTAGCCAACTGGCGCTGGCCTGCTAAGAATCGTAGATAGGTAATCCGGTCCCTCCCGCTGTGCTTTGCCAACCCTGGCTTCGCCGACAAGGGGTACGTTGGGGTTTCGTACCCTGACTCAGCCAACGAGGCTGGGGTCGGGGCAATTGCACCCAAGGGGGGGGGGGGGGGGGGGGGGGGCAGAAAGGGGCGGTTTAAAATGGGGGGAGCAGCAGTCACTACCCCTGGTAAATGAGGCGGCTCCCCCGCTGAGCAGCGTCCCGTTTCAGCCAAGCGATTAGCCCGCTGGGGATGCTGCTCTACGGCTGGACATGCATAATGTGTGATCTTCACTCTGTATGGGGTGAAAAAACTCCCCACATACCGACAGCGCCAGTCCCCTGATGCCTACAAAAATAAAAAACATACGCCCTACGGCTTCATCCCACAAGATAGACATTTGTCTACTTGATATGATTTTTTTTTTAATCCACTTTTTCTCCTTATTTTGTCTATTTTTCTCCCATCCCGATTTCATATTGCCAATTCTCCCCTCCCCTGCCTTGAACGTTGCTAGACTATGCCTCCCACTGGTCAGCTGTAGTGAGGATAGAAGCCTTGCATCACGTGTCCCCTCCGGTACACGAGGAGGCAGCCTGTCACATCTTTTCACCAGACAGCGCGGACTCTCAGTGGCGAGGTGTAACACATGGGAGGCTCACGCTGCCCCCGATACTTCCTGTCTCTGCTGTACAGGTGTCACCCAACCGACCTGTAGGAGTCGCTGTCCACAACGTCCAATCCCCAGCCATCGACTTTCCACCCGCTACCTCTGCCAATTGAGATAGTATGACGACTGGCCCAAGCCGGAGGCAACGCTGACTCGGGGAGCCGAGACCGGAGTATCTTGCATTGGTGACGAGCGCAATCTCCGCTGCGCACCCAGCCGCCTACCTTACTTGACATGAATTCTTATAACTAGAGTTATAGAATAACCCTTGTTATATCCCGTTTCAGGCGCATGTTCAAACATGTTTGGGTGACATTGCTACACGTTTGTTCCAACCAAACAACGACATGGGTGCCTGTGATGTTTTACAATGGCCGGGAATCCAGCAACTCTCCTCACAAGAGAAACGCTGCTCACTAGCCCTTAGCTGTTCAACAGAAGGACAGTGAGCCCTCATAGGCAATATCCCAAAATACACAGTGAATAATCACATGTCCGTTATATAAAAAAAACGCCCTCTTTCAGAGGGACTCTTTATTTGAAATGTAGTATTTTGAGGAGGGAGGGGAAAAGAACAGGGGGGTAACTAAGTGGTTCCCAAAGTCGGGGTCGTGACCCAAAGGTGGGCCGCGAGCAGCCACGGGAGGGCCGCGAGATGATTTCCAAATTTTTTTAAATTTTTTAAAATTAAAATAATTTTTTTTTTGTCAGGCCACTGAACTTAGAAGCAGGCCAGGACAGTGTTTCTAGTTGTATTCTAAAATTATATTCTATTGTATTCTAAAATGTGACTATATGGTTTTATATTATTAACTTAATAAATAAACAAAAACGAAAAATCTACTTATTTCAACGAACATTTCAAACTAAATAACAGATTATGCACATAAAACGCTGAAAACAACCGAAGCAACAATAGTATTTTTAATGAGGCTATTATTATTATCATTATTATTTTGCAACAAGTTAGCCCTCTCATAAATAGCACATATAAATGAATAACTAACTTGAACTAACTTACTGAAAAATTGGTCGCCTGGCAAAAAAATTAAAATAAAAAGCCTGACGATGTGCATTGTGCCGCGGCTCTCTGACGCCTTATTTTCTGGGTCCCGGCCTGAAAAGTTTGGGAACCCCTGAACTAAGACAGGGGCATGAGCCCTGCCCTCTCGTCTCTACATTGAAGGAAACGTAGTTGCATTCTTCGAGGGGGAATATGGATGTTTTTAGGCGTAAGAGCTGAAAAACACCAGAGGGAGATATAAGGAATTAAAGGGGAATACGGCTCACAGCCTGTCCCCCCTACCTGAAGGTGTGTATTGCTCGAGATGCATCCAGCTGCCTGTGTCTCTCTCTCTGGTGCGCTGCTGCCGCCATGAGCTCAAGTTTCAAGTTTCAAGTTTCAAGTTTCTTTAATAGTTGTCATACAGAAGTACAGAATACTTTTATACAAAATGCTTCTTACTGTTACGCTCCAGAGACTGTGCAAGACAAGATAAGTATGAAATAAAATAACATATTATAGCATGTAAATTAGAAGTAAAAAAATTAGGTCACAGTGTTCAGTATAGACATATGTACAATGTTCGATGCAGAATAGACGTAACTGAGTTACCATATAATATACAATACTATGCAGTGTACTAATATACAATACTATATAGTACAAGGCAGAAATGGGATGAGGTGCAATTTAGGTACAATTTACAGTAGGTGTACGAGTTGTAGTGCAAATCCTTTATCAATAAATATAAAGTGTGTTTGTGTGATCTAAAGTGTGGAGAGTGGGTGCTGCAGTGTGTTGTTTGTTTAAGTGAGTGTGTGCGTGTGGGTGTGTGTGCTGTGTGCATTTGATGGTTGTTGCATAGTGTTTATTGTTCGTTTAGCAGCCTGATGGCCTTGGGATAGAAGCTTCTTCTGAGTCTTTATGTGCTCGCCTTAAGACTCCGGTATCGCTTGCCTGACCGCAGCAGTTCAAAGAGGCAGTTGTTCGGGTGGCTGGAGTCCTTGATGATTATCTTAGCCTTCCCCCTGCACCGCTTGTTGTAAATGTTCTGGAGGGTGGGAAGCCCCCCTCCAATTGTGCGTTCGGCTGAACGTGTCACTCTTTGTAGTCTGCTACGGTCTTGTGCAGTGCTATTCCCAAACCAGGAGGTGATGTTGCCAGTCAGGATGCTCTCTATTGTACATGAGTAGAAGTTCCTAAGGATCTTCTGACTGACTTGGAACTTCCTTGGAACGAGAGCCTCTCTCCTCTATACTGTCCGCTCGCAACTCTTGTGATCGGGGGCCACTCCACTTGGTAGGTGGGGGCTACCCCGACGCTGCAAGAGCCTCGTCAGACCACCCGCCTAGTATGGAGGAGGTTGTGACGGTGACCGCTGGCGTTTCCCAGGCGGTGGTGATGCCATTTTGACAAAAATAGCAACACAAGAACCTAAACTAAAATAAACTAATTATCACTGCTGACGTGTGCCTGTAGCAAAAACACTTCTGTTGTGAAAGAATAGGGAAGAGCGGAAGTCACACCCCTCTCTTAAGTGCATGTGCGAGAGTGGGTGTGGCCGGACAGGTGCAGGTGCATTGTAGCAAAATTATTTCAAGTAGCCCTATGCTAAAGGGGATTCCCATAGAGCAGAGTGGGAGCTATCTACGAAATATAACTTAGAAAAAGCCTGGGGGGTAAAATTAGGTGTGTGAACTAAAAATTAGGCTACTGATGATCATCAACTGGATGACGATTCTTATGGCATACCCTACTTGATGTAATGGTTAAAGCTGCATGAACTGCTTTTGAAATGACCACCATGTAGACTCAACCATATTGGTAATTGAAATCTTATTGAACGTAATTTGAATGTGGTTGAGTCTAAATGGTCCTCATTTCAAAAGCAGCTTTAAATAATGACTATAGGCCAAATACAGGAAACAGTCCATCCTACTGTAGCTGCAACAGCATCTCAGCTTTAACAATTACAAACTGTGTCCTTTTGCCAAGACAATGTTGGTGAATATGATGAAGATACGAATAATCATTTGAAGTTATTTCAAGAATTTCCCCACAGGGATAAAGAGCCATCTTATCTTATGATTTTTTCCATGGTAGCACATCTGAAGAAGGTACTGTAGGTAGGGATGGGTACCGAATTCGGTACTTTTGAGGTACCGAACCGAAACACGTCGGTACTACCGAGTATCGAATCAAGTGAGAAACCGAAAAAAAATTAAAGAAATTTTTTTAAAAAAAAAAGTACTTTTTTCTTTTCATCGTTCAACGTTCACACGCACAATATATGCTTACCTAGGATTTGACTTGATTCAACAACAAAGCAGTCGGAGCAATGACAAGCCGAAAACTGTCTAAATTGTAGTTATTTGAAGTTTGGATTTTTTTTTTTACGACTTAGGTAGGTAAATTACATTTCTTGTGACTAAAGTACCAAAAAAAGGTACCGTTGGGTACCGGTATCGATTCACAGGTACCGGTATCGGTTCAAATGTGAAAGGTACCCATCCCTAACTGTAGGTACTGTAGATCATTGAAGTAATAGGAAGTATACAGATTTAACTTTGGACTAACTTTGGATTTTAGAGTATATATAATATTACAACAATATACTGAAACTCACTCACAGTAGACAGTAGAGTATGGCCATGTTAAAATATATATTGGAGTACAATTTAAATAAACGCATAAATGTAAAGTGCATTGTTTTAGCGCCACCATCTGGCCAAATGGCAACAAATTCAACACTGCACTCCCCTTGGTCCTCAGCAATACACACACAGAGTGTGAAGGTCATCGGATGAACAGTTCTCGAGATATGCAAAGGACAGACACGCACTATAATCGCTACCATCGGGCCAAATGGCACCTTTGTATTCAACACCGCACTTCCTTGGGTCCAGCAATACACTCACCAAGCATGAAGCTAATCGGATGAGCTGTTTTCGAGATATGCGAAGGACAAACAGACACACACGTAGACGGACAGACAGATTCCTCCTTTTATAGTTCGATGACATTGCGAGGAATTTATTGCAGGATGAGAGACAAGGCCCGAACACGCCACCACAGCAAGTCAAAGTGACTTTATTGGCAACCATTTTCACCGGAAGGCTATTTATTTCTCAGTGTGCCTCTTTCAGAGTCAAGGTGAGAGCTAGCTTGTGTAGCTTTCCATGGGTCATAGGTGACATTTTGATAACTTGGTTGTGCTAATAGCTGTGCCCTATAGTTCCTCTATATGCCACGGTCTTTGGAGCTATTAATCACATACCATGACTCCATACTTTTTAATTGGTGCCATTGGAATGTGTCTGGAGCAATGCCAAGAAGCCTGTACAGTACCAGTTCAGCTGTACCCTGGCTCAGAATGTAAACCCGTGTCCATTCGCAAATAAGACGCTATTCTGGGCTGAGTTGGTGGAGGCTTGTATGTTAATTTAAGGGGGGGAAACACATGCATAGTACATGAGCAATACTGTATGCAAGGAGATGAGCTCCTGACTGAATTTAAATTTAAAACTGTCTGATTTGCCACACTTCAGATGAGCGACCTGCACCATGTATCAAGCCTTGCTTTGACTATCTGTGAATACAAACTAGGCAGAGCAGAGGGGGCTTCTTCCACACCACTGCAATGGGAGCACTTTAGAGTAATACTGTAAATGCTGCTGCACCATTCCCCATTTCACTATTAGAAATACAGTAGCACTGATAATATGTATAGTTAACACAACACATAAAAACACAACAATTCAGTCATACAAAATCCAATAGTCTCACTGCAAAAGCGAGCCATTCATACTTCATAGTATAGTATTAAGGATAACACAAATCCACTTTTAATATATATTTTTTAATAAATGCCCATCTTATGAAATGTAAGGATTTGGTTTATTGTAAAATAATGCAAATAAGGTACAGAGCTAAAACAAAGTTACTCTTGCACTATACTGTCTGCAAATGTTTTTTTTTTCAATACAGGACAGGAGAGCACATATGATTTGAGAGATGTTTCTAAGTTTACGGTACAAAAAGCTAAGAAAGGGATTAAAAGGACATATTGAGGTTAACCTCTTAACAGGCGCCCCAAAAAGTGGCCATTTTTGTTTTCATTTTTGAGGACTGCATACTTTTTTTGCCAACCAAAATACTTATGGAACAATGCTGATATAAATGTAAGAATAAGAAATTTGTTTGTATAGCTATTTATGAGAGTCACAAATGTGAATTTTATTTTTATTTTCTTATAATTAATTTTTGACTATGCGTGCACCTCATGGTACCAAAGCACCCCAAAGGCGCTTAAAACAAAATTACAAACATCACAAAACAAACTGGTCAGACTACTACTTGACCTTACCCCCAGAACCCACCTCACCCCTGCCCACTTTGACAACCTAGGATGGCTTAGAGTAGACGACAGAGTACAGCAACTTGCAATGGGCCTGGTCTACAAGATACATTATACGACTAAGGTACCCATGTACATGTCAAAATACTTCCCAAATGTCAGTGAATACCACAACCACTACACCAGAGGAAGCTCAACAAATCATGTTAAACCCAGATTCGGCTCAAACAAGGGACTAAATACGTTTCGCAATTATGCCACATCAATGTGGAACGCCCTACCTAAAGCTGTAAAGGAATGTGAATCCCTACCCACATTCAAAACCGCTCTTAAAGAGCACCTACGGGAGGCTGCAATTCGAAACTGGCCACCGTAAATGCCCAAAACCCCCACCACCTCCTAATAGACAGTCTCCTCCCCACCGCATGTATATATTCCCTCCCCGCCGTATGTATATCTCTCTCCCACCCACCCACCCCCTCCAAATGTACAGTCCCCTCCCCATCATATATATATACTCTGTCAGGATCTAGGGGTAACAGTACTGTATATTTGAATACCGTTTATGTCACAAATGTATCAGTACTAAATACCTATATGTCCCTATGCCATAAATGTCATGTATGTTGTGTATGTCATAAATGTCTATATGAATTGAAAATGGGGGACCCTGATGGAAACAAGACAAACGTCTTTCTCAGGTCTGCATCCCCTTAACAATTGTGTGTATTGAGCCGTACTGTATTGTACCCATTCTGCAATCTGTTAAATAAAGTTTTCATTCATTCATTCATTCATTCATTCATTCATTCATTCATTCATTCATTCATTCATTCATTTATTCATTCATTTATTCATTCATTCATTTATTCATTCATTCATTCATTCATTCATTCATTCATTCATTCATTCATTCATTAATTAATTCATTCATTCATTCATTCAGCTTAACCTGTTAATCTGTAGACCGTTTTCGCCTAAAGGTACATGCCTAAGTGAATTGAAGAGTGCTCCACTTCTGCAAGGTCAATTTGCATGTTCTTGGTATCTAGGGACATCTAGGGACCTGGGGGTATGTATTTCCAGTGTCAGAAATATTGTGTCTCTTACTAGGCTGAGTAAATTGTAATGAATAAATTAATTATGATTAATTATTTTGATGATGATGATCAAAAATTTATACATTTTCTGATAACTGAGCTCATTCACCACCTTATTGAGATCATGTGTACGGAAAATCTAAGCAAATGAACCGCGGGAAGATGATTAAACAGAAGGATTTGTAGATACAGTAATTAATGATAATCAACTTTAATTATAAATTCATATTTGACCTTGAACTTGACCTTGACCTTATTATGGCCAAATCATACATCTATGGATAGGGGAAATGCTCCTCTTTCAAATGGCAGGGTTTAATCTGGATTTAGTAATTTCTTGCGGTTTTTACGATAATTAGCATTTTTGTATTTCCGATAAAACATATAAAACATCGGTAAAAATGAAAATATACACTTTGACTACTGTTTTTGATAGGGTTATGGTCTTTACTCTTGGCTACAATTTTTTTCTTTTAAAAACATTGACCTCTTAACATCCAAGGGCCCACATTTGGACGATTCTTTGCCGATCTCTAGTGGCTCGGGTGTGCATTTATTTTAATACAATATATAGATAGAATTAAAGCCCTATTTGTTGCCTGTTGATTGCCCTTTCAGGTGACAAAATCCGTTCAGCGGTTCTCGAGTTACATGCCGATATGTGAGGCGTGCCCCAAAGTACGCAAAAGTACACATTACCACCCCTGACTCCCGGGGCTCTAGCTCCGTCAATCATTTGGCAATTTCGAAGATCTTTGCACAGGGTTGTAGCCAATGAGTGTGGCTTTCCAATGATACCCCATGATATGATAATTGGGTATCTAATACGGTCTCTATTGATCGATTTATGATAAAGAAAAGCAGGGTCCCCCTATAGGGGGACCTTAAGGCTTAACATTGCATGACAATATAGAACAGGCATTTAAGTATTATGCTTCAGCCAGGTACATTTGCAGTCACTCCCAAAACAAAGTTGACCTGATTTATAGTCTGGAATGATTGTGCATTATTGTATTGTGTGTGATGACTGAATAAAACGACTACTCCTACTACTCCTACTACTCCTCCTACTACTACTACTACTACTACTACTACTACTACTACTACTACTACTACTACTACTACTACTACTACTACTACTACTACTACTACATCACCTCTGACAAGTCCAATATCTCCAATAAAGGGGTTATAGCATGCGGGTTAAGTGATCATTATATGATATTCTGTACCCGCAAAAAGCTAAAACAAAAGGCTGGCTGTCACAAACAGTCACATCTAGAGACCTCAAAACCTATTCTAGCGAGGCCTCTAACCTTGAACTGGAGAGTCTGGACTGGTCAGATGAGCTCAATGGTACACTGGTTGAAGAAACATGGCTTGGTTTCAAAACCAAATTTTCAACAATACTAAACAACATGGCCCCCCTAAGAACCACCAGGGTAAAAAATCGCGCTGAGTCGTGGATGCACACTGAAATACTGACCACTATGAAAACCAGAGACAAAAAATGCTCTGAGTTTCGTAAAAGTCAGTCAAAGCTAACCAAAAGCACGAGCAGTGAACTCCAAGCACACGTGACTGAACTCAAACTGGAAAGAAACAGAATAAGGAATGACGTAAACTCCATGATCAAAACAGCAAAAAAATTACATCATCAATGACAAAACTGAGGAAAACAAAAACAAACCATGTGAACTTTGGAAATTACTCAATAATCAACTAGGCTGCAGTAAAAAACTTAAAGCCAGATTCTCAAACATAAACATAAAGACGGACAACACAATCATCAGAGACAAGCTGGGATGTAGCCAATTACTTAAAAATGTTCTTCACAAACATAGCCACAACACTGGTAAACAAACTACCCTCCCACTCAGGGCATTATGGGGTAGAACACATAGTAGCATACTACAAGAACCTAGGGGTCCACAAAGACGACTTCAAACTGGAAATGGTAACAACAGATGAGGTACTCAAAAAACTGAGTGCCCACCAACCTAACAAGGCCACTGGTCATGACAACATCCCCTCCAAATTGCTCAGAGACTCAGCAGCCGCCATCACCCCAGTCATCACACACATAATAAACCTCTCCATAAAACAGGGACACGTCCCCAAGGACTTCAAAATTGCGAGAGTAACACCCCTGCACAAAAAGGGCAGTAAATTAGACCCAGGCAACTACCGCCCTGTTTCTATCCTTACCTCCATCTCGAAAGTCATGGAAAAAATTGTATGCGAACAGGTCGAAAAGTACCTTGCGGAAAAAAATCGAATCTACGAATTCCAATCTGGCTTCAGAACATCCCACTCCACTGACACATGCCTTCTCTATTTAAACGACCACATCAAACAAGAGGTGGACGCGGGCAAATACTGCGGCATGGTCATGCTGGACCTACAAAAGGCATTCGACACTGTCAATCACACCATTCTGATTGACAAGCTAAAAGCAATTGGTTTTGATAGTCTATCAGTGAGCTGGATGCAATCCTACCTGGAGGGGAGAGAACAGATGGTGGAGGTAAACGGTACCCTACCCCCCCCCCCCCTCACAGTGAGCTGTGGTGTTCCACAAGGAATCATACTAGGACCGCTACTGTTCCTAATTTATGCAAATGACATATCGTCAGCTTGTGACTGCAACTTGTTCCTGCCTGTTTGCGGACGACTCAGCCCTGCTGGTCTCTGACAAGAACAAGTTACAGGCTGAAAAAACCCTCAGCTCGGAACTAGGCAAAATCTGCATATGGCTCGCTGATAACAAACTATCATTACACATGGGCAAAACAGAGTCCATTCTCGTCGGCTCAAATAACAAACTCAGCAAGACCGACGGCTTCTCAGTTACAGTGGGTGACAATATTGTCACAATGAAAGAAGAAATTACCTACCTGGGTTCCATCCTAGAGGCAAATATTTCCTTTGACAAAATGGCATCCAATGTAATAAAAAAAGTCAACCAACGAACTTGATTCTTGTACTGGATCTCCTCACTGGTAAACAAGAATACCCTGAAGACTCTGGCAGGAGCACTCATTCAAGGGTACTACAACTATGCTTGCACCTCATGGTACCAAAGCACCTCAAAGGCGCTAAAAACAAAATTACAAACATCTCAAAACAAACTGGTCAGACTACTGCTTGACCTTACTCCTAGAACCCACCTCACCCCTGCCCACTTTGACAACCTAGGATGGCTTAGAGTAGACGACAGAGTACAGCAACTTGCAATGGTCCTGGTCTACAAGATACACTACACAACCAAGGTACCCATGTACATGTCAAAATACTTCCCAAAGGTCAGTGAATACCACGGTCACAACACCAGAGGGAGCTCCACAAATCATGTTAAACCCAGAATTGTCTCAAACAAGGGACTAAACACGTTTAGCAATTATGCCACATCAATGTGCAACGCCCTACCCAAAGCTGTAAAGGAATGTGCATCACTACCCACTTTCAAAACCATTCTCAAAGAACACCTACGGGAGACTGCAATTCGAAACTGGCCCCTGTAAATGTCCTAACCCAACCCCCTCCAATGTACAGTGAATGACCAAGTATGGTTTTGTCAATATTCAAATGTACAGTTTTGCTTGTACAGTTGTACAGTGTCCCCCACCCACCCACCCCTCCTACCTATGTATGTAATATATGTTATGATGAATTGAAAATGGGGCACCCTGATATAAACAAGACGAAAGTATTTCTCTGGTCTGCATCCCCTTAACAATTGTATGTATTGAGCTGTACTGTACTGTACCCATTCTGCAATCTGTTAATAAAGTTTTCAATCAATCAATCAAACCCACTTTGTTACCAGCTTGCTTCCGTAGTTACACTTCAGTGGTGCCTTGCTTCTCAACTGCGAACATAATACTTTTGATATAACTGTGGTTGTTCTAAAGAATGAGCAGCGACTAATACAGTAGTTAGAATAGAATTAGAATGACTTTATCTGCCAAGTACATTCTGCACATGCCAGGGATGTGTCCTCTGTATTTAACCCATCCTAGCTGTTTAGGAACAGTGGGTGTCCATAGCCTGGCGACCTTTGACCAACTTCAGTTCAGTGCCATGGTCAAGATCAGTGGCAGGAGAACATGCATGACTTTTATATTGTGGGATGAAACAGGAAATCCCATTCAAACACAGTACCAAGAGAAAAGCCATGCAAACAAAGTGCCAAGAGAAAAGCCATGCAAACACAGTACCCAGAAAACACCCATGCAAACACAGGGAGAAAATGCAAACGCCACACAGAAGGTTTTTGGGGATTATATATTTGTACGTATTATCATACATTATTGTACAAATACAGGTTTTGCTGTCATTAAGGAGTATTTGACGAGGAGTAGCTCAGCTGAGGTTTGATGGGGTCCTACTGGCTACTAATCACCACAAAGTACCAGAAGATACCCCAAAGTACCCCAAAGTACAACAAAATACCCCAAAGTACCCCAAAATACCCCAAAGTATACCCAAAAGTATACCCCAAAATACCCCAAAGTACCCCAAAGTAACCCAGAATACCCCAAAATACACCAAAGTACCCCAAAGTATAACTCAAAGTACCCCAAAATACCCCAAAGTACCCCAAAATATCCTGAAGTACCCCAGAATACCCCAAAATACACCAAAGTACCCCAAAGTATAACCCAAAGTACCCCAAAATACCCCCAAAGTACCCCAAAAAAACCCAAAATACCCCCAAAATACCCCAAAGTATACCCCAAAATACCACAAAGAACCTCAAAGTTCCCCAAAGTATACCTAAATGTACCACAAAATACTGGCTCAGAGGTAGAGCAGGTCAACTAATGATCACATGGTCAATGGTTTGGTCAGTGGTTTGAATCCCAGCTCCTTCTGTTCACATGCCAAAGTGTCCTTGGGCAAGACACTGAACCCCAAATTGCTCCCAATGAGTCTGGCTGCCAGTGCTCTGTGAGTGCATGTGTGAATTGGTGGAGAGGCAATTATGAAGCTATTTGTGCAGGTAGGAAAGCGCTATATATGTGCAGTCCATTTCCCATTCCCAAAGTACCACGTATTTTCAAAACAAATGTTTATTTTAATATATTATTATTAACACAATGGCGCCCGACCACGGATATACTGTATACGTGTTTCGAATCCATGCTTAATGGACCGAAGGACGGATATATCCGTGGCAAGTTGTTTTGGCTTTTATTCCATTTTAATAACATTCAAGGTCGCCGAGCTGCACTGCAGATGTACCCTACTCTTTGAATTTGAGAAAGTGCATTACCGGCCAGATCCTCTTAGGGGCGCTATCGCGATAATGCAGTGTTCCCTGTGGCCGAAGTTGTCTTTATTTTTTTTTCTCTAATGTAGTTTTCTACTCACCTGAAGCGATAGCTATTGTCTGTTGCACGGAATACGTTTTGAATCACGGATTTCACTATGCAATAAGGGGATTTATCATAAGCCAATGGACATATCGATCTACCAGATGACGATCGATAACGGGGAAATGCTCAGGGGGATCCAACCGGCTCATGGTAAGATATTTTTCACGTAAAGTACATGCTGATCAGAGCTTGCTATGATACTCAACCAGCCGACCAGCGTATGTGGCTACTTAGACGAACACGGTTATTGGTAATCAATAATCAGAAACGACGTCCCCCGCCGCCCCCCCCCCCCCCCCCCCCTTTCATGCATACATGCTTGAGGATCATACCGATCATATGCAGTTTGAGTTTTAACTGTAGCTTTTGTATAACGGAAATGCCATTGGATATAACGTTAGTAGCTATTAGCCCTTTATCTCGGACAAAATGCCGTATAACGCTTATATTCACGGCGCTATAAAATGAGAACGTATTTATGAAAAAATTATTTCTTTAATCCATTTTGAAGGGACGGTTTATGGACTCAATTGACAATGAGAATGGACAGATAGCAATACTATAAAGTATATATTTAGCTCTACAAACAGCCTCAAGTCTGTTTACATATGCTGGCCGTCTAATCCTCGTGGCCGTCAATGTGTTCATCTCCAAACTTTTTTTATTTTCAATTTTCAACAATAACAACACAGCATCAACAACAATAATAACAGAACAGTATAACATTTTTGAACAAATCCCAGTAATGATGGAAGAAAAGAGACAACAGTAGGCTATACATGACAACATAACAGGACATTCTAACTGTGTCATTACATTACATTCTGTGTCATCTAAAAAAGAAAAACATATATAAACATTTTTGAAAAAACGAAATCTAATATCGTATGAGCATGCATGAACATACCTTCACTATTCAGTGAAGAAGACTTTCCAAGGCTTCCAACCAGAAAACGTGCAAACACTGAAGACTACATGACACAACTAAGACAACAATTAAAGTCAATGACAAAAGGAAGTGTGACCCTGACCTCCAAGACAACATGGTTAACGTAAACAATTTCAGACATGATGACAACAACTATAATTCACTATTCTCTGAAGACTTTCCCAGGCTTCCAAACAGAAATGATTGTAGAAAATTGAAAATAAAAAAATATTTTATATAAAAAAATAATGTATACTGTTTGTTCAGTGTTCAATACAGATGTTATTACATTTGGAGATTATAATATATAATAATATATATATTATTTTGTGGTACAGTGAGGTATTGGTATACTTTGGGGTGTTTTGGGGTACTTTGGGGTATTTTCTGGTATACTTTGGGGGTATTTTGGGGTACTTTATGGTACTTTGGGGTATTTTATGGTACTTTGGGGTACTTTGGGGTATTTTAGTGTACTTTGGGGTACTTTGGGGTATTTTGGGGTATACTTTGGGGTACTTTGGGGTATTTTGGGGTATACTTTGGGGCACTTTGGGGTATTTTGGTGTACTTTAGCGTATTTTCTGGTACATTGTGGTGATTAGAGGACCCGTTTGGGGTACTATAATCCCACTGTCTGCACTGCTCTCTCCGTGGGCAGCTGTACAATAGGCCTCTCCAGAATAATGAATGGGACGTATGCTTGACCAGACTCACTTATCTTCCTAAACTGAACAAATGGAGGAAGAATTGCGAGTCTCATCAAAGGCGCACTCTTAAATTATGTTTCATCTGCATAATTTCAATTTGAGTAAAAAATAGATTACTGGGTGGGCTTGGGTTAAAAATTAGTCATGTTAAATAAATGGGAAGGCGACGACAACTCATTTGGGGCATACATATTTTTTTTCTCAAATGCAATTTGTCTATCAGTTTCTCAAAAAAGATGAAATTGTACTCATCCCAATTTCCTTGTCCAGCCAAATACAATGTACTGTACATTAAGAAGTGGGCCTTAGAGGTTTCCAATTTATCCATAGAATAATAATCAAAGTGTTTAGTTTTCTGGGGTTAGGGTTGTTTTCTGGGTGGTGGGTGTTTGGTTGGTTGGGTTTTGTTATGTCTGGAAGGCGAGAGGAGGATGCAAAACAAAACATGGCACTCTCATTTTCCAAGAATCTGTCTACTGTATGTTATAAAAATGTTTGGGGGGGAGCTATTCATTAGAAGGCTTTTTTCTGCACCCTTAAGCCATGCATAAAATTTATATTTGAATCCCTTTTTCAGCTGTGAACAATTTACAGAAAATGTGATATTGGAACCACTCCACAAAAACAGCAATACTGCATTTAGCCTGCTTAACACTATGGCGTCCGTTCACGAGTATATACGTGTTTCGAAAAAGAGCGTTGTGGACCAGAGCCACGTATATACTCGTGGCAAGTTGTTATTGTTTTATTCCATATTTATAACGCTTATTAGGTACCCGATCCACTAGCAGGATCTTTCCACATATTTGATTTTCGAAACATGCAGTACCGGCCAGATCCGCTTAGGGGCGCCATCGCTCCACTGCAGTATCATTGATGGGATTTAAAAAAAAAAATGCTTTTACAGTTCTGTGGGCGGATCATAGATCCTTGATTCCAAAAGAAGACCCTCCATCTTGGATCAGCTTGCCGAACTTTTTTTCAGCGTGGAATAATGGGATTTATGATTAGCCAATGTGCATATCGATTTACCAGAATCCGATGACTGGTGAGGAAATGCTGCCGGCGATCACATGGCCTGACGGTAGGATAATATTACCCCAAATTACAGCTGTATTGGACATTGTTTTATAACGTAACGTGATCGATCAGTGAAAATGCTATATTGAACGCACACTTTTTTGCTAATCAATAATAGTAATCGGCGTTCCCCGCCGCCCCCATTTCATCCATAGATGCTCTGTAATAGTCCGGATGCTACGCAGTTTGTTTTATTTCATTCGTATATAATTTATACAGCAGAAATGGCGTTTGATATAACGGCACCAACTTTTAGCCTTTTTTGCAGCCTCTTGCAGAAAAGCCTAGACGAAAAGTGTGATATACCTTATATTCACAACGCTATAAAATGACAACCAACCGATGGATTTTTATTTTCTTTAAGCCATTATGAAGGCACGGTTTATGCACTCAAGTGACAATGAGAATGGACAGATAGCAATACTATAAATTATATATAAAGCTCTTAGAATGTACATCGGTTTGTTTACAATCCTCTGTCCTCTGAGGCCTAAATCGCCGCGGGGCGCCGGTCGCCATAGTGTTAATAACACATAGCTGCTCTTTATTTATTGTACATGTATATAGTAGTCATATACTGTACTTTATTTAATTTCCAAACCACTAACCATTTTCAGCTGGTGCTATTCCCTCAATTTATTTAGTTATAATAACCCAGGACAAATAACAAGAAGGTATGAACAAGAGAACAATAGTGTTTGGCATTCCGCTTTTATTCTGTCAGCAATTTGGTGTTCTTTAGTGGGCCGGGATGAGAGAGGAAGTCAAGTTAAATGCTTTGCATTTTTTACAACTTCCCAGATGGTTTCACATAAAAATGAAGCTCTGCATTACAATAAGGTGAATATCCAAAGTAGCCTCACAGTGTCTGACCTGTCTCCATCGTTTCAGCACAGAAGAAAGGTCTGGCAGAACCCCTTATGATTTAACATTGAGGTAAAAAGAACATTGTGAATTTTTTGTACAGTATCAATCAAAATAGCCTAGGGCAGCGCTAAGCTCAAGATACAGTGGTGTATTAGTGTAATCGTGTTGACGTTTTCCATCATGAGCATATTGCTGATTCACTCGAATGCCGTTTCAGAATATGGGTCTGCCTGTTATCTTTTTTTTTATATTTTATTTTATTATTATTTTTTAAACAGACATATAAACAAACATGACAACACACGATAAGATATACAAGCATTAATTAACAGTGCATATCCAATGAAATGACCATTTAGTCAAATGTCTTATACAGGATATACACCTAATACCTGTTATCTAAAAACCTACACACATATGCTCCAGCTCGAACCCCCCCCTCCCGGACCCCCCATTGGATAATCCAACCATTATAACTTGTTCCTAACCAGACACTACCATTATATGCTAGCTTTTATTCTCTCCACCACTTCTAACCACAATGTCATTTTGGATTCATTGAGACCCAAAATTCTTGCTGTAGATATTTCTTGATAAATCACATCGAGATATGTAAGAGTCCAGACCTTCCGGCAAATTTTTTCCGGTTGAAACCATCGTGATGCTATCAGCTTTTTAGCCACTGTGATACCGGATAAAACCAATCTCTTTAGCTGTGGAGGTACTGCATGCTCAAAGACATCATTCAGCAGTAATACAGAGGGGTGTACAGGTATATCCAGAGTTAAGAGATTTGCTAATTGCTGGGTCACTTCTTTCCAAAATATCTTAACTGGTGGGCAGTCCCAGTACATGTGCATAAATGTCCCTTCGTCCCCATTTGTACATAGGGAGCATTTGGAGTCTTGTTTAAGACCCATTTTGTTCAGTCTCATAGGAGTTAAGTATGTCCTGTGAATATAGTTAAGATTGATTTGTTGATGGTCCGGGTTCCTTGATGCAAGTTGTACATTTGCCCAGGCCTCTTGCCAGTCAAAGTCTGTCTCCAGGTCTGGTATATCCCTCCTCCAGACTGAGTCTAGATGGAGGGTTTCATACGAGGCCGTTAGTAATTGATGATAAAGATCTGATACAAAACCTCTCGATGTCTCTCTTTCATAGAAAAATTTGTGGTATCTGTGGTGTACAATTGGTATCTTTAATGGAACACCGTGAGCCTTCAAACATGCCAATAACTGTGCGTAAAAATAATATGTGGACTTGGTGAGATTAAATTTGTTGCGTATTTCATTGAAACTACAAAAACCCTGTTTGTTGAAAACGTCTCCTAATGAGTGTATGCCTTGCTTTTCCCATCTAGGGAATCTTATAGGTTGTTTTCCAATCAAGAGTGCATTGTTATTGAATAAGGGAGTATGATTATGCCATTTATGTGGGGTAGAATATTTTGTTTGTGTTTCGCGCCATATCCGGATTGCATGAGTGATTATGGGGCCAAATTTCCATTCGCATTGCTTAATTGATAATTTGGTGTATACTATGCCCTTCAGCCTATGTGGAGCTACTATATTTTCTTCTAAATTTCTCCAGGATACTAATGCTTGGGGATCAAACCATGTTGTTAGTGGTCTTAAAGTGTACGCCTTAAAGTAGTGGTAGAAATCTGGAAATGCCATACCTCCGTCTGCTTTGTTTCTCTGTGCGGTGGATCTTTTTATACGTGGTGGTTTGTTATTCCAAATAGATTTGTATGTGGATGAGTGTAATTCTTTCCAGTAACCCTTTGGAGGGGGTAACGGTAGCATTGAGCTGAAGAAGTTGATTATAGGTAGGACGTCCATCTTAACTATTGATATCCGTGCCTGTACTGAGTTTTTAAGTTTTGACCACCTGACAAGGTCGTATTTGATTTTGTTTTGGATTTTTATGTAATTGTGCTTCACCGTTTGGCTTATGGTAGGGAATATTTCAACTCCCAAACATCTAAAGTGTTTTACCATCTGTATCTCTTTTGGGAGGGTTATATTTCTTTTTGCAGGGGCGTTAAGTGGGAGGAAGGCCGACTTCGGCCAATTTATCCTAAATCCCGATAGATCTCCAAAGTCCTCAATCAGCTTGAGAAGATGAGGCAATGCGGTGTTGGGGTTTTGCATGAACAGTATTACGTCGTCCGCATATAAACTAATTTTGTGTTGTGTGCCCTTGATTATGATTGGTTCTATGGATTGGGATTGTCTTATATATTGTGCTAAAGGCTCTAATGATAGATCGAATAGTCCGGGACTAAGAGGGCAACCCTGTCTAGCTGAGCGTGATACCGGAAAGATTTCGGAGATGATTGTACCTGTTGTAATCATGGCCGATGGGTCTTTGTATAATACTTTAATCATATCAATGAATCCTTTTCCTAACCCCATCCTTTCTAATACTGCCCATAGATACGACCATTCCAACCTGTCAAAAGCTTTCATTGCATCCAGGGACAGTATGTGTTGCTTAGGTGTGTTGTCTTCCTTGTTAGCATCTAGTACGTGTAGTAATCGTCTTATGTTATCAGTGATCAAGCGACCTCTTATGAAGCCAGTTTGGTCCGGATGAATTAAAGACGTCATATGCTTTTGTAGTCTGATGGCTAATACCTTAGAGTACAATTTGATATCGGTTCCGAGGAGGCTTAAAGGTCTATAACTACCGCACTCGTGGGGTCTTTGTCTTTTTTAAGGAGTGTTATGAATGTTATGAGTGCAATATTGTCATTCTTATGGAAGTTCCCCTCCTTGACTGAGTATAAAATCATATTTAGTAATAAGGGTCCAATTATGTCCCAACAAGAGAGGTACATTTCTGGTGGGATACAGTCTCTTCCAGGAGCCCTACCACTTTGCATTTCAGATATGTGACTGGGCATGGGGGCGCGGGACTTGTTGAGGTAAGGTCAAATTTTTTTTTTACATATTGTGAAAGTACAGATTCATACCTTAAAAATAAGCCATCACTTGAACATTTTGGTGGGATATTTTGCAAGCTACATCCTATAAATCATGGTGATATCAGTAAACGCATTCAGAGATGAATGGTCTTCAAACTTGTGGAGAGGTTCACACCTGTGATTTAATCAACTACAACCCTACCCAGAATGCATTGTATTCCATGGCCCCCCTCTCTCTTGGGACATTAACACCTTGCATCAGGCTCTTTTGTTATGGCAATGACTCTGTCTTGTGGCAAGTTGTTGTGGCAGTTGAAGTGTAAGTCTAAAAGCCTTGTAAGTCTAAAAGCTAAATGACTGTATTATAAGGAAAGGTTAACCTTCTGTAGTGTGGTAGTGAAAGGTTAACCTTCTGTGGTGTTGTAGTGAAAGGTTAACCTTCTGTAGTGTGGTAGTGAAAGGGTTAACCTTCTGTAGTGTGGTAGTGAAAGGGTTAACCTTATGTAGTGTGGTAGTGAAAGGTTAACCTTCTGTAGTGTGGTAGTGAAAGGTTAACCTTCTGTAGTGTGGTAGTGAAAGGTTAACCTTCTGTATTGTTGTAGTGAAAGGTTAACCTTCTGTAGTGTGGTAGTGAAAGGTTAACCTTCTGTGGTGTTGTAGTGAAAGGTTAACATTATGTTATTTGGTAGTGAAAGGGTTAACCTTCTGTAGTGTGGTAGTGAAAGGTTAACCTTCTGTAGTGTGGTAGTGAAAGGTTAACCTTCTGTAGTGTGGTAGTGAAAGGTTAACCTTCTGCAGTGTGGTAGTGAAAGGTTAACTTTCTGTGGTGTTGTAGTGAAAGGTTAACATTCTGTTATTTGGTAGTGAAAGGGTTAACCTTCTGTAGTGTGGTAGTGAAAGGGTTAACCTTCTGTAGTGTGGTAGTGAAAGGTTAACCTTTTGTAGTGTTGTAGTGAAAGAGTTAACCTTCTGTAGTGTGGTAGTGAAAGGTTAACCTTCTGTAGTGTGGTAGTGAAAGGTTAACCTTCTGTAGTGTTGTAGTGAAAGAGTTAACCTTCTGTAGTGTGGTAGTGAAAGGTTAACCTTCTGTAGTGTGGTAGTGAAAGGTTAACCTTCCGTAGTGTTGTAGTGAAAGGTTAACCTTCTGTAGTGTGGTAGTGAAAGGTTAACCTTCTGTAGTGTGGCAGTAGCAGCAGTCGGTTGCACATGTCAAACAACCTGAGTCTACTCAGGAAGAACAGCCTACTCTGTCCATTCATGTAGAGGGCCTCAGTGTTGTCCGACCAGTCCAGTTTTTTGTTCAGGTGAACTCCAAGTAACTTGTAGGACTCCACCATCTCCACCTCCTCCCCTCCGAGGATTATGTGAGAAGGTGGACCCTTCCTGCCTCTCCGATAGTCCACCACCAGCTCCTTTGTCTTGCTGACGTTGAGTTGAAGCTGGTTACTGTCCGACCACCCCATGAAGCTCTCCACCAGAGCCCTGTATTCAGCCTCATCGTATGGCATAACTAGCCCTAGTAGTGTTTAGTGATTAGCATCACCACTTCATAACTAGCCCTGGTAGTGTTTAGTGATTAGCATCACCACTTCATAACTGGCCCTGGTAGTGTTTAGTGATTATCATCACCACTTTATAACTAGCTCTGGTAGTGTTTAGCATCACCACTTCATAACTGGCCGAGGTAGTGTTTAGTGATTAGCATCACCACCACTTTATAACTAGCTCTGGTAGTGTTTAGCATCACCACTTCATTACTAGCCCTGGTAGTGTAGTGTTTAGCATCACCACTTCATAACTGGCCCTGGTAGTGTTTTCTTTTGACTCCTTTGCCCACTTAGTCTTGTAATATATATTCACATTGAACTCTTTCACAACAGTGACGGTCTCTAGGCAAACGCAACTTTTTTGGCGTTCATTAAAAAAGTATTCAACTTTTCACTCCTCCTGAAATATTCTTAGTTGTGGCCTTGTCTTCTGGGCTACAGTACATATCAGGAAATGTCTGTTGCTAGGTAACTGTATGTGTGTATGTTTACTATAATGAAAAGGTTTTCACCTCTATGAATAGAAACCATTAATTTCCCAATGTACACAATTATTAACTGCCCTGGTGTGGTATGGTCTTGTCACTGCTAAAGTTTGTATTATTTAGCTAACGAGAGCTGACATCTTTCCAAAGTTTTCTCCACCAAGTAATGTTATATACAGGGTCAGGATGGAAGGCTCACATACTGTTTTTTGATAGGCTACAACAATGCAGTGAAGCAAGAGAGAAAGGGAAAGAGATAGACTGACTATAGCGGAAGATTCAGGCATTGCACAATTAAATATGGTTCTGTTATCAGGGACAACATGCATGATCCTATTGTCCAAGCCTATTTGACAGTAATATCATCTTGTTTGTGTTATGTTACAATGATGCACAGCATGATAGTGATTATTAATAGCATAAAGACATGCTGACTCGTCATTTAACAATTTTTCTGAAACAGGTCAAAACTGATTCATGATTTAATGAAGACAAAAAGTGGCAGAGTTGCTCATGTTTTGTGGCAAGACTACGAATTCTTAGATGAAGACTAGGAATGTTTAGATGAAGACTAGGAATGCTTAGATGAAAACTATGAATGCTTAGATGAAAGGTTGAGAAGAGCTTTGTTTCGGGCTCTGACTTCTCCAAGAATAGACTATTGAACTGAGTTACACTGAAGTATCACAAGACATAGACTCTCAAGTAGATAAACATATGTCGTCATCATCATAATCATCATCAACATGAAGATTGTGATATGGAAACTAGGGGACACACTTAGAGCAAGTCCACAAGGTCTGTTCATTTATTAAATTTTCACTAACAGGTACATTTCAGGTGGTAACACTTTTTTTTACAGTAAGAACCATACAAAGTGGAATATGAGTATTTTAAGACATTTATGGCAAAGATAACTAAATTCCACCATGGGCATGGAGGTGTTCCAAAATGCTGAAATTGTTTATTTATTTTGCATTTGTATAAGACTGTGTATGTGTTTAGAGCGGGCATGAGAGAAGGGGCTAATGGTCTTAAGTGCCTTCTAGGTTTCTGTGACGGTTTATTGCAGGGTGGTGGGTGTACAATGCTCTCTCAGACTTAATTATCTTCCTAACGGAGCGATTTATTTCCATTTCCATTAATTCGGAAAAGGCTATTTGCCGAAGTATGCATGACCTCCTATCGTGCAGTATGAGGGAACGCAGATAATGTATTTAGCAGGAGCAAGTATCCTATGAAATAGATCCTAATGAGAGACAATTGGCATAGGACAAACTGAGTTGTTAATGCACAGTTTTGAATTTCATATGCAATCATGTTGAAATGTGTCTGGGGAGGGCGTTCATATTGGATTGTTTGAATGTGAAGTGCTAAGGGCAGAGTGTCATATTGTATATCTTAATTATTATGGTATGAGAGTAGCAAAACACAAAAGGGAATCCTGCTGAAAGATATGATTAGCCTATTGTGAAAAGAGGAAAAGACATATTGCTATCATGACATACTTCCCAAACTATATATTTATATATGCTGTATGCGCAAGCTGCTAAAAAAAAGTGCTCAGCTGATTCACAGCCTCATATGCTTTTTGGGATGGGTATGAAAAACAGCATATAGAATTGGTGTGCATTTATTACATTAATGGGCTTCAGTGAGGTCTGGATGATACATTTGATTACTTCTCTGCTCACATCGCAGCGACGACCAGAACCTGCCGATTCCTCCTGAGCAATGTCAGAAGGATCCGCCCCTTCCTTTTTTTTTAGGTTTATCTTTTTTTATTGGAAGAATTAGTACATTTATACATTTCAGTTATCCAAATTATACAACTTCCATTTCCTTCCCCATTCCTATCCCCTAATCCCACCCATCCCACACAGTGAGGGCGACGACAAACATACATGAAAAAAAAAAAAAAAAAGAAAAAAAAAATAAGGAATAAAAAAAATATATATAGAAATTTAAATAATTAAACAAACGTACAGATGTGGCAGACAAAGCTAAAAAAAAAAAAAAAAAAAAAAGAAAGCAAAATGGGGAAAAAAAATATATATATATATAATAATAATATATAATATAAATGATACTCTCCATTTTGGTAGCGTGATTTCCAGATGGTGAAACAAATAAAATGGAAAGTAAATTTAACACCCTTAGCAGACCACCACAATGCCATCTCCCCAGCCATGTGTGGGCTAGCAGTGTCATGAAGGTAGATAGGGGGAGGAGGGTGGTCATGGGGTCCCAAGTTTGGGTGGAGTCATTTGGGTTTTGAAATGAGATAGGAAGGGCTGCCATGTTTTGTGGAAGATATCTGTGTGGCCTTGTGTTGTAAATCTGATTTTCTCTATATGTATAAGAGACATGACATCCCTCATCCAGTGTAAGTGTGAAGGGGGGGTGGCTGCCTTCCAGTTGAATAGGATGAGGCGTCTGGCAATGAGTGAGGCAAAGGCCATGGCATTGGATTGCCCAATAGATATTGCAGCGGTTTCCGGTGTTAAACCAAATAGTGCAATAAGAGGGCATGGGTCAATATTCATAAAAAATATATCTGAGTAAGATTTAAAAATGGAAGTCCAGAAAGGGGCCAGTACTGGACAATGCCAAAACATATGAATAAGTGAGCCAGGGGCTTGGTGGCACCGGTCGCATGTGGGATCCATGCCTGGATTTATCTTCGCCAGTCTAGTCTTTGACCAATATAGACGGTGGAGGAGCTTGAACTGTATCAATGAATGGCGGGCACATATTGAAGAAGAGTGTATTCGGGCAAGAGCGTTTTCCCATTCTTTGTCTGTAAATTGATGATTTAGATCGGACTCCCAGTTTTGTCTTATAGCCAATACTGAGGAGGGTAGGGATAGGGATATGATGTTATATAGTTTAGATATTGAGCCTTTGATTACAGCCTTCACCTCCAAGATGCGATCGATCAAAGTTTTTGGAGGTGTATGGGGGAACTGGTCAAATTTGCTCTTAACAAAATCACGTATCTGTAGATATCTGAAAAAATTTGTTTTTGGTAAGTTAAACTTTAGGGACAGTTGTGTGAAAGACATAAATGAACTGTCTTGGTACAAATCATAAATGTTCAGAATGCCATTCTTAAACCAGTTGCTGAAGGTTTCATCCACCATAGAGGGAGGGAAAAGGACGTTTTTGTGGACAGGTGACGACGGTGACATAACGTGGAGACCAAAGTGTTTTCTGAACTGGGACCAGATCCGGAGGGAGTGTTGTACTAAGAGGTTGTTGGTGTACTGGGCGGTTGTGACTAGGGATGGGTACCTTTCACATTTGAACCGATACCGGTACCGGTACCGGTACCTGTGAATCGATACCGGTACCCAACGGTACCTTTTTTCGGTACTTAAAAAAAAAAAAAAAAAAAAATATATACTTTTTTTTTTTTTTACTTTTTTTTCTTTTTTTTTTTTACTTTTTTCTTTTCATGTCAACGTTCACACGCACAATATATGCTTACCTAGGATTTGACTTGATTCAACAACAAAGCAGTCGGAGCAATGACAAGCCGAAAACTGTCGAAATTTAATTTACCTACCTCAGTCGTAAAAAAAAATCCAAACTTCAAATAACTACAATTTCGACAGTTTTCGGCTTGTCATTGCTCCGACTGCTTTGTTGTTGAATCAAGTCAAATCCTAGGTAAGCATATATTGTGCGTGTGAACGTTGACATGAAAAGAAAAAAGTAAAAAAAAAAAAAAAAAATGAATAAATTTTTTTCTTTTTTTTCTTTTTTTTTAATTAAAATTTTTGGTTTCTCACTTGATTCGATACTCGGTAGTACCGACGTGTTTCGGTTCGGTACCTCAAAAGTACCGAATTCGGTACCCATCCCTAGTTGTGACTGGGAGCGGAGAGCAAACTAGGGATTGTAAGGATGTTCTAGAACAAGATGCCCTTTCCATGTCCACCCATGCCGGTACCCACTGACAGAGTCCGTAATGGGAATGACTCCAATAGAGAATGCTGTGAATATTTGCAGCCCAATAGTAGACCAAGAAATTGGGTAGTGCGAAGCCTCCCTGCGATTTAGGCTTCTGGAGGGCCATTTTATTTATTCGGACTGGGCGTTTATTCCAAATAAAATCTGATATTGCCTTGTCGAGGGCTTTGAAAAATGACTTTGGAATGAAGATTGGAATATTTTGAAATAAGTACAGACATTTCGGCAATGTGTTCATTTTCACAGTGTTCACTCTGCCAACAAGTGATAAAGGAAGTGATGACCATCTGATGAAATCCTGCTTGGTGCGCTCCAGTAGAGGGGTGAAGTTGGACGCTATGAGATTAGAATGTTTATGCGTTATCGTTATGCCCAGGTAACGGAAGATGCTTGGGGAAAGCTTGAAGGGGAACCTAGAGGGGGGGATATTTCTAGCTAAGGAGTTTATGGGGAAGAGTTCACTCTTGTTTAAGTTTAATTTATAGCCAGAAAAAACACCAAACTCGTGTAGTATATGAAGGACACGTGGAAGTGTGGCCGCTGGATCCGCGATATACAGCAGGACATCGTCCGCATATAGCGAGATTCTTTGTTCCTGTCCATTTCTAATGATGCCTTGGACATGGCGGTCCATGCGAAAGGCAATAGCTAGTGGCTCGATCGCTAGCGCAAATAGTAGCGGGGAGAGAGGGCAACCCTGTCTTGTACCGCATTGTAGGGGGAAATATTCCGAAGTTACATCATTTGTTCGAACTGATGCCACTGGAGAGGAGTATAAAAGTTTGACCCAGGACCCAAATTTCTCACCGAAACCGAATTTCTGCAGAGTATAGAATAAGTAGTCCCATTCAACCCGGTCAAAGGCCTTCTCTGCGTCTAGCGCAACAACGACCTCTGCAACGGGAGACTCGGTGGAAGAGTAAATTATATTCATAAGGCGCCGCAGGTTGAAAAAAGCCATTCTATCCTTCACAAAACCAGACTGATCTGGATGGATAATACTTGGTATAATGGATTCCAGACGTCGAGCGAGTACCTTTGCCAAGATCTTTGCTTCATTGTTGAGGAGAGAAATAGGACGATATGAGCCACAGTCTTTCGGGTCCTTATCTTTTTTTAAGAGCAGGGATATTGAGGCTTGGTAGAGAGTCGGAGGAAGCGAGCAGGTTTGAAATGATTCCTCAAACATAGAAGCCATAATGGGACATAACTGGGTGGAATATTTTTTTAGGAATTCCACTGGGAAACCGTCTGGGCCTGGGCTTTTCCCACTCTGCATCATAGTTAAAGCCTGTTGAATTTCATCAGCGCTAATGGGCTCTTCCAAAAGAGTCATTGAATCATTGTCTATGACTGGTATATCCAAATCTGCGAAGAAACTATTCATGAGAGAGGGGTCTTTAGGGGAATCAGAGGTATATAGTGAAGAATAAAATGTTTTGAATTGACCATTTATTTCCAATGGGTCCGTATAGATCTCTCCAGTGGCAGTGTTAATTTGCGTGATCAAGTTCTGAGCGGTACGGTGTTTTAGCTGTAGTGCCAGCACTTTACTAGGTTTGTCATCAAATTCAAAAAAAGGACTGGCGTGATTCGAGTAGAAGCTGCTCAGCATGACTGGTGGAAAGGAGGTTAAATTCCGTCTGTAGAGTCACTCTTTCATTATAAAGTTAAAGTGTCGGAGAGACTGAATAGCAATAATCCAATTTAATAATTTGGTCTGAAAGTTCAGCGCGTCTGCTGTTGCGCAGTTTATTACGTCAAGCACAGTTAGAAATAATTTCTCCGCGGAGGAAAGCTTTAAGAGCTTCCCAAATGATGGACATAGACATGCCAGGGGTAGAATTTACCTCAATAAAAAATGTTATCTTAGTGGACAGGAACGACGAGAATGAGTCCTCAGATAGCAATAGTGGATTAAGTCTCCACGGCCTGAATGATGGACATTTGTCCGGGAAGGCTAGCTCTAAGATTATTGCTGCATGGTCTGAAATAACAATGCTATCGTAAGAGCAGGAAAGCACTTGAGATAGAAATATGTTGTCGATAAACAAATAATCAATTCGAGAATATGTATGATGAACTGGTGAAAAGAAAGAGTACTGTTTGGTGGTGGGGTGAAGGAAGCGCCAGACATCTGAAATGCCGTATTGCTTCAGGAAGGACAGTATGGCTCTAGCAGTCTGAGATTGTGGAGCTGGATTAGATGATGATCGATCTAATGCTGGGTTAAGAGCACAATTAAAGTCAACTCCCATAATCAGTTGATTAGAGTTCAGGTCGGGGAGTGAAGAGATAAGTTTATTGATGAAATGCGTGTCACCAAAATTGGGAGCATATACGTTGACTAGGACTACCTTTGTGGAATAGAGAGTTCCTGAAACTATGAATCTGCCATTAGGGTCAGAGATCACATCAGATGAAGTAAATGGTGTGTTTTTGTTAATCAGAATGGCTGTTCCTCTGGCTTTGCTCTGAAAACCAGAGTGGAACACTTGACCTACCCAAGCTCTGTGTATTCGACGGTGATCTACTCGCCGAAGGTGAGTTTCTTGCAGAAAAGCGATGCCAACCCCAAGCTGCTGTAAGTGAGTAAGGATCCTAGTACGTTTCAAGGGGTTATTTACACCCTTCACGTTCCAACTAATTATGTTAGTATTGCCCCCTGACCCCTTATTAGGATTAAACACTGGCATAAGAAGGTGAAAAAATAGTCATGACATTTGAGATGGCAGAGTGGTGGTCCAGGGTGCTTACAATTAAAGATGAGAAAAAGTCATAAGAGTAGAAACAAAAAACAATAAACAAAAATAGACAAAAATATTCACTGTGAATATTAGCAATGAAAAACAAACAAACATAGAACGCCCTCTCACGTCCCTGTGGGGCGTGACTACTCACAGCCATAGTAACACTGACTGTGCCTAGCATTACAGCTAACCTTGTGCACCCTGTGCTCTAAACGAGCACCCCGTGAGAACTATAATTCTTAATTACACATGGCAAGAACCAAAAAAGAAAAGAAAAGGAGAGAAGAAAGAAAAATAATGAATAAATAATAAATAAATAAATAAATAAATGCTCGACACGTGGCCATATATATGTAACTAGCTTGGTTAGACAAGACAGGTTTCTAACAGTGTATACACCTAAACCCCTGTTTGGGATCTCATTGTAGTCCACCCCCTCAAGAGACAGGTACTACCTATTTAGACCAGTAGAATGTAAGATCTCTCTCTTTGGTTAGAGTTCTACGCCAAATATTTGGGCCATGGGGTATGTTATTTTATAAGGGTGCATAGTGGCACCAACCATGTCTTTTCCATATAACTAACACACACAAACATACACACACACACACACACACACACGCACACACACACAGAGGCGGGGGCCAATTGATCACCGCCCTGGCACACACATACACGCACGCACGCACACACACACCCATACACACACCACGTATATAGCTATGGTTAACTTGAATAAGTATGACAAAGATAAATTGCAAGCCTGCAGCCAATTCGGCGCATATAATGTAGTGATAATAAATAATACGATATCCCCAGGAGTGGGATATGGGCGAGTAAACCCGTCAGCTTGCACCCAACGTAAACTGAGACTAAAAGTTTAGCAATAGCCAGGCGGCTGGCTGTGGTAAGTGACGTAATCAAGTCAGCCACCAGTGAATGAAAATGAATATACTTGTTAATCGCCAGCGGGATGACAGTCAGCTTGTATTTATCGAAAAAAAATAATAATAGTAACAAGTTAGCTTTAGCAAGTAATAATAATAGTAGTAATAGTAATAATGAATTCAACGTGAACTAAGTTAGCCAACCGGCTATAGTAAGTGACGTAATCGAACCAACCTGGCAGTAACCCGGAAGAAAAAGAAATACAAAAATAATAATAAAAAAAGAAAAGAAAATAGGTGGCATTCACCGGCGGGTTCACATTCAGCTTGTATTCTACGTAATAAAATGAGCTTTAGTAGGTTAAGACTAGCCGGCCGGTTATAACGAGCAAGTTGGCCGCTGTACACAGCAATTGCATAGCAACAATCATACCGTGTTGTTACCCACATCAGTATCGTCAACAGTATGGTATATAATAGGAGCAATAGCAGATTGTTTTTTTACATAGTCTTCCATTGCCTCCCAGGTAATCCCAATGCGAAAAATTACGAAAAGTGGTGGCTCCCCTGGTAGTAGATGAATGCGAATAAGATAAATCATAATAATAATAGTAATAATAACAGTCTAGCTAGTTGCTAGGACCGTGAAGAACGTTACCGGTCAGCCAGAATGTTCAGATCCACTTCAGCCGGGGGTGTGAGGGAAAAAACACCCGAGTCCACTGATGTACATCATATCCAAGCATTGTTAGTCCTTTAGTGTAGGCAGGATTTTTTCCTTGTAGAAATCGGCTGCCAGCTCTGGAGAGTCAAATGTGTAGCCTTTCCCTGCCGAATGTCAGGCGCAGCTTAGCCGGGTAAAGCAAGCCGTATCTGATGTTGGCCTCACGGAGCAGATTCTTGATGTCTTTGTATGCCCCTCGGCATCTGGATAGGTCCGCAGAAAGATCCGGGAAAATGTGTACCGTGGAGCCCCTGAATGTTAGCCGTCCCCGCTCACGCGAGAGCCGCATGACCAGCTCCTTCGTCTGGGAATAATGGAACCGTACTAGCATGCCTCTAGGAGGGGCCTTCTGGTGCGGTTTGGGTGCCATCAGACGATGTGCGCGGTCTAGGACTACCGGCTTGTCGAAGGCCTCTTCACCGAACAGCTCCACGAAAAAGGCGGACATGAATGTAATGGAGTTCTGCCCCTCGATTCCTGCATGGATTCCAATTATTTTTACATTCTGCCTGCGTGAACGGTTTTCGAGGTCATCCAGTTTGAGTCGTAGGTTGATGTTTTCACTTAAAGATGCACACAATGTCTCTACTGTGGATGCACACAGTGTCTCTACTGTGGTCAACCTCTCGTCTACATCCGCCAATGAAGTCTCCACGTGCTGTATTTTCTGCGTCTGTGTGGATATCGAGGCCTGGAGGACCGAGAGGGAGGTACGGAGCTCGGCCAGGAATTCTGTACGGAGGGAAGCTACCTCGGCACGAATTGTAGAGGTAATCAGCTCCTTCAATATAGCTGGCGTCAACTCTGTTTGTTCCGCCATCTTGTCGCCTGTACTAGAGCCTGTTTCCTCTAACTCTTCAAGCTCTGTCTTTCGCGTGTATCTTGTTGCTGGTTTTTTAGACATACCAAATGTCTGATAATGTCGTCTGTTTAGTCAGAGAACATAAAGTATTGCTTTCAGTTCGAGCCAAGTCAAATGGGCTGTAGTAAAACTTAAATTCTCACGGAGCTACTCGCATGCGCGTCGTTACTCCGCCATCTTGGTCTGTGATCTGAAATCCCCCCTTCCTGACAAAAGAAGCCACCCAACTCCTCGTCCAATCAACAGTCATCTCCCGCCTCGACTACTGCAACGCACTGCTCGCTGGCCTCCCGGCCACTGCCACTAAGCCTCTTCAACTCATTCAGAACGCAGCGGCCCGCCTGATCTCAAACCTACCGAAGTCGGCCCATGTCACCCCAATGGCTCCCCATTGCTGCACGAATCCGCTTCAAGGCCCTCGACCTAGCATACCGTGCGGCAAAGGGAACCGCTCCCGCCTACCAATGGTCTCTAACTACACACCCTCAAGACCCCTACGCTCTGCATCTTCTGGCCGCCTCAGACCTACTCCTATCCAAGCTCCGGGAGGGTCATCAAAGAGAAGTCGCCTATTCTCAGTCCTTGCCCCACAATGGTGGAATGAACTACCCACCCCAGTTAGGACAGCCGAATCACGTCCAATCTTTCGCCGTCGACTAAAGACGCACTTCTTCAACCATTATCTGAATTAAAAAATAAAATAAAAATATCTAACCCTAACTAACCGTACTGTCATGCACTTGTCCTAATAAACTAACCTACACTGTAGCACTCAACACTTTGATGAACATTGTTGCTCAGCTGATAGAGTTGTGCCCTTCCTGATGGCTTGTCGTACAGAACTTGTAAGTCGCTTTGGATAAAAGCGTCAGCTAAATGACTAAATGTACATTAATGGGCTTTCAGTGAGTTCTGGATAATACAGTTTATTACATTAATGGGCTTCAGTGAGGTCTGAATGATACATTATTCTCATTTGTGCCGGTGAATGAGGTTTTCATCACAAAAAAATATGTGAAGTGAGAGTGTTTTTCTTTTAATTTAATGAGGGACTAATCATGAGGAAAATAAGATGACATGGTGGCAGTTGTAATTATAGATGCACAATGAAGCCTCTATCCACCAGGGTGATTGTCATACAGTCAAACACGTGTTTCATGGGCAGATGGGTCCACTAGGGAAAGGAGACTGGGGCATGTTTGTTAAGCACTAGTCATATGTGGCCCCACACTCTCCCAGCTCCCCCGACACTGGAGATTTTGTCTTATTTGACAGCCAAAGAATTGCACCTTTCACCCTGAAATCTAGCGCAATGAAAAGTTCCTATGCACATGGAGGATGGTATCTGGTGGTGGTTATTATGTTCATAGAATGCAGAAAAAATATACAGTATATGTGCAGGCAGGTACCCTTACAGGTGTAGCGCAAACTGCTTCCAATTTATGCCCACATTTTGGGAATGTATTTTTTGTCAACTATCCATTGTGCATCCTGCAGCCAGTCAATGCCATGGTAACCACTTTCAAAAGACTAACCAGCTTTTCTGCCCCCTGGGCGCACGGTTAGAAAATTAGGCAACTTCTCTCATCATCTTTTTGAACAATTTACTTTTAATTAATTCAAATTATTATCGTTATTGTTATTATTATTATACTTCTTTTTCTTTAATTATTATACTTTTTTTGTACAATTGACAGGATAAGAGCTGAAAACCTAAGTGTTTCTGATGTGCATCCAAAACCTACTATAACAAAGAATCAATTGACACAACCCTGTATCCTCCAGAGTACTATAGTAATGTGTGGATGACCATTTTTGGAAATAGTATTTAAAGTCTCCAATGCAATAATATACTATATCGAGTTGACATAGTCTACCCCTGTTGCACGGTGCAAGCATTACACTATAGAATAACAGGCACAAGCCAAGCCAAATGTCTGAAAGTTGTGCTAAGGGCAAAGCGCAGCAGAGCATAAACAGGCCATTGGCATTTGCACACCAGAGAGGGCGTCCACGTTCCATTTTACTGTACTTCCGTTTGAAAATCTATTTATATTTGATAATGGCAATCAATTTATCTCACTTGAAAAATTCAAGTTAAAGCTATAGGGTAAGGTGACAGAACCACTGACTTGCTAATTAACACTTTTGGTTTTTACAGTGTAGAAAACAACTTATTTTTTTGTAAAGCAATACTTTTAAACAAAGTAGGTGCAACATATTTTAGACTACAACATATTTGATTATTATGGACTGGGGAAAGAAAATACACAAGAATATAGTACAAGTATATATTAATGTTGAAGATTGAATGCCCACCAGTCATCCCAAACTGATTAGAAGTTGTGGTCATTACTTCCACAATAAATCTGACCCCAATCGGCCTGCAGGGGGCGCTATAATTAAGATCAAAAAGTCATAACTCTTACGCCGTCAGTCCGATTGACACGCAACTTGCTACAGACATCTATCCCCACTCTACATTTGCCTCAAGAATCACTCAAGTCTGTCTATAAGATTTTACATAATTTTGAATTATTCGATTGCTATCAAATTTCGGTTTAGTCCACACCATTACACACCGCTGCACAGATCTTTGTTCTTCCGCTGTGAGGTGGCCGGCTGTAAAGTGGATACCTTCTGAATACCATCCTAATGTTGGTGTAGCTTAGCTAGCTAGCTAGCAACATCCTGGCGACATGGGCAGTCCTTACATTACATTTATTTTAATTGTCTGCTTTTAGCTTCTCAATATAAGATTTGTATGTGTCCCTCCTTGCACGAATACGAGTGGTCAATGTTCAATGCAATACGCTAAGGCAGTGGTATGGTTGTGCTTTAGACAGGAGGGTAAGGCATCCCTATTACAGCCAGCTGCCTCTGACCACGGAAGAACAATGCTCTGTGCTGTGGAGAAAAGAAACCTACAGTACATGACACCTTGGCACTGCTTCATGAATGTTCTACACAGCCACATAGTACTCCAAGAAAAGCAACAGTCACATGGACTTCTGTATCACATTATACTGTCTGTATAACATGTACAGAGGGAATTAATATGCACCTGCAGAATGTGCAGTGCTATTGCATTATATGGCCATAGTGCATGGATGTCTCTACATTATAGGATGCACAATTGCATAATTTGAACTTTATACATTGCTCATGCAAATGGGAACTCAGTTTCATTAATTTAAATATTTCACCATGGGTTTTCATGCATTGTTAATGTTAATGTAAAATGCAAAAACATATAACCAGCCAACATACCAGTCATTTAACAGCACTTCAAAAGTAAGTCAGAGGAGAGTGCAAATAGCCATCTCCACTTCAATGAAAAGACAAAAGTCACAGTGATGACACATCTGAAGAACCTTTCACTAAATGTAGCTGACTTTGAGCTTTCAGACACTGATGGCCCTGCAGATCGAGCCCTCATGAATACAAGCATTGGCTGGAACCTGGGGGCCTTCAGTGTCTGTTGTGCCTGGACAGTAATCCTCCATAACAGCTGGTGTGACACTGCATGAATTTCATTCCCTCTTCCCCAAATCCCTCAAAGTGATATGCCATTAACCTTGCAATGGTGACTGACTTTCCTTAGCTCACTTTGTGAGCCAGAAGCAATTTCTCCACCTTGCTGGTTGATAGGGGAAGTAATGGTTGGGATTATTGTGTAATCGATCACTGTACAAAAACAACTTAAAAATGCGAAGGATCTGTTTGTAATTATTTTGAAGGACATTCGGCAACACCTGAAGACTGAAGTGAAGACCTGATGAGGACCTTGTCGGGTTAAAACATTAACTTTAATCAATAAAGGTGAACAGTGTGCTGGTTCTTCACCTTCCTCTAACAAGGATGTTCATATCAACCCAATATAGTAGAATAGCCCTCCCAGGGCTCTACAGTGAGACCATATTGCTCGCATATGCCCCTAAAAATATGTGTGTGCGAACCTGCAAAATCAAGTGCTCGCACGGCGTGCGAGTGGGGCCGGCGAGTGCAGAGTACAGCCTCATTCGTCCTTTTTTTCCCTCCGCTGCGAGAATCTTTAAAAAACTACAAGTCCCACAGTTCACAGCCGCATAAACGTTCCAATCACAGTAGAGTTTCCTGTGGTCACGCGACTGGAAACTGAAAGTACTGTTTAGCGTCAGCATAGATATATCTATGAGCGTCAGTGTCTGAGTCAGACAATACAGCCATGTCGAAGCCCATACATTTTTATTTTGCGCGAAAGATACCGGAGAATGAGAAGTCAGGCGAGGCAGCTCATGTTACAGAGGTGATAGTTAACCAAGATACTGACGCTAGCCAGCATGCTAGCGAAGCTAGCGAGGCTACACCCACTACTACCCCCACTGTAGCTAACGAAGCTACACCCAGTGTACCCACTGTAGCTAACGAAGCTGCACCCAATGTACCCACTGTAGCTAACAAAGCTACACCCAATGTACCCACTGTAGCTAACGATGCTACACCCACTGGAGCCGGAGTATGATCCCACTCCTGCCATGAACTACTGGCTGTCCTCCAAGCGTGCCAGACGACCAAACTACAAAAGCAACTGGACAACCAATATCCTTTGTGTTTAGCACACACACACACACACAGTGTGGGCCAGTGACTTTGGTGCTATTGCACAGTTCCGTTCCCATTTGAACATGCACATACAGAGTACTACTATACATGTACATTTATTTTTGTTTAAAAAATGTGAGTTTGTTAATAAACTCAGTTACTAGAAAAAAAATTCACTGTGCTCCTAAATTTCTTTGTGTGCTCCTAAATTTCTTTGTGTGCTCCTAAATTTTTTCATTTAGGAGCACCTGTGCCCCAGGTGAAAAAGGTTAGCGTAGAGCCCTGCCTCCTTACAAAAAGGTATCATGGTACTATGATGGACAACATCATACCATTCAGTTGTACCATGGTTACAGTGACCAGACGTCCCAGTTTGTCCAGGATTGCCCTGGTTTCAAGCGTTGTGTCCTGAGTCACTCATTCAAACAACTCAAACATTCACTAACAAAATATCCCAGTTTTAAATAATAACATAACTAATAAATATATTAATTTAAAACATTAGCAATGGACCACACTTCTGGATTCAACACTGATTTGTCTGTAAATGTTAATCAATGTCGTTGTCAAAGCAATGCCGTTTTCAGGTTGTTGCTATGACACTTTGGCTTGAGCTAATGCCTTCCATACATTTTCTATCCATTCATTGACACATCAATGTAGCCACAGCCTATGTATTTGACGTGGTCATTATGTACTCATTGTACTTTTTCTGATGAAACAAACGAGTCGTATCAGGGGTAAGGTGGTGAGGGGTGGTTTTGTCCCCCGGTTTTCCCCTGGGCCCCCCCCCCCCCCTCCCCTCAAACATAATTTTGTTTACAATATATTGTTTCACTATGTTTGTGGGGATACGGTGTAATTAACCCCTCAGCTTCTGCTGGGGTTGTGCTCCTGCTTAGAGAGGCAATTTTTCAGAAGATTGTTTGGTCGCTGTCATGTGGACTTAGCAAGGCCTGTGAGCAGTACTTAATCGAGGACTTCTCTCGTTATGAAAAACAGCATTGCTCTTACGGTAGTGAGAGTGTACTTTTGCCTTTTTTGTTGTGATGGAGGGTTGTGTGTGTCGTTAAGATCCACAACTGGGTTAGTTGTTGGCCTACAGAAGTTACATGTGTAATCTCTTGTACCAGGGCCCTTAGCCCTCTCTTGGTCTGTCCGACATCTCCGCCTGGATGACGACCAACCACCTCAAACTGAACCTAAGCAAAACAGAATTGCTCCACCTGCCGGCCAAATCCTCCCCCCTGACCGACCTCTCCATCACAGTCGAGAATGCAGCTGTGACCGCGTCGCCGACCGCCAAGAACCTTGGTGTTGTCCTCGACGACCAGTTGAACTTCTCTGCTCACATCGCAGCGACAACCAGAACCTGCAGATTCCTCCTGAGCAACGTCAGAAGGATACGCCCCTTCCTGACAAAAGAAGCCACCCAACTCCTCGTCCAATCAACAGTCATCTCCCGCCTCGACTACTGCAACGCACTGCTAGCTGGCCTCCCGGCCACTGCCACCAAGCCTCTTCAACTCATTCAAAATGCAGCGGCCCGCCTGATCTCAAACCTACCGAAGTCGGCCCATGTCACACCACTTCTTAGGGACCTGCACTGGCTCCCCATTGCTGCACGTATCCGCTTCAAGGCCCTCGACCTAGCATACCGTGCGGCAAAGGGAACCGCTCCCGCCTACCTCCGGTCAATGGTCTCTAACTACACACCCTCAAGACCCCTACGCTCTGCATCTTCTGGCCGCCTCAGATCTACTCCTATCCAAGCTCCCGGAGGGTCATCAAAGAGAAGCCGCCTATTCTCAGTCCTTGCCCCACAATGGTGGAATGAACTACCCATCCCAGTTAGGACAGCCGAATCCCGTCCAATCTTTCGCCGTCGACTAAAGACTCACTTCTTCAACCATTATCTGAAATGAAAAAAAATAAAAAATAAAAAAATCGAACCCCGACTAACCTTAATGTCATGCACTTGTCCTAATAAACTAACCTACACTGTAACACGCAACACTTTGATGAACATTGTTACTCAGCTGATAGAGTTATACCCTTCTTGCTGTCTTGTCGCACAGAACTTGTAAGTCGCTTTGGATAAAAGCGTCAGCTAAATGACTAAATGTAAATGTTTTTCTTCCTTTAGGAAAAGTAGTAAAAATTCATGTGGCAGGTTCGCACATGAGCCTATGTGAAGTTGTTACCTTGACAGGTGTACATGCGCTTCATGTAGCACGCTATGACTGGTGTCATGGCTCTGCTTTGTCATTGCATCGTATCAGGGGTGAGGGGTCATGAGGGGGTGAACTGATGAAACCTCCCTCCCCTTTTTCTGATTGGTCAGGGGGTTGGGCATCCTGTCCTCCGGGCTTCCTGTTACGTTGCTGGGTCAGCGCGTCACAGGGTAGGGGCGGGGGGGGGGGGGGGGGGGGGGGGGGGAAGGGAGTGTCCTGGTCCCACACCATATTGGGCGGTGGGCCACGGAATTCCCCCCGCCATAGAGTACGTCACTGGGCACGTTTCTATTGGTTGTGAGACTTTTGTGAGTTATTTTCAGGCTCCATGTTGTGGACCTCTGTTATTGTCAAGGTGAGTAGAACTTAAAAAGAAGTTCTGCTCTGTTGTATGTGTATTGAGCTTGGTAGGTGATGCAATGCAGTAGAGACGATTTGTTCTTCTGCTCTGCTCCCTACTAGTAGTGTGTATATTGGGTCAGAGCCTCCTCCTCAGGGAGTTTCAGAGCCTCCTCTGTGAGTTCAGAACCTCCCTCTCAGTGAGGGAGCCTCCTCAGAGTTTCAGAGCCTCCTCCTCAGAGAGTCCTAGTCCAATTGTTACATAGCTCAATGTTGCATATTATGCCTTTTCAATGTATTGCTCACGTGGGAAGTCTCTCTGGGGTTCCCCGTCCCCTCTTTTATGGAGCAGGTTGACAGGGTGTTGTTTTCCTTCAGCCGCGTCGTATGGGACCCATGTCCGTATTTTCTTCTGTGAAAAAAACACGGCTTCTTGTCATTCTCCCAGGCGGCTTGGAGGAACGGTATCTGGGTTCTTGTTAGAATGTCCATTGGTATGTTTTGGGTCTCGACGTGTATATAGTGCTGGCCCTGGGTGCTTCTGATAAGAACCATGCATGGGCTTGCGCGCCTTGGTTGCTCATCATTGAAACAGTGTTTTTATGGGGCAACTGGGATGGAGTTTGTCTCTTCCGAGCGCCAGTGTACTAGGCTTGTCTCGACGAATTCTCGTTCATCTCTGGGGGATGTTAACAGAATAGATCAAAGCATTGGTAGAGGGGTCTCACGCCCTTGGGGTGGGCCACCGGGCGCGGTGCTTTGTGTTCTGACCATCTGGGTGGCGCCCTCTATAATGTTTTGGATTGACACGCGTACCTACCCCCCTCCTGGGACTGGGGATGGCGGCGTGATTAGGGCACTGGACTGGTTCTGGTCACGCCGGACCATGTCAGTTAACCCGTTGTCCGCCGGGGTGCAGATCAGGGGCGGGGCTAGGGGGTGGCTACTTGGGCTCAAGCCCCGAATGTTTTCTGAAAAGCCCAGAATCTATTTTCAAAAAATAAAAAACGTTTTTTTTTATTTATTTTTTTTTACTATTAATCATTGTTACATGAAAATATGTTTGCACCAGATTTAGCAGAAGCTCATTTCCATCTGTAGTCTATCCAGCTGTGGAGGCTGCGACGTGGTGCACGGCATACCAGCGTACGCACCTTCCGCCGGGGTGCTGTTTCAGCAGACCCCTTTGGCGCCTGTCTAGTCCGCAGTGCTCCAGGCTCAGGTCGAGTGGCCTGTTGCCTGGATTGAGGGATCAACTTATTTGAGGGTTGTCTCCCCGGTGCGCTGTCCCGCTGTGGGTGTAGCATTTTGAGTGCTTCGGGGCGGCGTGCTGTTGGGGGGAAGGGCCTGCTCTTGGATGGGCCCTGTCCGAATATGCTGGCGATGTGGGGGGTGGTGTCACTAGTGACCGCCTGGTGGGGTCTCGATGCTGCGGCGTCGTTGGCCTCTCCAGGCCCCCTTTTCCGGGGGGGGGGGGGGGGGGGGGGTCCAGTCCCTTCCTGGGTCTGGGTCCTCTTTCACGCTCTGCTGCTACAGCCTTGCCATGGGATTGGGTTTTTGCTCTTGACCCCATGATATTAGGGGTTGTAACAGGGGTTTTGTTTCTTCCCGTTCATTCCCTAGTGGCATGTGGGTTGCACGTTTGTGTAGTCGTGGGTTCTTCTGTGGAAGGTAAGTCCCATGGTCTGCTCACCCTGTGCGTTTGAGTTGCTAAACTCCTCTTCGCACAGTCGGATCCGATACCCTCCCGTCCTCCACTAGGGGGGTCCGGGGGCTCAGGTCCTCCCCAGTTCTGATGGTTGTGGGGGGCCTCAGTGGGTACATTTGTCGAGCTTCCGCTCTGCTCAGCTCCTGTATTCCAGTAGGACACAGAGCGGTAGCTATACGATACTATAACGTACGGTTATGTCTATAACCATAGTTATATGAGTATAGCGGACGCTCTGCGTCGGACTCACTGAGGACCCTGTGGTCTTCGCCTTTGTGGTGAAAGACTTGGGAAGGAGCTGTTAGTATGGCCACACCCCTGCTTATGTAGAGGAGCGGATGGGGGTGTGGCCAGGCGGATGGGTGTGTAAAGGTGCATGTGAAAATGTATTCAGTGTTAGTACTGATATGGAAGTGTATTCCAGTAGGACGCAAAGGTCAGTGAATACCACAATCACAACACCAGAGGGAGCTCCACAAATCATGTCAAACCCAGATTCGGATCAAACAAGGGACTAAACACGTTACGTCAAATGTATATACTCCCTTTTCTGGACTTTTTTTGTATCACAAACAGTACTGTATTTGCAAATCTGGTATGTCATAAATGTATAGATGTAGCAGTACTGTCTATCTGTATGTCATGTATGTCATATATGTCCTGATGAATTGAAGATGGGGGACCCTGATGTAAACAAGATGAAAGTATTTCTCTGGTCTGCATCCCCATAACAATTGTGTGTATTGAGCTGTACTGTATTGTACCCATTCTGCAATCTGTTAATAAAGTTTTTAATCAATCAATCAATCAATGGGACTGACACATTACAAAGTAACGTGTTACAGTAACGACATTACTCTTGGCAGTAACTAGCACTCTAACGCATTACTTTTTAAATTCAGTAACTCAATTACCGTTACTAAATGGTACGTTACTGCGTTGTTTTTATGTATTGTTGGAATGTTACCTTTTCCTATATTAATCGGAACCGTAGTAGAGTACAGGGGAGCGTTCTCCTAACCCTCCAGGGTCGAAGTGCCGGTCATGTAACGTGCGTGTTACAGCTAGCCGGACTTCGGGGTAATTCCCTCTGTAAGGTGGTGACAGTAAACCAGGAAACCGTTCTCTCAAGGACTGGGCATGTATTTCCATTTGCAGGGTTGACAACAGCTCTCTATTTTTTATGTTATCGACTAACGTTACACGCAAATTAAATGCTACCATTCTCTACCGTTCACGCGTACACTCTGACTATATGACTATTCACTGCTTGCGTAGACCACCTATATATCCCACAACGCATCACTCTTAAAGGAGCAGGCAACACCCTAATCTTACAACACTACCCCCACTCTATACAATGTGGTCACTTTTATTTTTATGACCACATTGCTTAGCAGAGTTCAGTGATGTGAATGCAAATGAATGGAAACTGTCAAGTTGATAAACAGATTTTGACTGTAAGAATCTGTAAGGGCATTAATGGGAGCAATTACCCCTCATAAGCCCGACAGGTCCGGTACCGGACCCAAGCCATTAATCAATCTCTCCAGACTGTATGACATAATGTTGAGTTTTCTTTTCAAATGTAGCCAAGAGTAAATACCCTAATCCTGTCAAATAGCAGTCATAGTGTATCTTTTCTACAATACGTTTGTTTACCAATAGGTTAAAGTGTTATTAATGAAATATCAGTTTAGCGATTTAGCTGTAGTCATTATGATGAAGGAAAGACAGGGTTTTCAATTAGCGTCGAAATTTCGAAAAACTACCCTACCCAGCCCAAGCCAGCTAATGTACAGCAAATTACTTGTGGGTGAATTATTTTTTATTTCTCTTATTTCTCAGGATTATCTACCACAAAACTGAACGTTATTGGCATAGATGGGGTCGCAGTTAGTGTGTCTACCTTCTGTGAATGTTTAGCAAGAATCTACGTTGCAAACCGAGCCATATCTATTATAAGAACTGTACTTACAGTAGATTTCATTCACAGTTTTTGCTGCATGCCTGGTGATACTAAATCCAAATTGAATGAGTAGACTTGGCCCGATCCATATATGTGCAACTTGGCTATAATAAGGCCTGATATTCTATATTCTATAATTATATTTCAAATTGCATGTGTCCGGATGGCAGAGTGCAGTACTGTATCTACAAACCCTTCTGTTTAATCATCTTCCCTTTATTCATTTGCTTAGATATTTTGTACATGTGATCTCAAGAAGGTGCTGAATGAGCTCAGTGGCAGTTTTTCATGTCTGGTCATATTTATATTCTCCTTTGTTTCATCACAATTTACTCAAGCCTAGTAACAAACACAATATTTCTGACACTGGGAATACATTCCCTGATATCCATAGATGTCCCTAGATACGAGAACATGCAAATGGACCGTGTAGAAGTGGAGCAATCTTCCATCTTCCATCAGGTTAAATAATATTGTTTTTGTTTTTTAAGTAAGTAAAAAAAAAAGTGTGGTGTAATCAGTAAAGTAACTACTAGTAATGGTAACTACTTTTCAGTAACTAGCACAACACAAGCAAATGCATTAGTTAAACTGCTAAAGTATGGGTTAATGCTGTGAATTATTTCCTACAGTACCTGCCCTGTATGGGCAGATAGTTTGTCTGTGGAAAATATAGCGAATGGCCAAAATGTCATAATAGTAGGCATCTATTTTAGTCTGAATTGTATCCTAGGCCAGCAGGGTACATATGGCTCTGATACAAAGGGCTTAAAGGAGAATGCCACCCAATTTAAGAATGCACATGCTAGCCCTGTGCCCTAGGACACTTCAGGCTAGAAAATCAGAGAGAGAACTCTTTGCAAAGGTGGGGGAAAATGGATTCACATTTTCTTAGACCTATTAAACGAAATGTCTACCACAGTGAAATGAGAAAAGTAACTCAAACCAGCAATCTAGAATCAAATCTATACATGTATTGCACAAAGAATTGATTATGAATCGAGAATCAAATTGTGACCAATAATAAAAAATCGAATTGTGAGATTCCTGAATCGCTGCAGCCCTACATAATGGTAATTGTATTTTTGTATCCCAGCCAACTATGTATTTATCTCCAGATGTATTTTAAATCCTCCAAAAAAATTCTATATTGAATAACAATTTGAATAAATATGTTTTCTTTCCCACCAAATTGTTCAATGAAATGGATTAGCAGTATCTCTAAACCTTTTCATTTATTTCATTTCAGGAAAGTACAGATAAGCTCTCCCTCTCCAGGGGAATAATGTGAAAAAGGTGCTCTGGTGACAAGTTCTGCACACATCTGACATAACACATCAGACATAACAATCTGTATATGCAAAGGCATCCCTCCAAGAGGAGTTACCCATAAACAAATATTTAAAAGCGGAAAAACCATGGATATATCGCATATAAAGTTGAGCTATGCTTCATCGAAGATTCAACAATTCATGTGGTACTCTTACATACTCTTTGTTTTCTGGAGTGGTTGAGGCGTATACATACCAAGGACACACTGTGAAAAAGAATAACCATCATGAAGGATAAGGAGAGAATACAGAGGAAAACTCAACCATTGGATGAGAAGGTGTACACAAGCTGGTCTGCTCATTAAGGCTGATGTAAGCCTCATGTAGGTCTATACAAACACGCTTCAAAGTTGAATTATAATTTCCTCTGTGATTACATAGAGCTGCAAGACTAATTTAGGAGAAGGAAAATACATAAAGGTGTTGTTTTGTTGTTTTCATGTCTTTGACATATTCCTGTGAAGGTCAAGGATTTGACCAGAACAGCTTTGCATAAATTATGTGAACAATATTATTACTTTTCTCTACTTCACTTTTCTGCAGGGACGTGCCTGGTTGGCAACTTGTTAATCATGTAATCACGTTTCTTGTTGGAACGGTTGATTTTTTTTCTTCTAAAGAGCAAAGATTGCAGGGAAGCAGAAGTAAAAGCCACAAGACAGAAGCTCTGCAATGAGGAAACATTTAACTGCAATGACAATCATCACACTAAATCCAGATCTGGAAAGTAACTGACCACTTCAAGTACAGTTATATACTTGAATGTAGTTTTAAGGTACTTGTACTTTAATGGAGTAGTTCTGTTTCAGTGAACGTTATACATTCCAAAGGGAATATCCTACTTTTATACCACTGCATCTATCTGAACCCTTCCATTAGTTGTTAATTGGAGAACAATGTCTTACTTACTAAATATGGTAAGTTCCCTGAAACTCTGGAACAAAGACAGATCGGAGGCTTCCCAACCATAAGCCTATAGCTTTGGCCAAAGCCTCCACCTGTTCACTCGACCCTATGCCTACTACCTTGGTCAAGATCTGCCTCCCTGCTCTCTGCCCTACCATGGTCAACATAATCAACTCCTCACTTGAATCTTGTCTCGTCCCCTCCTGCTTCAAAACAGCCTCTGTCACTCCCATTCTCAAGAAGCCCGGTCTCGATCCCGACAAGCTCAACCAATTACCGCCTCGTTTCCACTCCTATGCCGACGGCACACCACTTTACCTCTCCACCAAACCATCCACCCAGCTCTCCCCACACTCCCTTGTCAACTGCCTCCATGACATAAAAACCTGGATGTCATCTAACCTCCTCAAACTAAACAACAATAAAACTGAGCTCATGGGTTGTGGTTGTGGCACCCAAGGCCCTGCTCTGGACGGTTAGAGATCTCACCCTGGACATTGACAGGGGCTCCATCTGCCCCTCCCCAAAGGTCCACAACATGGGCGTCTTCCTGGACTCCACCACTTTGTGCTTGTCTGCCGGCTCTGAGCTACATTGTTCGCCCATCAACCAATACATTGTTGGAAAGTTGAATTTGCCACATTTGGATCGTCACCTCACGCAACCTATTGCATGCTTCGGGTCTCTAGTTACAAGACAAAATATCCGATGAGCGTCATTTGACGAGTGACCACGTCCGGTTGTGAACGGTCCTGAACTGACCAGTCACCGCTGAAAATTATTGACCACCTTTGTAGCCAAGGAGCGTCTGCTCTGAAAGCGCTCCCAGACGGGCGCCTAGAGTTGGGGAAGGTGAGACAAGAAGACGAAGAAGTCCTTTGTTTTGACTCGAGAGGCAAAATTAATGGAAGTTAATTAATGGAAGCGATCAGAAATTGGAATGATTTTTTTGAGAACATCTGATCTGAGGTAAGGAATCTATTTTACAAGTATTGGGATAATCAGAGTTGTATTCGCTGAGATCTCAGCGTTCGCCCTATGTGTGTGTGTGTGTGTGGGCGATCGCTTTAAGGAAATCAGAGAATCGATTTTTCAGATCGCCTATATAGCGTGCATACGTACACATACACTATCGATAATCTAGCGTTTATTTGAAAACGATTCATAAATAGGGCGAAAAATGACAACGTTTTTGTGTATTCTAGAATATTCCAGAAAAGGGCGATTATCATGAAATATTTTTATTTTCCTTATAAACGAGGGCTTTTCAAAATGCTATAAAACGAGAATGAACCGATAAAAAAACAATCCGCTTCGATAATGTTGACTGGAAAACGAGTCATTGATAAGCGACAGGCAGATTAGACACATAGCCATAATTTAAAACATAGATTAGGCGTTATTAACGCTAACATTGAAGTGGATGGTGGGCATTCAAGCGGTAAATCAAGATTAAGGTCGCTTTCACATATAGTTTTGGTGGACTCGGGGCGGTTCTGGGGGTGAAGTTGCAACATTGTTGCATTCTTCATTTGGTTCGCCTGCGTTCACATAGAAATCTGTGAGGCGGACCGAGACCTTCTGAACAATGTCACGCGGTCGAAAAGGGCGCTCGGCTATTGGACAGTGGAAATGTGTGTGTGGCGCGAGCCCGTGTGTGCGCGCGCGCGCATGTGTGTGTGTCTGTGTGTGGACTGTCTGCGAGCCCTCCAGATCAGCGGAGCGAGTTTTGACATGGCATTGATCCATTGTTCTATTGAAGCACATTACCACCATCCTCTCGCTAAACAACTTGTAGACCACAGTGTTTTTATGAGAGCCCACAAGTAGCTGTTTTATTAATAATATAATAAGCCGCGTTTTTTCTTCCTTCTTCCCAAGATGCACAGATATATAGATATATAGATAGATAGATAGAGAGATAGATGCAGTGTGCTTGTTTTGCAGTGAATGAATGCTGCAAGCAGTGGTAATAATAATCACTTCCTATATTTGGTTCGCGTTTGGTCCGCTGAAGCCGAACCAAGACCTACGTTTTCAGCTGGACCAGAGTTCGCCTGTTTAGTCCGCGAACCGAGTTCGACACGCATTCACACAAACCCGAAAAACCGGACTATCGAATTCTGGTCCGAAAGTCCGGACCAAACAGCCCCTGTGTGAAAGTGACCTAAGCTTGGGCTCTGAAAGTGTTAAGAGGTTAATACACAGGTGACCGGGGATACCTCTGTCTTCCCTGACACAATTTCCCAACCCAGCCAATCAAACCCAGGAGTGCTTCAATAGGGTGCACAGTGTCTACAGATGCACAATGGAGAGGACATTTGGTGTCTGAAATGTTTTTGAATTAATCTAAAAAAAAGTGTTCCAAGCCTTTGTAGTATGCTCCACAATTTTAGTATAGATCACAACATCCCCATGGAAATGGTAAGAGGTAGAGGAGGAGGAGGATAACGTTGATGGCGATGAGCAGGAGGCAGAGGCTGCAGCATCTGCCCTGGTGCATGAGGGAGCTCTTGGATGAAAGGCATTTCTCTCAGGTAAGCCTAATACACAGAAATGTAACAAACAAATGACTTTTATTTCAATCATTATTTATTGAATTGTTCTCTCCCTTTTGACCCATTTCGATCATTATTTATTGAGTTGTTCTTGCCCCTCTGACCCGTGCTCCAGTGTGTACTCTTTCATGGTATCGAGAGCCGGGGCTTTCTTGGGATTTCATCAGCCTGAGCAAGCACTATCTCTATCTCTTGCAGCCAGTTGTCAATGGACTCCAGTATGGATCTCACCAACATTTGAAAGCGCTCCTGGTTGCCTCACTCCTTTCATTCCTCTGCCAGATGCTGCTCCTCTAACTCCATGATGCAGAGGTACTCCCTTTGGGGCTCTGACCTGCTGAAACTCATAGCACTCATAGCAGTCCCATGGGCCGAAACAAGGTGAATGGCTGTCTGTAACAGAAAAATGGTATTAACATGTTGAGCCAGAAATAGCGCTTGAGTGCCAGCGTCAACTTCAAGGATAGAGCTCTCATATTTGCGAACGCATAAACTACATCTTAAATTATGGCTATGTGTATAATCTGGCCGTCGCTTATCAATGACTTGTTTGCAGTCAACATTGTCAAACGGATTGTTTTTTAATATGTTCATTTCCGTTTTATACCATTTTGAAAAACTCTAGTTTTTTTAAAGTTTCAGGAAAATATAAAGAGTCTGTGATAAACGCCCTTTACTGGAATATTCTGGAATACACAAAAAACGTTGTCATTTTTCGGCCTATTTATGAATAGTTTTCAAATAAACGCTAGATTATCGATAGCATATGTGTACTTATGCACGCTATAGAAGCGGGCTGAAAAATCGATTATCTCATTTCCTGATCAGCACACAGACACACACACACGTACACACACACATAGGGCACACGTTGATATCTCTGTGAAAAAAGCTCTGATTATGGTAAAAAAAAAAGACTGGTCAAATAGATTCCTTACCTCAGATCAGATGTTCTCCAAAAAGATTATTCCAATTCCTGATCGCCATTCCAAATATCGATCGTGTGTATTGATCCAACGGTGGGTACTGGAAATATGTATTCCACGCTGTTCTGGGGCTCGGCAATGAATCCGATTGTCTTGGGTGACTTGCCTGAGAAGTAAAATGAGGAAGCAGGATTTTTTTTCATGCGTTTCATTCAATCCATTCCAAAGGGGTGCAGTACAACAGGGAGAGACGATAGGGGGCGGTATTTTCCCAATGGAGCTCAGATAGTTTGCAGCACTAACGTGAGGATAGATTGATGAAATATGAATTCAAATCGCTAATAAAAAAAAACAAGATATATGGTCGTTGGCACTGAACGGTCGGCATGAACAAACAAGTTATCTCGTTGTTGGCACTCAAAGTGTTAATATGTGTTCTTGTCTTCCACAGGAGTAAAAGGGAGTGTATGGGGTTTCACCTACCTGAACATTCTGCAAGGCCGGATGATGTGGACAGAGCATCTAAATAAAATGTTATTAGGCTACTAATGTTAACAAATAAAAAAATTATGAAATATATAAAACCATATTTTTCTCAGCAGTAACATATACTGTAATACCTGTGACTCTCCTACTGAGATGGCAGTTGCTGCCACCGACTTACTCATCCACCCCCCAGTAAGACAGTTTTGTTTTGACACCTTGTGTAAAAGTGCCACTGCCTCTGACACATTTGCACAAATGTTTCTCTTTGCATTGTCGGTGTGGAGAGACAAGCAACAAGAACCTCAACTCCTGTGTTGACAAATTTGGCTTTCTCCGTTTTGTCGCCATTTCCCCCCCAGCCCCCAGCCTGAATAACATGTCTGATTGCTGAATGGGGGTGGACCTGGATGTTTAGGACATCACCTATATTCCACCAAGGGCTGATAAGGTCATATCCTTTGTTTTAAAACATTCTAAACACACATACACAGAAATGGATGAAATATTAGGAAATCCGGTTGTCAGACTGACTCTTTATAATTAAAGTTAAATCTTTGAGCTTTCTGTTGATCCCTTAAAAAACACAATGCAAACTTGCAATATTTAGTTAAGATGAGTTTTGAGTTAACCCTCAGAATCTGTGGTGGTTCGTTATAGAGCTTTGTATATAATGCATACAAAGCTTGTCAATAGAGCTACAGTAGTTGACCGGCACAGGGAAATTATTTCTGGTGGGAACAGCCAGGCTCCTGCTCTACTGGTGTGAACAGCCAGGCTCCCGCTTGTGGAATAATATAATGATTCCCCAACTCTCATGTAAAGACATTCCCCTCCCCTGTGTCCCCTTACCTGTGTGCCCCTCCCCCACCCATTTGACCTATCATATCATATCAATGGGACCACAACCCCCCCCCCCCCCCCCCCCCTTTTAACTATATAAGGCTCCTCGCGACCACAATCCAGGTCTCTCTACCTGGGTGATTTCAGCTGACCACCTGGGGAGAGCCCCTCAGCCATTCTCTCTAACTACTATGTATATAATTGTATCTGTCTGGATAATAAACCGTATTATCTTGACCTCGGTTGACTGAGTACATTCTTCAGGATATCCACAATATCCCACAATTGGCGTCTACGAACTTGTGACAGACTCTTTGCGTCCTGGCCTGCCGTGTTGTTTCATCTATACAGAGAAAAGTGAGTATATAGATGGTCGACCAAAATGTATGGCAAGGAATTAAAACCTTCCCGCTTTTCTCTGTGCCAGGTGAATGTTACGGTATGTTGTCAAATATTGAGATCATGGCTGAGTGAGAGTAATGTGCATTAATATATCTGATCTGTATTGAGAATCGTTACGGGGGAAACGCGTGTATCCCGGTCCTTATCAGGTGGTTCTGAGAGGATTTGCTGGGTTGTAGTGCTATTCCCGGATCGAGCTGGTGCCGACCAAAAGCTAAGGTACACCATAGGTTGTTGGATTGCTATCCCTAGTCTAGCTTGTGCAGACTGAAATATAGGCAACAAGGTAAGATACGTGGGCTTATTAGACGTGATATCCTTGGAAAACGCTACTCTGGTAGAAACGTTCTGTGATTCCTCTGCAAAAAGGCGGGAAGTAGGACCGAGAGCTGATAGAATCATAATTAGATTTACCAGAGTAACGTTGTAATATTCATAGTTTCAACCTCAATCTAAGCCCATGACCTCTTCCATTCCTGAAAACGATGTATTCGGATTAGGTGAACCAATTGATCAATACAGATAGCGGGAAGCTGACTACGGGACGTCCCGGTAGTACGTGTACTACATTAAACGGGACATTAGTCGCGGGTTGAAGAGACCGTGAGTGTGATTAAACGGTATATTCAAATCTAATATAGCGCTGTTAAATTTCGAAGTTCAGGTTCGGTCGTTATGCTTTAATAACGATGTATAGTTAAACCGAGGGTAACCAAGCCTTATCGCAGCAGATGCTGGTCGATTAAACGAACAGCGATCCGATACAGACCAGGTATACACACACGTTATATTGTATGTATTATTGTTTGTTTGTCTGTTTATGTTTCGTTTGTATGTGCATAGTATTATAGGACCCGTCGCGTTGCTTTATTAACACTTTGAGCGCCACGCCGGGTTTTCCTTTTTACCCGCTGAATGCCACCATCGGCGCCAATGTTAACGTTAATATCGCCTAATCTATGTTTTAAATTATGGCTGTGTCTAATCTGCCCATCGCATTATCAAAGACTATTTTCCAGTCAGTGCTGTCAAGGCAGATTGTTTTTTTATCGCGTCATTTCCGTTTCAGAGCATTTAGAAAAGCACCGGTTTTCAGATAAAAAAACATTTCTATGAAAATCGTCCTTTACTGGAATATTCCACAACGTTGATATTCGTCGGCCTTTTTATGAATCGTTTTCAAATAAACGCTAGATGATCAATATTATACGTGCACGTAGGGGTGGACGGTATGGTCTAAAATGTATATCACGGTATAATTTGAAGCATAGACGGTAACGGTATATATCACGGTATCATCGTTTTTGATACAATTTTATTTTTATTTTATATAATTTTTTTTTATAAAATATATATATTATATAATTATACTTGTACTTGTATTATCTGCGAGACATCGCCACCACGCAACAAGCTCCACTGTCTGTGTGTACTCTAGTAGCCTCCAGCTACGGCCAGGATTCTACGGAGCTGCACCTGGACCTATACTCGAGTAGCCTCGAGCAGAGCTACGGCCAGGATTCTCTGGCGCTGCACCTGGACCCTATTGGTATAACGTTACTTAACTGTGCTCAGCACGCCATCAGCTCGAATACGCATCGAATCAGTGTTATAAGACATTGATATCAGGAGCTATCTGTAGCTACTGCTAGCCGGATATATAACGTTAATACAACGCCTCAGTGAATTATTTAGTTCAATGGGACATTTAGTTTTGAACGGTGAACTAACGTGAGCTAACAGCTAACAGGTAGCATACACGTCTCTACTAGACTTTGTGGAGCGTTTGTTGATGTCAGGAGCTATCGGTAGCTGGCCGACTAGATACCGTTCGGTTAGACAATGCCTCATCATGTATTAAACTAAAAGTGAATAGTTGACTGGGTCATTTTGTAACGGTAGCTAAGCTAACGTTAGCTCAGGGAGACGCCGCCGTCCTCCGGTGTCCCGTCCCACTAGACTACTAGACCCGTGTTTACATGCGTGCGGTAGGGGCTGGCATGCCCACTGCGCGAAGCCTCCTAAATAACTTTTTCCAGTTCGCACATATCTATTATCTATGACTAATTCTATCTATTTTTAGGGGCAAATGCGAGTGAGATAGTCGCGCTGTGGTTACATGACGTCATTGCTATTTTAGAGCTGCTCTACCGGTTACACGGTATAGTCAAAATCCATACCGTAGAGCAAATTCATACCGTTTATACCGTATACCGTTTATACCGTCCACCCCTACGTGCACGCAAACACATTCGGGCCGCGCACGGATAATCGCCGCGTTGATTTCCTCTCGGACTTTTACAGTGAAACCGAAAGAGTCCATTTCACAAAACAGCCTATAACTACATCAAAATTAGTCTGATTATCCTAACACTGATAACATAGAGTCCTTACCTGACACTGTGGTAGCCCCGGCTGGATCAGTCGACTGGAAAATGTGGAGGACCGGATTTTTTTCCCCATCCATTTTCATTGAGTCCATTCCAAAATCCCTTATGTCATCTGAAAGACGATAGGGGGCGCTTTTTTCCACATATAATCTCCGGCGGAGCTCGTGTATACTCGGGTAGGCTCGCGTGATGCAATATGATTTCAGATCGCAAAAAAAAGAAAAATTCCGAGAAATCTCGTGAGTGTCTTTCAACAACATAAAAATAAACCCGAGATATCTCGTGTGTGGCAGTTAAAGTGTTAAGATAAAAACCGGCTGATATCGCGTCTTCTTGTCTGTTTGTTTACGTTTCACATGGAACAGCATATGATGCACAGACTCGTTCATTTGGTTACAAAACGCTGGGTTTAGGTGAATTCCAGGCTATTGAGAGCTCGCGGAAAAGTACTGCATGGATTGCAAAGCGTTATTTCCGAGGTGAATGAGAACTTGTGAACGTCGCTTGGAGTGATGACGTCATACGGTGTGCGCCATGAAATTATGAAGCTATCCATGGACTAACTTGAAGTTTAATATGCCCGAGGCCGAGGGTATATGAAATCCACATGTAGTATCTGTTTTATTTTTATGTGTATGTACGCGCTGCTATTAGAACGTGTCATGTTACTGTAGCGAGATGCAAAATAGTTTTTCCAAAGTTGCATTGTCCCAGACCACCGGAGAAACGAGCCGAGCATTGCATTGACGACACGTAGCGTGTTACAGCCTCAAGGACCACTAGTCGATTGAAGATACACATAAACACAAAAGGGGATAAGTTATAAGGGAATTCAATAACTGAACACAACTATGAGGACGACGTCATCACAACAGATGTCCGGTGAGTATGAAACAAACCTTAATGATGCATGACACATCTAATATCAGTTACTGTGAATTACAACTATCAAACAAATCAATTCTATTTTAAAACAGTGTATGTTTTAACTCCCACATCTCTGTTTTGATACGGAGTACCATAGAGAAGCATGCATCAAATATAACGTATTCTGCAACAGTAGATTAGACGTTATAACCTTAGATTAATTTGACACAAACTATAGAGTAAACCAGCCCCCCAAGCAGAAACAATTTATGAGTAACACACTTACTCCCAGTATAGGCGATTAGACCTTATAAGCTTTTTACAATTATGTTTAAAGATAAGAGGTTTAGATCAACAAGATCTAAAAGCTAAAGAAAGAATAACAACAACCTTTCTTTGGATATAATAAATAATTGCAGATAATGTTTAGATGAGGCCAAATCATGCCTTTTTTTCCACAGTAACAGTGATGAGATATGTATTGTATGTTGAGAACTCAAAATCAAGGAGAACACACTCAAAAATGGTCTTAGAGGAGTGGAAAATTAACATGTTTTCTTGTGTTTACAGGAACCAAGCACAACAACCAAGAGGCAGACAGATTTAACTCTAAATTGAATTACAGAACAATGTAAACACAAATTGTATCACAAAAGACGGAAACTCCAATGATTTGCATCTGAACACAGACAGGGAAAAGACTGAGTGATAATCTACATTTGAACACAAAGCAGTTTGGAGCTTAAGGGAAATCAATTGACCGTTCAAAACAAATCTACATAATGTAAATTGTGAGACGATAGCAGACACTATTCAGAATGGGCACTTGAAAACCGCAGGGCAGGAGACAGACAAAGCTATGCAAAAGCCTGCACTCTGACCACACAAAGTATCATGATTAGATTTACCACACAAAGGGGCTTGACTTAGAGCACCATGAGCTCTACAGAAACCAATAACACTAAAGTATCGCTTTAGATGCAGATTTTCCATTTGTTACCACCGAGACTCACCTGACAATGGATAACAACAGGGAACAACAAAACGCATTGAATGCAATGTTTTAAAACAAACATGCCCCCTTCATTTATTTAACATGAATCAGACACAGGTGATGAATTTGCAGTCATGAAAGGCTACCATATTTCCCATACTAACAGAATAACTAACAAGTCATTTTCATCATCTCTCTGTTCATGAAGGCACATGAATTAGAGATATGAGTTCTGCTTAAAATCAGACAAAGTAGAAGTGCCCAAAATGAAAGATTAATGATGAAAATAACATAACGTGCATGCTATCTCCTCCTTCTATCCTCTGCTTATGACCACTAAATCCTTGCTATTTCAAGTACTTTCCATGACTGCAAATATCAAAACCACCAATTGGAGCACAATTATCAACATTTACAAGGTGTACATTTACATTTAGTCATTTAGCTGACGCTTTTATCCAAAGCGAGTTACAAGGTATGTACGACAAGTCATCAGGAAGGGCACAACTCTATCAGCTGAGTAACAACGTCCATCAAAGTATTGAGTACTACAGAGTAGGTTCGTTTATTAGGACAAGTGCATGACAGCAAGTTTAGTTAGGGTTAGATTTATTTGTATCAGTTGGAAGCAGGATAATCATTTACACAATGATTATCAAAATGCACAAGATGTATTATAGGATAATTGAATTAATGCTACTTAAGAGTAAATGAGAAAACGAATGATTGTTTTTCATGCAAAATAACTGGCTGTCTAGAGTTTATGTTTTTTCCCCCATGCTAAATTATGATGAGCCACACTAGAGGTGTGATGAAAGCCAGAGAAGTCATGACGAGGTAAGTATCCTGAGGTACACCCATCGCACGCATCCTGAGGTAAGATCAACTTCAATTTGACATCACAGATTATAAAGATAAAAAGAAATGTTTCTGATTCCATGCAAAGATCGGATCCAAACGATATCAAATGCATGATGGTATTACACAATGAATTGAATGAACCCTAAATGATTTTCCTCTTTAGCAGAAAGGCGTTGAATAATTTATGTGAGGAGGTTTTCTAAGGCAGTTTTCATCATCCTCAGATCATAAATTGGTGAGAGGACAGGACGAGTGAGACGACGCGTGACCTGAACCACGAACGACGGCGGGACCAGGCAAGGAGGAACACAACCCAGAGACCAGGGCGACCCACGGCAGCAGAAGACCACAAAGGACACCGCCAAGGAGCTGCGGACACAACCAGGACGCAGCCTCACCCCGGCGGCCCGCGGCAGACCATCTACAAAAGGGAACTGAAGCCCCCGACCATCAAGGTGGATTCCCATGACAAGATTGTCATCCATGTGAGAGAGAGCGTCCTACAGACAGGCCGCTACACCAGAAAACCCTCGCCCCTCTGGTACCGCGATGACGGGGAGCGGGGGACCAACCACCACACAGCACGTTCAAGACCACCCTATTGCCATGTCTCTAGGCCTGATAAAGGTCAAGCGTGAGCACAGTGGCAGACATGTGATGGTGGTGGAGAACAACATAGGCTCCAGGAAAAGAGTCTGCAAGGCCACTATAGTTGACCGCCCCACTGCTACCGGTGACCCTTGACAAGGTACACAGGGAGTGGACGGCGACCTCATGTAGGCCCCCTCTGAATGATGGAGGAGTGAATGTTCCTGACTGCACCGTCAAGAAGAGAGACATCATCAGAGACCTGTGGACCAAGAGGCATCCTAACATACATTGTCCACCTTGTTATGTATTTCTTATTAATTTTATAGAACCAGTTGGTTTGTTCCAAGACATCAAGTTTTGTTTTGACCATTGATAGTATGCACCACAGCAAAATACTAGAACAATGCATAACGATTATCATAATCACCTTTTATATCAGTTTTTTATACAAACCACTAGGTTAACGGTTTTTAAATGTTTTTTTATACATTAGCCACTAGGTTAATGCCTATTTGTAAATCCTATTCCTGATAATTATGCACACGATTTTGTGTTTCCACCCTGTGCACTCTGACCACACAGAGACAGTGTTGTTCACATGTATTTAATTGGTTTATTACTATGTCTGTATGTGCGACCATGATCTTAGCTCCCATTGATATTATCATGAAGACACATAGTTACCACTTAAATGTCTGATTCACGACGTGAATTACTGGAGGTAAGTGCCAAGCCAAGATATAGGCACAACTAGAGCTTCTAATGATTATGTTGTCTGGTGTTTGATATCAGAGTTGAGGACCAATCATTGATATAGGTATTTGAGCGGTTAAATCAGACCATTATTAATAAAAGAAAAGGGTGCTATCTATTCCCACATCTCTGATATCAAAATAACACAGACCGCAGTCCAGTCAATCATGTCATGAATCATGTATGTAAATATTTCTATTTTAAACTGTTATGCCAACCAACAGATCACATGGCCAAAATTTTCATTATTTTAATTGTTTTCTATTCATTCATTATCTGATAACCGATGGATTACATCGATCCCATTCTTTTACCATATATATTCACTTTTCCAAATAATCCTGGTATATTATACATTAATCTCACCCACATTATGAAGAGAAAAGTGAGTAACTGTGGAATAATATAATGATTCCCCAACTCTCTCATGTAAAGACATTCCCCCCCCCTGTGTCCCCTTACCTGTGTGCCCCTCCCTCACCCATTTGACCTATCAAATGGGACCACAACCCCCCCCCCCTTTTAACTATATAAGGCTCCTCCTGACCACAATCCTGGGCCCTCATTCATCAACGTGGACGTAGAATGTGTTCTATTTTCACACGTAAGCACAGAATGTAGAATCAGTGTACGCACAGGAAGATCGGGATTCATCACACGTGCGTACGCAGGTTCTACGCACACCTGTCATGATGAATATGACTTTGATCCTACGTTTGAGCTCGTGCACTGTTTTAAGTATTTGCATACCAGAAACGCCCCGATTAACCATATACGGTAATGGAATACACCCATGAAATGTGGAAAAATTGACTAAGCCGAGGGAAGCGTGTCATGAGACAGGCTGACAGACGTGTACACTTACGGTGATGTCGGATATGATATCTATTAACCATTGCTGCCTGGGCAGCGCAAACACTAATAAATACCGCGCTGGAATATGACTGCCTTTTCCCGTGTTGCTTGATTAATACCCAGGGATTAAAGTTCTCCTCAATTTTATTCCAAATCGCGATGGATCTCCCGTCAATTTTCTACCTGCTGCATATGATTTCTAGAGGCATACTACAATCTATTTTGATGTCAGTATTGGGTAGCCTATATAAACAATAATACGAGAGCATATACAAGAACAATGAATCTCACTGCATGTATGATGTAGCCTGCCTTTCAATACATGAACTTGAATTCCATCATGTTTGTGTGCGGGACTCACAAGGCTGTTGTCACAATGGGTGGTACCGGTACAGTAATAATAACAGTCCACACAATATCACGATCCATGCCATAGCCTATGTTCTATTAGGACATGATCTGTGATGACAAATGTTCTAGAATGTTTGATTAAGATATCATACTCTGACAGCATGCCTATGATCAACAAAAACGCGAACTTGAATCCCATCATATACATAGTCTGTCCACTATCTGGTGTCATTGCAATGCGTTTTCTATTCTTTCTTATACAGTAAAAAGGGGGAAGAACACTATATTCATATGACTTGTATTCTGCTTACAGCTTCGAAATTTCACTTGTTTCGTTTAACGTAAAGCCTTTTAAATATAATCAAAACGTTCCCGTGTTTCTGCGGTCTGTGCGCAAAAAAATAACGAGTTGAGCTTTATGATTTATGATGAATTGAAAATGGGGGACCCTGATGTAAACAAGACGAAAGTCTTTCTCTGGTCTGCATCCCCTTAACAATTGTATGTACTGAGCTGTACTGTACTGTACCCATTCTGCAATCTGTTAATAAACTTTTCAATCAATCAATCAATCAAGCTACGCGGAGCGCAGTCAGTCAGTAGCCTACACCCCGTATATTCCGATAACGCTATATAAACCATGCTGCATTCATTCTGAGAGAAAGATCTATTATTCCAAATGCTATTTATAGGGTTTTGACCATAATTACACTACTGTTGCTATTTTACAATGAACTATAATGAATTACGGTTCATACAGAACATGCCAGTGTTATTATGCACAGAAGCTCATTTCCTTGTTGTAATAATATATTATACCACTGGGCGTCAGCTAAGTGTGGTCCGAGCTGTGCGTACACGTAAGCACGGAGTCAAGTTCAAGTTGAAATTGATGAATCCCACTCTTTGCTTAGAAATGATCGTACGCACAGGTTAAGCACAAATCTGTGCGTAAGTCAGGTTGATGAATGAGGGCCCAGGTCTCTCTACCTGGGTGATTTCAGCTGACCACCTGGGGAGAGCCCCTCAGCCATTCTCTCTAACTACTATGTATATAATTGTATCTGTCTGGATAATAAACCTTATTATCTTGACCTCGGTTGACTGAGTACATTATTCAGGATATCCACAATATCCCACACGCTCTTCTGGTGTGAACAGCTAGGTTCCTGCTCTTCTGGCGTGAACAGCTAGGCTCCTGCTTGCTTTGTCCTGCATGTCCCTGGCCTGAGAGTTATTTTAAAGGTCAATCTCTGAATCAAGTGATATGAATAGTCTGACCTTCACAGCTCTTGCAGAATCAATAGAAAAATCTAATCAGGGAATGTCAGCCTGGACTCAAAACCAAATTATGTCAACATTAAATAGCCAGAGATTCATGATCAACCTGTTACTTGGTCAAATAAGGATAGTTTCATTAATTGGCCAGTGTTTCAGTGTTTGTGTGACCTCTCCATTCAGCATCAGCCCCCTGAGGAATCTGAGTCACTAACTAACAATGATCAATGCTCATTAATGCAGTTTGACAATTCCTGAGAACCCAGAGCACATGTTAAAACGATCCTACAACATCAGGACATCATTTAAATACAAAATAACTGCCAGAATTCCATGTTGGATGTCCTGTTTCCAAGGCATATAATGGCAAGATATCAATTAGGTGCATCTAGTGATTATCTGTAACCAATGATACAAGGACTTTGATATATATATATATATATATATATATATATATATATATATATATATATATATATATATATATATATATATATATATATATATATATATATATATATATATATATATATATATATATATATATATAAATGTTTGCCATATATGTAATTCATAAATAATAGATAAATAGATCATCAATACATTTAGTTGAAAATACTTATTTGTACAGTATTTTGTTTCCACTGTCTTCTCATGCCAGAGTGTGCCGGAGGCACCTTTAGTGAATTAAATGAGGGAGTCATTAAAACCAGAGAATTGTTCATTAGGAATCAGAGGAACAACACTTCAGTCCATTATGTCAGTTCAATTATCATTTGATGAGAGGTGGGAAAAAAACATCAATTAGTTGGCAGCTGTTTCAAATTAAACCGTAACTTGTAGTCCAAAAAGCACCCTGAAAATGAGGAAAACTAAAGATGTTGTGAAATTGCTGCAATACAGCCAACTGCAGTCAGAAATGAATAATCCAATGCGCTCATGTCCACCTTAAAAGGGGAACATTAAGGTACTGCTTGGGTTGCAATCCCTTGCTTACAAATTAGAAAAGGTCTAGGCAAGAGGGTGAAGACTCCACCAAGGCAATGTGATTCTTCATTGCACTTGTTATTCATTGAGTACACGATTGGCATACATGACAAGAGGGGTGTGCACAAACTGTCTGCAGCTGTAACGCAAAGCCCATTCAAGTCCAACTCATCCACTTAGCTCCAAGGCTCCAGTTTACACACATCATTTGACTGAATGATCCACATAAGTCTTTGAATCAGTATTTGGATCACATTCAGGAACTCTACTCCTTCTCAACACCCTCCAAAATCAGCCACCACCATACATATCCTCTTTGTTGTATCACTCCAGCTCCTTTAACACAACTCCTCCATTAAACCTTAATCATATTGTTCTGTTGTAAGGAGGACATGTGATAATCAGACATGTAACACTATTTCCTTAACTACGTTCAAACAAGGAAAGTTGAAGAAATTATTGAGGAAATATAGTGTCTGCAATTCGCTAGAGCAGTGGTTCTCAAAATTTGTTGGGGACCATGGCTACACCAAAAGTCAAACCAGAATCTCAAGGCGCACCAATTTATAGTCACGGTACTCAATTGTGCAGATTGTCTCAAATGTCACAACTATATTGTCATAATTAGGGGTGTAACGGTACGTGTATTCGTCCCACGAATTTACGGTACGGCCATCATGGTGCGGTACGTGCAGCCATACAGAGAATACGTCTCATAATACCACTAAGTGAAAGTAGGGTTGCACTTGCACATTTGACAAATATATGCTCAATATCTTTACTTTACACTGGCTTACATTGATCTTTAACGTTGAATATTAAGCGTGTATTGCCAAATGTAGATGATGAATAAAACGTTGAAGCTTGCTTAGGCACGGTGACAAGCGGACATAATTAACAATGCGCATGGACACTCTGCACTCGGCTCTCCCCTCCTCCCTTCCCGTTTTCTACAGCCTATGTGTCCCTAAAAACAAAACCATCCATGATGAATAAATTAAATGTTTGTAATACAGCAGGGTCTTTCTTTAGTTTTCTTGTTCGCCCAATAATGGTAATTATTGGAAAGACACACACTCACACACGCGCGCGAACACACGTCAACTTTCTCCCACGGACTGCGGACTCTCACAGCAAAAACATTTATTAAAAAAAAGCACTACAGTACATACCACCAGATCATCTGAGCTCCTCTCCAGTTGCTGCTACTGTGTTTAAATCCAAAATATAAATAAATCCGCCTTGTTGTGTAATATGTTCTCTTCTTCAGTCTCTACAAGTGAAACTGAAACTAAGTTGTTGCATAAGTTGTTAAAGGGGCAGTAGGCAATTAATTTACTCAGTGGATGCCTGAACACAGAATGACACCAGTATCACTGACTACCACGGCAAGCCTATAGAATATTATTCTATTTAATAATAATAATAATTATAATAAATATATAATAATAATTATAAATATTGTTTTCCTGTTGTACCGAACTTGTACCAAACCGTGACCGCAATACCGAGGTACGTACCGAAATGTGGCTTCTGTGTACCGTTACACCCCTAGTCATAATAAATATTTCCCATATATGGCACACTGACAAACTATTAAATCTGACAGGCGGTAATGTCATCCCTAAAAATGTGTAGGCATATCTATAGGAATCAGTACAAGGGCTTGAAAGAAAAGTGTGCAACAAATGATTGTTCAGATTAAATAAGAACAGCTAAAATAATTATGACAATAATGATAAGCCAATGTATGTTATGATTTGGGGGTGATATACAGTCTATGATTGATGCAGTAATACATCTATGCCTTGTGAAATCAGATTGCAGAAACAGAAAGTGAAAGGTGCAAAGTCAAAAACGGCACAAGAAACACTTCTGGAAGTAATAGACATCTGATTAACAAGTGCAGATATTGTACAGTATTTGTATTTTTCTTTAAGAGAAATGGAAATATAGAGAGATAGCACGTGCAGCAGACCCGGCACCATGGGCGGGCATTAGGGGGCCGGGCCCGCCCACTGAGTCAGCTGTGCCCACCCTGGTAAAAAAAAAATTGTTTTTGGTCAATCAAAATTGACTATCCAAATCCTTAGTCGGGGACAGCCCTAGTGGGCACTGATGTCAACAACAACACTACTGAAGCTAGCACGGAACTCTGAGAATTCGTTTTCTACCCTGAGGAACGTCTTTACAGAACATCGCCTTAGTATGCTTCATCGACGCAAGGCCAATTTAATTCAGTTGGCATTTGAGAAGGACTTAACAAAAAAGTTCAGGAATGAGTGGAGGGGCAGTGTTTTAAGAAGATTTAACTCTGTCCCCAAACGCTGCTTGCCGCTCTACTAATGATTTTTTTTTTTGTATGCACCTTATTTTTGTCAGTTCAGTTCAGTTTGTCAGTGAATTCAGAAGTGTTGAATAAATGGACACTTTTCAAAGATATAGAATAGAATAGAATAGAATAGAAATGTATTATCCTGAGGGAAATTTGACACTGCAAATCACTCAACATTAAACATTTAGACAGAACAAGTCACGAATAAGAATAACAAAACAAATGGTCTAAGAATAGAATAAAATGAAATAGAATAAAAATAGAATAAAATATACAGTAAATAAATACAGTAAAAATATACTGAAGTCTACAGTAGGTATACTATTACACAGTGCTGTTTAAAAAGTAAGAGTCCAGGAAGATGGTAACTGTCACTCTGTGCTCAGTGATGCAGTGAGGCACAGTGATGCATTGTATAGTCTGATGGCTGTCGGAATGAAGGACTTCCTGTGCAGTTCAGTGCTGCATTTAGGTAGTGTGAGCCTATAACAGGATCCTCCTGTCAGCCAAGTCTGTGTATAGTGGGTGGGAGGGGTTTTCCCTGATGGCCTGGAGCTTAGCAAGGTTCCTCCTCTCCGCCACCCTCGCTAGGGAGTCCAGCTCCACCCCAACCACGCTACTGGCCTTTCTGACCATCTTATCAAGCCTGTTTGTGTCCCCTGCTCTCAGTCCGCTGCCCCAGCAGGTCTGTTATATATAGCCGTTCAGTCTGTTTTTGTATAAGTTAATGTTCTTAAGATAGAGAGAAATTTGATTTTTCAATTGCCTCTCTGCTGTTTAGTTCAGCACCGTGGGCAGCGCCAAGCAAGCCACAGCGCCGTTGTCCCAGCTGAAACGTATAAAAGGGTACCTGTGTTGAAAAACCATTGTGCCCCCCCGAGAACATTTTATGCCCCCCCACTAATTTGTTTCTGCAGCCTGGTCTGACGTGCAGCACTGTCATTACGAAAAATACTTGGCAAACAGACACAGACTCTTGAATTTAGGGTAGAATTGAACTTTCAGTTCACAAAAATACAATATTTTATATCCGGACAGAATTAGTGGACTGGAGAAACTGACACATCTGTCTCATTAACGTGACACCATGAGTGAGGGAGAGAGGGAATTACCTGAATCTGCTGCACAGCTGACGTTATATATGGAAGATATGCTTTGTTTTCAAGAGCCTCTTCAGCTTACTTCGCAGCACTGTTTGCAGTTGGCATTACAGTAGCAAAGTTAGCTAGCATAACGTTTCCCTACATATGACACACTTGGGTTGAGGGCTATTGACACCTCCAGACAGTCCAAGTAATGATACCTGAGATCATTTTGCTCTTTCTTCATAATGACCGCCTTCCTTTTTCACTTCAATTATGCAAGTCCTGACATTTGATGTGCAGCTAAATAATTATTCCACATCCTGTTACCAAATTGATAGCTATATAAAAAGTTACTAGTTATAAGTGAGTGTTGAGAAAAATGTTGTATTGAAATGTATGTCATTTAGAAATCCTTTTTTATGAAGTAAAAACGTTTTTATTGATCCTACAATTCCATAACACACTTGATAACCACCATGCTCGGTGCTGTGCTGTGATAAGCATATGGAAACTGGTGGATCATCCAAGGTATTGTAGCGGGAGTAAGTATGCCCGCCCTTATAGGGGTTAATATGGTGTGTTCTTACCTTGGTAGATTGACACGACGAAAGGAGCTAAGTCCCCGTCCTCAATACAATTTGCTTCACTACCTACCTGTGTAAGTATGTTTGTAACTATCCCGCCCTACTCTACCGTTAGTATGAATATAAATAGATATGACGAGGTGGGCTTCAGTTTTTAACTCTGACACAGTGGCAACCTGAAGTGTACAATTATGCTCAACTCTCAACAGCTTTAGCTGAAACATAAACCATCCCTCCCCAAGTCTAGCAGGATAGGTGAGACGCCCCTACTCCAAGGTAAACCAACCAACCGAGGTAAACGGTACCCTATCCCCCCCTCCTCACAGTGAACTGTGGCGTTCCACAAGGAAGCATACTAGGACAGCTACTGTTCCTAATTTATGCAAATGACATGTCGTCAGCTTGTGACTGCAACTTGTTCCTGTTTGCGGACGAATCAGCCCTGCTGGTCTCTGACAAGAACAAGTTACAGGTTGAAAAAACCCTCAGCTCGGAACTAGGCAAAATCTGCATATGGCTCGCCGACAACAAACTATCATTACACATGGGCAAAACAGAGTCCATTCTCTTCGGTTCAAATAACAAACTCAGCAAGACCGACGGCTTCTCAGTTACAGTGGGTGACAATATTGTCACAAGGAAAGATGAAATTACCTACCTGGGTTCCATCCTAGAGGCTAATCTTTCCTGTGACAAAATGGCATCCAATGTAATAAAAAAAGTCAACCAACGAACTCGATTCTTGTACCGGATCTCCTCTCAGGTAAACAAGAGCACTCATTCAAGGGTACTACGACTATGCTTGCACCTCATGGTACCAAAGCACCTCAAAGGCACTAAAAACCAAATTACAAACATCTCAAAACAAACTAGTCAGACTACTGCTTGACCTGACTCCTAGAACCCACCTCACCCCTGCCCACTTTGCCAACCTAGGATGGCTTAGAGTAGACGACAGAGTACAGCAACTTGCAATGGGCCTGGTCTACAAGATACACTACACGACCAAGGTACCCATGTACATGTCAAAATACTTCCCAAAGGTCAGTGAATACCACGATCACAACACCAGAGGGAGCTCCACAAATCATGTTAAACCCAGATTCGGCGCAAACAAGGGACTAAACACGTTTCGCAATTATGCCACATCAATGTGGAACGCCCTACCCAAAGCTGTAAATGAATGTGAATCACTACCCACTTTCAAAAACACTCTCAAAGAACACCTACGGGAGACTGCAATTCGAAACTGGCCCCTACAAATTTCCTAACCCAGTTGTACAGTAAAGACAAAGTATGGCTTTGTCAGTATTCCAATGTACAGTGTCCCCCCCCCCCCCCCCCCCACCTCCAATGTACAGCCCCACCCACCCAACCCCACCTACCCAACCTCCTCCAATGTACAGTTTCTATGTCAAATGTTTAAACACTCTTTTTCTGGACACTTTTTGTATCACAAACAGTACTGTATTTGCAAATCTGGTATGTCATAAATGTATAGATGTAGCAGTGCTGTCTATCTGTATGTCGTGTGTGTCATATGATGAATTGAAAATGGGGGACCCTGATGTAAACAAGACGAAAGTCTTTCTCTGGTCTGCATCCCCTTAACAATTGTATGTATTGAGCTGTACTGTACTGTACCCATTCTGCAATCTGTTAATAAACTTTTCAATCAAATTCAATCAATCAATTACTAAAGAACACCTGATAAGTTAATTCAGTTTGTCAAAACAAAATTAAATATTTATTTTCCATGAAGAGAAATATTCTATTTCTCCTCTCAGTCATTCCTTCTGCTGGACATCTCTTTCCTTCAAGGACAATTATTTCAAACAAAACAATACAACAATTCACTTTCACAGCAACAACATCCTTCTTAGTTCTCCTTATAATCAATATCCAACCTGGATAGTTATTTTTACTTCAAAAATACTCACAGTGTATAACTCAATATATCCCAATGTTATGGCAGTTCACCTGTAACAGTTGCATATAATTATGGCAGTTCACTTTTAACAATTGCATATAATTATGACGGTTCACTCAGTGGCGGACTGGCCATCGGGACGTTCGGGACGAATCCCGATGGGCCGGGACCAAAGTGGGCTGGTCCAAAAAAAAAAAAAAAAAAAAAAAATATACTTTTTTTTTTTTTTTTTTTTTTTTTACTTTTTTACTTTTTTTTTTTTTGGGCCAGTGTGTGGGCCAGTGTGTGGGCCACTAATGTGGGCCGATGTGTGGGCCAGTGTGTGGGCCAGTGTGTGGGCCAGTGTGTGAGTCGGTGTGTGGGCCACTAATGTGGGCCAGTGTGTGGGCCGGTGTGTGGGCCAGTGTGTGAGTCGGTGTGTGGGCCACTAATGTGGGCCAGTGTGTGGGCCAGTGTGTGGGCCGGTGTGTGGGCCAGTATGTGGGCCGGTGTGTGGGCCGGTGTGTGGGCCAGTATGGGGGCCAGTCTGTGGGCCGGTGTGTGGGCCAGTGTGTGAGTCGGTATGTGGGCCACTAATGTGGGCCAGTGTGTGGGCCGGTGTGTGGGCCAGTATGTGGGCCGGTGTGTGGGCCGGTGTGTGGGCCAGTATGTGGGCCAGTGTGTGGGCCGGTGTGTGGGCCAGTGTGTGGGCCAGTGTGTGGGCCACAAATGTGGGCCGGTGTGTGGGCCGGTGTAGTGTGTGGGCCGGTGTAGTGTGTGGGCCAGTGTGTGGGCCATATGAGGGCCGGTGTGTGGGCCATTATGTGGGCCGGTGTGTGGGTCAGTGTGTGGGCCGGCAATAAAACAATAAACAAGTTGCATAAACTAAATCAGATTAAAAATGATCACAGTTCTGGTTTGCCTTAAGATGCAGTTTAAGATGGGTCTTGAACATGGAGTATGTAGGGCACTCTATAATCACAACTGGAAGGCTATTCCAGTAGTTACCACTTTTAACAGAGAACACAGTTTTTGCAATGGTAGTATACTGAAAAGGCACCTTACAGTCCCCTCTACTGATGGCCCTGGTGGTAATGCCAGTGTCTGCTTTCTGTTGGATGAACTCATTCAATGGGGGAGGGGCAAGTCCATGTAGAACCTTGTACATGCAGCAAGTATATTTGAAAACTTGGAAATTCTCGAAACTTAGCATGTTATGTTTTTCTAAAACATTACAGTGATGAAATGAAATTGGTTTCCTATCAAATACTTTTATGGCTTTTTTGTAGAGTAATTATATTGGTGTAAGAGTAGTGACATATAAAAGAGACCAGTTGATAAAACAGTAGGCCTACTCGATGTGTGATAAAATCATTGAATGCAGAAACATCCTTGCAGCATTAACTGGCAGGCAGGGCCTGATCTGCCTGAAGTTTTCGATGTTAAACTTGACTGTTTGTCACTTTCTTCACATGACTTTTTGAAGGTCAATGTAGAGTCCAATGTGACCCCAAGATACTTGAATTAATGTACAATGTCCAGCTCCGCCTCTCCCAGAAACACATTAGAGTGAGTGACCTCTACTGGTGACTTTGTGAACATCATACACACTGTTTTCTTGGTGTTAAGTGAAAGACATGCTTTTGTTAGCCAGTCTTGAATGAGACATGAGACATCAGTGAATGAGATTCACGTTTCCTCCCAACCGCGAGTAGGCCTAGAAGCACAGAAATGGAGAATGCAAAAAAAGAAAGGGTGGAGCTGAAAAAGCTAGAATTAAAAAACTAAAATTGCTAGTAAAAGACGCAGAACAATGTTCTAAAATTACAGACATGTTTACCCGCTGCTGCTGCTAATGATGATGAAGTTCAAGTGGAAGGAACCAACAGTAACATGACAGGTGCATGCAGTAGCCTAGTGCATATTCTACTGTTGGTGTCTGCCGGTTCATGAGGGCTAGCTAGCCTATACTAGCTCTTGCAGTGATTTCAGTCATTCTATTACAAGACAATGTGCTTTCCGTATTCCTGATTCCTTACAGCACGTGGACGTAAATAGTTGTGACTCGTGACGTTTTTTCTCTGACTAAAAGTTTAGTTAGCAATGTTAGGACTAGTGCCCACCACAGCATCAGAAGCTAAAGTGCTAACCTAGAGAGCCAATCAGAACCTAGGACGGGCTGCAAATTAATCGGCTACTAATATTATAATAGTAAATACTAAAATAAAATACTATTATGTTCCCTTCCAAATTTTCATGTTGATATAATATTGGTAATCTAATTGATTGAATTGATTAGTTGCCATTTTACATGCTTAAATAAGATGTACCTTAGAATTCCCAACTGTTAGCCATGTTCTCGATCTGTATATGATTAGTCTCATCTACATGTTTGTAAATAACCACAGCTAACTAGCTTAAGCTAACAACTAGGTCAACTACTACCCCGTAGTTAAACATATGTGATTGCATATAACAGCTAACTGCTACAGCTAAGTTGGTAGTTAGCCTATTCCATTAATGTTGAATGTATTTATGAAGGTTGTTGATGGTGGTTGGCGCTGATTAGCAGACATGATTCCGTCAGTCTGCCACAGGGCAGCTGTGTTTGCTGATGCTGCTCACAACCACCAGTAGTGTATGACTGTGTGAGTGTGAATGCTTGATGGTTTCTGTGAAGCGCTTTGTGGAACAATGCTGATATACAGTTAAGAATGAGTAATTCGCTTTTGGTTTTTAAGAAAAATTTGTAAAGCTATTTTTGAAAACTACAGGGGTGAATAATACTGTTTTCTTTTGCTATTTTCTTTTAGAATACTGTTTTGGAGTCTTAATTTTTTTAATTTTTGTTTTTTTTATCCACTTTTTCTCCCATTTTCTACATTTTCTCCCATCCCAATTTCGTATCATCCAATTCAACCCTCCCCTGTCACGAACGCTGTTTCTTGCCTCCCACAAGCCGGCTGCAATGTGGACTAAGTCATACATAGCACAAGTCCCCTCCGGTACTTGAGGTAACAGCAGTCGCATCTTTTCACCTGCGCAGCTCGATCTCTCAGTGGCGAGGAGTAACGCGTGGGAGGCTCACGCGTCTCCAGTATTTGTGGCGAGCGCCTTGCCCACTACGCCACGTAGCCGCCAATTTTTTTAATTTTTAATTAAAAAGATGACTGAATAAACTACTACTACTACTACTACTACTACTACTACTACTACTACTACTACTACTACTACTTTGGGTGTTTTCAAAAGGCTGAAAAACGCTGTATGAATTCAAGCCATTATTATTGATTGCTGATGTTCTTCTTATGCAGTTGACTCTGAGGAAAGAGAGAGCGCCCAATCCAGCACAGCTGACCCTGAGGGGAGAGAGAGCGCCCAGTCCAGCACAGCTGACCCTGAGGGGAGAGAGAGAGCCCAGTCCAGACAGACAGACAGACAGACAGACACACAGAGAGAGAGACAGAGAGAGAGACACACAGAGAGAGAGACACACAGAGAGAGGGAGAGACAGAGAGAGAGAGACACACACACACAGAGAGACACATACATAGAGAGAGAGAGAGAGAGAGAGAGAGAGAGAGAGAGAGAGAGAGAGAGAGAGAGAGAGAGAGAGAGAGAGAGAGAGAGAGAGAGAGAGAGAGAGAGAGAGAGAGAGAGAGAGAAAACAGGCTCTTGGAATGGGTGTCTGGGAGGAAGTGGGGGGTCTTTCAATGTTGATTAAACGGCAAGCAACTAATGTCATGAGTGCCAAATTAAAGGACAATAAATCCAATCTAACTGAAATTGTGTAGCACAGACCTTTCTATTAGGGATGCTCGATATTGGCTTTTTTACCGATACCGATATACCGATATTGTCCAACTCTTAATTTCCGATACCGATATCAACCGATATCAACCGATACCGATATATGCAGGGTTTCCCGCCCCAAGAAATGGAATAATTTCAGGTAATTAACATTACATATCTCTTGTTGTGGAATTAACACAACATTATGCATACTTTTGACAATAAATCAAATCTGAATTGGTTCTTACTTGCTTGCCTGGGTAAATAAAGGTTATAGAAATGTAAATAAAATATTATTTCTTTAAAACCGATACCGATATTTTTCGATATCACATTTTAATGCCGATATCGGCCGATAATATCGGTAGGCCGATAATATCGGACATCCCTACTTTCTATGGATCAAAACCTCAATATTATTATGGTGTAGTTAATACTTCATGTATCCTTAATCCCTAGGCTAATGAGGCACTTTTTTTTTTGGAAAAAAAACATATGCCAATGACGGGAAGTAACGGTATATGTATGTGTGTGTCTGTGTGTGTGTGTGTGTGCACTGTGCATGAGTGCACATCTAGGGGCGGTGTGTAGATTTGGTCTCCCTGATGTTGACTCCTTAGCCACAGCCTTGGGTTGTTTAATACTGGACAAGTGTTTCATAACGCCCGTTGTGTGGGCCGGTTTCAGGGCCGGTGCGTGGGCCGGTGTGTGGGCTGGCGCGTCTGAATGTCCCGGGCTGAATTTGTGTCCCAGTCCGCCACTGGGTTCACTTATGATATAGTTGCATATAATTATGACAGTTCACTTATGACAGTTGTAATTACCTCACAACAAAAGCTCTCTTATAACTTCACAGAGGGAGTATTCACCCTGGATATAAACGGGATATCTGTCACCCACTAAGGGTTAACGCATTACTTCAGTCTTCCACAACTGACATGGGTTTGATACAGTTAACTATCACTTTACACGATACCTCAGTTGGTTACAACTGGAAAAGGGTTTGATACAATTACCACTCATGTAGACTGCATACGAGATGAGTTGAGTCACTGGAGGATGTCTTCTGATGGCAGGGAAATGTCCTATTTAAAATGTTCTAAATAATGTGTGTAACTGATTGATCACTGAGCTTGTACGTATGTTCCAATCTGTTTGTGTATGTGTGTGTTCCAGTCTGTTTGTGTGTGCGTGTATTCCAGTCTGTTTGTGTGTGTGCGTGTATTCCATGTGTGTGGGATAGTGTGTGTGTGTGCGTGTTAGCTGTTACTGGACACCAGCCGGTCTCCCTCAGATCCTGGTTCTGCCTGGACAGCGGCACCACGTCTTCTTCAATCCAGAACGAATGCACAATTCAGTCTGGGCACCACATCTTCTTCAATTCAGTATTTGCTGATGTTGTCTTTCATCTTCTGTACTCGATACGATAGGAACATCAACGAACACAACTGCAATAACGCACTCACTGGTATTTACTGCGCGTGCCGTTCAAGGCGTGAAGCTACATTTCACGTTAACACTTCACGTACTGACTGCAGGTCTCGGCGGTAGCTACTGACTTTTAGCTTATTAAAAGTCCATCAAAACCATCACAGAATATTCATCTGCTTCTTTCTTCAACAATGTCATTCACTTTCTTGAAACTTACAGCACTGACGAAGCCTCTTTCGCTTTCAGTCGAATGTTACTTTTCAGAAACGAACGCCACCATTGTCACGGTTAGCATGATATTCTGTCAGACACGAGGGTACTTGTCGCATAAAACTCACGTTACGATAACAATGCAACCACACACTGTCCGTTTAATCTGTGAGCGATTTGCCTTTGTTGAATATGCTTGGTGCCCAACACCTTCCACAGTGCATCTATTTTATCATCTGATAAGCTTTAGAATAACTAACAATTTTACCTGGAATATATAAAGGACAATTTAAACTGGCATTATACTAAATAAGTTGTGTATAAATTGTGGGTTCCAACTGCAGATGACAAGCCGCATCTATCACAGGTGTCACTTGTACCTGGAAACAACCAACTGAGCCCTTTCGTAAAACTACAATTTTAAAATGAGTTAGACTTGTCTGTCAAGCTCCTCTTTGAAAAAATTTACCTTAATTTTCTAAATAAAAGCAGATCCAGTCAACTTGTTGTAGGTTTAAGTGTGCAATGTATCTTTGCCTTATGGGCGGCCGGGTAGCGCAGTGGACAAAGTGTCTGTCTACCACCGCAGAGACAGTGGGATCGAATCCAGCTGCGGTACCTCCGGCTTGGTCGGCCGTTCATACAGACACAATAGACCTATCTCAAACCCTGCCCTCTTTTCTTGATCCTCCAATCACAACGGTATCTTGCCTCGGACAAGCTTTGTTTGTCCGAGGCAAGCGACAGTTGTGATTGGAGGATCAAGAAAAGAGGGCAGGGTTTGAGATAGGTCCATTGGCAGTGTCAGCAGGTGGGAAAGCCGGTGGGGTGGGTCTTGGTCATTGTAAACAGCAACTCCTACAGTTCGGTCGGGGCGCCTGCACAACGAGGGAAGGATCTGGGAGAGGTAGTGTGATCCTTCCACACGTTACACTCCCCCAGTGAGAGTCCGCGCTGCCAGGTGAAAAGAAGCGGTGGGCTGGCTACACATGTGTCGGAGGAAGCATGTGATAGTCTCCGCCCTCCCGGACCGACGGTAGGGGGTAGAGTGTGCAACGACCAGGAAGGGGATTGGGAATTGGCATAACGACTAACATTGGGATGGGAGAAAAACGAAAAAAAGGAGGGGGAAAAAGATAATAGAAACAATTAATTAATTCATTCATTCATTAATTAAAACATTTATTTTCTTTGCCTTGTATGGAATGTTTGGGGAGTGGTTGCCATGGTTACATGCTGCCTTGCTGGAAAAAAGCTCACAGTTGGTCAAACTACTGTACACCTCAAGCAAAACATTTTTATTTTACTGCCATACAAATGGAAACATCAGCTCAAAAAAACAAGTACCCTTGACACAGAAGTTTATTTATACTTCAGAAGTATGATATTTAGACATGCTCCTCAAAATGTATTGAAGTGAATGAGGAGCCTGACACCTGGGAGGAATGGTGATGTTGAGGACAGCAGTGGTCGCTACCTTACTTGTAGATTACTTTAGATTGAGGTAAGACTGCTGATATTTGACAAGTTTACTGAAGTGAAATACCCCTTTAATATGTTATTGTGTTAAACAAATAGGCCAGTATGGTAAAGTATGCCCACGAGGTAAGAGAGATTCAAAATCTCTTCAGAGCAGGGAGTTGACACTCAGACCCCCATGTGAAAATCCTGTATTTTAAGAAAATACACTACAAATGAAGGTAGCTAGTATGATTATGCCTGTCATATCTCAGAGGTCACACTCAGTGTGGAAAACTGATAACTGAGCCAGTGGTTATTTCTGCTGCTCAAACAGAAACAGCTTGTGTTACTCTCTAAAGCAAAGAGCTGCTTGTCCCTGTGCACCACAGGAAAAATATACAGCAAAAGGTGTAAAGAAAAATGTATAATTTGTTTATAAAACACCATGAGACTTATCACAGGGATTTATTGTACTCACAGTAGGATTACTACAGGACTGTCTCACAAGATTAAGAAAATGTTTTGTCACTTTTTCCAAAGACTGCAACATGCTGCAGCTATGCAAGCTACAGAGCAAACTGACAGCTATGGAACACACCAGCTTTGTGTTGTAAGTCGGAGAGAGACCAAAATAAATAAATAAACAGGTGGACCAACCACTTTCAATGACCTTCATCAATTCCCCAAAAATGCTGAACATGTGCATTGACAGGTTATATTTGAGCCTCAATCGATATCAATCAACTGTGCCCCCTATTAGTCTAGGATCCCCCTACATCCCACTTCTTTACCCTTGTATGCATTTTTAAGTATTATGAGCCAGACCCAACAGTCTCTCTAGAGAGGAGATGCTGTGCCAATTAGAGGCTAGTGGATAATTATTCTTTCCAATTAGGACAAAGCAATCCACAGAGGATACCATGAGGGACATGATACAAAACTTAGCCATCAGTATGGGTGGGGGGATCGGCAGACGGCTAAATAATGACAAGGAAATGTGCAGGTTAATGCTACTGTATACTATGAAATGTCAAGGTAGTTGATTAAAGCTAATGTATCTATGCAATATACCCTATTGTTAGGACTAGGGGTGCTGAGAGGGTGAGAACGCAATTGCAGAGGGAAGAGATGACGAGAGAGGAGGCAGAGACGAAGTAGTAGTAAATAATGAATGTATTTGCAGAGCAAGCCGGTAAACAAAGGCACGTTATAAAAGAACAAAACAGGCTCAGCCGAGCTGGCACTGGGGAACAACGAACTGTGAATACGAAATTAAAAGGCAACAAAACAGAATACTATCGAACACTTACTTAGACTAGACACAACACTACAGGGTAAGGACGACGTCGACAGGAACAGAGGGAACGGAGGAGTAATGTCACCACACAGAGAAGCAGACCGAACACACATATATACACTGACTAATTACAATTGGCCACAGCTGGCTAGGCCAGTCTAAAACACAGAATCACAAACACAACCTAGACACAAAAGCATTGACACCATAAACACAACTAGACACAAAGGCAATGACACACACAACAACCAGACAGGGGGACGACATCAAACACAGACAGGGATGATTATTGAAACCAACATAAGATGGCCGACCGCACCATTGGGCTTACGTCACCAGAGGGAGGTAGGGAACCAATGTCAGGAGGAGGGAACTGTCCACTGTCATTCTCATGCCCGGCCCAGCCAGGGCCGGGCCTGGGAACGTAACAGTACCTCCCCCTAAACGGGGGGCTTCCAGACCCCTGAGAATAACGTCCGGACACAGGCGAAGGAGGAAGCCGGGACCCTGGAATGAACCCAGGGAGAAGACCCGGAGACCTGGGGCCGGAAGCCTGAGCAAAAAAACCCAGGAGGGGTATAGCAGCCCGGAGGGCTGAAAACGGGTGCACAAGCCCGGAGAGGGGGGGTGGGGATGGGAACCGAGGCCTGGAGAGGGGAGGCAGGGAAAGAAACAGGGAGGAGAGCTGGAGCCGGGAGCAGAAGCTCAACGAGGGGGGGTGGGGATGGGCACCGAGACCCAGAGAGGGGGGCTGGGCCTGGGAACAGAGACCCGACGAGGATGAGTGGGAATGGGTGCCGAGACCCAGAGAGGGGAGCTGGACCTGGGAACAGAGGCCCGGCGAGGGGGTGTGGGGACGGGGACAGAGGACCGCGTAGAGGCTGGGCTGGGTGTGAAGGCCGGAAGGGGAGCGGTGGCAGCCGGCGTTGCGGCTGGACCAGGTGTAGAGACTGAGCTGGGCGTTGAAGCTGGACCAGCTGTGGAGGCCTTGTTAGCAATACTAGCCTGAGCGTCGCTAGACCTCAGAGCCTTGCTAACTATCGGAGGTCTGCAAGCTGCGGGAGATAGGTTAACTGTGGGGCCTGGACTCACTGTGGGGGAAATGCTAGTTGGTTGAACCTGGCTAGCTACCGAGCCTAAGCTAGCAGTGGGAACTGTGCTAGCTGGGGAGGCCTGGCTAGCTGCAGGAACAATGTTAGCGGGCGGAGCTGTGCTAGCTGGGGACTCCTGGTTAGCTATAGGAACGATGCTAACGGGCGGAGCTGTGCTAGCTGGGGACTCCTGGTTAGCTATAGGAGCGATGCTAACGGGCGGAGCTGTGCTAGCTGGGGACTCCTGGTTACCTATAGGAGCGATGCTAACGGGCGGAGCTGTGCTAGCTGGAGACTCCTGGTTAGCTATAGGAGCGATGCTAACAGGCGGAGCTGTGCTAGCTGGAGTCCTGAAAAATCTACTTACACTTATTGACTTGTTCTTAACAAATAATCCTCATAAGTATACCTCGATAGGCATGTTTCCTAATGACGTGAGTGACCATTGTGTTATTGCGGGTGTTAGGGATACAAAGATATTGAAGTCAAAACCTTGCTACATTATTAAACGTGATACAAAGCATTTTTTTGAACAGGGATTTTGGCAGGATATGTACCTAAATGATTGGAGCAGGGTCTCTTTAATACCTGACGTTGAATTAGCATGGAATCTCTTCCTGGATATGTTTTTGCCAATTGTAGACAGACACACCCCCTTTAGGAAGTATAGAGTTAGGGGTCATACGAAAAAGGAATCTCATCTGGGCCAAGGCAAGGAAGGCAAACTCTGAAGCTCTCTGGACCACTTTTAGATGTTTAAGAAATAAATGTACTTCCTTAGTAAAGAAGGCCAAATCAAGTTTTTATCTCACTCTCACAACAGAAAACCTAAATAACCCACAGAAATGTTGGCAGACAATCAAATCCGTATACCCAAATAGCACATCTGGTCTTCCACCCTGTATTGTATCTGGTCTATCTACTGTGTATGAGAAAACTGAGATGCTCAATTGCTTTAACAAACACTTTGTCTCTTCTGGGTTTCTCTTTGATCAAGTAACAAACAATACCACAACACAGGTACCACTTGAATCTGAGCCCCCATCACATAATACATTTGATTTTCAGCCCTTCTCTATTGGTGAAGTGCATAAAGCCCTTAAGAATTTGAATCCTAAAAAACGGGCTGGGCCAGACAAACTGGATCCCTATTATTTAAAGCTTTCTGCTGATTTTATTGCAGAACCTCTAACTTATATTTTTAACTTAACCTTGACTTGTAATGAAATACCCAAAATTTGGAAAAAGGCTCATGTTCTACCCCTGTTAAAAGGCGGTGAGCCTTCAAACCCCAACAACTACAGGCCAATTTCTAATTTGTCAGCTTTAACCAAGATACTGGAAACTCTGGTAAGTAATCAGCTGAAGGAGTTCTTATATAACAATGCTATTTTATCTTGTGATCAATCTGGTTTTAGGAAATGTCACAGTACCGTTACAGCAGCTACAAAGGTAGTAAATGACATAATTGGGGCTTTAGATAGGAAACAACATTGTGCTTCCCTTTTTATTGATTTTTCAAAGGCATTTGATACTGTGGACCATAATATAATGAAGCATAGGCTAATTAATGTAGGACTGTCTGACTCTGCTGTTGGCTGGTTCTGTAATTATCTTGCTGACAGGACTCAATGTGTTCAGGCTGATGGTTTTTATTCTGATGTTTTATCTGTCCACAAGGGGGTGCCACAAGGTTCTGTTCTAGGACCATTGTTATTTACAATCTATATCAATAATCTAGGTCTAGGCAAAGATTTTCCAGATGCAAACTTTCATTTTTATGCTGATGACACTGTCATTTACTGTTGTGCTAATACTTTGACAAAAGCTCTGGAAAGTTTGCAAAATACGTTTAAAGAAATAGAATCCCAACTTCAGCAACTAAAGCTTGTTTTAAATCCGGAAAAAACTAAAATTATGATTTTTACTAAATCCAAAACAAAAGTGCCTTGTCTTGCCTCTATACACACATCGCAAGGCATTCCAATTCAGATTGTGTCGACTTTTAAATACCTTGGCTTTTTACTTGATGACAGCTTGTCTTTTAAACCACACGTTGAAAGCCTGGTCAAGAGGCTAAAAGTGAGGTTGGGTTTCTTTTTCAGAAACAAATCATGCTTTTCTTTTAATGCAAAGAAGCAACTAGTTGCTGCCACTTTTTTACCAGTATTAGATTATGGTGATGTTTTATACATGAATGCCTGTTCCACCTCACTACACATGCAGGCACGTGCACACATAGAGGCCAAGGGGTGCTTGAGCACCTGCCTTTTTGAGCCTCATCAAAAAAGTGCCCTTTTTGAAAAAAATAAATAAATAAAGATTTAATTTTATTTTAATTTTTTTGTTGCGCATATAGACTGCCCTTCCAACTGAAAAATTTCACGATAGAATAAAAATATTAGGTAAAGAGAGAGAGATGCCCCATATTCCATTGCAGTTTGCACAGCCTCCTCAGCGTGCCTCTCCGCGGACCTATATATTTTATGCATAGCGTGGGTGGTGATGATGATGATAGAAACCGCTGTGGCGCATACAGTTGAATGCTGGTATTACACTCATTGAGGGACATGAAGAAGTCAAGTCCGATGGGATTTGGGAATCTCAAATACAAATCGGGATTGGAATAAAAAATGCTAATTTATATTAAACAATACAGAATATACAGCACTTCTTGGGGTCTGTAAGGTAAGCACTTATTCCCTCCTCCCCCCTGAACATTTATGGAGATGTATGGGCCTTTTAAGTCAGTGATAAAAGTGTCTTTCAAGGATAAGTGAGCTCTTGCACTGATTATTATAGTTCAATATTCAATATTTGATCACCAAAACCCCCCCAAAAAGATAAAAAGGGGGCCCCCCGCCCGAAAAGGGCCCTTAAAAATCGTGCGCGCTAGGCTCGCTCGGTTAATATATACACAGAAGTGTAGTGCCCTTTTCAGCCTTTGAGCACCTGCCCCTCTAAAGTCCTGTGCACGTCCCTGATGTTGGACACTGCTTACCATGGTGTATTAACCCTTTGATCGCCGTGGTTAAATTCATAATTTACCATCCCTCGCCAGCCCTATTTAACATGGAGAAGTTCCCCTTCTTTGCAGGGCTATAACTTTTTAAATTGTATTGCTAAATTGACATTACCATAGCCCATTCAAAGTCTTATATCTATTGTTCAGGGTGTAGCAACGTTATACTTTTTCATTCACATATTCATACTAAAATACGGTCTAAAGTATAAGTATGTTTTTATCGTTTTCTGCAGCTTTCTCCAGAACGTGATTTATAGCCCTAAATGCATTATATTGATGATTGTATACAGTTTGATAGCAATCGGCGCGAGATAAAACATTTCAACTGCACGTAATTCTAGAAGTTACTACGTATGATCTACGTATGACCAGCGCTTTGGGAAGATCTTTTATTTTTAGAGCATTAACTCTGTGGAATGGCCTGCCTCGGAACCTCTGCTGCATTTACAGTAGATTCACTTTTAAAAAGAATCTTAAATTGTTTTTAAATTGTTTTTAACACTGTAAAGTAATCTTTTGTTTTTGTTTTACACTAATGTACTGTGTTACAGTAGGTTCATTATGCATTGTGTGTACTGACTTTTAATAATTTAGTTTTTTGCAATAGTGATTGTTTTTGTGTTTTTTTGTGTGTGGACCCCAGGAAGACTAGCTGGTTGCTATCGCACCAGCTAATGGGGATCCCTAATAAAATCAAATCAAATCAAATCTGATGTTGACCGGATGGGCGGGGGGTCGTTTATAATTCCGTGGGCAACGTTATATCATTCATCTAGTGTGGGTGATATGATCATTGGAGCAGTTAGTATAGAAGACATTACAAAATAACGCTGAAACTCACCATAGCTTCCTCTCGCCGTTGGGAGATGAGCATGGAACAGAATTGTTTCTAATATGGGATGTGGAAATACCCGATCCATTTCCAGGTTGTATAATAGTATATACGTCCAAATCATGTTGTTTATCAGGTTATTGGCAACGGATCGATATCCATTGTCTCGAGCTCGAGTCCCGGGACCTATAGCGAGTGATCGGACCAAATTGAAATGAGCACCAGCTTCCACTTCCCTGTTTCTTCCCTGGGCGATCTGCCGATCGGCCACCAGACGGCGCTCTTGAACCGTTAGAGAGTTGACAGGGGCTCATCAGTACATATAATGTCTCCGGGGGAGAAATATGATTTCGATCACAGATTTTTGAAATATTGATATCAAAGACGCTGTCCAGCGACATCGGCAGAATAAGCATGGCGGGGAATGACGTGTTTCAGCGTCAACAGCGATTAAAGGGTTAAGATTTATTTCTGGATATAGATCACTTACCCATCATTGCACTCTGTATGCTAAAGTTAACTGGCCGTCCTTGACTGCCCGTAGACTGCTTCATTGGTACACCTTCATTTATAAAGCAATTATTGGTCAGCTCCCTTTTTACCTCGGTTCATACCTCACCATCACATCAAACCCATTTTACAGCTTACGATCCCAGGACTATTTATATGCCTCAGTACCCAGAACCCGCACAGAGTTTGGGAAAAGGGCCTTCATGTTCTCTGCTCCCTCTGCCTGGAATGGACTTCAAAAAACTTTGAAACTGCAGGCCCTCACTACCATATCTGATTTTAAAGTTCAAATTAAGGGCATTTTAAAGAATGAGATGGAAGAATGTCGCTGCTTCACTGCATAATGTGCTGTTATATTTTATATTTAACCTGACCTTCTCTCCCCAGCAACCTCCTGCAAAGCCTCACCTTCCATCCTCTTTCTACCTTTTTACCCTACCCTCCAATCTCCCCCAATCCCATTCGATCTAATTTGCTGCAGCTCAAATGTATCCCCTTGCCCCACTTTGCCTTTTATGTCTCTGTCTGTGTTTTGTGTATTTTGTATGTTTGTTTTTGTTTTTGCTGCCATTTTGGCCAGGTCTTGCTCGAAAAAGAGATCTTTGATCTCAAGTGACTACCTGGTAAAATAAAGGTTAAAAAAAAAAAAAAAAAAAAAATGCAGTCACAAGATAACGACATGTCATTTGCATAAATTAGGAACAGTAGCGGTCCTAGTATGCTTCCTTGTGGAACACCACAGCTCACTGTGAGGGGGGGGGGGATAGGGTACCGTAGAGGGGGGGGGGGGTGTAGAGGATGACTCTTTCTACCTCAATTACTCACTGCTGGTCGACATTGCAAGAGTAGTGGCCCAAGATCCTCCACTGAATCACTTTCATGTTTCATCATGAAGTTAGTTCATCATGAAACCGGTCCAGCCTGAAACCAACAATGCAGTGGCTGTGACTGTCAAATTGGATCTAGCATGCCGTCCTGGCACACGTGTGCTAATGATATTTATAAATGGGTAGTTCAAATCAAGCAATCTGATTGCTATTGATCTGTTCATATCCATGGTATATCAGACCATACCATGGCTATGACGTCTAATTCCTTTGCACAATTCAGTATCACTCCACATCTGAAAAGCAGCTACTAGAGAAGATCCTTGCTGTAAAGTTATGGAATAAAGGATCCAACACATTGATTCCAGTTTGACTGTTTACTGAATGTGTCCAAGCTTACAGATACATTCCTGCTGTTATGGCTAGAACTAGCACCATGTGAACACTCCCGCTGCTTCTCTGTATCACATAACAAGATAACAAGTGTCTTGCTCTTGAGGAGTAAAACATAGAGCGCCCTCTGTAGGTCAGAACTAAACATTACCAACTCACTGAACATTATGGGGTCATCCCTATGTTCCCCGGGTCCTATGTTCCCCGGGTTCTATGTTCCCTGCTTTTTTTTTTAAAGAAAGGGTCCTATGTTCCCCACTCCCGAAATAAAGGTTCTATGTTCCCCGCTGAAATAAAGGTCCTATGTTCCCCAGGTCCTATGTTCCCCGGTAGCGATAAAGGCTCGCCAAATGCTGAAATAAAGGTCCTATGTTCCCCGGGTCCTATGTTCCCCGCTCTGTAGCGTTTCAGACACACAAACTTTTCAACTTTCAAACTTAAACGGTGTGCTCCCAGCGCACGTACCGGCAGTGATCTTACAGCAGTGGTTTTCAACCAGTGGTAAAATACACATAAAAGATAGCCACTTATACTATTCTGAGTAGATCATTCAAAACTGGGACAGTAGAAATAAAAATAAATGATAGGCAGATCTTATGACCAAGGCACACGTTAACCCTTTCACTGCAGTACACGGCTGTAACCAGAAAAGTCAAGTCATTAATCCTCATCTTCGTCTTCTTCCTACGTACTAAAACCACCAAAGTCCTCATCTTCAGTGTCGGAAACGAACAGGTTCAGGGTGGCTTCGTCAGCCACTCTCCGTCACCGTCAGTCATATTTAAGTAAGGATAGTTTGAATGACACTTCAGCACCAAGGTGCTGTCCACCTGGCGAGAAATAAGCCAATAGTATCCAGCTGCACAGCCGGAGAGCAACGCTCTCAGGGCCATGAACATAGCAGCAAATGACGGCATCCTCTCATGTTCCCATTAGACTTCATATCAATAGGGTTTGACAACTTCATATCAATAGGGTTTAGCTTTGTCAACAACACAGGGAAGTTCTACAAACAGGCCAGAGGATGTATACATATAGTAAATTAACTATACTTTATAACATGTATTTTTTCTTTTCTTTTTTGCTCACACAATATCTTGAATGAATGAATGCGTTTATTTATTCCGAACATAAATTAAAAACAAATGGGAACAAATTAATTATAATTATGGAACAATGAAGTAATAAACAGATTAAAAAACAAACAAGCAAAACAGTAATGTTCATTATAATTGATTTTTATAAAAAATAAAAGTTTGGTCAATGACCGGCCCACTACTAGGCTGGGAGTGACAGAACATAGAGCCATATGAAATCCGTTTAATTTTTTTCCAAATTCCATTTTATTTTTTTCCAAATTCCGTTTTTTCCGTTTTAATATTTCAGAATTCTGTATTTTGCTTTGTACGCTCATTTTACCATCAGCAATAGTGTCTAATAAGTGGGAATGAATAAATGTCCACAATTTAATAAGATATAACAGTCCATTTAATAGGGCTGTCTTAAATACTTCGAAGCTTCGTTCGATGGGCATCATCATCATTAGGTGGCTTCTTCGTTCCGAAGGTTGCCTATCACTCTCCAACCCATTCTGTCCCCACTTCTTCTCTCCAACTCCGTGACTCCGCCTCTCACTCCACTCCAATCACAGACATCGTCTACCCAGCCTCTTCTTGGTCTTCCACTTCCTCTCTTTCCATCCACCTTCCCCATCACCACCTTCTTGAACATCTCCCCGCTGGATCCTCTCAGAACATGCCCGCACAACTCCATCTTTCTCTTTTTCAACCTCTCCAGCAGCTGTCCCCCTTGCATATCCGCTCTTCTCAGTACCTCCTCATTCTTGATCTTATCCTTCCATGTTATCTTCAGCATCTTCCTCAGTGTCGATGGGCATGGGATTCGAATATGAAAATAAAATTCGATTATAAATTTTTTTTAAATAAAATTATATATATTTTTGCAAAATCAACTCTGCCTCTCTTTGTTAACTACAACAAGCAATGCTGTTTGTTATTTAAGATGAGGTCGGACTCGGCACTGACAGATTTGTGTTCATTGTGCTGCTTTTTCTTTTTACCTTTAGGGGGGGGGGCCTCGCGTTTAAATCTCGCACAGGGCCTCGCATTTCTCCCAGGCGGCCCTGAGTACACTAACTCTACCACTGCCTACAAGCAATGGAAGCAGTCAGAGCAGAGTGGCATTTATGCCCATTGCCTCCTATTGTTCCTCGAGAAACAAACGTTTTGGGACTTGGGTGAGGTCTATCCACTTTATCAGCGTGCTGATACGGGAATGATGCAATGTTTTGGTTAAAATACTCTAAAGTGAAGTATCATCTCTTTAACACAGAGAGAAAGCTCCACGGGAACCATACCTTCCAGAAGATCGTGAAGTATATCTGGAGGAAACCCTGTGATTGTATGAAAGTAATTCAGGGATTCACGTAAGACAGCCACCTTTAACACAAAAATGGCTGCTTGAAAGTGTCATGTGCAGTTTGTACATGCAGGTCATGGCTGGCTTTGGTTCTCTGAGAAAACTTTCCCTCTCTGACTTCAGTTGTTTGAAACTGTTCACTTGTGGCCAGACAGAATCTGCAAACATAGCCTGCTCTAAATGACTCCACAAAGCCACAGAATACATGAGCACCCAGATTGTCAGCAGAAACAGACCAGATTGTGTCTTTGACATTCTGACCAACTCTTTCAATGAAAACACCATCTTGTTCCAGAGTATGAACATCACGCAGCAATGGAGCAAGTACAGCTGCATATCCATACCTATGGAGGTCTGTCACTTTTACCAGCATTGCCAGCTGTATAGCGTGTAATGCTGATCGGTATTTTGGTGGCACATTGGCGAGGACCCAATATACAGCACAACGTTTGTGAATTGTACGTGAGGTGCCAAGTGGATTGGCAATTTCCAGATCATCTATATATAGCTGAAGTGAGATTCCCTGTTGACAGTAACTCATTTTCAAGGAAATGGGAGCCATCAGAGCCTGACGCATATTGACCAGATGTAGTATTTGGTTCAGTAATCTTGTCAAGGATGTCTGTGTTTTTAAACAACTCTTGAATCATTGAAAGGATGGGAACATACAGGGAACAAAATTTAGTTTTTTACTTACCAGGCAGATTTCTTACCAGCCAAAAATTATAAATAGCTTTTTAGTATATCGCCATGTGTTATTATTACTATATAATCCTCTCATATGCTATTTTCAATTAATATCATAAACAACATAAGGAATATTAGCATAATTTTGAGTGGACTGAAGGAATGAGTCAGCGTTAATAGTTTTAAATGCAAATAATTTATTGAAACATAGAAGTGGGTTCGGGACACACACACACACACACTGTTTCAACTCACCACCCCCGCATCATATTGTAGTCTAGTCTGTCTTCAAATGTCCACTCCTCTCGAAACTTTTTTATATTTGAATATCAACATTGTCTGTCCATCCTCAGTTTACTATAATATACTCCTGTCCTGAGTCCTGACTAGTGACTTCATCGTCTTTCCAAATGCACGCACACACACAGAGAAAGGGAGAGTGCCCCCCCACCCACTTTCCCTTTCCTCAGTCCACACTGTCTGCTGTTCACTATGGCTCTGCCTCTGATCAGGATTAGCTTGTTAGCTTACGCTAACGTAATGTTAATTTCGGGCGATGTGGGCATAAAGGAATGGCGACGATGCAAAGCATGTTAGATGCATTTGACCCATTGTGAGAAAAAAAAAACCACAGACTTATTTCGGGTCGCAAAATAGGCGCACTGAATAGAATAGAATAGAATAGAATAGAATAGAATAGAATAGAATAGAATAGATCTTTATTGTCATTGTTACAGTTGTTACAACGAAATTAAAAAAATGCAACCCTAGGTGCTAGTAAAAAAATAAAAACAGTCCTAAACACAGTATTAAATATAAAAACAGGGGTGGGGCATAAATAACATTAATATAAACAGGGGGGTGTAAAAGATAATTGCACTATCCCTGATGTTGTGTGTGCGTGGGGGGGGGGGGGGGGGGGGTGCAAGGGAGACTGTTGTTTTAAAATTTAGCTGAGTTTAGTGCACATATGGCCCTGGGATAAAAACTAAACTTCAGTCTCTTAGTCCGGGTGGGCATGACGCTGAAACGCCTGCCCGAGCGCAGCCGCACGAGGTGCTTGTTGCCCGGGTGGTGTGGGTCCTTCAGTCCTTTTTACTGCTTTTTTGAGGCAACAGGAGTTGTATAATCCCTCCAGTGAGGGGAGGGGGCAGCCGATAATCTTCTGGGCCGAGTTGACGACCCTCTGGAGCGCCCTCCTCTCTGCGGCTGTGCAGCTGAGGAACCACATATTTATGCAGTAGGTGAGGATGCTTTCCACGGAGCAGCGGTAAAAAGACACAAGCAGGTCTTGTCTGAGGTGATAGTTTCTCAGTACTCTCAGGAAGTACAGTCTCTGCTGTGCTTTTTTCACTATCGCCGTGGTGTTGATTCTCCAGGTCAGGTCATCCTACAGGTGGACACCCAGGAACTTGATGACCGAGACTCTCTCCACACATCCCCCGTCGATATACAGGGGCTGTATGTCGGTCTTCTTCCTCCTGTAGTCCACGATCATCTCCTGGGTCTTTAGCTTGTTCAGCTGTAGGTTGTTATCCTTGCACAGGGCTGACAGCTGCTCTATTTCATCGTGATACACGGTCTCGTCACCTTTTGTGATGCAGCCCACCACGGTGGTGTCGTCAGCGAACTTGATGATGGTGTTGCTGGGGTGGACTGCGGTGAAGTCGTGTGTATAAATAGAGTAAAAAAGGGGACTCAGCACGCAGCCCTGGGGGGATCCGGTGCTGATGCTGATGGCTGTGGAGGTGTGGGGGCCTATTCTGACCCTCTGGGGGCGATCAGAGAGGAAGTCCTTAGACCACCGGCAGAGGGGATGGTTTAGTCCAAGGTCCATGAGTTTGGGCACTAGTCTGTCAGGCAGGATGGTGTTAAATGCAGAACTAAAGTCCACGAAGAGCAGCCGTGCGTAGCCCCCCGCTCTCTCCAGATGGGACAGGGTAGAGTGGAGAGTTGTGGCGATGGCGTCCTCCGTGGACCTGTTGGCTCTGTAGGCGAACTGGTGGGGGTCTAGTCCGGGTGGGAGGCTAGAGATGATGTGGGGCTTGAGTGTCTTTTCAAAGACCTTCATGGGTAGGGAGGTGAGTGCGACTGGACGGTAGTCGTTCAGGCAATAATAATAATAATAATAATAATAATAATAATAATAATAATAATAATAATAATAATAATAATAATAATGGATTCAATTTGTACCGCGCTCTACATTCGTGAGAATCTCAGAGTGCTACAGGAGATAAAGACAAAAGTTAAATGAATAAAACAATTTAAAATGAATAAAAACAATTAAAAAGACTAACAACCAGTGAAATGGAAGAACCTAAGAGTAAAATAAAATAAAAATGATAGTAAAATGAATAGAAGTAAAAATAAAAGTAAAAGAAAATTCAGGCAAAAGCCTTGTTAAAAAGAAATGTTTTTAGGCCCCTTTTAAAAACCTTGACGGATTGTGGTGCTCTCAGGTGGATGGGGAGAGCATTCCAAAGTCTGGGTGCGGCGGAGCAGAAGGCGCGATCGACCATGGAGTGCAGCTTAGTCCTGGGGGCTTTGAGGAGGTAGGCTGTGCCGGAGCGGAGGGAACGTGAGGAGGACTGGGGGGTGAGGAGTTCCTTGAGATAGGCAGGGGCACCACCGTGTACACCTTGTACTCAATTCTGTGTTCCACGGGGAGCCAGTGAAGGGATCTGAGGGTGGGGGTGATGTGATCATATTTGCGCACCCTCATCAGGATCCTAGCAGCGACATTCTGGATGGTTTGCAGTTTTTTAATGCTTTTGCTAGGAATCCCGATGAGGAGTGCATTGCAATAGTCCAGCCTGGAGGAAACAAAAGTGTGGACGAGTTTCTCCGAATCTGCCAGGGTGAGTGAGGGGTGGAGTTTAGTGATGTTTCGGAGGTGAAAGAAAGAGGTCTTGCAGAGGTGTTTGATGTGTGTATCATATGTGAGGTGGGGGTCCATTTTCACACCCAAGTTGGTGACAAGGGTGGAAAGGGGAATGTCCTGACCGGAGAAGGATATGGTGGTGATGGTGGTTGACCGGACCTGGTGTGGGGTACCGATCAGCATGGCTTGTGTTTTGGAACTGTTGACCTGGAGAAACATTGTGGTTCATCCACGCCTTAGTCTCCTCCAGGCAAGCGGTCAGTGTGGGGGGTGATGAAGGTGATGATGGTGTGATCCGGATATATAACTGGGTGTCGTCAGCGTAGCAGTGGAACGACACACCGTGCCGGCCGATGATGCGGCCGAGGGGGAGCATGTACAGGGTGAACAGCAGGGGGCCGAGGACGGATCCCTGGGGGACACCGCAGGTGACAGGGTGGTTGGAGGATGTTGCGCCTCCGAGGGAGACACACTCAGTCCGACCAGCCAAGAGGGACTGGAATAAGCCAAGGGCTAGGTCGCGGAGTCCGACATTGGAGTGGAGACAGTCCAGTAGAATGGGATGATCCACCGTGTCGACTGATGGAGTTCTTTTTTTGGGTGTGTAGCCCTGCTCCTCTGCTTGACCGCCCTGCGCCACACAGACATTAGCACGGACCGTACGTTGCTAGCTGCCGGAGCCATAGATATTATGACTGGAGCTGTGCTTGGGGCAGAAATGAGACCCGGCACAGGATTTTCAAAATAAGAGTATCGATATGAAGTATTTTGTTACACGCCAGGTGGCGGGCAGACCTCTCATTGTTACTCGCCAAACCTTAAATATGTCCGCCATTGGCGGTTGGCGGGTACTTATTTTGTTCCCTGGGAACATACATGCTGGTATGTCCTGGTTGCTCCAACTGATACTCTACTGGCATTACACATGTATAGTTGTGCTCCATAAAGCTTGTTCTGCGCTTGGTTGAACACAACTCTGCACCTTTAGAGGTAGATGTAGACAGAACATTGCAGTTCATGACAGCGCCAACAACTTAATCCAGTGTAGGTTCTGCAATATTGTGACCATTTCTCTGCAATATGTCATTAACTGCCTCCTTGATCAATGGCTGAGATAAGGAGAAGACCTGATTCAAGTGGTCTACTATTTCTTGAATAGCTGTATTTGAGACATGGGGGATAGCCTGCATCTTTATGAACAAGGAAGATACGTTCATTTTAAGTAGATTTCTTAGATTTACATTTACATTTACATTTAGTCATTTAGCTGACGCTTTCATCCAAAGCGACTTACAAGTTCTGTACGACAAGTCATCAGGAAGGGTACAACTCTATCAGCTGAGTAACAATGTTCATCAAAGTATTGCGTGTTACAGTGTAGGTTAGTTTATTAGGACAAGTGCATGACAGTAAGGTTAGTAAGGGTTAGAGTTCTTTTTTTAATAATTTTTTTTATATTATTATTTCAGATAATGGTTGAAGAAGTGAGTCTTAAGTCGACGGCGGAAGATTGGACGGGTTTCGGCTGTCCTAACTGGGGTGGGTAGTAGATTGTCAGTGTCACATTGATCATCATCCACCACTTCTATGCTCTGACCTGGACATTCTTCATGCAAATCACTAGTGACCTCAGAAATCCTGTCTTGGGGATCCTCAACGACGACAGCTCTTAAGTCTGATGCAAGACTTAATTGGTGTTCTCTGCTTTTATGGGAATTGAATGAAAAGTAAACATTTGTGCTATAGCTACAATCCTTATATGGGCATGTCACTGCTTTCTGAGATGACTTAAGAGAATGGATTCAGAAAATAGTTCCCGTAATGTGCACAAAGGGCATTTAATTACCACAGGGCTCTGACTCTGTTCTGGTCTACTGCTAAGTTGTGCAGTATGATATCTTGACAAATGAGTACTCAGTGCATTAAGCGTCTGAAATGTACAGATGCAATCAGTATAGAGGCATGGAAGAGGGCTAACTCTGGAAAAGTGGCTGTGCTGCATAGAGTTGTTCCGATACCGATACATGCCTAAAATGCTGGTATCGGTATCGGCGAGTATGCCGAAAGGCTAGCCTCCGATACCATATGATGTCATTTATCAACAACCTGTGCGGTCTGCGTGCTGAGTGAGCATTATAAAACAAACGTGTTTTTAATCGACCGTGAATTAAAGTGTCAATGCTGTTTGTCATTTTAACAGCAGATACTTTCTTAAATGCCATCACCCCGACAGAGCAGTGTTGACGGGGAGCTCTGATGGGTTTGCTTGCTGGTGTTATTAGCATTAGCTGAAGAGCTAACCGTGTCATGGAGAGGGACTCTGTCGGCCACCCGCCCCCTGCAGACGGGAGTCCCCCAGGGCTCGGTCCTAGGACCCCTTCTATTCTCCCTCTACACTAAATCACTGGGTAACATTATCACGTCTCATGGCTTCTCATATAATTGTTATGCCGATGATACTCAACTCTTCCTCTCCTTCCCTCCCTCAGATATCCACGTCTCTGAGCGGATCTCGGCCTGTCTGTCCGACATCTCCGCCTGGATGACGACCAACCACCTCAAACTGAACCTAAGCAAAACAGAATTGCTCCACCTGCCGGCCAAATCCTCCCCCCTGACCGACCTCTCCATCACAGTCGAGAATGCCACATGCTGGTCAAGTGCAGCGACCGCCAAGAACCTTGCTGTTGTCCTCGACGACCAGTTGAACTTCTCTGCTCACATCGCAGCGACAACCAGAACCTGCAGATTCCTCCTGAGCAACGTCAGAAGGATCCGCCCCTTCCTGACAAAAGAAGCCACCCAACTCCTCGTCCAATCAACAGTCATCTCCCGCCTTGACTACTGCAACGCACTTCTAGCTGGCCTACCGGCCACTGCCACCAAGCCTCTTCAACTCATTCAAAAACGCAGCGGCCCGCCTGATCTCAAACCTACCGAAGTCGGCCCATGTCACCCCACTTCTTAGGGACCTGCACTGGCTCCCCATTGCTGCACGTATCCGCTTCAAGGCCCTCGACCTAGCATACCGTGCGGCAAAGGGAACCGCTCCCGCCTACCTCCGGTCATTTAAAATCTAACCCTAACTAACCTTACTGTCATGCACATGTCCTAATAAACTAACCTACACTGTAACACGCAACACTTTGATGAACATTGTTACTCAGCTGATAGAGTTGTACCCTTCCTGATGACCTGTCGTACAGAACCTGTAAGTCGCTTTGGATAAAAGCGTCAGCTAAATGACTAAATGTAAATGTAATGTAACCGAAAAGCTAGTTTTAGCTTTAACGTTACATTGGCTAAAGTTGGGGCTATTCATAATACAGCAATAATGGCTGCAGACCTGCAAGCAAAGTACAGCAAGTTGGCAAAGGAGTATTCCAAGGTAAATCACTTTTTCACCAGTAACGTTATATTGTCTTGTTTCCATCTAACGTTAGCTCACGCTAACCTAGCTCACGTTAACTGCTAGCTCACGCTAACGTGGCTAACTGATCAACCTCTCCCACACATGCACGCAATTAATGACATAATGCAGACAGCCATACCGGTGACAATGTTTAGCTTTTAGTGCCAAATGATAAGAGTCTGAGGCGGAGTCTTAAAAGAGAATGTTGAATATTTATTGTGCATTAAATATCACAACAGAGCCTCTGCTACTAGCTAACCTAAACGGAGCCTTCTGGCAACAACGTGCAACAACATATAACGTCTGTGCGGAATCAATGTCCCAACAACCTTTCCGTGGGTGAACTCATTGAGCATGTCAATTAATGATACTAATACTAATCTATACAATCACCTGTTGTTGAATAAATACCATTACTCTATAGTTATTACTAAAAAACTGTATATATAAAACAGTAGCTGTAAAAAAAAAAAGAAAAAAAAAGTTTTATAATTTATATATATATATGTATTTTTTAAATGTATGCACTGGTATCGGATCAGTATCGGGATTGGCCGATACCCAAAGCTTAGGTATCGGAACATCTCTAGTGCTGTAGTCTGTAGTGTTTAAATAACTTTATTCTAGAAGTCAAAGAAGCTGCACACAATTTACACTGCCAGACTACCATATTGGAACTGTGAGAGAAAACTGAGCTCTGTGGAAACAGATTAATAAACTATGTTGTGGTCTCAACGATACAGTCCCACTCTCACAAATATGTTTTTATATTTACAAATGGACTCGATCTTAATAATAATAATAATAATAATAATAATAATAATAATAATAATAATAATAATAATAATAATATTTCCACAACAGCACTTGCTACCTGAAAGGCAAAGAAATAATTAGGGCTGTCAGTTTATCGCGTTAATTAGATTAATTAATTACACCGCAAATTATCGCGTTATGAAAATTAACTCACAATTAATTACAAAAAATATATATATATATTTATAATATTTTTTTTTATCTCATCCATTCCATAAGAATGTAGAATACACATTTACAGACTATTTTTTTTTAATATGGTCCATTTGCATGTTCTTGGTATCTGATTCTAGGGACATCTATGAATCTCAGGGAATGTATTCCCAGTGTCAGAAATACTGTCGGCTAGATCCACAAACAATGGATTGAAATATGAATTGAAAATGGGGGACCCTGATGTAAACAAGACGAAAGTCTTTCTCTGGTCTGCATCCCCTTAACAATTGTGTGTATTGAGCCGTACTGTATTATTGTACCCATTCTGCAATCTGTTAATAACATTTTCATTCAATCAATCTGTGCAGTGATTGATTGAATAAACAAATTATTTTGAGTAAATTGTAATGAACCAAATGAGAATATCAATTTTTTTTTTATCTTTGACTGTGGATAACACCATGCTCAAATTGACCAGACCTGAAAAATCTAAGCAAATTAATAGATGGAAGATGATTAAACATAAGGTTTTGTAGATACAGTACTGAATTCTGCCATCCGGACACATGCAATTTGAAATATGATTATAGAATATCAGGCATAAAATGGTTATGCGATTAAAATGTGATTAATTAGATTAATAATTACAAATCCTGTAATTAATTAGATAAATTTTTTGAATCGTCTGACAGCACTAAAAAAAATACAATGTTTAGACCTCCATGAAACATATTCATACCAGAATAACTTACAACTCAATATAACAAGTTCATTACTATTAGCTTACAAAAACATGATCATGGAATACATAATTATCACAGTTTGAATGTTTAACCATCAATCATCTGGTTCCTGACTAAATCAGTGACAGTGACAGATAAGACAAAGTGAATGTATCTATATATGAAGGAGAGGGATGGATAGAGAGAAATATAGAGGGAGATAAATATAGAGGGAGAGAGAGTGAGAGAGAGATAGAGGGAGCGAGAGAGAAAGAGACAGAGATAGAGAGAGAGAGAGAGAGAGAGAGAGAGAGAGCGAGGTAGCGAGAGAGAGAGAGCGGGAGATAGAGAGAGCGGGAGATAGAGATAGAGGAGAGAGAGAGAGAGAGAGAGAGAGAGAGAGAGAGAGAGAGAGAGAGAGAGAGAGAGAGAGAGAGAGAGAGAGAGAGAGAGAGAGAGAGAGAGAGAGAGAAAGAGAGCGGGAGGGGAGAGAGAGAGCGGGAGAGAAAGAGAGAGAGAGAGAGAGGGAGAGAGAGAGAGAGAGCGGGAGGGAGCGAGAGAGCGGGAGAGAGAGAGAGCGGGAGGGAGCGAGCGAGCGAGCGAGAGAGAGAGAAAGAAAGAAAGAAAGAGCAGGATAACAGGCAGGGATCAGGTTACAGCAATTAAGCTAGTGTGTGAATTAATGCCCATCTCCCTCAAACCCGTCTTTAACACTGTACAAAAATATATATCTATTTACCAAACATCAATTTAAACCAACCAGTCAAAACAAACCTCACAAACAAATGGAGATATGTGGCTTTGACACTTAACGATTAACGTGCCACGAGGACCGGCGCCATGACACTCAACTTTACAACCAATTCTTCACGTTTTACACTTAAATTCGACCCAAAAGTACACTCAGCAAACTCTTAATATTTTTCATGCATAAACAACCAACATTTCGGTGTGCCTTGTAATGTTTTAATTGGAACACAGGTTACAGTTGTTTAAGATGAAAATGGAGACAGTCTGTGATGTTTGTTTAGTTAGCAAGACAATATGTATCTATTAATTAATACTGAAAGTAGCTAACGTTACCATGCAACTTGAACAAAAGCCTGCGCTTACTAGCGTGTTCATGCAATTTTGGACAGATTAAATTACCACAGATATCCCCAAATTATAATTGGTGTAATGTAGGCTATAATTATTAGAATTATTTGGCAATCAAGTTACATACATTAGCTTAGCTATATCGGGGTGCGCGTGGCTATATAACATCATGGACTACAGCTAGCTAGCAAGACAATAAGAACAAAATACTGCGCTTACTAGCATGTTCACGCAATTTGGACAAGTATTGCACTGAACTATCTAAAAATTACTTTAGCTGAACAGATTAAATGACCACAGATAACCACAAATTGGCAATTACTATCGTCATGTAACTTACTCACCGTGGAAAAAAGGCGAAGGTACCACCGCTGCTGCTGTCTGTCAAGTGCGCCCGAGTTGTCTTTTGTATAGGTCAAAGTCATATCCCACAATTCCTCCGCAGTTGCGCACAACAGCTGAAAAGAGTGTCGTTTCCTGCTGCTGCAGAAATATTATTTTCAGAACTCCCGTTTAATCTTTGCCGTTATTTCTCACTTCTCAGCAGAGCTGAGCTTTTCTAAACGAATGCTTATACAATAATTGCATAGTAATTGCCTCATCCTGCAGTGCTCACATAAACATGCAAGTTGCATGTTTTCATATCACACATCATCACACCCAGTAATGTTACTGCATCAGACAGTAATGTTGAAACAATAGAAATGAGTGGAAAATATCTTTTTTATAAGATAAGATATTCCTTTATTGAATTCTACCACTGAACCACCAATACTCTGTATTTACTTAATTATTTTAAGTTTTACTTACGTTATGCTTTTACATTATACTTACTTAATACGTGAATAGTTCCAAGTCAATCAAAATCTATGAGTTTAATTTACTCAAAACATAAGAACAAGTCACACAAACTCAACATATTTAAGTTATATTGAGTATACCCTACTCTACTCAAACTAATTAATAATTTTGAACATGCGGGTTTACAGTGCTGCGTCACAACACGGCCGTCCCAGGTTCGACTCCCGGACCCGGCAACCTTTGCCGAATGTCTTCCCCCGTCTATCTCCCATTATTCCTCTCTCTCTCTCTACCGGACTGCCCGGTAGTAAAATGCCTATAAAAATCTACCAAAAACACTTAAAAAAAATCAAAGATGAGCGATAATGGTGAGGTTTCATAAGCAGAGCCTAATAGATAAATAAATACAATGCAAGTCCTTTCTAAGGCCTGTAAAACACAATGGTGAGTGAGAAAAGGATCTCCAGTGATGAAACGCAGTGCACTATGATACACAGCATCACAGGGTTTCAAGTTGGAAGAAGATGCATGTATGTACAGAATGTCCCAATATTGGACAATCCAGTCAAAGATGTTTGGTACAAAGGCAGATGATGCAAGCTGTGCCAATGGGATGAAAAAAGTGATATGGGTTTGTAGAATATTTAACTATATACTGTATGTTTCTCATCCTTAGCTTCTGTGGTCGCTGTGTGGAGAATGAGGATCCTTTATCCGCTCCTTTGACTTCCATGTGCTTCACAAACCAAGTCTCAAAGACACACTTCTAACTACAATATGAAGGTCAAAATGGAACGGATTCCCTGGCAAAGAGCTTTTAGTGCGATGGAAGCTCTGTCATAAAACATTGTGGCATCAAATTATCCCCTTTGTATCATTATTTGCATACTCAATAGGACCCCTATGCACAAACATTACCCAGTGATTTTGATCATTTTATTTTGGGTATTTAATTTATTAATATAATATGCAGTAGTATATGCATCTATTGTAGTTATTAGTATTGTAGTACTCTTAAAATCCGACAATTACAGATGCCAGACACATTAGCCATTGCAAAACTATGCATATTGCATGTAGTTACAGTACTAAAAAGTTATCAAGCCACAACCACCAAGCTATATGCCTACTATATTACATGTATTAATTTCTAATGCTGTTTGATTTAAATGTATTTTGCACCAAGAGTGACTGCCTTATTATCTAATTACCTGCATATGAAATTATTCCAACATTGATCAGAGTTGGAATTGATCATCGGTGCCGTGGGACCACTCATATTAAGAATTCCAACATGTTATTTCCATGGCCTATGAAAGTTCAATCGATATTTGTTAACATGAGCTATTCTCTCACAAAGCCAGAAACCAGAGAAGTCGCGTAAGACTCAAACTTAAGTATAAACTCTGCAGCTGCTCCATAGACAATGAATGGGGGCACATCCCCCTGGGTGTTCTCAGTGTCTGGCTTTTAGATTTGGGCAAGAGTTGTTCACGCTCACTAATATTTTTGGACTGTCTTTGACCATCGTAATAGCATATATTCATTGTTAAATCAGGCGTAGTTCATCTTTAAGTCCATCGCCAACCCCAAGTCAAGTCGGATGCCATGCACTATGCAGAGCTATTTTGGTCAATACCTGAGCGCAGACCCTCGAGTGGCAGGGAAGGAAGGGGGAGGTCAGCGATGGAATGTGGCGACATGACAGTGAGACACAGACTGAAAATAGAAGTGCAAACCCAGCAGCCCCAGGGTTTTGTGTGAGGTGACAGGCTGTCGGTGCTGGCAGCTCTGCCTAATAGTCGACAGTGGAAAGCAACCAGCCTCATTCAAAAGGTGCCATCCCCCAACAAGGAACATGGAAAAAGTGTTGAATTCTTGAAGCACTTGACCAGCATGTGGCAGAGATGCTAAGGCACATCCTTTGTGTGAAATATGACATTAATACAGTGGCGAGGGAAAGAGGCATCCATGCAGAAAGATCCAGCAGTATCTAGTGTCTCTAAACGTCTAGGAAATCGAGTGCCAGAAGAGTCCCTGGCATTTGGCTTTTGCTGACACAGAGCAATTAATCACTATGAAGTTCCCATTTCAGTATCCCTTAATATACATTTAATTGGCCTCTAAGCACTTATAAAATGTAATATACATTTTCATATGTAATGGGACCTATTTGGAGTTGAAAATATATTATAGGGAGAACTGATATTTAAAAACATAATTGTACTCAATATGTCAACACATTGCAATGCACTGCTTGCTGGTCTACCGACCACCGCCACCAAGCCGCCACCAAACTCATTCAGAACACAGCCGCCCGCCTGATTTCCAACCTACCAAAGTCAGCCCATGTTACCCAACTTCTTAGGGACCTGCACTGGCTCCCCATCACCTCACAAATCCGCTTCAAGGTCCTCGACCTAGCATATCGTGGAGTGAAGGGAACGGCTCCCGCCTACCTCCGGTCAATGGTCTCTAACTACCAGTGATGGGAATAACGGCACTATAAGTAACTTCGTTACTAACGGCGTTCGTTTTTTCAGTAACGAGTAATCTAACGGATTACTCTTCCAATCTTAATAACGTCGTTACCGTTACTACAAAAAAATGCGGCGCGTTACTATGAATGAACCTGTTTCTTTCATCAGACATATCTCTGCGCCGAGAGGCAATAATATGTTCTTCCTTGTTTAGTGGACAGTGCGCGAGCCAAGCATACATGCTGACGATTGGCTGAGGTTGAATACAATGTCATGGTAAGCCAATCAGAGGTGGAGGTGGGCGGGTGTCTAAAGCATCCAGAGTCTGACACACAGCGCGACAAGACAAGCGATCACTGATCAGTCAGCATGAGACCGCGGTCCGTGTAGTGTACGTTTTGAGCTCAAAAACGAATCCAACAAACAACACAAGCGACTCAGTCAACATGAGACCGCGGGTCCATGAGCGTTTTGTGTTCACTCTTTGCAGCTCAGGGCACTGAGTGGCTCTACTGCAGTGCTGACAGCCTTATCAACAGTGCTGCACTTCCTGGTTTAATAGCACAGGCTTCAGGTGCTCAGAGATATATATATCTATGTATGTCATGCATGTCTTAAATGTAATGATTAGATTAGTTTAGATGATTCGATTCGATTCTTATATCTGTATGTTGTGTATGTCATTGATTGATTGATTGAAACGTTTATTAACAGATTGCAGAATGGGTACAGTACAGTACAGCTCAATACATACAATTGTTAAGGGGATGCAGACCAGAGAAAGACTTTCGTCATAAATGTCATGAATTGAAAATGGGGGACCCTGATGTAAACAAGACAAAACTCTTTCTCTGGTCTGCATCCCCTTAACAATTGTGTGTATTGAGCCGTACTGTATTGTACCCATTCTGAAATCTGTTAATTAAAATGTTCAATCAATCAGTATATATTTGTTATTTATTTTTGGTATAGTGCTTAACAAGCATAATTTAATGTTGCCCAGTTGTGGCCTGTTGAGGGGCAATACATATCAAAAGTTCCAAAACATCTATTCTGTTTGTATTTGTATGATCCACTATATAAACATAGTAATTATAATATCTACATAGCCTACATGGCATTTGATTGGAGGCTAGTCTCACTTTGTCCCACAGCAACATTAAAATAGTTTAGATTTGTTTATGTAAAAAAATCTTGAAAGTAACGCAATAGTTACTTTCTGAAGTAACTAGTTACTTTTATAATTTGTAACTGAGTAAGTAATTTAGTTACTTTTTGGAAGAAGTAACTAGTAACTGTAACTAGTTACTTTTTTGACGGCTGAATTGCCAATGGCTGAATTGGAGTATTGCACAGTGCAATACTCCAATTCAGCCATTGGCAATTCAGCCGTTGGGTGGGGGGCGCTGTTGAGCGGGCCTGTGACCGGACCTGAAAGCGCCCCTGGCTCTGCGGCTCTGCAGTTGCATACTATTGGGATTCGTTGGAAGCAGCACAGAGTCTCGACTCGGGACTTATTTTATTTTAGCAGCAGTTATCAATATCGACCAGGAGGACAGTGCGATCTAAGGGACATGTTTCATTACTAGTGTCATTACTTTAGTTATCAAAGGTGGAATCTCTGGACGCAATGACATTATATAGTTTAAAGCTAAACTACGTTTTTCTTTCTTGTTAGAAGAGGGATTCAGTTAGATTTGATTTGATCTTTATTTATCTCTAACATTTTCAACCATAAACACACACATTTGTAATAACAAAAAAAACTAAAACGAAATAAAATACAAATACATTTAAATATATTTTCCTATGGAAGGAATAATCAACATGGCTCCAATTGGTTGACTATAACAGCACCGTGACCAAATATCCCTACACTAGCACCTTGTTAAACACTTTTTTTTTTATATATATATATATATTTATTTATTTTTAATCATAATTATTCTTGTGAAATCTTTCCACCTGGGAGCCTTTTGACTAAATCAATTTATTCTCCCCTTCTCTGAATGGTGTTTCTTATGGCAATAACAACTATAGACGACAAAACCAAAGTAAAGAAACTACATTTGATTTTTGGGACGGTTACATTCACTTTGGGACGGTTAAAATTGTATTTCGGGACGGTTCTGGGACGGTGGTGAAAAAAGTTAGTCTGGAGCCCTGCCACAGAGTAGCTTCAGTTAAGGTAGCCACCAGATTACCACGTGCGTCAACACAGCACCGGCAGTCAGCAACTTGTCAGCACCGGCAGTCAGCAGCTTGTCAGCACCGGCAGTCAGCAGCCTAGCACGGGAGTTCGTCCCGTCCAGCAGAGGTCGCCATCACCCAGCACGCGCCTCCAGCCCGCTACTGCCCCCCTGCCTAACACAGCTTGCTAGCTCCTGGGACGAGAGCGTTCGACGCCATCTTACCACCCGGACTAGTGGTGGTGCGGCGAGGCCGCCATCTTGATTGAGTACACTGGCACTTCGGTGACCAAGATCCTATCTTACATTACACAGTGTGTCGCGGCCTACGGGCGGAGCTAATGGTTGCTAACCACAGTTCATAGGGGTACCCCATAAACATTACATGCCGGCATTAGTTTAGGACTTTTGTTTGGTAAAGTGGGCCCACCTTTTTCATTTCCTTTGAGTGTGATAACGTGTATGTTCCTTAATATTACTTTCCCATCTACTTAACCCTTCCCCTCTTGGAGGTAAACGTAACGCTGCCATATAAGTAAAGCCTTAGAGAGGTATTATTATTGGTACTAGCCCAGACGTGGGTAATGAGTCAAGTACATTGAAGTCTACAATATCTGGGTCTATTATATTTGGGTCTGCAATACCTGGTTCTATACAGTGTGGGTGTACGATATAAGTGTCTGCAAGGTATTGAATTACAACTGAAGTAATAATAGAACTACCTTCCATTTGACCCATTGCTATTAAATATTTGTAGCTGACCAGTCCTTAAATAACAATAAAGAATGTAGATGGGATTCTTGTGTGCGTGTCAATTCCTGAGCCTTAACATTAACCCTTTTTGGTGCGGGTAACGTTAACACACTTAACCCCTTCCTACCCAACTTCCCCTTTCAGCTATTAAGGTCTCTAATGTCACCGAGGGAGGGTACTGCTTGCGGGAGGAACTAAGCTATTTATTTACATATCAGTCACTAGGTGTGGGAGGGTTAACGGAGGTATTGGGGGAAGTGAGAGCGAGTTGGGGAGTACTGCTGACCGCCCCGGAAAGGCGAGGAAGACCAGAGTACCAGACCACGTTGGTAAATCCCGGGCCCCATCCACTTCCACTGCCGGCCTCCAGTTTGATGCTCCAGGCCCAAAGACGAGGGTGCAGTCAGACGGAGCTCTACTGTGTCTCGCTACCCAGTGACTGTGCACACCTGTTCCCACGAAGCAGGGATAATCCACCCTGTTACACAGGTATGGCAGGGTAATAGAAGAAAGACATAATATAGACAATAAAATGTTATCTGAATATAAAAAGATGAGAAATAAATTAAATAAACACTATATGCGTAATGTATAAGGTGCAAGTTAAGGTCTGTACCCTAACTGGCATGATATACGCAAAAAAAATTCTCCTGACTGAACTTTTTTTCAGGCAAAGTCATATTCTTATTTTAACATCCACTGTATTTTTTTTTTAATAGCATTAGCATTTTAAGGGAGCCTACTTGTAGAGCCTACTGTCCTGACTGTGACTATAGACCCTACTGTTGTGGTTGTTGTGCCAGGCAGGGAGGCTGTGTGCTGGAGAGCGTGAATGCAAGTCTTGTGGCTAGCTTCTGATTGATGGCGAGCTAGCACCCTTTTCCCATTACTTTGAACCATGAACTAAACTAGAGATGTTCCGATACCATTTTTCCTAGGGATGTCCCGATCACGTTTTTTTGCTCCCGATCCGATCCCGATCATGTGATTTTGAGTATCTACCGATACCGATAATTCCCGATCCGATCAAAAAAAAATTATAATAATTTTAAAACTTTTTTTTTTATTCAACAAATATGACCATGTTCACGTCTTAAACTCATACTGAGGCCTTAGTTTTGGTTTTAAATTGCATATCATCATTAATTTATTTATTGTCACACAGAGCAGAAGAATTTAGCCAAAACAAACCAATAGTATCCAGCTGCAGAACGGCAGACCGGCCACCAGTGATGCCAGTAACGCGTTACTAAGTAACGCGTTATTGTAATCTGATTACTTTTCCCCGAAAATAGTAATCTAACGCGTTAATCTTTAAAAGCCAGTAATCTGATTGCAGTTACTTGTCCAAGTGGCTGTGCATTACTATTTCGTTACTATCTCATCATAAATTCATAATGCAGGCGGAATGCAGTATTTTATTTCGTTTTCGACAGTCAAAAATACATTTTGAGCTGTTTTTCTTTTGGGAGTGACGTGGTGTGGCAGTGAAAGGGTTAAATACAAGAATGTGTCCCGCGGCGTGACTGGTCCCTCTGTCTGTGAGTGACTCTGCTTTTGTCCAATCACATTCCCCATCCACAGTCTGCGAATCAGAGGCAGAGTAGGGCGGGTCTTCACAGCACGTCATGTGACATATGCGCCAATCGTGTGACAGCAGGGCTCCGTCGTCGGAGAATTCCACCCCAAAACGCTTGGCAAAATTAAAAGTTAAACCGCAAGATGACTTTTGCGGTTTCTGTTCAGAATTCCACCCCAAAACGCTCGTCTAAACGTAGCCTCAGTCACTACTTCACAGCGGAGGAAACAAAATACTGTCTACCGCTAAAAACAGCACATCCAATTGCATTGAAAGCATCTGGAATCACAACACTAGCCGACGCTTCGACTAGGTACAGGAGGGTTGATGGTGGCAGAGCAAAAGCTCTTATTTGCCAGATTTACAGTTAATTTACATGTTAAAGAGAGACTGATTGTATGTTTTAAAAAGAGAGACATTTATAAAAACTATTTAATAGTTACAGTTGATATAATTGAATAGTTCAGCCTGCATTTGTTAGATGTGATACACTGGTTTTGTAAAACCACTGGCTGGCTGCTCTAATGCTGTGAGCATCATAGACTGTTGCTTTACCATACTTGATGGTACAGAAGCTGAAGCACTAGTTTAACAATTTACGTTATGTGCAGAGAAACAAGTTAAAAACAATTTATGCACTTTCAATAAAGCGTTTAAAAAAAAACTGTTGGGGGAACGACGACGACTTCGTAACCTACTGTAGTTACTTTCAAAGTAACTAAGTTACTCTGATAATCAAGTAATCAGTAAAGTAACTTAGATTACTTTTTAAAGGAGTAATCAGTAATCAGTAATCGGATTACTTTTACAAGTAATCTGTGGCATCACTGCCGGCCACACTCTCAGACCCAAACGCATTTCCTTTGATTTAATTATACATCAAATGATTTATGAAGTTAACTTTTCACCTGGATAACGTCAACATTCAGGGTGAATGTAATGTGAGAAATTGGGATAAAAAAATAAAAAAAAAAAAATATATATTATTTGGGTCTGAGAGTGTGGCTGGTCTGCCGTTCTGCAGCTGGATACTATTGGTTTGTTTTGGCAAAATTCTTCTGCTCTGTGTGACAATAAATAAATGAATGATGATATGCAATTTAAAACCAAAACTAAGGCCTCAGTATGAGTTTAAGACATGAACATGGTCATGTTTGTTGAAAAAGAAAAAAGTTAAAAAAAAAAAATAATAATAAAAAATGGCAGATTTTCTGATCGGGACATCCCTAATTTTTCCCTTCCCGATCCGATTCCGATACCTAAGCTTTGGGTATCGGCCGATACCGATACTGATCCGATACCAGAGCATACATAAAAAAAAAATAATAATAATAATAATATAAATTATAAAAATATATATATATTTTTTTACAGCTACTGTTTTATACTGTTTTTTAGTAATAACTATAAAGTAATGGTATTTATTCAACAACAGGTGATTGTATAGATTAGTATTAGTATCATTAATTGACAACTATCTCAATGAGTTCACCCACGGAATGGTAACTTGTTGGGACATTGATTCCGCACGGACATTATATGTCGTTGCACTCCAGAAGGCTCCGGTAACTTCAGTTAGTAGTAGAGGCTCTGTTGTGATTTTTGCACAATAAATATTCAACATTCTCTTTTGAGACTCCGCCTCAGACTCTTATCATTTGGCACTAAAAGCTAAACATTGTCACCGATATGGCTGTCCGCAACATGTCATTAATTGTGTGCGAGAGGTCGATCAGTGACCACGTTAGCGTGAGCTAGGTTAGCTAACGTTAGATGGAAACAAGACCATAACGTTACTGGTGAAAAGGTGATTTACCTTGGAATACTCCTGTGCCAACTTGCTGTACTTTGCTTGCAGGTCTGCAGCCATTATTGCTGGATTATGAATAGCCCCAACTTTAGCCAAGGTAACGTTAATGCTAAAACTAGCTTTTCGGTTAGCTCTACAGCTAATGCTAATAACACCAGCAAGCGAACCCATCAGAGCTCCCCGTCAACACCCCTCTCTCGGGACGATGGCATTTAAGAAAGTATCTGCTGTTAAAATGACAAACAGCATTGACACTTTAATTCACGGTCGATTGTTTTATAATGCTCACTCAGCAGACCGCAGTGTTGTTGATAAATTACGTCATATGGTATCAGAGCGCAGAATTAGAGGGTAATCCTGTCTCTCGAGTCGCTGAGTGACAATTTTATGGCGTGGTCGCGATAGAAAAATGATATTTGGCGCCTCTGATTGGCTCAATTTTGTTTCAATCTGTATGCATCTACAAATCATATTATACCAATGTAGCCAATTCCGTCAGACTGCGAATCAAATTGACGGATCTCCCCAATCAAATTGACGGAAATCCGTCTGGAGACGGAACGCTTTAATGCCTGTATACGTCATAAGTTATAGTCTGTGCAGGTTTTGGTGGTTAAGGGTCAGACACACTTAGTGGACTGGCAGCTGGGGTGGTTGGTGTTCATTGTTGGTGTGATCCTCCCCTGCCCACACCTCTCTGGTGTTATTGGCCTACTATAGCCTGCCCTCCAGTCTGTCCCTATAGCTGGCCTGCGCTGTGTCCCCGAATGCCCTTATTGATCCAGGGTTTATTATTGGGGAAACAGTGTACCTTTTTGGTTGGTACAATGCTCTCCTCGCAGAATCTGATATAGTCTGTAATGCAGTCCAGTCCATCAATGTATTCTCCATCCTCCCAAACAGGTCCCAAGTTGTGGTGCTGAAGCACTCCCTTAGCACCTCCTTGACGGCCTCAGAACACTGTGAAACAAGCCTGATGGTAGGTAGCTGTCTCTGGATAATAGGCCTGTATGGTGGTACAAGCTTCACCAGATTGTGGTCTGATTGGCCAAGGGGGTGGGGGTGGGGTGGAACTGTATGCCTCCTTGCGTGTATCTGGGTGTTTTCTCTGAAGTCCTTTGACTGTGGAGTGGATGACATCACTTGCCTGTGGCCGCCACTGCGCTCGTGGTATATAACCATAACCAGTCAACACTAACACATGTGTTAACTCTCGTGGTATGGTCTCATACTTAGCACCAATAATTCAATGTCCGGGGAACGGTGATGTGAGCAGGATTACACCAACTGGAATTAACAACAACACAGCAAGCCCTTCGCCTTTCCTTTTGCCGCTTTGATTATTACTGTTGGCACCCACTACCATGAAGCCATTCTGTTTGAAGAGTAACTTGTGGTGTTCCACAGGGTTCCGTATTGGGACCCAAGTTATTTATACTTTATTTAAATAATATTTTTACAGTATCGAATATTTTGAAAATTGTTACGTTTGCTGATGATACTAATTTACTTTGTTCAGGGGAGGACATAAAATAATTATTGAAAACAGTAGAAAGGGAATTGATCAAGTTAAAGAAATGGTTTGATAGGAATACGTTGTCTCTTAATGAAAACAAAGCTAAATGTATGGTATTTGGTGGTGTTCCTACCGACTGTGAAATTAAACTGAATTTAAATGGGACCGCAATTGAAAGAGTATATAAAAAACAAAATAGGTGTGATTATAGATCACGAACTCTGTTGGAAGCCACATATACAATATATCAAAGGTAAATTAGCCAAATCTGTTAATAAACAAAGCTAGTTACCGTGAATCGACAAATTCATTATTCATAAAGTCCTGCACATTAAACATTTTAGATATGGTGTACATAAAAACCTTGGAAAACATTTTTCGTGCTAAGACTAAAAGCCTACCAGGTATGTATTCAATGTCTCTTTCAACCAAGAGAAGGAAAGTATAATTTAAGAGGGTTATGTATTCTTAAAACATGGAAAAAGGTAAGAACTAATGTAAAAGCTAGATGTGTTTCAATTTTGGGAGTTGAATTATGGAATAGCCTTAGTGATGGGTTGAAGTTGTGTACTTCTCAGGGGAGATTTAAAAAAGCCTTAAAGGATACAATAATTCAGGAGTACAGTTTTGAGTAAAATATCAAATATTTGTTTTTTTCTTTAAAAAAAAGATATATTGCAGCATATTTTAAGTTTTTCTTTCTTTTTCTTTTTTTTGCTTACATTTTTATTAACATTTATAGACAAACAACACTTAGACAATACTTACTATGACATCCATAACACAACAATGCACTAACATGGGCCCCTTGAATATGACTGCGTTCAGCCTCCCAGACCCCCATAAAGGGGAGCCCCCCTCCTGCCATCCACCCCCAGAAATAGGGCTCCCCCACATCCCAGGTCCGTCCCACGCGGGGCCGAGCACTCAGCGACATGGGTCTCTTGAATTTAATTGGGCCAGGCTCAGTAGAGGAGAGAGGGAAGGTACTCCCCCCCACCGAGCCAAGCCTGCTACCTCCCATGTCACCAAGCACCCCACCCCACGCACAACGACCTCACAACATACAACCCCCCCCCCCCCCCCCTCTGAGTTAAGCCCGTAGAACTCCCCCATATACATGACCATATCCTAGGCCGATGCGCCCGGAGCCAAGGCCCTAGCGACACGGGTCCCTTGAATTAATTGGGCCAGGCCCAGTAGAGGGGACTCCCCCCCACCGAGCCAAGCCTGCTACCTCCCATGTCACCGAGAGCCCCACCCCCCGCACACTGACCCCGCAACACACAAGACCCCACCGGGCAAAGCTCAGCCGCTCTAACCCCCATAAGAGAAACCCCTCCCTCCCGCCCTCCTCCCCAAGAAACAGAGCACCCCCATATTCTGGTCCACCATGCGCGGAGCCGAGCACCCAGAGCCCCCCCCCCCCCCCCCCCGGCCCGGTGACCAGACCGCCCAGACCACGGCGGACGAGGGCCCCAGGAAACCCCACCCCACCCATACCGATCCCACAATTCGCAAGACCCTCCTCTCCCACGTCGAACCGCAGGTCCCTCCCCCCGACATTCCCCCCCACTGAACTCAGCCTGCCCACCTCTGTACCTCCCATGTCACCGATATCACTATATACATTTATGCTGACATGACTTAAAAAAATAAAACTGACAACACCATAAGAAAAAATTTAATGAAAATGAAATAAGCTATATGGTTAGCACTTTTTGTCCCCGTTGGTGGTTTGAAGGGGAATCAGCTCTCCTATTGGAGAAGCCCCCCCCCCCCCGCCCCTAGTGACGGAGATACCCCCCAATGGAGATTATCCAAGCCTCTCTTCATATCCAAAATTCTTTAATTCTTGTCCTTCACAAATGTCCATGTGCACATTTAAAGCAACTGCTATTCTATCATAACTCAAATTCTAACATAACTCAAAGAAAAAAGACAACATTTGGCGCACCCATGGTGTTAGAGGATCTTAGTCGTATCCCTCTGTTCCCCATCGGAAGGGTGAGGAGTAATGGCTCTCCTAGTGAGAGGGCTCCCCCTAGTGGTGAAGTGTGCACTATATAAGTCCAACATTCGTTCTGTGGATGGCCTCAGAGCTCCCGGTCAATGATCTGAATTTGTCTTTCTTATGCACATGTTCATTTGTATTGTGTGTCACGTGTAATCATGTAGTTCCTTCATACCAGTCCATCGTGTATTATTCCCCAATATGTTTCCTAATCAGCGTGTTGTGGTGGACACTAGATGGAGGTGTCTCACTTCAGAATGGACACTGATTGAGTGACAGGAGGGAGTTGACTTAAGGGTGTGGCTGTACCTTGGTTCTGTTGGATTTGTTTGGAAGTAAAGTTCAGAGACTCGATACTCCGTCTGCTCGTCTCATTGATTCACTTCCACAGTGTCCCTTTTTTAAAATAAATTCCAAATCGTTTGTCTATAACGTGTGTATTGTAAATCATAGTGTTAATTATTCTAAATTCTGGTGTTATAGTTTTATACTACTTGGGGTAACTGTTCAATGATCTTGCCTCTGTTGTATCTATTCTCATCCCCAGGTCCCCTGTGTGTATGTTTGTATTGGGTACTCTTCCACATTGATTTTGTCTTGTATCTTTCCTTGGATCACCGTGTCCATTCATGCCCCTTTCTCGTGTCCCTTTGTCGTTCTTCATAGTTGATCTGCTTTGAATCGGTTCAGGTCCCCTCTTTTCCTCCTCCTGTCCTCCTCTCCTCGTCCTCGTCTCTCGGTTCTGGTCCACCTGCACGCCCTCTCCATCCTCTGTGTCAGCGTAGGCCTAGGCCGCAGGCCTCTCTCCTTCCCCTCCCGGCACCTTCCATCCTCTCCGTGTCATGTCCCTCGCCGCCTCCTGCACGTTGTCGGGACCTGGTTCCTTTCTTTTTCTGAATTGTCTTTATTTCTACATAGCTCCGACACTTCATTGCCACCTCTGTTGGATTTTTCAGTGTTACATTGTATGCTCCGCATTGCTCCTAGTGGCCTGTTAGCCGATATGTTAGCTTGTAAGGTAGTTTGTATGTTAGCCTGTAGCTTCTCTGCATTGACATTCAGCGTCCCGCTAGCTTGTTCTACCTGTTGCATCATTGCCTCGTGTTGAGTCTTTTCCATCTGTGTATTTACTTCATCTGGGGTTGCTTTTCTTTCATTTGTCTCGTGTTCATTTTTCCTTCTTTCTTTTGTCCTCGAATCTTCACTTTTTATTTCATTTTGAATTGTTTTACTTCCTTTTTTTGATATTCATTGACCGGGAGCTCTTTCATGTGGCTGCTCACCAGAACGTCGCAAAACCGGAAGTCCACGTTTTTCTTACTTATATTAAAATATATTTTGTTTTAAGAATTTGTAAAGGATAGGCAAAAATAAGCATGTGCTTCAGCCTATTCCTTTTTTTCGGTCGTTGATTTTGGATTTTGTGTGTGAGCTTGCCTTGAATATGTAGTTTTGTGATTATTTTTTTTTCTTTTTTAATTCCAAACTTCATTCATTCATTCATTCATTCATTCATTCATTCATTCATTGTGCACATTCATTCATGGTGCTGTCCGGGATGTTGTCGTTCAGCCAAGACTTTGTGAAGCACAACAGGCTAGTTTCCCTGTACTCCTGTTCAGTGGCGTCGCGTGGGTAAAATAACTGGGGATGCCAATTTTTTTTTAATAAAAAATGTGTTTAAAAAAAATACAATTAAAATACCTTTATATATATATATTTAAGCCAAATAATATTGTGACAAAATAAAAATGCACACTAAATAAAAATACACATTTCAAGTGTAAACATACAGCTATACTATTCCATGGGCTAGATTTAATAAGATTCGAGCTGAGTAAAGCGCTTCCCACACCTCCAGGGCGGCAAATGTGCAGAGGCTAGAGTACTTAGTTTGCTGACGAACCCGTTTTAAGGTGTGGGAAGGGCTTTAGTAAGCTCAAATCTTATTGGCTAGTATTGGTTTTGGACTCCACATACATGAATCACATGGTGGAAGCTGGAGAAAGACACCTCCCCTCTGCCTCCTCTCCTCTGCTGCAGTGACTGCCTCAGTGAGTCTGATAGTGTGTTAGAGAGAGTGAGAAGGAGAAGAGGGAGAAATTTCAAAAAAAGATAATTATAACACAGAGATGAAAAATTATGATTTTTTATTATTATTGTAAACTATATAAAATATATATATATATATATATATATATATATATATATATATATATATATATATATATATATATATATATATATATATATATATATATATATATATATATATATCTTTTTTTAAATATTTCATATTTCATATTAATTCATATTTTAATAATGGGGAAGCCTGGCTTCCGTTGGCTTCCAGGAGGATTTGCCACTGCTCCTGTTGGTTTTTCAGGACTGAGAGCTTGTCTGTCTTGTTGGCCCTGGCAAAGACCGACTTATGACAGAGTGCAGGTGAGGCTTAAACCTGCCTCTTCTCCTTTGTGGTTATGCCGACTCTTGTCCCCTGTCTGTGAGTCTTAATCTCCAAGGAAGGTTCTTTGGTGGCGCTACAACTCTGAAACGTCTTTGGTCTCTGAACTCGAGGAGCACATCACGCATATAAACAGTTCTGCTGCGGTTGTTGATGTTCTCCATTGTTCTACTACTAGACTAATCCTAAGGCTAACAGGCTCAAATCGATCTAGCTACAAGTTATTTTCAAAAGCTAAATACAACGTACAAACACTTATGTTGCTAAATCAATCAAAACCAAGAAAAGAAAGTTGCAGGAAAAACAATAAGTAGTAGATAAAGAGCAAATGGTTGGGGAGCTGCTACAACAGACTGCCACTCGCTGTGTTACTCTTGTATGCTGTTGTCTTTATGAGTTGGGAAGTTGGCTCCAAAACGGGCACACTCATAGTTACACACAACACAGACTTCCACAGTAAGACAAGAGAAATTGGCACCAACTAGACGGTTAACCGTGTGATAGTAAAGGGTTAACCTTCTCTCATGTGGTAGTGAAAGGGTTAAACCAGAGATATGTGCAATGACCAGGCCAGCCCACAAATATCAACTCTGACTAGAATATTGCATAAGCAAGTGCACATGCAGCCAGATATCAAACCAGGCATCACATATTACAATCAATATTGTAGCTAAGGGGCTACACGACCCTGACTGTATTTAAAGGATAGGTTCGACCACTACTAAATATTAATTAGCCAGACATTAAATGTACACAAAATGGCGGACACTCTATTAACTGCGAGGGGACAGTGATACCAAGTTCAAATAATCACTTTAATATTAAAGCCAAACATACATATTATACATCACAGATCTCCTGTTACTAAGATAATGTCAATGTGTAACGGATGGTCTGTGTGTAGGTCTGGCTAACCCACGTGATCCCTGCGTTGTGTTCGGGGGACTTCATACGCCAAGGAAAGGAGGAGACAATTCTACTTTGGCACATTTATTGCTGCTGCACCTGTACACAATGAATGGCAAAAATACCACAAGAGAAGGCATTACATTCGTTCCAGTCCCCGACAGTCAATCTCTCAGATTGAGCGCCTCGCGCGAAGTGACTAGTGACGTCACTACATGAACGTGGCCTAGCCACGTTTCAACACAATACTTAGCATAGCATGAATTGCATTGAATATAAAAGGTATAAAGTGTGCAAAGTGAATACATAAAAGAAACAATTGAGAATACACATACCTGTACACAATGAATGGCAAAAATACCACAAGAGAAGGCATTACATTCGTTCCAGTCCCCGACAGTCAATCTGTCGACAAATAATAATAATGACTAACTGCATTTGACGGCAAATTTCACCGACAAAGCATTCAATTGTGCATAGAATTGACCCAAACATTTGTAACAACAATACTGAGTCAACATTACTCAATTACTAACATATAATTCGTTATCTGAATATTTACAACATGGGAGTCAAAAACGTACCTCTCAGATTGAGCGCCTCGTGCGAAGTGACTAGAAAGGTACTCGCTATACAATGAACTGGCCTACTGAACCGGAAGCACAGCTCTTGACTGTGAACTCTTAAAGTGACGGTTCATATAAAAGTGTCTTTGGTATACAGAAATAATAAATAATAATAATAGTAACCACTTGTAAACAATTGTAAACAGGATTTGGTAACATTTCAATCCTTAATAAAATAATAAACAATGTTCAATTGACACTTGTTACATTCACCCCTCCTGAAATTTCACCAACATCCTGTGTCAGCAGAGCAAGAGAGAAATAAAAAGAGAAAAAAATAAATAGGTAGTCTACCACTAACCTAGACCTGGCACCAGAGAAAAAGGACCTAGTCCCCCATTCGACTCAATAGTCACCCCCACAAGAGGTTCAGAGAATAAAAAAATTGATCAGATCTCAAAATTCCCTTAGATCAATATGACGCCTGATACGCCACACAACTCATGGCCATCAAAGCTGTCTGATAGACACCTACTCAACCCAGCAATACAAAAGAAAAAAAAAACTGGCTTTGGTGAACCCTAACCTCCACCACAACTCAACTCGTCACCCCTCTCAGAAATGGCATCTGAACCATAGATTCTATCAACCTGTTCACTGATCTCACTACTCTCCCTGTACGTGTCCTAACTCGACCATCACTCCCTACGTGAGGGTGTAAATCAGTGGGAACCGCAACACCCATGTCAGGTGAGTGCGAAGCCCCTACATCTGAATCAGTGTGAGCTGTGACAACTATGTCAGGTGAGTGAGAAGCCTCTGCCTCTGAATCGGTGTGAGCTATGACAACTATGTCAGGTGAGTGAGAAACCTCTGTGTGCTGTGCCTGTGTGTCAGGTGTACATTGAGCAGTGGCCCCTGCAGGACTGGCTACTGGGCTAACCTGACCTAACCTATCTGTCACAGCCAACACAGAGTCAAAAGAGTCTGTAAGTGACGAGACCACAAGCCCCTCTACCTCCACAGAGTCGATCAGGTCATGTGCAACACCGCCCTCAGACCAAACTCCAGATACAGGATCCATACCGTCACTACTATCACAGTCCCCCTCATCGGACTCTCCGTCATCAAACGCCTGACCAATCTCACTGGCGTCCTCCCCCTGCTCTAGCTCAGGAAAAGGCAAGAAGTTGACCTCCAGCAAACGGTTCCTGTGCACTACCCTTGTGCGCCCCCCTACATCCTGAATCTTATAGACATGGATACTGGGGTTGACACCAACAACTGTATACACTCCATCCTCCCATTTGTCAGCCAACTTCCGTTTTCCCCGCTCTCCCTGATTTGCTACCAGAACCCGATCCCCCACAGACAGGTAAGTACCCTTGACACGCTTGTTGTACTGTCGGGTCTGGTGCTGTTGCTCAACGGTGGAGTGCTTCTGAGCGATCTCCATGGCACTCTTCAGACACGAAAGCAGGGAGCCAGCATAGGAATCGTATTCTACAACTCCAGGGTCATTCAGGACCTGCCTGAACATGACATCCACTGGTAGTCTAGGGACACGGCCAAACATCAAAAAGAAAGGCGCGTAACCCGTAGTCTCATGAACAGTGGCATTGTACGCAAACGTGAGTGTCTGGACCTGCTGCGGCCACTGGTGCTTCTTCCGAAGCGGGAGAGAGCGGAGCATGTTCCCCAGAGTGCGATTAAAGCGCTCTGTCCCACCGTTACCCATGGGGTGATAGGCCATTGTGTGGGATTTGGCCACTCCCGCTAACCTGAGGAGCTTAGCAATCAAATTGCTCTCAAAATTGGCACCTTGATCTGCGTGTATTCTCTCAGGGAACCCGTACACACAAAACACGTTGTCCCAGAGCTTTCTGGCAACTTGTTTCGCCGTCTGATTAGTGCATGGGAACGCGTGCGCCAACTTGGTGAAATGGTCAGTCACCACCAACACGTCCACTGACCGCTGATTGCTGTCCTCAGCGGACCAGAAATCCATACACACTAACTGCATCGGCGCGGAGCTCTTGATACTTTCAAGGGGCGCACGAGCAGCAGGCTCCGGGGACTTCCCATACACACATCTTTGACAACACTTGACATATGCTCTGACATCCCTCTCCATATCTGGCCAATAAAAACGTTGCCTGGCAAGAGAAAGAGTGCGATCCTGGCCCTGATGACCCGCCAGATCATGGATGCCAGACAATGCCTTGTCCTTCAGACTCAGCGCCAACACATACTGAGTTCTCCTCTGCTTGGACACTTGGTCCCTCGTCACGCGGTACAGGACACCATCACGGACCTCCAGTTTGTCCCACTGTTTCAACAGTCTGAGAACCTTCTGGTCAGCGCCGTGCCTCTCCCGTCTAGATGGTCGCTTCCGAACAGCGACAAAGGGTAGCACCCTAGAGATGCAAGTGTCCCGTTCCTGACTCAATCGGAGCTCCTCAACTGAAAACATCGGTAAAACATCCTGACCCTCGGACAGATGTTGGATGTTCTGAACCGAACCCAGCGCTCTGGACTCAGCAGCACCAATCCAATCACATGTAGACTGACAAAGGGCTCTGATCTCCTCTGTCCCACAAACCATCCCGAGTAGTGAGCTACTCACCGTCTGGGACAGACAACTGGTCCTAAAAACATCTTGCACAGAGTCCCCCTCAACTGCCCCCGCTTCCTGCACAAGAGCCGGGTACGGCTCCCTCAATAACCTCTGACTAACATGCTTAGCGAACGGGTCACGACTCAAAGCGTCCGCCACCACATTCTTCTTCCCTGGCAGGTGTTTGAGATCAAAGTCAAAAGACGCAAGTTTAGACACCCAGCGAATCTCACATGCGTCGAGCTTTGGCTTCGTAAGCAGATAAGTCAACGGGTTATTGTCCGTCCAAACTGTGAATCTCTGACCCTTCAGCCAATGGCTGAATTTCTCGCATATGCTCCATTTCAAGGCCATGAACTCCAGTCTATACGCTGGATACTTACGCTGTGAAGCACTGAGAGTCTTGCTTGCAAAAGCGACAGGCCTGGCCTTAGACTCACCTCGAGGTACCTGCGACAGCACAGCGCCAAGTCCGTCCAATGACGCATCAACTGAGAGGACAAAAGGCTCCTCAAAATTTGGGTGGGCGAGCACGACACACTCCAGTAACATTGTTTTCAGCCTGTCGAAAGCTTCCCCACAGACCGCTGTCCAGTCGGCAGGGGTGAGCCTACGAAAGCTGCCAGGTGGTTTCTTGTCCTTAGGGGACCTCCCCTTCCTCTTTTGTCCAGCCGTAAGGGCGAACAATGGCTTCGCAACAGCAGAGCAGTTTGGGAGGAAATGCTGGTAATAGAATACCATCCCGAGAAACGACTTGATCCTACGGACAGAGGGTGTGCACCCATCAACCTCCATGAGATCTTGTACTGTCATGTTGGAGATAACCTCCACCTTGGAGGGATCAACAGACACGCCCCCACCACCGACCACATGACCCCAGAACCTAACCTCCTGCTGCAGCAGGTGACACTTCTTGGGAGCCAGTTTCAAGTTGTTCTCCCTCAACCTCTGAAACACGGTGTGGAGCCTAGACAGGGCCTCATCTTCTGACGGCGCGAAGACCAGGAGATCGTCAAGGTAACACAACAGTTTTGTGAAGTTCATGTCCCCAAAGATTCCAGTCATCATTCTCATAAAGGCTGCAGGGCTATTACATAGATCCTGTGGCATGCGATTGTACTCATGCAACCCGAGGGGGGTTGTGAAAGCTGTGTACTTCTTGTCATCCTCATGCATTGGGATGTTAAAGAAGCCAGAGGTGAGATCCATCGTACTAAAGAGGCAATTGCCCCCAAGCGCGGCAAGACAATCAGACTGGTGTGGCAAGGGGCGAGCGTCCTTCAAGGTGCGCGCATTCAACCATCTGAAATCAGTGCAGATGCGAACCCCCCCGTCCTTTTTCCAGACCATTACAAGAGGTGAAGCGTACTCACTCGAGGACTTCCTGATAATCCCCTTTTCCTCCATATCAGTGAGAACCTGTCTCAGCTTCTGATAGTGAGCCGGGGGGACCCTCCTGTAGGGCAATCGAAAGGGGCGCTCATCCACAAGACGGATGCGATGAGTGTATCCCTTGACCTCACCACAGTCTAACGAGTCCTTGGAAAAGATGTCGCTATATTCAGTTATCAACTGCTCAAGCTGAGACTTGCAGGCTTCACTGACCTGGCAAGAACTGATGTCAATGTCACTGAGCCCGAGCTCTGACAAACTCCTAGCCGGCGAGGCCGAAGGACCGGCACAACCAGGGGCGTCAGGCTCCCGCCTTTCCGAAACTGCCTGCAGTCCCTGAAAAGCATCTAAGTCCTCAATCGCCAAACACACTGAAACATCAACCAACTTGCAATTCCTTTTTAGTGTGATAGGTTTGTCAGACGGATTGACAACAGTCATGGGCATCCACCTATCTCCCCAGAGTGGTGTAACGAGCCGACCCACAAGAACACCTCGTGGCATAGCCTTGGAGTCTGTTGGCCCCACGATTACAGTGCTCCCAGGTGACATAGGCACCTTAGCAGGGAGTCTGCCCCAGACTAAGTGCTTGTGTCTCGGTAGGAGCGTCACGGCCTGGGTGAGCTTCACAGTACCAATTTTCTCGGGAACCGTACCGCCCCTCCAGCGCTCCACGTTAGTAAACATGGACAGAAACTACTCCACTTCCGGACTTGACTGAGGCTCTGGTCTCGATGCGAGATCCCAGTACTCACTACCACCCTTCAGGACGTGGGTAACGTGTTTAAGGACATTCGTGCCAACTATCAGGTCATCATGTTGACCGGGCACGACCAAAGTGGGTACAGTAAAGGAGACCCCATAAAGCTGCATGTCTAAATCATAAAAAACATCAGGCCTCGTCTCCAGACCACCACAGCCAATCAAAACAATATTTTCTTCAGGCTGCTGCTTCCCAGGTAAAACACCCCCAGAGCGGAGCTTCTCCACTGCATATTCACTGATACTGCACGACATAGAGCCAGTATCCAACATGCCTCTAAGCTGAACACTCTGGTTGACCAGGACTGAAGCATAGAACAGGTCACTGAAAGCTTGAATCTTTTGAGTTGCTTGAATGATCGTACGAGAACCCTTAGGTGCTTTGGCACACTTGTCTTCATACAAGTGAGCAAGATCAGAGACATCAGTGAGGGACTCATCTATACCACCCACACCACCCCTCTCTAGGTGTGAGTTTAGTCGTTTAAAGGACGAGACTGACCACCGGTGCTGCCACTGGGCGGGGTCTGCCGCTGGTTGTGCTGCTGAGGACAATCCCTCTTCCAATGACCGGGAGACAAACATGGTAGACACCTGTTGGTCAGGAGAGTTACAAACTCTGCACAACCGGCGCTGTGTGTCAGGCACCCGAGCTGTGGCGCTGGCTGGCACCTGAGTCTGCACTGTAACTAGGCGGTCTAACAAACCCACTAGACTCCTCATGTAGTCATGGCCACCTCCTGAACCATCTGTGGGTGCTGGGGACGGTGCCGGAAACACCGATGCCGTTGCACTCAATACTGGTGCGTCACTGACTATAGGCACATGACACTGGGAACGGACCCTGCGCTCTACCGTACCTAGCTCGCTCGGTCCCCCTGCAGCAGTTCGAGACTTCCTGTCCTGCATGTGCTCATCGAGTCTCTCCTGGATCTCGCAAGCAGACCATTGCCCAGCAGACTTGAACTTAAAAACATTAGCCAATGACTGATCAGGGCAGTGTTTGATAAACATCATGCTAACCTCGTGACTCTGGTCCTCGATACTACGGCCTTGCCTTCTCAAACACTCATCAGCTACTTCTACTGTCCTATTTAACCTGATCCAAAACTCCATAGCATCTTCACCAGGCTTTGGTAGTGTACAATAAAAGTCCGCCAGGGGCATGCTCGAGTATGAGAGTTCACTAAAATGTTGTTTTAGTATGTCAAAAATCATGTGAGGGTTCCTTGTGTGGTCAATAGACTTGTTGTTACGCAACTTTATCCTTACCACATCCCCTGCTTTACCCATGAGCTTAGATAGAATCTCCTGTGATTGCTCACCAACTGGAGTGGCTCGTTTCCTCATGTACGAGGTAACCAAATTCTCCCACTCATAAACAGTGAATTTGTCTGAATTATCACCCCTGAATATAGGGGGCTCTCTGGCGTCTGAGTGCACGACTATTCTGTGTGGCACTGTCACCTCTGAGGGACGCTCAATAGACCTAATACTGTCTGTGCTCCTGCTAAACTGCAGCTTAGCTGTGATGGACTCGCCAATCTTTTCTGCCAGCTGTGTGATGAGCGCACTTAACTCTGGCTGTTCACCTGTTAGTCGCTCACTAACTGGTTATTGACTTGGCCCGGCACGGTCCACATACTCTAACCCTGGCCTTTCACCTGTTAGCCGCCCATCAACTGGTGGTAGACTTGGCCTGGCACGATTCACGTACCTCGTGGAGGTAAGCTGTGGAGTGTCAAATGTTACTGGATCTGGTCCTGTTGCTTCCGTCTCTGAGAGCCGGTTGTAAAATCCCCCCCCCCCCCCATTCAATTCAATATCAACTACTACATCTGTATTCCCCCCTTCTGCCATTGTCCTACTCTCACCCTTAGGTGTTCTGGCTTAACAGAAGAAGAAAAAAATTAAATAACCTGTTCAGGTCTTTTAAATACTGTAGTAGAAAGAAAATGAAAAAAAATTAATAGGAATGAATTTACATAAGAGGTTAACCAATCAAGTCAATAAACCCTTATATATTATATATACAATTAATATCTAAATGTCTTCTGCACATCCACTGGCATGCATCATCATCTTCATGTCTTTTTCTTCTTCTTCAGTTCATTCATTGTCTGTTCATAATTTAAAAAAAGTGTATCACCGGCCACTAGATGGCAGCGTCTCACCACTGATGAGGCTGTGGTCTGTTCCTGGGACACGTAGGGTGAAAGGTTTATCACCGGCCACTAGATGGCAGCGTCTCACCACTGATGAACTGATGAGGGCTGTGGTCTGTTCCTGGGACACGTAAGGTGAAATGTTTATCACCGGCCACTAGATGGCAGCGTCTCACCTCTGATGAGCTGAAGATGGCTGTGTCGTCATACCTCGTGGAGGTAAGCTGTGGTCTGCAGTTCCCCGGCGAACGATTTGATGTCGTTCACCCTTCTCTTTGATGAATCTTTATCCGGGTCAAACGGTACCAGTGTAACGGATGGTCTGTGTGTAGGTCTGGCTAACCCACGTGATCCCTGCGTTGTGTTCGGGGGACTTCATACGCCAAGGAAAGGAGGAGACAATTCTACTTTGGCACATTTATTGCTGCTGCACCTGTACACAATGAATGGCAAAAATACCACAAGAGAAGGCATTACATTCGTTCCAGTCCCCGACAGTCAATCTCTCAGATTGAGCGCCTCGCGCGAAGTGACTAGTGACGTCACTACATGAACGTGGCCTAGCCACGTTTCAACACAATACTTAGCATAGCATGAATTGCATTGAATATAAAAGGTATAAAGTGTGCAAAGTGAATACATAAAAGAAACAATTGAGAATACACATACCTGTACACAATGAATGGCAAAAATACCACAAGAGAAGGCATTACATTCGTTCCAGTCCCCGACAGTCAATCTGTCGACAAATAATAATAATGACTAACTGCATTTGACGGCAAATTTCACCGACAAAGCATTCAATTGTGCATAGAATTGACCCAAACATTTGTAACAACAATACTGAGTCAACATTACTCAATTACTAACATAGAATTCGTTATCTGAATATTTACAACATGGGAGTCAAAAACGTACCTCTCAGATTGAGCGCCTCGCGCGAAGTGACTAGAAAGGTACTCGCTATACAATGAACTGGCCTACTGAACCGGAAGCACAGCTCTTGACCGTGAACTCTTAAAGTGACGGTTCATATAAAAGTGTCTTTGGTATACAGAAATAATAAATAATAATAATAGTAACCACTTGTAAACAATTGTAAACAGGATTTGGTAACATTTCAATCCTTAATAAAATAATAAACAATGTTCAATTGACACTTGTTACAAATGCAACAATGTCCGAGGTAAGTATAGTTCCTAAACTACTGGTACCCGACCGTTGGAGCTCTGAATGGAGGGAGACGGAGTGAACAGCACGGGGGAAGCAAGAGAAGGATGGAGACGATATTCTCTGGAGTTCCTACTCCAGAGAGCTGCAGACCAACGTGGTATAATCCTGTCGTCGCTGGATAGGGGGTCTCGTACGGACCTGGTTCCTGTATTCCAAACGCCCGATGGCAGGTTTAATAGCTAATATTCCAAAAACCCGATGGCATGGTCACTAGCTAGTTAGCCCTTTTATGCTAAGGCTAACCCGCATGTAGTCCGTAATAGGTAGTTGAATCCAGAACACCGCTGGGTTCAGCCCAAAGTCTCTCAACGTTACTTTCTTATTTGCCCGTCTGCAAATCTATAGAGATTATTATTTACTTCACTTCGCTCAAACCAAGTCACTCTGCTCTTCCAATGGTGGCTCGACAATATTGTTGTTGTATCTAACTAGCCGTCCAGCTCTCTATCAAGATACGTTGTTTGTACAGTGTTTCCCCCCCCCCCAACCCCCTCCAATGTAAATTACCTAGTATAGTTTTGTCCATATCCCAATGTACAGTTTTGCTTGTACAGTTGTACAGTGTTTCTCTACCCAACCCCTCCCTACCCAACCCCCCCCCCCCAACCCCACCCAACCTCCTCCAATGTACAGTTTTTACGTCAAATGTATATACTCCCTTTTCTGGACTCTTTTTGTATCACAAACCGTACTGTATTTGCAAATCTGGTATGTCATAAATGTATAGATGTAGCAGTACTGTCTATCAGTATGTCATGCATGTCATATATGTCTTGATGAATTGAAAATGGGGGACCCTGATGTAAACAAGACGAAAGTCTTTCTCTGGTCTGCATCCCCTTAACAATTGTGTGTATTGAGCTGTACTGTATTGTACCCATTCTGCAATCTGTTAATAAAGTTTTCAATCAATCAATCAATCAATCAGTCTGTTTACAACTGCGCCAAACGTTTGCTCTCACACACTATGCCCGGGCATGTCCTAAAACCCTGCGCATGCGCTCACGCTGTCTACAGGTGCATGCGCGCGCGCGCCTACGGCGTTAAGAATGGAACATATGCAAATAGGCTAATGATAAAATACTGTTAGGTAAATAGACAACGTGAAATATATATCTTATATACATAAACAATATATAAGGTATACAAAATAATAAACTTGGATTTTATGTGTTAATCTGGACCTTCAGAACAAATATCAAAGAAATACACAATCAGTCCACAAGCACAGTATTAACACTACGGCAGGCTTGAGGGCGTTGTAACAGACAATAAAATATGAACTCACCATGAATGGATATTATAGAATTTCCGCTCATAGCAGTGGCTGTCATGACACACGTTGATCTTTTAGCCTCCATGTTTAAAAGCTGTTCTTCAAAACGCACATCCATCCATCTCCCCTTTCACATCTTCAAAACTGTCTCAGGAGTTCTGTCTTTTCATCTGTGGTGTCTTGCAGCTACAACAATTTATCCCATCATATTCACTTTCTGCAAGGCTAGGTTGAGTTGGTATTGGCATTGCTAAGGCCTATGGCTACATTACGAGGTTAAGCTTCAGTCTGCCAGCTGGTCTGGCACTCATGCTACTCTCATTCGAGGCATGGAATTGTTCGATTAGCTAAATAGCAAAACCATCAGCCTTCTGGCACACGCTGGCATTTCAAATGGTGTGAGGATGACTCTACCTCACCACGCAAACAATGTCTCATAGGGATAGTTTTAATGCAAGACAAGAGGCAGAGAATCAGCACCATGTACTTGAAAGAGTATACATTGGTAAACACGTATTTGACAAGGACAACAATTTTAAGAGGCATGTCCGTACTCATAGTCAAAATGTAAAATAAAAGTCCCCAGTGCCTCAAAAATAATTTAACACCGGGGGCCCGGCCAGGGGGCCCCTCTAATAAATAACAAACAGTCCCATAAGGCTGTATACAGAGAATGGTTGTTGTAACAATAAACTCTCCATCACTTATGCATTGTCTCCGTTAGCTATGTTCAGCCTGACTGGGGCTAGAATGGTATGGTTGGGTTTGTGTCTCTATTCCATTTCTTGTAAACTCTCCGGTTGCTAGGCCTTTCAACCTTTCAACATTCACACCACCAACTGTGGTACACAAGCTAAGTGATCTGGGTTGATTTTACAATTGCAAATACATGGGCTGCCCAAAGAATTTCAAAACTGACTTTTATGGTTTTTCAGTGCAATGGTTCAATTTATACACTATAATAATGTATACAATCATTGACAACAAATTATATCGCAAGCATGGAAATTAGGGATGCACTGATCCGACTTATTCAGTCCCGATACCGATACCTGGGTTTGGGTATCGGCCAATACCGATATCGATCCGATACCTTTTTTACAAAAAAGTTTACAAAAAAAATAAACATTTAATCCACGTTTAAAAAAAATTATATATTTTGTTTTTAGGAATTGTAAAGGATCACAAGTGTGTTTTTGATTTGTTGTAAACAAAGACAGAACATAAACTTCATTAATTCAATTAATAAACTGTATGCCTCACTGTCACTGTGTGGAAGAGACTGGGATCATTCTTTTGTGCAAGGCAACATCAGGCTTGACTTAAAACATTACTTTCCTAAATTAGTGAGACTAAATGTAACAAATTAACACATAGATATAAATGTACTGAATGGTTATTTCTTATTTTATTTATTATTAAAAAAAAATAAAAAAATCTGATATATTCTTTTTTTTACCGATACCCGATCCAGCTATTTTACTGATATCGGCGGCCGATACCGATACCAATATCGGATCGGTGCATCCCTAATGGAAATTAGCTATATCATTTACTTTTAGTCTTAGATTTGAGCATTCACAATCTATCATTAACTGCAAAATTGCATTTGGCTCTTTCATTTGGGTTTCTGCTATTTTTACCTATGCATGTGTTTGTGGAAAATGTTGTTTCCTATGCATGTGTTTGTGAGAAATACTGTGTCCTATGCATGTGTTTGTGGAAAATGCTGTTTCCTATGCATGTGTTTGTGGAAAATGCTGTTTCCTATGCTTGTGTTTGTGAGAAATGTTGTTCCCTATGCATGTGTTTGTGAGAAATGCTGTTTCCTATGCATGTGTTTGTGAGAAATGTTGTTTCCTATGCATGTGTTTATGAGAAATGTTGTTTCCTATGCATGTGTTTGTGAGAAATGTTGTTTCCTATGTATGTGTTTGTGAGAAATGTTGTTTCCTATGCATGTGTTTGTGGAAAATGCTGTTTCCTATGCATGTGTTTGTGATAAATGTTGTTTCATGTTTGTGTGATAAATGTTGTTTCCTACTGTATGCATGTTTGTGAGAAATACTGTGTCCTATGCATGTGCTTGTGAAAAATGCTGTTTCCTATGCATGCGTTTGTGAGAAATGTTGTTTCTGTGAGCCATCATAATATTCTCACCACTACAGTAAGTATGGGAAACCATACACTAGCTCAGACCCGGCGCCATGGGCGGGCATTAGGGGGCCGGGCCTGCCCACTGAGTCAGCTGTGCCCACCCTGGTAATTTTTTTTTTTTTTTTCAATCAAAGTCAACTATCCAAATCCTTAGTCGGGGACAGCCCTAGTGGGCACTGATGTCAACAACAACACTACTGAAGCTAGCACGGCACTCTGTGATAATTCGTTTTCTACCCTCAAGAACGTCTTTACAGAACATCGCCTTAGGTGGCACGGTGGTGTAGTGGTTAACACTGTCGCCTCACAGCAAGAAGGTCCAGGGTTCGATTCCCGCTTGGGGACCAGGTTTCCATGATGTCAGGTACCCAGGTGGGGTATCTCCCAGGCCTTTCTGTGTGGAGTTTGCATGTTCTCCCCGTGCTCGCAAGGGTTTCCCCCCCGATAAGATAAACCCAATGGAAAAACATGCACAACAACAGATCGCTAACGCTGTGGCGTCCTTGACGAAGACGGACAGGAGCACTTGGATTGGTCCCCTGGCGCGGCTCACGTTGACGCCTGTCTGCTCCCGGCTGCCCTTGGGGGGGAAGGACGACGGGATGGGTTAATCGCAGAGACAAATCGCATCTGCAATCCTAAAGAGACAATGCATGCGTGTGTGTGCTAAACTAACCGCTGTGTGTACCACTAAAACATTGAGTGTCGTTGCATGCCGAATAAAGACCTCTGCAACAGGTCCTGCATTATTATTATTTAGTATGCTTCATCGACGCAAGGCCAATTTAATTCAGTTGGCATTTGAGAAGGACTTAACAAAAAAGTTCAGGAATGAGTGGAGGGGCAGTGTTTTAAGAAGATTTCACTCTGTCCCCAAACGCCGCTTGCCGCTCTACTAATGATGGTGAGTAGCCTGTGGAGGAATTTAGTTTGCTTTTGTATGCACCTTATTTTTGTCAGTTCAGTTCAGTTTGTCAGTGAATTCAGAAGTGTTGAATAAATGGAGACTTTTCAAAGATATAGAATAGAATAGAATAGAAATGTATTATCCTGAGGGAAATTTGACACTGCAAATCACTCAACATTAAACATTTAGACAGAACAAGTCACAAATACGAATAACAAAATTTTTTTTTTGAAGAAGATGGTAACTGTCACTCTGTGCTCAGTGATGCAATGAGGCACAGTGATGCATTGAATAGTCTGATGGCTGTTGGAATGAAGGACTTCCTGTGCTGTTCAGTGCTGCATTTAGGGAGTGTGAGCCTATAACATGCTCCTCCTGTCAGCCAAGTCTGTGTATAGTGGGTGGGAGGGGTTTTCCCTGATGGCCTGGAGCTTAGCAAGGTTCCTCCTCTCCGCCACCCTCGCTAGAGTCCAGCTCCACCCCAACCACGCTACTGGCCTTCCTGACCATCTTATCCAGCCTGTTTGTGTCCCCTGCTCTCAGTCCGCTGCCCCAGCAGGTCTGTTATATATATCCGTTCAGTCTGTTTTTGTATAAGTGAATGTTCTTAAGATAGAGAGAAATTAGATTTTTCAATTGCCTCTCTGCTGTTTAGTTCAGCACCGTGGGCAGCGCCAAGCAAGCCGCAGCGCCAAGCAAGCCACAGCGCCGCTGTCCCAGCTGAAACGTATAAAAGGGAACCTGCGTTGAAAAACCATTGTGCCCCCCCGAGAAAATGTTATGCCCCCCCACTAATTTGTTTCTGCAGCCTGGTCTGCACTAGCTACAGGGTACTGCATCACCAGAAAGCTGCTGCTACAAAAAGCATGTATTGCTCAACAAGTCAACAGGGGTTCTGAAGCCCCTTTCGCACATGCACTGGACTCCTAGTTGGGTCAAGAACCAAAATTCCATGACCATTCTCTGGCTAAGATGTTTTGATGATTGATTTGACTTCTATGGACCTTTTATAAAATATTTAGCCCCTGTGTCCCTCCCAAAAACCCCGGAATTTTTTGTCAGATGGCCAAATCCAAAATACTTGCTGACGCCATCTTGAAAAATTTACTTTTGATCCAGAGCACCTAGAATCATGTATGAATACACTTTTTTGTGTAAGTCAACCATGACGATTCCAATTCTGACATCAGTTTGACTCTATGACATCAATTTGACCCAGAAATCCAAGATGGCCACCATCTAGTAGAGCAAAAATGTAACTTTTAATGTCAAAACCAATTTTACCATGGTACTGCTGTACTTTAAACAAACTACCTTCATAAGGATCTCAGCAAAATAATTGATGAATGTACAGTATGACAATATAACTAATTATACTTCAAAATACGCTCTCTTAAATAGCTGTAACTTGAACAGGTTAACAATGAAACCACTTTAAACATGTCATGATCAGTCCAAATCAGAGCATTCTGCCTCACTAGATTCTGAATCATCAGATTCCAATGAATCACCCCTCCTACATACATCATCATCTCCCTTCTCATCATCATCCTCCTGGTGCAGGTAGATGTGTTGGGAGAGCAGGTCGTGTGTGGCGGACAGGGCAACAGCGACCACCCACCAGCTCCCAGCCATGTCCGAGTGGCGAAGGGTGTCGCTTCAGGGAGGGGTGGTGCACTAGATATGCCAGGTAGTTGGCACGGAGGCAGTGTTGGCGTAGGCTATCTGCATCTGGAGGGAGATGGATGAATGATTTGTTCTTCATTCTCTTCCACTTTGTGGCATGGGCCTCAGCCATGGTGCTACTCTTCTTGTCGCCATAAATAACATGTTGTGTGAACTCGAACAGCTCCTCTAGCACCTCCTCCTCAAGGTCAAGGCTATCTCCACACCGTGAGAGCAGCTGTCGTGCCATAGGGCTCTTTGCCACCTTGTCATACACCGATGACTTACCCTGCCATAGAAGCCTGAGTTGGCATCACAGCCTGTAATACAGTGTAGCTGCACAATACAGTCTGCCATCTCCTCAGTAACCAGGCCACGGCAGAAGACTGTGTCCTGCTTTCTCTTGATACAGAGCATACCGGGCAGCTGTTGAGAGATGACCGCTGCCGCGACATAGGCATCAGTGTCGGCTGCATCAATGACAACAGGGCCACTGTAGCCTGACTCACGTAGAACTGTGTAAGCAGAGAAGAGGATGGTGTCAGCCTCAGACTGGTCAAAGCTGTAGTTCTGCATTGGTTGCTGGGTTGACAAGTTGGTGCAGTGGGAGCCAACAGAGTAGATGATCTCTTTATCTACACCCTGTGCAACAAGGTCAGTCAGATAGTTGCATATTACTTTTTGTAGCCGCTCCTTGTTGCTGACACTACACAGCAGTGTTTTGAACTCTCTGGCAGAGGGGAAGGGGTCGCCCAGCTTCATGTAGGTGTTGGGGACATGTACCTTACCTTGTACCCGCAAGTCTCGCTCATCATCTTTAGTTGAGTATGCTGCGTCGTACGGGTCATTTACACAGAAAATACGGTCAGCATCACCATGGCGGGCAAGGAAGATGGGTGATACCTTGTGGACATAGTCCAACCACTTGTATGGGGTGCCATCTTGTGTCTGCCGATCTTCTGTTGATGGGGTTGCCATCCTCCAGATCATGCCCATGTCGCCAAGAGCAGTGTAGGGTTCTTGCAGATCTACAGATTGGAGAGAGAGCTTCTGAATGAGCTTGCTCTTCTGTGTCTTCCTATATGTGCCGTTGGAGTTGAATAAGGCCAAACATTCCTCGACAACATGATGTTCCAGCAACTCTGAGAGATTCACAAGTTGACTGACCTCAAGCAGGTCGATCACTGCCTTGAGAGCATTCCTCCCCGGGCTTCTCCATGCAGGGCCGCTTGGCAAATGTCAAGCGTTTGCTCAGAGGGACAGGTGCATGGAGGGAGGTTTTCTTACTGAACACCCTGTCTTGCAAGAAGCTGGTCAACTTATCCTCTCCCACAGCATGGGCTGAATTGAAGTCCGCAATGAGTTCATCGGAGGCAGGCATGGCTGACTGTAGGGTGCGGAGGGTGGGTGAGGCTGGATCAAATGGGAGGGAATCAAACTCATGCATGCATGCGACCAGGTCCTGCATGCGCTGCTCATCTTCTCTCATCCTTTTCGGACCACATTCTATGTGCTTCCTCTTGGCTTTTATTTTTTTGGCCAGGGCATTGTGAGCCACCCGGATCTTGGCCAAATTGTTCACATTTATGGAGTGCACCAGCAGCTGCTTCTCATTCTGGAGGATGGAGAGCCAGCCAGACTTCATTTTGCTGCCCTTGTTCATTGTACACTCGATCCACATGTCCCAGGCCATGTTGGAGTAGGGGTTGCCTGTGATGGACTGAGTGAAGTCAGTATGAAGGAAGGCGACCTGATCAGCTGGGAGAGCTGTCAGTATTGCCCAGAAGTCAGGCAGCCACCTTCCATACCTATTGTTGTCGTGACGTACACTACCACGCGCAGAGAGCTGACATACTCATCCCAGTTGCAGATATGTACTGCATGCACATTCTGCATGAGTGCATCTGTCGTAGACAGGAAGTCCCTCCAGTAGTCCGCCATGTCACTGGCCTCCACCTGGGTGAATAAATTGGTGATGAGGCGCTTAAGGTCAGTATCATCCTCCAGTGCCGGTTGATTGTAAGATGTATGAAAATAAGCCTTGCTCTTCCTCTGCTCCATATTCAAGCCAGCATGAAGCCCATTGTATAAAGGGATAGTCTGCTCAACTGCAGCAGGACGATCACCATTTGTATCTGCACGAGCAAGGGCATGAATAATACTCCGCTTGCGCTGAGGCTCTGTACTTAATGAGAATATAGTGGGCTTAGGGCGGATGGGAGGCTCACCACGCTTGATGGTCCTATACGTCATAACTGCCTGTATCTCAGATGCCTTCTCAGTCAGTGCCTGCGACACAATCTTGGCATCTTTTATGCACGCATGCTCAACCTGGATGTTTGCCTCATAGTCATGTACAAGACATTCTAGACGTTGCAGAAACATCCAGTTACAGCGGTGTGCAGTGCCCCCTCAATGTGTCATTGAGATAGTCATCATTGTCAATGATACTGATGCTTGGTTCTCCCTCAGCGATCCCGCCAGGACACACCGAACACCGCTCAAGGTCATGCATGGTCCAGACATCACGCAGGAGAAGCACATTCTGGTAGCTTATCCCCATGCCCAGCTTGTAGTAAGAGTCAACAAGCTCCTTGTTTCGAGTCATCCCATGAAGGATGACAGTGGCATTGATCTGACTTTAAAGTGCTACTCCTCACCTACAAAATTTTAAATGGGCTTGCACCGCTCTATCTATCCGATCTCATCTCCCGTTACTTGCCCGCTCGTGCTCTGCGCTCACAAGATGCGGGGCTTCTATCGATTCCTAGGGTTAAAAATAAATCCGCCGGCCACAGAGCCTTTGTCTACCGCGCTCCCTACCTGTGGAACAAATTACCTTCCATCGTCAGGGGCGCCTGCTCTGTCGAAGCTTTTAAATCCCTGCTTAAGACCCATCTTTTTTCTCTCTCCTTCAACCTACCCTGATCTCACCTGGTCGGGGACTGACCATTAGATTAATCTGTCTAGTTTAGTTAGGATGTCTATTTTCTCCAATGTCTGCTTTTATGCAGACATGGGAGAACCTTTTGGCCTCCGTCTCTGTCTCAACCGGTCCCATGGAACAGCTTCATACCGCCTCCTGTCTGGCCTGCAGTGCTGAACCTTCTGAGTGGCTCCTCCTGCCCCCACGGTGCGTGCGGCCCTGGGCTGTTGTCTCGTATCTCACCCTGTGTCCATGCGCTTGCAGTGGTTCTATCTATTGCTCTATTTCACAATTTTCTTGTATACTGTGGTTCTGCTGTCGCCGTGTGTGCATGTGCTCACTGCATGTATCTGCAGGTAGTTTGTTTAAAGTGCAGCAGTACCATGGTAAAATTGGTTTTGACATTAAAAGTTACATTTTCGCTCTACTAGATTGTTGGCCATCTTGGATTTCTGGGTAAAATTGATGCCATAGAGTCAAACTGATGTCAGAATTGGAATCGTCATGGTTGACTTACACAAAAAAGTGTATTCATACATGATTCTAGGTGCTCTGGATCAAAAGTTAGTTTTTCAAGATGGCGTCAGCAGGTATTTTGGATTTGGCCATCTGACAAAAGATTCCGGGATTTTTGGGAGGGACACAGGGGCTAAATATTTTATAAAAGGTCCATAGAAGTCAACTCAATCATCAAAACATCTTAGCCAGAGAATGGTCACAGAATTTTGGTTCTTGACCCAACTATCCTGACCTTATTAATCGGAGGGGCTGTATGAGTTGGAATACAGCAGGGACGTGCACAGGACTTTAGAGGGGCAGGTGCTCAAAGGCTGAAAAGGGCACTACGCGGCGCGCAAGCCCGATTTTTAAGGGCCCTTTTCGGGCGGGGGGGCCCCTTTTTATGCTTTTTGGGGGGTTTTGGTGATCAAATATTGAATATTGAACTATAATAATCAGTGCAGGAGCTCACTTATCCTTGAAAGACACTTTTATCACTGACTTAAAAGGCCCATACATCTCCATAAATGTTCAGGGGGGAGGGAATAAGTGCTTACCCTACAGACCCGAAGAAGTGCTGTATATTCTGTATTGTTTAATATAAATGCATTTTTTATTCCAATCCCGATTTGTATTTGAGATTCCCAAATCCCATCGGACTTGACTTCTTCGTGTCCCTCAATGAGTGTAATACCAGCATTCAACTGTATGCGCCACAGCGGTTTCTATCATCATCATCATCATCACCACCCATGCTATGCATAAAATATATAGGTCCGCGGAGAGGCACGGTGAGGAGGCCGTGCAAACTGCAATGGAATATGGGGCATCTCTCTCTCTTTACCTAATATTTTAATTCTATCCTGACATTTTTCAGTTGGATGGGCAGTCTATAGGCTATGCGTAACTGTTGTGAAGGGCCAGATTAAACCGAATATATATATTTATTTATATATATATATTTAATTGTATTTGTATATTCTCTAATATTCCCTGATATCCCTTGTATATTCCTTGTACAATATGCATTGAATATCCATTCTAGCCTACTGAACATCCCATAATAGTCTCCATTCTACTATTGGTCGAGACCTTGGTGCCAGGCTGCCATACCCCTCAGACCCAGTTCAAACGTACCGCTCAACATGTACGAACAAGTCCTAGTTCCGCGTAGGAATCTGGCTACCGCACCACTAATGGGACTATTTGTTCATAGTGCGTATATATACTGCGCTACTAAAGTAGGACTTCCTTTTCAGTCCAGTTTCTTACCCTCCAATAGAGTCACAGACGTAAAGCCTCCCCGCGACGCCACGTGTGGGAGTAAGGCCAAGTTCGGCTTACCATCGGTATTGAGACATCGTGTATATTAATATTTGAATAGTCATATTTGGCACTATATCGTCGAGTTGGACGTAGTCTATTAAGCTAATAATAGTCTGTTAATATATAGTGCTTCGTGCGGTGAGAATACTACCGTAGTCAGTACCCCATCGTTTCGGGCAGAGAACTGGCTGCTTATCCAGGGTGGTTGACCCCACGTGAAGCTGCACCCGAGGAGCCCCAGAGCCGACGAGCGAGTGGACCTGTATACCGGATTATTCTACCGACGACAGCCCGCCTTCCCAGGCACGGATTATGCTTTGTATACGTTGATTATTCCATGGATAAAGACCCCCGACACTGCCGTGTGTTGGAACCCCCCCCCCTGGAGAGGACGCAAGGTGAGGAGACGCTCTGCAAGACGAGGTCGCTTCACGTCTCTCCCCCGTGGACCGGAGAGAGCCGGCTCACAGAGAGTCCACCTGCTTTCATCTGTGGTCCAAGGATCGCCGGCGCATTGAACGGCACTACAGTGGGTTCACCTGGGATACCCTTGGCCGGATGAGGCAGCCGGATTCTACCCCCCCCCCTTCCTACTCCTGTCGGCTTACAAGCGACTGGATTACCCCCCCCTAGTGTATCCAGCCTATAATCATTAAAGTATCATTGCTGTTATTCCTTAAACTATTCCAGGTCGTATATGTACCACCTGCGCCTTCAGAGATTGGACATTCTCTATTGATATACCGACGAATACTCTTGCCATAAAAGTGCATACTAATTCCCATTCATAAATGTGATTGATTTGATTAAGTGCTTACTCTACACACCATCGCTGTGTAGAAATAAAGACCTATTTCTAATTCGTACATTTGTGTTGGATCCGTTTCATCTACGTGACAGTGTTCATCATAATATATTTATGCCGAGTACTGGGTGGCCGAATATTAAGTACAAAGGTAGTGGTAGTAAGTATCATATCTAGTAATACAGTCAGGGAATTGTACCCCTCAGTTACAATTGGTCCTTCGAGCCGGATGGTAATTAGTGTAATATTAATATAGTGTTATTAATATTGAAATGGCCTATGATGAACACTCCACGAAACGATCCTCCTAACCAACGCCCACAGCGCGAACGACGGCTCCCTCAGTACTTAGAGGCTTACGCTGTCAGTCAACAACCTAGTCTTCTACTAACAGTAAATGCGGTAAAACTAGAAAGTAAAAGTATGTCTAACCCCAACGCCCGGACTACCCCGACCATAGAGGCCCCTACGGGTTCTAATGTAACTGACCAAGTTCACGGTGGGGACCAGTGGGAACCAGACATGACTTCACACCCCGCCAGTACTGAAGAAGTAGTCCCCGATGAGTCCCGGGAGGAATACAACGCTACCGAGAGAGAACTCGGCACGGAAGAAGACGGGGAGAGCACCGTGGAGATAGAGCTCCAAGGCTCCGCAAGGAGTACCCCGAGGGAAGGCTCCCCTATACAACCGCCTTCTCCCAGCGAGGCAGAGAGGACCCTACAGCAGGCCTTCCTCATCAGCCTGAACGCCGCTGCTGAACGCGACCGACTGCAGATCCAGCAGCGGAGCGAAGAAGAGCATATACGTTTAGAAATAAGACGCATTCAGAGAGAAGAGAATGTGGCCCGAGACCGAGCAGACAGCCAGCGAGCAGCTGCTGGTGCTCTACGGGACGCAGAGCGCGACAGACAGCAAGCGCAACTAATAGAACAGCTGATCAGACGGACAACACCCTCTCCCTCCGCCAGAGGCTCCAGGAACTCGTCTAGACACACCTCCAGGGCGGCATCCCCTAGCCGAGTAAACAACCCTGAACTTGACCAACAGACGAGGTCTATACCCCCCACAGACCACCTCCCCCCACCGGTCCAAGCGAGATCTAGCAACCGGGAAGGAGCAGCATATCCTGTGGAGAGGCTAAACCAGAGACTACAAGCACTGGATGACCTAACTGAAGACGAAGAGGAAGAGGAGGAGAACCACGCCCGACGACAGCACAGTACTCTACCGGACCAGGAGGTCCGGTACAGCCCAGGCTATACTCCCGCGGAGCTGCGCTACAGACCCCCGACTCTATACACGGGTGAGCACGACGCACGACCCGCACCGAGGAACAGCACCTGGACAAGCGGGCCATGGTACACTGCCGGTACCAGCCCATACCAAGGAGCGGGAGGAGACTCGCCTAGGAGGCCTCTCCCCCAACGCTCGCCGATGTATCCACAGTCAGCGTCATACATTGGCACGCCTATGGTACCCGACTTCACCCAAGAGAACCGGGCCCAGTATACAGAACTCCGCATGTGTCTGGAGACCATGTTGGTGGATGTATTGGATGAACGCCACAAATACGCCATCCTACTGAAGCACTTAAAGGTACCCCGCGCACATAATATAGCGCTCGCCTACGCGACTTCCACCACCCCATACACAGCAGCGCTGGTAGCATTGGACCAGAGGTATGGGCGCATATGGGATTACGTGATCCAGGAGATCCGACACATCGACCGCTTACCCCCAGCAATAGACAATCGAGCACTGGACGACCTGTCCATCAGAGTGCAGTCCCTGGTAGGGATGTTGGGAGCGCAGAGAGAGAAGGGGAGGCATGAACTTTACGCCAACTCAAATGTGGAAAGGATCTTGGAGAAGCTGCCGCCCGCTCGACAGGAGCGTTTTAGGCGACAGAGAGACCACCGAGACCCGAATGGCCCCGAACCGAACCTCCTCGATCTAGCAGACTTCCTGGCGAGAGAAGTCAGCAGCCTACGGCTAGATACATTCGGACGGAGCACCCCTGGCTCCAGAGAAGGAACCAGACGACTAAATGATGGAAGAAGATCGGTGACTGTGATGCACCAATCGGAGTCAGTACCGAGCAGCAGGAGCCACAGTACCCCCTCCAGAACGGAGAAGTGGAAGATAGTGTGCCCCTACTGTGAGAAAGAACACTGGCTAGCGCAATGTGACTCCTTCCCCAAGCTGAACGCGGAGGAAGCAAGTCAATGGATAAAGTCCAACAAGCGCTGTTTTCGCTGTGCGCGCTCACACATGGCAGCCGAATGCCGCTTAAAGAAAAGGTGCACCAAGTGCGATGGAGCCCATCTGGACATACTTCACGACAGTAACAGACGGCGCCCTTCACCCGCACCATCCAGCAGCAAAGCGAGCGTCATGTACATCGATCCCGCCAGCAGCAGTGGAGCCCGAGTACTCCTAAAAGTAGTGCGTGTGACACTAAGCTACCAGAATAAAGTCCTGGACACTTACGCCGTCCTCGATGACGGGTCAGAGAAGACCCTTCTGCTCGCCTCCGCTGCGGCCCAGCTAGGGCTGCGGGGAAGCGAAACCCAAATGACAATTCGGACAATAAGACGAGATTTGAAGACGATAAAGGGCGAGAATGTCTCATTCTCTATCGCAGCAAGCGGCCAGCCTGAGCGACGGTACCAGATTACAGACGCTTTCACCAGCCAAGAAATAGGACTGTCGCGGTACACATACCCCGTCGCCAAGCTGATGGAGAAATATGCACATCTGCGCAAGTTACCGATCCCGCTCATAGACAATGCTATGCCGACCCTGTTGATAGGCTCCGACCATGCAGACCTCATTGTCCCGATAGACCGGGTTCATACCGGACCCCGAGGCTGTCCTGCAGCAGTCGAGACCCGTTTGGGATGGACTCTCCAAGGCCCGCTCGCCAAATCTCTCAACCGAAGTACAGCCACTAGATGTCTCCACTCCCGAGTCACAGAGGGAGAAACCGCACTCCTGCAACACGTAGAGCGGTTATGGACCTTGGAACAAATGCCCTTTAAGAACGGAAAGAAAGACATTCGCTCTAAAGATGACATTTACGCCATTCACCTCCTCGAGACAGGGACCAAGAGAGTCCCGGTCAACGGCGTGTTGAGATACGCCACGCCACTCCTGCGGCGAGAAGGAATGCCTACTTTCCACGCCAAGACAGACGCCACAGAACGGTACCTGCTGAACACGGAGCGGCGCTTAGCCAAGAACCCCGCCCAAGAGAGTGTATACCGCGCTGAGATTGAGAAGCTCATCACAGCGGGACACGTCACAAAGATGGACATTAAAGAGGCTGACCAGACCACTGAATCGTGGTACGTGCCTCACCACAAGGTCCATCACAACGGTAAAGACCGCATAGTATTTAACTGCAGCTACCAGATCGGATCCCAAAATCTGAATAAAGAGTTACTGCCCGGTCCCACACTCGGCCCCTCCCTACTCGGCGTTCTACTCCGCTTCCGCCAGGAAAAGGTGGCCATCAGCGGGGACATTAAAGGAATGTTCCTGCAGGTGAGATTAGTAGAGGAGGACAAGCCCCTGTTACGGTTCCTATGGAGAGAGAAGCCAGGAGATGAGCACCCAGCCATCTACCAATGGGAAGTCCTCCCCTTCGGAACGACGTGCAGCCCCTGCTGTGCTACATTTGCACTACAGAAACATGTAGCAGAGGACCCAGCAGCGGACGAAGAGGTCCGACACAGCGTAAAGAACAGCTTCTACGTAGACAACTGTCTACAAAGCCTTTCAACCCAGGAAGAAGCCGAGGCTCTCCTGATTAAACTCCGCGCCTCATTGATCAAAGGCGGCTTTGATCTCAGGCAGTGGGCCAGCAGCGATCCGCAAGTACTGCGCAGCCTCTCCTCCGAGGACAAGGCAGCCAGCAGCGAGACCTGGATGGCTACAATCCCGGGAGAAGCCCAGGAGATGACCCTGGGATTGGTGTGGCGATTCAAAACAGATTCGCTTCACTACAGACACAAGCCCCTGACTACGGAGCAGGGAAGGCAACACTCGCCCGACAATATGACCCGCTAGGATGTATTCTACCGTACACCACCAGGGCAAAAATGATTGTACGAGCATTGTGGGACAAGGACCAGGGCTGGGACGACCCCATTCCCGCACACCTTGCATCCACCTGGAGAGAGTGGGAGATGGAGCTCCACTCACTCCCAGGCGTTAATATGCGCCGAAGCTACTTCCCACCCACGGTGAGGCCAGAGACATGTAAAATGGACTTACACGTCTTCAGTGACGCCTCAGAGGTCGCATACGGATCAGTAGCCTACTTGCGGGCCCAAGAAAAGGGGGGAGAGATCTACACAGCATTTGTCCTCGCCCGCTCGAGAATAGCCCCACGCAAGCAACAATCTATCCCACGCCTAGAGCTCTGCGCAGCCCTAGCCGGAGCGCACCTAGCCACGCTCATCCAACGTGAGCTCACCATACCGGTGTCTAGAACAATCCTGTGGTCAGATTCCACGACAGTACTCGCCTGGATCAAATCGGACTCATGCAAGTACAAAGTCTTCGTGGGAGTCAGAGTCACCGAGATTCAAGACTTAACCGAAGAGTTAACCGGAGAAACAGAGTGGCGCTACGTTGATACAAAACAGAACCCAGCTGACGTCATCACCCGGGGGATGCCCCTGGATGACCTCACCCGTCGCAATGTCTACAGTGACGGCCCAGCATTCCTAAAGCTCCCGGAAGGAGAGTGGCCCACGCCTATCCCGAGGGAAGCCAGTCAGGAGGAGGCTGAGAATAAGAAGCCTGTGTTCTGTGGATTGAGCACTGTTATCTCCGCAGTTACCCCCAACACACTCCTGATGGGGCGGCTAGATCCTGCATTACCCCAGACAATGTACCGGCCTGAAGAAGCGAACGGCCGACGAATGTGGAGGTACAGCCAAGTATTAGCCGACAAGTTTTGGAGCAGTTTCCTACTGCACTACCTACCGTCTCTACAGACCCGCCAGAAGTGGGTAAAGGAGAGAGACAATTTGACAGAAGGAACAGTCGTCATGATTATTGATCAATCACTGCCCAGAGCTATGTGGCCGGCCGGCCGCGTAAGCAAAGTGATCACCGGTGCCGACGGCAAGGTCCGAGCAGCTGAAGTGCTCGTCCAGGGTCGCACTTACACCCGTCCCGTGGCGAGGCTCATAGAACTGCCCCGACTCCCAGACACAATCGATGATGACCATGACCCTATAACCCTATGACTTTGTGAAGTTGACTGACCCCTACAGCAAACCCTTATGTGTAAATAGACAACGCGATTAATCTGTCTCTGTTTAACTGATTAGGTCTGGGACCAATCAGGGGGTGGCTGTTGTGAAGGGCCAGATTAAACCGAATATATATATTTATTTATATATATATATTTAATTGTATTTGTATATTCTCTAATATTCCCTGATATCCCTTGTATATTCCTTGTACAATATGCATTGAATATCCATTCTAGCCTACTGAACATCCCATAATAGTCTCCATTCTACTATTGGTCGAGACCTTGGTGCCAGGCTGCCATACCCCTCAGACCCAGTTCAAACGTACCGCTCAACATGTACGAACAAGTCCTAGTTCCGCGTAGGAATCTGGCTACCGCACCACTAATGGGACTATTTGTTCATAGTGCGTATATATACTGCGCTACTAAAGTAGGACTTCCTTTTCAGTCCAGTTTCTTACCCTCCAATAGAGTCACAGACGTAAAGCCTCCCCGCGACGCCACGTGTGGGAGTAAGGCCAAGTTCGGCTTACCATCGGTATTGAGACATCGTGTATATTAATATTTGAATAGTCATATTTGGCACTATATCGTCGAGTTGGACGTAGTCTATTAAGCTAATAATAGTCTGTTAATATATAGTGCTTCGTGCGGTGAGAATACTACCGTAGTCAGTACCCCATCGTTTCGGGCAGAGAACTGGCTGCTTATCCAGGGTGGTTGACCCCACGTGAAGCTGCACCCGAGGAGCCCCAGAGCCGACGAGCGAGTGGACCTGTATACCGGATTATTCTACCGACGACAGCCCGCCTTCCCAGGCACGGATTATGCTTTGTATACGTTGATTATTCCATGGATAAAGACCCCCGACACTGCCGTGTGTTGGAACCCCCCCCCCTGGAGAGGACGCAAGGTGAGGAGACGCTCTGCAAGACGAGGTCGCTTCACGTCTCTCCCCCGTGGACCGGAGAGAGCCGGCTCACAGAGAGTCCACCTGCTTTCATCTGTGGTCCAAGGATCGCCGGCGCATTGAACGGCACTACAGTGGGTTCACCTGGGATACCCTTGGCCGGATGAGGCAGCCGGATTCTACCCCCCCCCCCCTTCCTACTCCTGTCGGCTTACAAGCGACCGGATTAACCCCCCCTAGTGTATCCAGCCTATAATCATTAAAGTATCATTGCTGTTATTCCTTAAACTATTCCAGGTCGTATATGTACCACCTGCGCCTTCAGAGATTGGACATTCTCTATTGATATACCGACGAATACTCTTGCCATAAAAGTGCATACTAATTCCCATTCATAAATGTGATTGATTTGATTAAGTGCTTGCTCTACACACCATCGCTGTGTAGAAATAAAGACCTATTTCTAATTCGTACATTTGTGTTGGATCCGTTTCATCTACGTGACAGTGTTCATCATAATATATTTATGCCGAGTACTGGGTGGCCGAATATTAAGTACAAAGGTAGTGGTAGTAAGTATCATATCTAGTAATACAGTCAGGGAATTGTACCCCTCAGTTACAGTAACGGTAAAAAAAAAAAAAAAAAAAAGGGCATTTTTTTGATGAGGCTCAAAAAGGCAGGTGCTCAAGCACCCCTTGGCCTCTATGTGTGCACGTGCCTGGAATACAGTATGTTCCAAAATGTGAGTGTGGAGGTGCATGCGTCGGAGACTGCACCAAAGGTGTACATGTAGCCAGTATGAAGCAATTATTAAGCGATTAGTAAGTGTTCTCCAATGAAATGGGAGATTTCATTGGAGATTGAAGTTTCCATAGACTTTATGAGTAATACCTTTTGGATTGATTGTAAACTATAAATATAGAGTTTCACAGTATACAATCAGTTTTTCCACTGTACAGAACACCGTTGGTCACTTATTTCACTCTGTACGGAATACTGTTGACCCTTATTTCATTGAATTTCAAACCTTTATTTTAACTTGAGAAAGGTTTGTGGGAATAGTGCCACCATGTGGTAAAATTTATCAAAAATGTGCAGGCCTCCTTTCTGTCACACCATAATTAACACACCTTTCAAACATAATTAACACACTACTTCCTTTTTACCTTGGATTTGTCCAAAATCCAAATCTGTGGATCATATGGATCAACTACAAAAAATCAGAAGGATATTAAAAAGCGATAAAACATTTAAAATACCATCATGATCTGAGAATAGCGCCACCATGAGACGAAATTACGAAAAACTTCAAAGGTGTCCTTGCTATTCACCTTATTTTTTCCGGCCACCTTTTTGTGCTGAGGAGCAGTTCATGGTTTTAGTTCTGTGAGAATAGCGCCACCATGAGACGAAATTACGAAAAATTTCAAAGGTGTCCTTGCTATTCACCTTATTTTTTCCGGACACCTTTTTGTGCTGTAGTTCCATTTCCATTTGCTGAACTTTGTGGTAAAGATGCTAGCTAGTGTGGATATTCCCAAACCAAATATAAGCTCATATGAACAAAACTGCTAAACTAGCTTATTCTTCTTTTTTTTATCCACTTTTTCTCCTCCTATTTTCTGTATTTTCCTCCCATTCCAATTTAGTCGTTATGCCAATTCCCCCCTCCCCTTCCTGGCCGTTACGCACATGTGCCCCCCACTGGATGGTCTAGGGAGCCCTGAAGTATATCACATGCTTCCTCCGATACATAGGAGACAGCCAGCAGCCTCTTTTCACCTGGCAGCGAGGACTCTCATTGGTGAAGTGTAACGCGTGGGAGGTCACACTACCTTCACCATTTCCCTCCCTCGCTGTGCAGGCGCCCTGACCGACCTGTAGGAGTCGCTGTTTACAACGACCAGATTACCACCCATCGGCTTCCCTCCCGCTGACTCTGCCAATTGAGCCAGTATGACGACCGGCCAAGCCGGAGGCACTGCTGACAGCCGGATTCAATACCAGTGTCTCTGCAGTGGTAGACAGACGCTTAGTCCGCTGTGCTACCCGGCCGCTGCTAGATTATTCTTCTTGTAACAAAGATGTGTATTGAACAAGTGGCTTTAGATGTGAACTCTCATTCATCAAGTGATTTGTTCAGTATGAATGTTCATGTTTCTAGTTTATTCTGCACTAGTCGTAAAAGGTAAAATGAAGTAAGATAATAAAATAAAGTTAATGAACATGGAATAACATGAATACAAAATACAACACTATACAGTACATACAGTATATGAAAATTTGGATTTTTGTGTAAAAGTAAAAGTGTATACAACAGTATTGCACATTGAGTATGTAGCAGTCCAGGATCAATAGCAAACAATGCAGACAGCAGGTAAGCAGATATGCAAAGTGGAATATTTTGGTTTATGAGTTGAGAAGCCTGGTGGCTTGGTGGTAAAAACTGTCCTTGAGTCTGGTGGTACATGCAGCACTGCTCCTGTATCGTCTGCCAGATGGTAATAGGGAGAACAATCTGTGTGCTGGGTGGCTGTGGTCCTTGATAGTGCTGTGTGCCTTACGCAGGCACCGCTGATGAAACTGTTTATGTGCACTACTCTCTGTAGTGATTTGCGGTTGCAGACAGAACAGTTCCCGTACCAGGCTGTGATGCAACCCGTCAGCAAGCTTGCGTTTGTGCCAAACTTGTTTTCTCAGGAATGTAGTGAAGGTTTGGACTGATGGTGGGACTAGAGGAAAGGTCAAATCAACAGGGTTCTTCCTCTAGAGGCCATTGATGCTAACGTCAAATTTTGGAAGATTTGAAGAAGAACTGTTCCAGTTATCACATTCCCACCCAGAATATATGGCAGAATCCATATCCCTGACTTTGTCCTTTCAGGGATATAACTACATGACTTGTAGAAACAAAAAAGGTCAGTGGACCTCATTCTCGAACATGTTCATAAGTATCTTCGTAAAACTATCTTTGTAAAAAGTTTGCACTAACAAATTTACGAAAATGGTGATGATGCATAAGGCAGATGCACTCAGCACGCACACGTGTGTACTGTATATGTGCATAATTAATCATTACAGTAGGCTTCTATTATTCTAATGACTTGTTATATCACAGATAGCACTGCCCCCCTGGTTCATGACCGCAGATGGAGCAGGAGGTGGCTTTGAGAGCCAAGCACGCAGTCGTTCCATATTGACACTACTAAATAAGATGTCAAGTTCTACAGTATGACTTACTACTATAGGGCAGCGCATATCCATATATTTTCTAATAAAACAAGTAATTCGAATAATATAAGCCTACTGTAACGAGTCATTACGTGTGTGTGTGTGTGTGTGTGTGTGTGTGTGTGTGTGTGTGTGTGTGTGTGTGTGTGTGTGTGTGTGTGTGTAGGTGTGTGTGTGTGTGTGTGTGCATGTGTGTGTGTGTGTGTGTGTGTGTGTGTGTGTGTGTGTGTGTGTATGCACTGAGTGCATCTGCCTTATGCATAATCGCCAAGCCATTTCGCCACTGGCTCTTAGATGTGCGCAAGCAATATAATAAATAAATAAAACCAACAATAAATAATATCATAGAGAACAAGACAGTATATACCGTTCGAGAATGCCAAAAAGGTTCGTAAATCGGGTTACAAAGACATTTCTTGGTAACTTTCTCGTTCGAGAATGAGGTCCAGTGTTTACAATATGCAAGCTTATTTTATATAGTAATGTATTGAGTGTATATTGTACTGTATTGAGTTTATATTGTAAGGCATTGAGTTTATCATTGTCTTAACACTTTGATTGCCAGCAGGGGGTGCGCTATTTATCGCTTGAGTGCCAGCGCTTTAGTCAATGAGAGGACGGGGATATTTGCGAACGCATAAACTATATCTTAAATTATGGCTGTGTCTAATACAACCGTCGCTTATCAATGACTTGCTTGCAGTCAACATGTACGAAACTGATTGTTTTTTCATCAGTACATTTCCGTTTTATACCGTTTTGAATATGAGTATAGTTTTTAAGATTTCTAGTGATTCCAGAAAAATCCGTGAAAATCGGCCTTTACTGGAATACACAAAACACGTTGTAATTTTTCGGCCTATTTATGAATCGTTTTCAAATAAACACTAGATTATCGATAGTATATGTGTACTTATGCACGCTAGAGAAGCGGGCTGAAAAATCGATTATCTATGCCCTGCCTGGTGCTAACGCCACACACACACACACACACACACACACACACACACACACACACACGAGACACGTTGTGAAATATGTGAAAAAACATCTGATTACCCAAAGACTGGTAAAATAAAGTCCTTACCTCACATCAGATGTTCTGCAAAAAGATTAATCCAATTCCTGATCGCCATTCCAAATATCGATCACGTTTATTGATCCAACGTTAGACCTCGAAACAGATAATCCACGCTGCTTTCGGTTGCCTCAATGAATGCAATAGTCTCAGGTTACATGGCTCAGAAGTAAAATGTGGAATCCGGATTTTTTTTTCTGATGCATTTCCATTGACTCCAATCCAATGGGTGCAATAGCATCCGGGAGACGATAGGGGGCGGTATTTGCCCTTTTCGAGGTCAGAGCCAGTCCCAATGATAACGTGAGGCTGGATGGATGAAACATTTATGGATAATGCTAATTAAAAGAAATAACTAGAAAATAACAAGAAAACTCGTTGTTGGCACTCAACACATGGCGGCCAACAAGGAGATTTCTCGTCGTTGGCACCCAATGTGTTAAGCAACTGGGTGGCTTTATATCACTCAATATAAGTTCACTGTGTCTACCTCCTGATTGCCACTTTCCAGAACATATAATTGTCCTGATAGTGGCAGCAATGCTAATTTCTACAGTTTGAGTGATCATCAGATATTGATCAAAGATGAGTAAGCTAATCCTTCCAATTTGCTTCCAGAGATATTTTGCAGCCTATGAGTGACCTTTTCTGTATCTGTGAAGCATTTTGAAGCACTGAAAGGAAGGGGATTTAAATGCCACTCCAATATGGAAGGAAATGTTTCCTGCCAAATAGTAAGGTTAATCGTCTGACAAATATCACTACGTTTTCCACATAGTCAATTTGTTGTGATTTTGTGAGACCAGCCTCATTTTCACAAAACAGTAAATGCAGGGCTGTCAAACCATCAATACAACATATTTATTGGGATCAACGCACATTTAAAAATAAATGACATTTATAGTTTTATTGTAGTAGAATAACATAATACATTGGCAGACAATGGATCACAGGAGTCTTCAACAACATTGAAGCAATTTTGTGATTGCATTTTCTTGCAGCTTTATGTAGCTTTCTTGATAGCCCCCTGTCACACAGCTGCCCATATCATCGTTAGCAAAGATACACTTGCCCTTTTTAAAATGAAACGTGTGCTGTTCAGCAGACCAGATGATGTCTCACCCCCCTTTCTCAGCATTTGCACGTCAGAGAAATCATGGAGGTAATCCCATCCCATTTCTGCTTTGCACTATATAGTACTGTACATTAGTACACTGCATAGTATTGTATATTATATGATAACTCAGCACATTGTACATATGGCATTTGTGTCCAGGATGCAGAAAAGTTATAAATACGTTCTTGCTCTTACAAGGAAGTGGATGAGTCAGGTGGTGCAGATGGAGGGACAATGGGTGAAAGTGATCCATGAGATCCATGTGATTAAAGGTTGAGTATGCACTGAGACAACAGAAGGAAAGGTTTGAGGAGAGGGAGGAGATTGTGTGAATTGGTGAGGCCCATGAGGACAAACTTTGTGTGACTGTGTGAAATACAGAGAGAAAAGGATGGTGAATGCCCCTTTTTGTTGTGTTATTTTCATTAATTAATTAATTTTTATGTATTTGGGTTGTTGAGTGTTGTTTCTGTTAGTCTGTTTTGTATTGTATGAAAAATTATATGATTTCTTTATTGTCAGCTATATTATATACCTGGCAGAAAGTACATAAATCATTGTGTGATCCTCCAAGCCGTCCCATAGTAGCTCAGACGAATTCATTAAAGGGTCAATAACTGTCAAACGAAATGAATGTGTGAAGAATGTGTGCAATTTGTGTTTTTGGATGTGTGTGAGATCATGTGCAAAATAAATCACCAAGTGCCCCTTTAATGGGTCTTCTGTCAGAATATGTTAATCTTCTAATTAAGCCCCATGCTCACACCTTACATTAGAGATCCCACTGATCATTTTATAATACTGACTTCCTGTGGTGATGTTCTCTTAGTGACATTGGGTATAGCCAGCCGTAATATGAATATACCACATGTAGGGTTGGGTACCATTCACATTTGAACCGATACCGGTACCAGTGTGAATCAATACCGGTGTTATGGGAACAGAGGAATGGGACCCGTAAATAAGAAAATGCAACCGGTTCAACAGGAAAATGCTAAAATACAGCGTGTATTTATTCACAGTAGATTCAAGACAAAAACAGAGTAATACAAAACAAACGACAGTGGTGGTGTAGTGCGACAGGCCGGGGGCCTGGGATAATGAAGTGTGTGCTTACCCAAATGTGTTGTGAAGCAGATGACTATGTGTGTGTATTAGGGGTGTAACGGTACACAGAAGCCACGGTTCGGTACGTACCTCGGTATTGGGGTCACGGTTCGGTACAGCAGAAAAAAAATATTTATAATAATAATTATTAATATTATTATCATTATTTTTGTATTCTTAAAAAAAGTATATATTATATTTATGATAATTATTATAGTTATTATTATTAAATATAATAATTTTCTATAGGCTTGCCGTGGTAGTCAGTGATACTGGTGTCATTCTGTGTTCAGGCATCCACTTGCCTACTGCCCCTTTAACAACTTATCCTTGCTAAGTTTCATTTTCACTTCTAGAGAGAATTTTACTTCACGACGAGACTGAATACTAGAGAACAGAACAGATGACAGATTACAACAATGGCAGAGGATTATTTGGATTTAAACACAGTGGAGCTCAGATGATCTGTCCGGAAAAGTATTTTTATTTTTATTTTATTTTTTTATTGTGCCTGTGAGTCCGGCGGGGGAGAATGTTGATGTGTTTGTTGGCGCGTGTGTGTGTGTCGGCGACCCGTGTGTGTTTCTTTCCATTGGTTTAATTTGGTTAACACTATTGGGCGAACAAGAAAACGAAAGAAAACTGTAAAATTGTAATGACCCTGCAGCTGTTCCAATGTAAATGTGACTTTCTGAAATTTACAATGGACTATAGTGAGGAAAATGTACATTTTATTGATATGTGGGTCATAAAAAAAACGTTATACCGCAAACAAATACTATTTTATTGTCAAGCCGCTTTCATCCCACCTCACACTATAGAGAGGTCCTCTCAAAAGCCAATTTTTATGACTCAGAAGAATAAATTATGTTATAAACCGAATATGTGTGGGAAAAGCTGGTAACATGAAAGCCAGGCATTGTCCGGCGTGGGTACTCTATTTAATGGATTCATAGGGCTTATGAAATGGCACTGAGAAAACCCCACTGGGAATTGTTGAAAAAAAGTTAAGAAACATTTATTTTCTGTGCCCTGCATTTCAGTACCTCTGATTCTCCCCAGTCACGTGTCATGAAATCGTTTTTGGAGAACATTGGCATATTTTTTAATCTGACCCTGCTAGCCCCTGTTTTTGAGGACCGGCCTCTCTTTGTGAATAAACAGGGTAAAAACATGAGATACCAATTGGTCGATGCTGGGTTTTCAAGCCTACATAACCTATGCAACAGAGGCTTTTCTGCCCCATACCCGATGGCAACTACCATTGTGGTAGCTGTGCACAGTGCAACCATGCTACCAATTTTTTGTCATCCTCACACAAACATGCTACAAGTGAACATAAAAGCACTATACATATGAAGAAAATAACATGATTATCCCATAGCTCAATAGTTCAATGATGGAACATGTCATCTTTACATTTTTGTGGCATTGAAAAAGTCAGCCCAACACATACAGAATCACGACTTGTTAAAAAGACGTGGCGCTTTTTGGATTTTCACTTTAGAGACCTTGTCTCTGGTCTGACTGATGAGCTACTAATGTGATGTTGTCTGTGATTTTCTATTTTGAATGAACCATTCTATCATATTGTGTTTATGCTGTATTAGTGCTGTCATTTATCGATTGAATCACCAGCGTTAACATGATACTATTGACATAATGTGTAGTACCTTGCATTTTCTTATAATTGTGTCTTGTGCTAAACTACTATATGTTCTGTTTACCCTACAGTACTGTATGTGTCCTACCTGGAGCCAATCCACTAGCAGCAGGACACTTAGAAAGTTAATGTCCCCCCTGCAGGACACACCAACAGACAGTAAGGATATATTGATAGTATGTACATTGTTGAGCCCCCCCCCCCCTCGCCTTCCTATAAACTTGATGTCTTCACCACAGAGGCCTCCAATGAGGATATCTTTGGAGATGGATGTCTTTGACAAGTGGTTGACATTGTGAAGCTCATTATGCAAATACGATTGATTGGGGAGGGGGGCATTTAAAACACCAGGGGTGGCCCACGAGGTCAAGCTTATATACTGTACTAATTCAAAGTGAATGTAAATTTTTGAAACAGATGAAGGTGATGACGCAGGCAATTCAAAGACCCAAGAGGGGTCACTATTAACTGACAGCGCCTGTCTCAGCAGCCCTTCGTGACAATATTCTAAAGTACAGCTGTCCACAGCAAAATAAATAAGTGCCTCACCCTCTTGCTCCCATAGGGGTCAATGCAATCAATGTGCTCCTGAGAGTTGACTGTCACACTAGATATAGGGGTGAAGGGCATACTTAAGTGAATGAAGTGGAGTAGCTCAGATGGGATCAACTGGATTTCTAGCTGTTTGAGGGATGGGGGGGGGGGGGGGGGGGGGTGACAACCAGTAGTCTGGCTGTTTGGGGAATTTCCATCAAGGGAGCATATTGCAGTGGTCATGACAGCATGGCTGTTATACAACACTCTGAAGCATGACCTAGTCTGACAAGAGGAGCAAAGCAAATCTTGTAGACAAGAGGTCTCTGTCGTCTGCGGTCAGATAACACCAAGTACAACACGACGGCTCTGTGCATATAGGCTCTGGAAAATGCATGCGTCTGTTAGAGGCATCTGTCGGAGGTGCCTGCAACAGGGCGCCATATGCGCTTGCTGAGATAAAACGGAAGAGATGAACATACCCCCTGTAGGTAAATACTCATCAGACCTCAGCATTAGCTGCTGTGTCTCCAGATTAGTCCATCAGTGCCAGACTGTCCTGCAGCTCCTGATTCCCCCTGAAGAGTTTGCTTCCTGGTGGGTTGGAAACTGGCTCAAAAGAAGCCTTTCCGCATCCGTGGAAGCAGGGCATATGTCTACTTGTTTGGGTTTGTGGCCACAACACCTGTGGTCCCGCTCCTGGCTTCAGGATCCTAATAGATCACATGGGCGCCATGCCTGTAAACAAAGCACTCAAGGGCCAATATCTAGTCTGTTTGCATGACACATTCCTGCTGCTCATGTAAACTCCATGAAAAATCACACATACAGTAAGTAGCCTGTCTCGTTGTCTAATGAACTAAACTAAGCAGTATTGACATGCAGTTTATTCATGCACCAATGAAGATTCAATAAGAGCAATTGAATAACAGCCTTTGCTTAGTCTCTGCATACAAAGGGTATAAGCTCTGTAGCTGTAGATGGAAGGGAATTAGTTGGTTTCTAGGCTGGGATTGTGGGCACCAGCTGTTGTGACTCGAATCATACATTGGTCACACATTGGTGTATTCTTTGCTGCATCTTTCTTGCGCCAAAGGCACAATAACTTAAAAGGCCCAATCAGTAATCCAAATGTAAACAAATGGGTGGTCCCACCACAAAAAATAAGCAATAAGTATCAAGGAATTTTTTCATCCTCTAGTAGTCTAGTTGATTGACTAAGCTCTTGAGACAAAGACTAACACAAGACAACAGTTAAACTTTTTTTTTCTGACTGTAAACGCTTTGGTCACGTTGGTAATGTTTGTAAACACTGGAGCAAGACAAACCTATATTCTGATTCACAGTGGGCAAGTTCCATAGCATATTTTCCATCACAGATCTATGGTCAAAAAGTGGAGTACCACTCAAATTACATATTCATGGCCTAGTACAGTAAAATATGAATTTTCCAACATTAACATGAAGTCCCTGGAGGCGAGAGTGTAGAAGATCAATACTCTGATACACCTCACATTTTAGTGCAGAAGGATCAATTACACCATGTATTCATCTTGTGTAATTCTACCACTGGGTGTTGTTTGTACCAGCATTGTGCTGTGTGTCAATTGCAAACAGCCAAGGAATGAGGTTGATGGGCTATGATATTTTCAGAGCTACTGTAGATACAGTACCGTAGGAGTCAGAATGGCATGGCTGAAATCTGACTTCTCAATCTTTAGACAACTGTATAGCCTGAAACACCTTCATTAATAATGAATGGAGGCTGAATTTGTAAAACAATGACCTACATCTACATGCACACAGTAATCTACAGTAACCGTCGCCCTTACTCTATTTCATTTGACTTGCCGTAATAGTAGTCACCTTTTCATACAATCTCATGTGCTGACATTATTGATTGAATACATAAAGTACTGCCCACCATATATACCCCCAGCCATTTCCCTCTCGTCAAAGTGTGCAGTCATATTGTTTCCATAGAACGTTGGGTTTCTCGTTGGGTAATTTGTAAATCCTAATCTGATGCCAACATTTGAGAAGTGTGAAGGCAATCAAGGTTAATTTATACCACATATCTAAACAGCCATCCAATCATCATACTCTGATTATGCCATTACTTAGCATAATTAGATTAAATAATTTACACGACCCATGTTTTAATCAGTATTATCATAATCACATTAATGTTGGATTATTGGCATGCATGTCAACTGCCTGAACACTTTTACATCACAATTAGATTGATATTATGATAGTGCCACTAATTCTGACTAAAAAACTGTTCCCTAATCAGCTGGAAATCACCCTGGATCTGCTTATCTCTTCTTCAATTGGAGACAATACTGAATGTTCAGTTAAAAAGCACAAACTGTTCTTTTTTTGTGTGCAATTAGTAGGGGTGGGACGGTTCACAAAATGGACGGTTCGGTTCGTATCACGGTTTTGGGGTTACGCTTTTTTCGGTTCGGTTCGATATACGTTAATTTGTATTAAAAACAAATTTAACACAAAGAAATCTAAACATGCTTCATTTATATATATTTAAAAATTTTTTTACAGTGTTACAGTGTTTACAGCCTTAAATAATGTTTGGCACACAAAGACCGAACTGACTGAAAAATATAGGCTACATTTGTCAAAGTATTAACTGGCAGCATACATCAAACTAACACACACACTGTACTGTTTAAAATCAACACTGCTCTGTTCATTCTATTTTTAAAATACGTACATTATCTGTCTACATTTATTTAGACTAACATTATTTAAATATTGAGTGCAACTGTGGTGGATTACGTAATTCGGTGAGTTGGAACTATATATGGGTTGGCGGGTCCCCATGGACATTTTAGCGTGTGGGACCTTCAACTTAGGAGGAGTTCATAACATCAACAAGCAGCACGAAAGCGGCAATAGTCCCGGTTGGAGTTAGTAAAACACAGTTGTATGTTAGCCTTCTTGGATGTTGAATAAACGCCTATCATTGTCTTTAAACGCCCCGCCTCTCATTTCCTCCTCTGCTAGCTAGTAGCTACGGTAACATTTCGTTGACTGTATTAGCTGGGGCTAGTGCTACCATAGTTAAAACGTGCGTTGTGTTGTACAAACTGCTAACGCTATGGCAAGATGTATGTAGGCCTATGTAATGTTAATGGCTATGTTTTTTAAGTCGTAATGAAGATTGATTTATATTGTGCTTGCCATTTTTACACAAACTGACTAGCACCTGGCTGCAGTGCTGCTGCTGCTGCTGCTGCTGCTGCCTGCAGCCAGTGCTCACCTCTCCCGGCTCCGCCAAATGATTTTTTTTTATTTGCGCGTCATCTGAACCGTACGATACACAGACGCCCCACACCGTGGGGGTCGTACCGTACGGTACACGGTTCGAATGCGTACCGTCCCACCCCTAGCAATTAGTGCTCTGGTAATGAGTCATGACATATTCAGCAGCAAAAAGGACGTGTTTGTTGTATCCAGAAGTTGAGGCTATTGTGAAGCCAATGAGTCGTCAAAGGAGATATGTCTTGACTTGGACAATCATCTCAGTAAGGCAGTAATACATCTATTATGGTACCCATGGCAACAGGAATAAATTAGTGCCTATTTTGGAAGTGAAGACGAGGGTGCTGCTGAGGATTTACGTTATGAAAGAGAGATAGATTGGGGTTGAAGGGGGGATGGGACATTCTATAATGGCATATTTACTGTTTACTGTATGTCATACAAACTGATACCCCAGGATCCAAGTTGCCCCAAATGGATTAACAACAGAGAAATGTAATCTCTGTGTCAAATGCATCAGGAAATCAAACCCTGGAACATGGCGGACAGACTAATATTGCACTGATGAATGAAAGGGTACTGAACATATTCCAGTTAACCCATGCAAGTTGACATTTTTGGTATGGAGGCGTGACCTTTTAACACATTCCCTCCCGACCACAGACATGTCCGTGTTTCGGCGCCATGCTTAAAGGGCCAACCACGGACATGTCTGTGGCAAGGTTGTTTTGGCTTTTATTCCATTTTAATAACCTACTCAATGTCACAGAGCGACACTGCAGATTTACCCCACTCTTGGAATTCTGAAAAGTGCATTACCGGCCAGATCCTCGTAGGGGCGCTGTCTCAATAATGCAGTGTTCCCTGTGGCAGAACGGTGCCTTATTTATTTTTTTTTACTTTCAATGGAGTTTCCAGTTAGCTGGATTCTATACGTGTAGCCTGTAGCTTGGAATACCTTTTGCGACGCCAAATTCACTATGCAGTAAAGGAATATATCATCAGCCAATGGACATATCGATCTACCAGATGGCAATCGATAACTGGGAAATCCTTTTGGGGATCTAACCGGCCCACGGTAAGATCTTTTTCACGTAAATTACACGCTGATCAGGCCTTGCTTTGATAGCCAACCAGCCGATCAGTGAATGTGGCTACTGAGGCTAACGCGGTTATTGGTAATCAATAATCAGAAATGACGTCCCCCGCCCCCCCCCCCCCCTTTCATGCATTCATGGTGGACCATGAATACCGACAATATGCATTTAGCGTTTTAGCTCTAGCTTCTGTAGTGCCGAAACGCTGTTCGATTTAATGTTATTAGCTTAGCGCCCTGTATCTCGCCTTCCAGGAAATGATGACTCTGATACTCTGCATTAATCAGAGAGACATTAGGGTAAATCATTTGCTCCATTTCACCTAGCACTGTTATAGTTTCATACATGTATGACCGCAGGAATTGGTATATGATAAGGATATCCATGAGACTTGCCTCTAACTGCATGAACTGATACTTACTGCAGGTGCTTGTACATACAGCATGACATGCACTCTGCCCTATGACTCTATGACAACCACACTGTCACATCACAACATCACAATGACTAATCAGTGTCTATATGAGCCTACAATTGTGTCTCATCTCTGCAATTTAAAAACAGAAAATAACATAACAATAAAATATTCAAACATTTCTCTCTCCATTCTGTGCTTTCTGGCCCGTGCTTTAGTCTGCTGCATCTCTTGATGAGTTATATGTAGCTTTTGTATAGGGATGTCCGATATTATCGGCCGATATCGGCAGTAAAATGTGATATCGGAAAATATCGGTATCGGTTTAAAAACAAACAAAAAAACAATAACAATATTTGTTATATATATATCCAGTGAAATTATTAGTTACCTGAAATTATTCAGTTTTTTGGACGGGGAAACCCTGCATATATCGCTATCGGTTGATATCGGTTGATATCGGTATCGGAAATTAAGAGTTGGACAATATCGGAATATCTGTATCGGCAAAAAAGCCAATATCGAGCATCCCTACTTTTGTAGCATTCCTCGTCTCATTGTGCTTAGTAGTATTATCCCGTCTCCTGCAACATTACTCCTTCTCTCATTGCCACTGTGTGTCTAATAGGCCAGCATTGTGTCAGTCTTGTGTGTTTACCTGCTTCCTGTGTCGGGGCCAACCAAGTATGTGTATTTCTTGCAACAACTGCAGTGTTTCATCTTTCTTAGTTTCACCCTTGAGTTGCTCTAGAAGACAGAGTATGTTTACTCAAGGCATCTGTTGGCTCCAAAGCAACGTTCTCGTCCGTGATTTCATCTACTGCCGTGTGCTGTTCTCGTATGGCAGCTTGTGAGAGTGTGTCTGAGATCAGTAGATCTACCTGGCAGCATGTAGGTGACATTTAAGTTATATCGCTGTAGCTTTAGCAACATTATTTGCAGTCTGGAAGGAGCCGTTCCCAACAATGGCTTTCTCATAATGTTTTCCTATGGCTTGTGGTCAGACTGAACATGAACCCTCACCCCATACATACAGATGAAACTGTCAGAATAATAGCTAGAAGCTCCTCTATTTGCACATAGTCCATTTCGGTCTCTGTCAGCGCTCCTTGATGCATAGGCTATTGGGTGGCCCTCTTGTACGAGACCAGCCCTATGGCCATCTTTAGACGCGTAATCATGATTATGTTGTTTTCCAAGGTACCAAATTCATAGTCCTTTGATTGATTCTGCCATAGGATGCACCCAGAATTGATGCCTATTAACCTTGTAAGCCTGAGCCATATTTTCAGAAAATCCGCCTAAAAGTACATACCCAAGTAAATGGAAGATTGCTCCACAAGCCCATTTGCATGTTCCTCGTATCTAGGGATTGATTGATTGAAAAGTTTATTAACAGATTGCAGAATGGGTACAGTACAGTACAGCTCAATACATACAATTGTTAAGGGGATGCAGACCAGAGAAATACTTTCGTCTTGTTTACATCAGGGTCCCCCATTTTCAATTCATCATAACATATATGACATACATGACATACAGATAGACAGTACTGCTACATCTATACATTTATGACATATCAGATTTGCAAATACAGTACTGTTTGTGATACAAAAGTGTCCAGAAAAGGAGTGTATATACATTTGGCATAGAAACTGTACATTGGAGGAGGTTGGTTGGGTGGGGTGGGGTTGGGTGGGTTGGGTGAGGGCTGTACATTGGAGGTGGGGGGGGGGGGGGGGGGGGGGTTGGGAAGGGGACACACACACATTTTACACTGTACATTGGAATATTGACAAAGCCTTACTTGGTCATTTACTGTACAACTAGGTTAGGACATTTGTAGGGGCCAGTTTCGAATTGCAGTCTCACGTAGGTGTTTTTTGAGAGTGTTTTTGAAGGTGGGTAGTGATTCACATTCCTTTACAGCTTTAGGCAGGGCGTTCCACATTGATGTGGCATAATTGCGAAACGTGTTTAGTCCCTTGTTTGAGCCGAATCTGGGTTTTACATGATTTGTGGAGCTCCCTCTGGTGTTGTGATCGTGGTATTCACTGACCTTTGGGAAGTATTTTGACATGTACATGGGTACCTTGGTCGCGTAGTGTATCTTGTAGACCAGGCCATTGCAAGTTGCTGTACTCTGTCGTCTACTCTAAGCCATCCTAGGTTGTCAAAGTGGGCAGGGGTGAGGTGGGTTCTAGGAGTCAGGTCAAGTAGTAGTCTGACTAGCTTGTTTTGAGATGTTTGTAATTTGTTTTTTAGTGCCTTTGAGGTGCTTTGGTACCATGAGGTGCAAGCATAGTCGTAGTACCCTTGAATGAGTGCTCCTGCTAGAGTCTTCAGGGTATTCTTGTTTACCAGAGAGGAGATCCGGTACAAGAATCGCGTTCGTTGGTTGACTTTTTTTATTACATTGGATGCCATTTTGTCACAGGAAAGATTAGCCTCTAGGATGGAACCCAGGTAGGTAATTTCATCTTTCCTTGTGATAATATTGTCACCCACTGTAACCGAGAAGCCGTCGGTCTTGCTGAGTTTGTTATTTGAACCGAAGAGAATGGACTCTGTTTTGCCCATGTGTAATGATAGTTTGTTGTCGGCGAGCCATATGCAGATTTTGCCTAGTTCCGAGCTGAGGGCTTTTTCAACCTGTAACTTGTTCTTGTCAGAAACCAGCAGGGCTGAGTCGTCCGCAAACAGGAACAAGTTGCAGTCACAAGCTGACGACATGTCATTTGCATAAATTAGGAATAGTAGCGGTCCTAGTATGCTTCCTTGTGGAACACCACAGCTCACTGTGAGGGGGGGGGATAGTGTACCGTTTACTTCCACCATCTGTTCCCTCCCCTCCAGGTAGGATTGTATCCAGCTCACTGATAAACTATCAAAACCAATTGCTTTTAGCTTGTCAATCAGAATGGTGTGATTGACAGTGTCGAAGGCCTTTTGTAGGTCCAGCATGACCATGCCGCAGTATTTGCCCGCGTCCACCTCTTGTTTGATGTGGTCGTTCAAGTAGAGAAGGCATGTGTCAGTGGAGTGGGATGTTCTGAAGCCAGATTGGAATTCGTAGATTAGATTTTTTTCCGCGAGGTACTTTTCGATCTGTTCGTATACTATTTTTTCCATGACTTTCGAGATGGATGTAAGGATAGAAACAGGGCGGTAGTTACCCGGGTCTAATTTGCTGCCCTTTTTGTGCAGGGGTGTTACTCTCGCAATTTTGAAGTCCTTGGGGACGTGTCCCTGTTTTATGGAGAGGTTTATTATGTGTGTGATGACTGGGGTGATGGCTGCTGCTGAGTCTCTGAGGAATTTGGAGGGGATGTTGTCATGGCCAGTGGCCTTGTTTGGTTGGAGGGCGCTCAGTTTTTTGAGTACCTCATCTGTAGTTACTATTTCCAGTTTGAAGTCGTCTTTGTGGACGCCTAGGTTCTTGTAGTATGCTACTATGTGTTCTACCCCATACTGCCCTGAGTGGGAGGGTAGTTTGTTTACCAGTGTTGTGGCTGTTTGTGAAGAAAGTGTTTAAGTAATTGGCTACATCCAGCTTGTCTGTGATGAGCGTGTTGTCCGTCTTTATAGGGACATCTATGGACCTCAGGGAATGTATTCCCAGTGTCAGAAATATTGTGTCTGTTACTATGCTTGAGCACATTTTAATGAACCAAAGGAGAATATCAATTATTTTCTCTCTCTGTATTTTCTCTTTATTGAATTTCATGTTGGCCTCTTTTGCTATGGCCATCACCTTTTGTAGTATCTCGTCATGTTCTTTCTCTGTAGCTGCTGCGATGATCCATGTTTACCAGCTATGATGTGAACTCCTTGGATATCTCTGAATGTTACACAGTTGCTCTGCTGGAAGACTTCACTCGCTGACTTGATGCCAAATGGTAGGCGTTTGAACTGATATCTCCCCCACAGTGTGTTAAATGTGCACAGTAGTGATCACTTCTGGTCCAGCTTTATTTGCCAATAGCAATCCCTTTCATCTATTACTGTGAATATCTTCTTACCAGCAAGTCGGCTCAGGACTTCTTCCGTTGTATGAATGGAGTAGTGCTGTCTTAGTATCGCTTGATTCAAATGACTGGGTTCCAAACAAACCCATAATTTCTTCTTATCTTTCTTTTTCATGACAACAAGACTATTCACCCATGGTGTTGGTTCTGTGCAATCACATCGGCTTGAAGCAGGTCATTAAGAGTCTGTCCATTACACCAGTAACCTCATCACTTCAGTATCAGTGCGTGGCACTATACTACAAGCACCTCTGGTGATTTCTCATCTGTTATGAACTACTCCAGGGGCACTGCACTGTGTGTATGTGTAACTAGGAGGGATATGCAAAAAGACAAATTTAAATTGCCTTGTGTACAGTTAAAAAAAATAAAAATAACAGTGAAAAGTTCACCAGCAGTACCTAGGGTGACCAGGTGTCCCCCTTTTAGTTGTACTGTCCCACCATTTGACCGAACGTCCCACATATTGAGAGGATGTCCCTCTTTTTGAAGCAAAAAAAAAACATTGGTCTCGGTGAAGAAAGACCATGTTATTCTAATAAAAAAAATTACATTATCTATCTGTCCCACTTTGTCCCACCAAAATCTTACTGTTGTCCTGCTTTTGGACTTTTTGCATCTGGTCACCCTAGCAGTACCCTATATTTCTCCTTCTCATTTCAAGCAACTAAGCGGAAGAGTTTGTGTCTTCAGGGTATTCTCACCCTAATAGCACAGATTCATCCAATAGATTCCAACATCACGTGAACAATGTTACTGGCACAAACTTAAGGACTTTTGATGTCCTTTACAACTCAAGGCTGTCTCAATATGAAAACACAGTATATTATGTTAAAAAACATTACTTGGTCCCTTCTTCAACCGTAAAAAAAAAGCACACAACTGGACATCTTGCTTAGGGTATTTATTCATCTGAACTATTGGCTTTAAAAGGAAATCTGATGGGACAGGAGTGTCAACCGTGTGTCTAAGAAATAAGGACCTTATGGGTCAATTAGATCTTTGAGGGCCCCGATTTCACAGTAACAAGCTCTACCCTTTGCTGTCACACATGAGTTCTCCACAATGTCACATCTACTTACGTTCCCCTATCCAGCGATGTGCAGGAGTTAAGCACATATCAAGTCCCACCATTTTATTTCACATTTTCTGTCCAGTGTGCATTGTATTCTCCACACAAAGCAGCAGAATGAACTTGCTCGAAGGCGTTGTATAAAATGGGTTTATGTAGAAAGGTGGCTCAACAGATTCCCACGAGCACACAATCATTGTTAATCCGCTTGGCTGGAAGTAATGTTTTATTATTAGTCCTACATTTACATTTACATTTAGTCATTTGCAGCTGCGGTAAATAGAAGACCTGTCCTATATTTGAGGATTTACGGTAAATCAAGATGTTCAATTATCTTAAGGTACAATACCTGAAATGAAAATGTGTGTGTGTGTGTCCAGCCAACCAGGTAACATGGCAGAAAAAAGAAAGAATACAGACATCGGAGCATTTTTCAGTACACCAAAACGCAAAGTAAGAACCCTAGTAGCCTAATAGCTCAAAGACTTAAAGGGCGGGCTCCACAAATAATGGATTGCACGGTGTTAATTGCACCCTTACTTACATTCCTTATGAATTGTAAATGGGGGACCCTGATGTAAACAAAACAAAAGTCTTTCTCTGGTCTGCATCCCCTTAACAATTGTGTGTATTGAGCCGTACTATATTGTACCCATTCTGCAATATGTTAATAAACAATTTTATCAATCAATAACAGATTGCAGAATGGGTACAGTACAGTACAGTACGGCTCAATACACACAATTGTTAAGGGGATCCAGACCAGAGAAAGACTTTCGTCTTGTTTACATCAGGGTTCCCCATTTTCAATTCATAATGAATTGTAAGTAAGGGTGCAATAGAAATGTTTCATAATGATGTTCAGTGTATTCATAAGTGTATTGCTCTCCTTAATGTAGAATGATATGGTGACTGTACAGACTCAGGAAGGAGAGAAAGAGACCCAAGAGTTACAGGTAATGGAAATATCAGACAGTCAGCTTAAAGTGTAGGATAACATAACAAATTAAGACACTCTCTCCCAAAATAGGCTATATTTACAGCAGACCCTGTTATTGTTCCTTGTTGGTATTTTTTCTCTCTTTCTTATTAAAAACGTGGCCTATTTGAAAGGAGATTGATTTAATAAAAATAAAAGAGCGAAAAATCAATATACAGTATATATACAGTATATATATATATTAATATATTATTATTATTAAAGTAATTGGCTATCATACTGCAATATAAACTGAGTTTTATAGTGAAAAGAGCAGCTTTATTAGTCAAGATTGAAGGCTCTATATTGCAGGAAATTGCACGTACAGGTTCATTAAATGAAAAAAATATCTGCCGTGGAGGGGGTCGTGCCGGACACCCTCCAAACCACCCCTTGCCTGTCAAAAAAATACAATAAAAAAATAAAAATAAAAATATTAAAAAATATAATAAAATTAAAAAAAAATGTCACCCCCACTTTCAACTATAACTAGGCGGCCATGGTCCTATCCATTTAAGTAATGGGATTCCACTTGCTATGCTACTGGGCACAATATTCAGAATATGTTGTCAGCCCAAGTTGGGAATGTGTTGGATTAATGTAAGTTGTATAATACATTATACAACCTCTCAGTCACTTACGGGATGAGCTGCCAGGGAGACGGGACATTCCAGTATGCTGCAGAGATGCTACTAAATAAACCAGAAATAAAGGGGGGGAAATAATGAGGATATCAGGTGTGAACTTACTCACACTACATTCACAATGTGTATATGCAATCCACCTCTTGTTATTTCTAATTAGGCTCATTGGTTTCTTGAAACATATGCCCCATGGAACAGAATTATTTCACAAATTAATTTTTTCTGCATGAACTTACATTTATTATGCATATTAACTAGGGCTGTCAAGTGATTGCTTCGTTCTCAGGTTCTCAAAATCAATAGGTTTCTTCCTCTGGGGATCATGCATGTGCAAATTCCATGGCAATCCGGCCATTACATTGAGATATCTTGGCCACTTACAGACAGGACCAATTACATAACCGTCTTGGTGGTGGTAAGAATGCAAAGTGTAGCTCGGCATGTAGAGGGTACTTCAAACAGGTTGCTTTGCTGGGAGACATAATCCAAAAGTCCATTCAGAAACTTTGCATAATGAAATCTGAAATTCAGGCAATTTCTGCTCAGTCATCATTATCCTAGTGAGTATGTCAAAGAGGTAAACACACTGCTCTCTGCGGATTGCTTTCCAAATGATGGGAGGCGGTTGGTGTCAAAAAGGGCAATGTGATTAATTGCATTTTTCTTAAATTTTTCTTTTCTTCTTACAAACAACTTTTGTTTATATTCATATGTACACACAACTTCCACAGCTTGTTGTTCTATAATCCACTAGCTAAATAGATTTCCTTCAGTGCATAAACTTTGCAAAGTTAACTTTAGCTGTTTTGGCAAAGTTGTAATGATTTTTTTGGCAGTTAGCGTGTTACGTTTTGAAGGAGATTGTGATCGTAAAGATAACATAATGTTACCATAGTGAACAGAAAACCAAATACCAATATGGAACAAATCAAAATGATATCAGTTAAGTATATGCATGCGGTCGAGAGAGTGAACAGTTTTAAGTACCTCGGAGTCCACATATCCAAGGACTTGACATGGACCACACACATTGACAGTAGTGAAGAAGGCACGGCAATGCCTCTACTTCCTTAGGCGCCTAAGGAAGTTCAAAGTGAGTCAGAAGATCCTCAAAAACTTCTACTTGTGCACAATAGAGAGCATCCTGACTGGTAACATCACCTCCTGGTTTGGGAATAGCACTGCACAAGACCGCAGCAGACTACAGAGAGTGGCCTGTTCAGCCAAGTGCACAATTGGAGGTGGGCTTCCCACTCTCCAGGACATTTACAACAAGCGTTGCAGGGCCAAGGCCAAGAGAATAATCAAAGACTCTAGTCACCCAAACAACTGCCTTGTTGAACTGCTGCGGTCAGGCAAGCGCTACCGGAGTCTCATGGCCAGTACAGAGAGACTGACAGCGCAAACACACCAGTCACGCACGAAGGCAGGCGGGCGGGCGGGCGACCAGCGCTTCACTTTCACTCCCATGTTAACACTTTGAGTGCCAGCCATGAGAAATCTCGTTAGTTCATGCCATGCATTGAGTTCCAAGAACGAGAAATCTCGTTATTTAATCGTTATTTTTTTTATTATCGATTTCCATTCATTTTTCATCAATCTAGCCTCACATTACCAGTGGGGATCTGTCTGAGCTCGAACAGGGAAAATACAGCCCCCTATTGTCTCTCCAGATGGTATTGCACCCATTGGAATATGTGTTACCAGTACCCAGCGTTGGATCAATAAACGCGATCGATATTTGGAATGGCGATCAGGAATTGGAATAATCTTTTTGGAGAACATCTGATCTGAGGTAAGGAATTTATTTTACCAGTCTTGGGATAATCAGAGCTCTTTTCACCTATATATCAGCGTGTCCCATATGTGTGTGTGTGGCTGTGTGAGTGTGTGTGTCTGATCAGGAAATAAGATAATCGATTTTTCAGCCCGCTTCTCTAGCGTGCATAAGTACACTATACTATCGATAATCTAGCGTTTATTTGAAAACGATTCATAAATAGACCGAAAAATGACAACGTGTTTTGTGTATTCCAGTAAAGCGCGATTCCTGCATAATCTAAATTTTTTCTGAAAAAATAGCGTTTTTCAAAATGGTATAAAACGGAAATGAACCGATTAAAAACCAATCCGTTTCGACAATGTTGACTGCAAACAAGTCATTGATAAGCGACAGGTGTATTAGACACATAGCCATAATTTAAGATATAGTTTATGCGTTCGCAAATGTGATCGCCCTCCCATTGACTACAGCGCTGACATTCAAGCGCTATTTCTGGCGCCCCCTGCTGGCACTCAAAGTGTTAATGGATGTAGCTGTGCCCACCGGCCGCAAGCGGGCACGCGACTTGCGGGCTGGAAGCGATCGTTTCCGCTTTTGTTGGATTCAGAGGCGTGCGCCACGCGCATTTTCACAGAAATACACTCAATATCTGCATTATTACCACACATATAGATGTTGTGCAACCAGCTAATGTGTCTGTATCTTTCCCAATACAAATAAACCATATTACTATACTTTTTCAGGAGTACAGTCACACTGATCATCATTCTAAAATGAATTCTAACATTCTAATTAATTATATAATAACTGGTTATACATGCGAAATGGACAATAGAACACTGGAACTGTAAATCTTTAAAAAAATCTTCAAACAGGGACTGACTTCGCAATAGACTAGGCATTTACAGCTGTTCCAATGTAAATGTGCCTTCCTCCGTGCACTTTGACCCGCTCTGAAGTCAGACTCTATGTGCCCGGCCACGCGCGCTGTTCTCGCACGGAACCCGCGAGTGCCTGCATGCGCGACTGGTGTGTTTGCGCTGTCAGAAGGAGCTTCTATCCCCAGGCCATCGGGATGCTCAATGACAATGACACTATGTAACAACCCATCATCTACACAAGATGGCACCATCTACACTCACTGCACACACATCCACATGTACACACTTGTTAGGAGCAGAACGTTTGGTTGGCATGGTGGTGTGTGGAACCCAATTGCAGATATAAACTCACGGAGAACTTGGAGAGAGCAGGCAGGAAACGGTGGTGTGATAACAAAAAAGCTTTACTTGCAAGAAGTGGCAACATAGGATAAATGGTGAAACATAAAACACGAACCAAAACAAGGGTAACAGCAAACAAAAGTAATGACCCAGCAAAGGACAGCTGGGTTGACAACACTTAAATACCAGGACTAATTAGAGACAAGAGGATGATTAGTGAAATGACACACAGCTGGGGTAATGAATTGAAAATGGGGGACCCTGATGTAAACAAGACAAACATCTTTCTCAGGTCTGCATCCCCTTAACAATTGTGTGTATTGAGCCGTACTGTATTGTACCCATTCTGCAATCTGTTAAATAAAGTTTTCATTCATTCATTCATTCATTCAGTCAATACTTCCATGCGTATAAATTGAGGAAGCGAGCGAGTCCGCAGCCGCTCGCTCTGCCGCACGCGGCAGCGGCAGAGCGGTGGATAGGGGGGGCGGGTCACGTGGGGGTCGCGGCCAATCAGAGGAACCCGGAAACCGAATTCCGTTGCGGAAGCGATACACGCCTCCAGGCATCCCATGGTGAGGACTCGTCTCCCGGAACCTTCCAGGGAGGAAGAGACCTCGACCAGGGCGGCGAAGGAGACCTGCCGTACCGGGAACCCTGTCTCCCCCTGGGGCTGTGGCGCCGGGATCCGCGGGAAAGGGGCAGCAGCTGCGATGGCACCCATCCCAGTAGCACCCAAAATGCGCCCGGTCGGCGCCCACGACCGTAGCACCCAAAATGCAGAGCGCTTTAACACTTTAACACACTTTATATTTATCTATTATTAAAACGATTTGCACTACATCCAGGGGTGCCTTGGTGATTTCAAAGCTGGTTGCACAGTGTTTTAATGATGCCACGTGCACGCACTCTCCCGGGCGCGTGAATAAATGTTCCCTCACGTACGCACAGACTAGACAATACCTAATTGCCTCTACGAATGGAATGTAACACATTTCATTCACAAGTTTTGTGTGAATGTATCTGAGAACGTATTTGAACCGACCTGACGACCTACGCTATTGTTATGCAAAGTAGCCAGGTGGGTACTTAGCGAGTTGGCGCATCAGTCGAGTGCAGCGCATTCCTGTGTGCATGTGCGTGCACATCTGTGCCTGTGCATGCGCATGCTTCTGCTCAGAGCCGGTTGCACGGTGTGCAACCACGTCCCATGAGCAACGCACCCCTGACTACATCCATACCTCATTTGCACCCTACCCTAATTTTTGTACCCCACCTCATTTCTGCATTGTACCTCACTGTTACTCATTTTACTCTGTGTTGTATAATGTTGACTTTACTTACTTCTTAATAACTTTTAAAATGTAGCACACTCTCGGGGGCTATTTCAGAAATAAGCATTTCATATAAAGTATTCTGTATTTTGTTGTGACATATAATAAACAAACTTGAACTTGAAACTTGAATTAAACATTGCCAATATTGATACATTAACATAAATATTTCATAAAACCAAAATGACTCTTCCAGTTTCTGCAGGACAGATCTGATGGACTTTATATCTTCTCTCAGGCCATGGTTAGACTAGGTGTTTTTGTTTTGTTGCTGAATGAATACGTTTGCTGTCCCTGTTAAATAGAAATGCCGTTTTTGCTGGAAATAGCGTTGCCCTACTGACAACGCTGAAATTGTGTTTCCGTTTTGGAAAAACGCCAAAACTCGCCGACAACGTGTCGTGTAATCTGCGCGGAGCCGTTTTGCCCAATGCCCATGCGCAGTAGAGACCAAGGCCAAATCCCAACATGCATGTCAACAAACCAGCAGCCACGCAAGAGTCGATTGCATGAGCAGCTCAGAGCTCCTCTTTCAACATAACAAGCATTAAACAAAATGGCCCAGTCATCTATTCACTTTTGTTTAATACATGAGGCGTTGTCTCTAATGTTATCTAGCTACTGATAGCTCCCGATATCATCAGTTTTGTGCTGGCTGGCTAACGTGAGCTAACGTTAGCTACCTACCGTAGCTACCTAGCTACCAGACCCTGTTAGCTCAGAGCCCCTCTTTCAACATAACAAGCATTAAACAAAATGGCCCAGTCATCTATTCACTTTTGTTTAATACATGAGGCGTTGTCTCTAATGTTATCTAGCTACTGATAGCTCCCGATATCATCAGTTTGGTGCTGGCTGGCTAACTAACGTTACCTGCTAGCCACAATGCTATACTGTTATACTGGCATATTCCATTCACGTTAGCATGTAAGCTAACAAAATTGGGGCAGATGAGACTAAACTCCGCTTTTGGTGTTCAATTGTGTTGATGTTAGTTTTGTTTCATCAACAAATGAGAGGCAGAACACACAGTGAATGTATCCGTTTTGTTTATTGCACGTTCTTTGCTGAAAAATAAGTGCTGCATTGGCTAAATAGCCGGAGGTATTTAAAGATGGCGGCTTGTTGACATTTCTTTGCAGGAAGTGTATTGGCATATTCAAGTTCTGATTGGTTGAAAATTGCCTTCATGTTCGCCACCTACTGCCACCTACTGCTTTGGCATTGTACTACATCACTGTGCTCAGGAGGCAAAACGAAAGTGCTCAGGTTGCAAAACAAATGTCTAACTCGGCTGCCACTACGTTGCGACCTGGAAAAGCTAAACTCATCCTGAAAACGAAACGAAAACACCCTAGGTGTAACCTGTCCCTCAGGCTGACAGTCTGGGACTGCAGAGTTGCAGTCAATGCCCCCCAGCAGGTGACACCAAGCACCCTTTGTCTTAATCGTGGCTGATAAGTGAGAAGGGTGGGGGGTGGGGATTGACAAGGTCACACTCACCAAGTGACATTTAGAAAGTCCCACAAGTGACAGAATGTGAGTCTGTGTCCTTAAACCTGTCAAACTTCAAAGATGCCATTTTCCACCCTTTGTTACAGTGGCTGCAGCACTATATTTTTGGTTCTGTGTATAGTGTAGTGGCAGCAGCACTATTTTTGGTTATGTAATAGTGTAGTGGCTGCAGCACTATATGTTTGGTTCTGTGTATAGTGTAGTGGCAGCAGCACTATATTTTTGGTTCTGTAATAGTGTAGTGGCTGCAGCACTATATGTTTGGTTCTGTGTATAGTGTAGTGGCAGCAGCACTATATTTTTGGTTCTGTGTATAGTGTAGTGGCAGCAGCACTATAGTTTTGGTTCTGTGCATAGTGTAGTGGCAGCAGCACTATATTTTTGGTTCTGTGTATAGTGTAGTGGCTGCAGCACTATATTTTTGGTTCTGTAATAGTGTAGTGGCTGCAGCACTATTATGTTTGGTTCTGTGTATAGTGTAGTGGCAGCAGCACACATCGATGTCTCTAACCTTAAGATGTTCATCATTCTATCTTTCAACCATCATTAACCTTTATAATACGATACATACATTAAATATGTCAAAGGACATCTTTTACAGGTTGATGCTGGTAATAAAACAGTCTATGGTTTTAACATATTGTCCCATTAACATTTTATGAAGCGAGTGGATTACTTTACTGCCAATGTCCAGACCTGCAGAGTAGAGTACTGTTATCTTCTTATATGTTTATGTGTTTTCTATCTGAAAACAGAAGTGCAAACATCTTGTTGTGCCTTTTGGGATTTATGCAACACGCATGCATAATGCCCTCACCAAAATGAAGCCATGCCGACACTCTAGATATAGAGCAAATTAATCACTATCCCCACAGGTAGGCAGACAGAGTGTGCTTTGTAGTGCAACGGTTAGGCATAAAGTTAGGCACCCCCATCAACCACACACACAGACACACATGCACACACACACCTGGAGGCCCTGTCGTACACGACTAATTAGGTTGCCTGTAGAGCTGTCCCCGAAGCCTGTTTTTGGGTGTCATGTACAAAGGTCTAAGGACCACACAGAATAATAACTGGAGCTGGCTGCACATGAACAAAAAACAGCCTCTCTCAGTAAATGCGTTTAAAGCAATGTCCCAGGTAGGTAAGAAAGCCACACAAGACGTTTTCCAAATAGTAAATTATATATTTATGGTGATAGGGATTGAAACCTCCACCATAATGCACAGGGGAAAAAGGTAGGGGAGGACAAACAAGACATACATATATACAAACAAACACTTAGTAAATAATATAAATGTAACTGTGCCAGTCATGGGACACAAAGAGAAAGCCACACGATATCATTCCATAGCTACAGCTAGGCGAGAAGGCAACCTCCTCACTCCACTCTGGAACGTGGCAGTGATTCAAATGAGGCGCCCTGTGTGTGTGTCATCTTCCAGACTATAACCACTCATTCCACTGACTGCCACAGGTGCACCAAGCAGGTGCAATCAGCTCAATCAGGGGGATGAGTGGTATCTGGGGAAGGGAGAAAGAAAAACAGAATTAGAAGATGACACATCACACAAACAAAAATAACACAACCCATACTAATTATACTAACCTGATGTTCACATGGTCTTCCAAATACAGTAACAATGATAATGACCAACCCACGTACGTCACACCTCCCCCCATAAGAGCGAACCCGCAGGGTTAGCAAAACATTGTTACCTATCTTAACCAACATCAGATTAGCACCAACAGAACAGAAATAAATAAACATCACCCTCCCAATACCACATGCATCAGCCGTCAGAACGTGGCCGGTGCATTCCTCCTACCGAGGCCATAACGGGAACAAGACAGGCACCGTCATTACGTTCACCCTCCTGTAGTACAAAAAGAATGGAGAGACACATTAGCCATGGGAGCTAGAAGGCAAGGAGAGTTCCAGGGACCATGGCCAGGTGAAGCTAGCCCCCTTTTTCTTTTGTCAGGGGCACAGAGCCACTCTCCCCATGACCTCCCTCATCGCCACCGGACACCGATACGCGAACTGCTTAACGGGGTTCGCACTCCCAACATCAGCACTATGCGTCCTGCAAGGCACAATAGAACACAACCCAGCATGTGAACCACGAACCCTGTCACATCCCAACTCCGACGAGACGCGGGCAGAACCTTTCATTAGCCTATTCACATGACACCAGCGTGTCCTCCTCCGCCGCTCGGGCGTATACAACATATACTTAGTGGCAGACACTTTTCTTTTTACCACATAAGGTCCTGAGAACCGGGCAGTGAGCACAGTACCAGGCGTGGGCAGCACAATAAACACCTCATCCCCCGCCTCAAAATGCTGCACCACCGCCAATTTGCAAAACTCACCACAGACAGAGTCACCCAATACTAGACCTTGGTCTCGCTTCCGCTCCTGTGCCCTAGTGACAGCACAAATAGAAGGGACATTGGGGTGATTATCAATCAATGCATCACACAATGAGTTAGTAAATGGAGTGTCTTCAACCTCCAACACAGGGACGACCTTACCCCCAGCGATATCATTCCCCATGACGAAATCCACGCCCTTTATGGGAAAACATGGGCGAACCGCGACCGGAAAGCAACCTGTGATCAGTGCAGACTGTACATGCACCTTATGCAACGGCACGCGCACACACCCCATGGCAATACCTCTCACCAATTCACTCGACTGACAGGAGTCCACATCCAATGGTAATACATCAGCCAGGATGAACGATTGAGAGGCTCCTGTATCACGGAGTATTCTCACCCGTTGGTAGTCCCCAACTTTACCCGACAGGGACACATAACCATCAAACAAAAAGGGTTCAAAAGAGCTATTCTGGTCAGGACATGACACTGTACCAATCAACCCCACCCCTTTCGGTTCCTGGGCTGACTCCCTGGTCTCCTGTCGATCCCTTAGCGCATGACAGTCCCTCATAAAATGCCCTTCTTTCTTACAATAATGACACACAAAGGTGGCCTTTTCAGACGGCGGTGAGCGTGGTCGGAATGCTCGCTCGTCACCCAAGGCATTTCGAGACGGCGGTGAGCGAGGTCGGAATGCTCGCTCATCACCTCCCCGGACCTCACAAACACGGAGCAGGATCTGCGGATGCAATTAGCTTTGCGCAATCCATTCTTTGTGGATTCCGCCCTCTGGGTCTTGGTCATTGCTGCCTTGGGAAGCTACCAGAAAATGTGGGGTTACTCAAAATGTGTTGCAAGTGTGCATGTTTTAGGCAATTTTACATTAACATTTTACATTTAGCTGATGCTTTTTTCCAAAGTGACTTACAAGTTCTGTACAACATGTCAACAGGAATGGTACAACTCTGGCAGTTCCTAAGTAACATTTTTCATCAGACTTGAGTGCATAGTAGTTAGGGCTGTCTTAAATACTTCGAAGCTTCGAAGCTTCGTTCGATGGCACAAGCTTCGAACATAAAAAAAAATCGAAGTTTAAAAAAAAAAGAGAAAAAAAAGAATTACAACTTTTTTTTTTCAATTTTAGTTTTTCATTTTAATTTTTACTTCTGTGTGTGTGTGTGTGTGTGTGTGTGTGTGTGTGTGTGTGTGTGTGTGTGTGTGTGTGTGTGTGTGTGTGTGTGTGTGTGTGTGTGTGTGTGTGTGTGTGTGTGTGTGTGTGCATGGGGCCATTGGGTGGGGCCGGGGGACAAATACACTGGAGGAAAGGAACCCAGCTCAGCACTGCCCAAATTATATCATCACTATTGCCTGTTTGAAGGATATCATCCTCAAACACATATACACCACCTACACGCCTATTCTCAGTCCTTGCCGCTCAATGGTGGAATGAACTACCCACCCCAGTTAGGACAGCCGAATCCCGTCCAATCTTTCGCCGTCGACTAAAGACGCACTTCTTCAACCATTATCTGAAATAAAATGAAAAAAATAAAATAAAAAAAATCTGACCCTAACTAACCTTACTGTCATGCACTAATAAACTAACCTACACTGTAACACGCAACACTTTGATGAATATTGTTACTCAGCTGATAGAGTTGTATCCTTCCTGATGACCTGTCGTACAGAACTTGTAAGTCACTTTGGATAAAAGCGTCAGCTAAATGACTAAATGTAAATGTGAATGTAAATGCCTTGTAGAATTCCACACATAAGAAAGAAAGATACTGGGATGAATAAACAAAATAGGAAATAAAATGTAGAAATGCATACAATACATAAATAAATATGAATCTCCATATATGAAATAGAACATTTAGATAAGGTGCTACTGAGATGTTTTGGTGAGTTCTTTGTTTTTTTGTGGAAGTAGCCCTTCTTAAAAATGCATTCACGAACATTCACTGATAATTGGTCTGTAGTGGAGTCTACAAGGTCTACATTGCCGGACCATGTAGAATCCGGACCTTGTAGACTGACATAATTCTGTGCATAGTTTAGTCTACACAGGCCATATTTCAAATAATCAAAATCGTACTTCATTCATCTTAAACATTCTTGATTTGGGGGATTGGTAGTTCCCATGAAATCTGAAGTTGTTCAAACGACAACAGCGATCCACCTTGTTGGCTGCGTCACAGTCACGAAAGGGGCTACTTAATTCATTAATCCAATCCACTTTATTTATAGAGCACATTTAAAAACAACAAAGTTTACCAAAGTGCTGTACAAGTCCCACAACATAAGATAAAAAAAAATTAAAAATTATTATAAAAAAAATAAAAAAAATTTAATTAATTAATAAAACATTTTTTTAATTTGAAGCTTCGAATTAAAATCGAAGCTCGGCCCCGAAGCTTCGATTGCCAAAAAAAATCGAAGGTCAGCCCTAATAGTAGTATAGACATACTAGCATAGTAGGTAGTAATAAATGCAAGGTTGATTCCTTAGTAACAGACTGCATACTAGTAAAAGACAGTACAAATGTTTTTTTTTTTGTTTTTTCTTCATTTCAGATATTGATTCAGTGAACGAGAAAGTGCAGATCGACTTGGGTTATGTCTCTCTGTGTTCAGGAGACTCAGGCGTATATAAGTATATTGGATCATGTCTCCAGCACTCCCACAGCTGTAGCTACAACCACTTAATGTCAAGGCTCTTATCCACATTCATTCATTTTCTCCCCCGCTCTCTCTCCCATGATTTCAGAATACCGGAAGTGTTGCAGTGGTCTATGTTCTGATCCAATGCGTTTCAGATCCAGTTCTGCACTAAATGTTCCCAATAACCTCTGCAGTCCTCTGACTCAAACTCTATATATTTACAAAGCTCCAGTATTCCTAACTGTGCCCCCATTAGAAAGATTATAAGATTATAGGCACAGTAGAATACATCTCTAATATCACAAGACAAGTCAGGACGGGAGGGAACCCAAGGAGAGGAAGGGCATGGCAGCTGTATAACTGAATCACACTCACAAGACCATTCATTCTGTGCTTAAGCATACACCAGAACAGATCAAATGGAGCTTGGTATGTCGATACTAATATCTTCTACCTGCCAACTATTGCAGCTTGTGGAACATAATTCCACGTGTACTATATAGGCAGTTGTATGCGTATAGAATTGTGCATGTATTGTGTGTGTGTGTGTATGTGTCCCAGGACAATTCATGTGGATGTACACAGGCATCGTGTGTGTGTATGTGTATGTGTATATGTATGTGACTGTCTGTGTTGTCAACATTCATGTATTCATATTGTGTACAGAATGTTTATATGTATGTATGTATGTATGTATGTATGTATGTATGTATGTATGTATGTATGTATGTATGTATGTATGTATGTATGTATGTATGTACCGTACTTTTCGGACTATAAGCCGCACCTTTTTTCCCCATTTTTCGACCCTGCGGCTTATATAACGGTGCGGCTTATATATGACTCGACGTGACCAAACCCGAAAATGTAAAAATCGAAATATTGCTTTTTTGACTGCATTGACATTTTATTTATCTGTTCCCTTATTTGCTAAACTTAATACAACTTGTAAATGAGTTAATTCTTGTTATTTGTCCGACAGTATTGTGTCCCAATGCTAATTACATATGGTAATTAAACATTAAAACACCTGCGGCTTATAGTCCAGTGCGGCTTATATATGTACACATCATTCAATTTAGCTGCTGCGGCTTATATTCAGGTGCGGCTTATAGTGCGAAAAGTACGGTATGTATGTATGTATGTATGTATGTATTTATGTATGTATGTATGTATGTATGTATTATGTATGTATGTATGTATGTATGTATGTATGTATGTATGTATGTATGTATGTATGTATGTATGTATGTATGGATATATATGTATGTATGTATGTATGTATGTATGTATGTATGTATGTATGTATGTATGTATGTATGTATGTATGTATGTATGTATGTATGTGTGTATGTGTATGTGTATGTGTATGTGTACGTGTACGTGTACGTGTGTGTGTGTGTGTGTGTGTGTGTGTGTGTGTGTGTCTCACAAACAGCCTAATGCAGGAAGCCTGGATTGTTGCATACAGCACAGCTCTTTCAGTTTCTCTCTTGGTGTGGGGGAAGAAGGCTCCCTGGGAAACAGAGCTTTGCCTGCCAAAATTGACATTCACTGGAGTATATGCCCCTACCCTCCCCCTTGTCGTGTTGTCAGCACTGTCACTGTGTGGAGCTCAGTCAAGCAGGACATCTGACAGACAGGCAAATGGGATAGGTGGACTTCAGCAACATAACACCCTCTCACTGCCATCTCTGCCCAGTAGCTGGGTTCAGTGTATGCACACACACACAATCACACACATACAAGAAGTAACATGGCTGTCATCTTGGGCAAATGCTCACAACATAGATTATTCCATCCAGGTACCATCACTGCGATAGTGAATCGCATGAATAGGTTTCCATTAGTTGCTAAATGGTAAATCTGCACTCAGAAGCAACTGAGGCTGGAATGGATTGGGAAATGCCAATATCCTCCTTAGAGAAGAGTCCAACATCACATCAATCTTCAAATGCGGCATGCTATGCAACCATTACATGTTTTTTGGTTATTGTGAAGGTAGCAGAACGCACAACATTATGGTAAAGAAGAATGTTCCAGACTGAACTACAGTAGTCTCCAGATTGAAACACATTGTCACTGTCTTAGACCTACTGTAATGACTGTTCAATGGCAGATGCCATTGCTTCAAGGACAGAACTCACCCCAGTCCTTAACCAGCTATACTGTATGTACGCTAATTACGACAGGTTTCAATAGCAAATCACTGGCGGTTGTTGGTACAAGCAAGACCCAGTAGTAGAACAACCAGTGGTACCATCTATGACTCTACACTAAATGATGTGCTTGAAACTGGAGACAACTGTACTTTATGTAAATAAAAAAAAACGTAAGCCTGACGGGTCCGGTATGGGCCGGATTTAATATCACGTCATGAATAGATCAATACAGTCCTTATTAATGTTTTTTCTATATTTTTTTATGTAGCCAAGAGTAAAGACCCAAACCCTATCAAAATTGCAGTCAACGTGTATATTTTCAGCACTACGTTTGTTTACCAATGATTTCAAATGTTATTAGCGAAATATGAGAAACTGGATGTATTAGACTCGAGGAAATAACGCGTCATAAAAGCGTTGTCCTAAAACAGAGGATACCCAGGGCTTTCAATGGACATTACAATTTCATAAAACTACACTACCCAGCTCACACCAGCCTCTGTGAAAACTGCTGAAAATAGTCTCAAAATTCTGATGTTCATTTTGTGATTATATCTCACAGGTCAAACAAACGTTATTGCCAAAAAATACAGTGTAGATTGTTTCTTTACCTTTCTGTGAACGTGTAGGGGGAAAAAAGCTATTTTTATTTGTGTTATGCATTGCTCTTGCTGCTTGCTTTATTATGTCTTCATTATATAAAGCACTTTGAACTGCAATCCTTGTATGAAAGTGCTATATAAATAAAGTGTATTATTATTATTATTATTATTATTATTATTATTATTGACTGCACTCACGTTCCAATTGCACCACCAAGCGAAAACGAACATGTTTTTAGAAATAGGAAGCAAACATATTCAATCAACACAGGTGTGCAACACCAGTAATATAATAACGAATGTGGTTGCCAAATTCCTTGGGTCTGTGCACGACAGCTCCATTTTTAGGAACAGCAGTCTATATGGAATGATTCAAGACATGGATGACACAAACGTTTGTGATGTAATATTCATTGCCAATGTGTGGGGGAAATGTGCTTTTGTATAGGTGATAGGGCTGCACGATTTTGGGAAATAATCTAACTGCGATTTTTCGGACAGATATTGGACAGATATTGCGATTGCGATTACATTTGCGATTATAATATTTTTTTAAGCAGCCCCACAGAGGTTTATTGTAAAATGCGGCTTGCATCTGGCCTACGCGGTGGGTCTGTTCGGGAACACCGAGCCTGAAAATGTTTCTTTTTACCTGGGAATCAACACTGGTACCCAACGGTACCTTTTTTTCCTGTACTTTACTCTCCCTCTCTGAAGTCTAAACTTCACAACACACAATATAAAACCCCTTACCTCCCTCTCCCAAACTGTTCCTACAACAATTTTTTTTATGTTGCATGATCATGTATATTTATTTTGTATTATAATTATTTTTTTTGTTTAAATATCAACATTATCTGGCAATCCTCAGTATCAAACTCCTCTGATGTCAGACCAGATATGAGATGCGTGCACACACACACACACACACACACACACACACACACACACACACACACACACACACACACACACACACACACACACACACACACACACACACACACACACACACACACACACACAGAAAAGGAGAATGGCTTAAATTATTTTAGAATACTTCAGCTAATGAAGTTAAATGTTTATTATCATCAACTATCCAGTTCGTTTTTTATAGTGCAACGTTTTTCTACTTTTCTACATTAATTGAACCAGTAGAGAGAGAGAGAGAGATGCCCCCCCCCACCCTTTCCTTACTCAGCTCAGATGTTTTCTCTGTCTTGAGCAGGGTTAGCTAGGAACAGCTTTCTCAAGCTTCGCACCTTGGGCATGGAATGGGCTACAGGACCATTATCCACTTAGACACCTCTTGGTGAATTTAAATCTGTATTACATAACTTCCTACAAGAAGAATGTTGCTGCTTTCTGTAGTCGGGTCCCAACTGCAAAATTACTGTATTACCCTGTATTATACACTTTTACTATCATGTAGACTATTCTGCTTTGTGTTTTTGTGTTTACATGTGATGTATTGTATATTGTATACATGCACATTTATTATGTTCTTGTGTGATGTATCGCAAATTTTATTGCTGTGTGATGTATTGCAAATGTTATTGCTGTCATCTTGGCCAGGTCTCCCTTGCAAAGGAGATCTTGTATCTCAATGGGACTTCCTGGTAAAAAAAAATAAAAAAATGTATTGCAGGCTTGGCGATTTTTAATTGCATCATTTCAAATCGCGATTTCAATTAAAAATCGATTAATCGTTCAGCCCTAATAGGTGACGGCGGCTACCAACTCCATGCCATGGCTGATGACTCCCGTGCATAATCCTGCCAACGTTGGAGAGGCAGCGTACAATCGTGCTCACATCAGAACGGACGGTGTGATCGAGCGCACATTTGGCATCTTAAAAAGACGGCTTAGATGCCTGGATTGTAGCGGTGGGGCAATGCTATATATTCCCCCCAAAGCACATTACTCATTTGGGTGCTGGGTTAGGTAATAATCACAATAAAGAGAATAGAACCTGCACACTCATATGGTCCAGAATAAACTTTTAATTTATAACGTTTCGTCAGATCCATGAGGAGTAGATGGTGGAAACACTGTCAATGAAAAGTTTATTCTGGAGTATGATAATGCAGGTTCTATTCTCTTAACTAAACATTAAATACAACTTAAAAAAAATATATCCTAAATAAGATCTAAGATCTAAGATTCAGCACCATGGACAGGTCTGCTGAAAATATTTATTTGGGGATGACAAACAAATGTGATGACGAAAGATAGTGACAAAAACAAAGGATATACAGGAAAAGGAAAGGAAAATACGAATTAAACAAGCTTTATACATTAGGAAATAAACTAAATACAATACGAGATAAACAAAATACAAATGGTGAAAAACAACCAAAAATGTATATGCCTCATTTCGGGTTTATTTTTTCCCCTTCCTGATATCTGCCAAAAGTGCTGCCAGGTGCAAACTGCTTCCCGAGCCAACTGCGCTGGAGCTAATCAGGAGCAAATTGCACACATATGGGTGTGTTTGCGCTAGTATATCACCCGTGCAATATCTTTAGTGAATCGGTTGCAAAGACGGAGCAGATAGCGTGCGTAGAGACTCAAAAAACTATGCATGTGTGTGTGTGTTCTTGTGTGTGTGTGTGCCGCAAGTGTGTCGTTGAATGCTGAATAAAGACTTCTAAAAAAAAGTCCTGCATTATTATTATTATTATAAAAAATTCAATCAAACAGAAAACATGAACATGTATGCGATAAACTCCCACTGTTGGCATCGCTGAATGGCTCATCCATGTAATTTACCTGGGATGGCTAGTGAAACCCTCCCCTTCTCCATGCACACAGGAGGACACACTTATCAGAGGCAGGTGTCATGGCAAAACACTGGCACAACAGGGTGATAGGAGACTCAAATGGAACCGGCACTTGTCAACCAAGATGGATCCTGACGCCAGAATATGCTCAAGGAATGATTAGATAAAAATAACAGAATCCGCCCAGGCGTCTTCGGAGGGGTGTGCAGGTGGCTGATAAAGGATTCAGATTTATGTAGCCTTCACAGGAAGAAGCAGATATTATGCTCCTTGAGAAATGGTAGGAAGCAGCCTGTCCGTGGTGTACTGTAGGTTCAGCATGGAAGGCAGAAGGAATATGGAGCGGGTTAATACAGGACAGGAAATGAAAGACACAGCATGAGTTTGGCGGGTCGATGTGTGACCCCCTGAAATCAATGTCTGTTGTTTTGTGTTTTCGGTCTTGCTTCCAGAGGCTTTTGTTTGCCCTTGAAGATTAACAATATATCTCTCCCAGCCTCTGTGTATGAACCCTTGTGCCAGCTGGTATAGATATCATTACATATCTACCTTATCAGACTGACTGTACTTGGAACATAGATCTTTCTTGGCCAACCATACTGTATAAATCTCTAGGTTTGTGGACTGCCTTTAATATAAGTAATGTACACAATACACCCTTCACAATGCGTCTGTTGAAAAGTGCCCAATAATCTTTTTTATTTGTGTTTGTGGATAGCGTTGGCTAGATTTGATGTATATGCCAAAAAAGTAGCATGTTGAACTCACATTACAATAATCCATGTTTGTTTTAAAAAAAACAATCACTATTAAGCGTGTGAACAACAAGTGTCACACCTTTCACCCTAGTCGCAGAACTGGACGGGTTAGGGGGTTAGGGTTAGGGTAACCCTAGGGTAGGGCTGGACGGTATGGTCTAAAATGTATATCACGGTATAATTTGAAGCATAGACGGTAACGGTATATATCACGGTATATTCATTTATCTTAAAATGTCTATATAAATGCTTCTGAAGGGGTAAAACACTGGTATGGCAGCTATTACTGTAATCTTGTATTACTAGGACATATTTCACATAGTACAGAGGTATTTTAAGAACATTTATTGTGCAAAACTGCAATAGAAAAATGCAAAACCTTTTCTCAAGTTACTTCCATCTCTGAAAAACACTTTTTTCATGAAATACAATCAAATCAAGCGGCACAAAGTGAAAATAAAAACTACAGTAGGACAGGAGGTTTCTTTCCCTCAAACACAATACAACATAACTTAACTTTAGTGTACATGTTTGACAACGTAGACAGAGAGAGCGAGAGAGCGTGATGTAATAGGTTTGAGTTTGAGGTTTGAGCGTTCTAACCAGGGGCGGGGCTAGGGGGTGGCTACTTGGGCTCAAGCCCCGAATGTTTTCTGAAAAGCCCCGAATCTATTTACATTTTTTTTTTTTTTTGACAATTCATCATTGTTACATGAAAATATGTTTGCACCAGATTTAGCAGAAGCTAATTTCCATCTGTGGTCTATCCAGCTCAAACTGTATTTGAGTGAGTTAAGTCTTGGTGTCATGGTAGACTCAGACCTAAGCTTTAAATCACAATCAACAAGTTGACAAAAACTTAATTCTTCCACCTTAGAAACATAGCTAAAGTACGGTCATTTATAAATCAAAAGGACGCTGAAAACCAGATCCATGCCTTTATCTCAAGCCAACTCGACTACTGTAATGCACTCCTTACCGGCCTCCCGAAAAAATACGATGATAACTATTTTATTGCAATGCACTATTGCATTATTTTATTCTATTTTACTAACTATTTTCTTGCACTGCACTATTTTACTTTGTATCAGTGAATCATAGACGCCTGGCCATAAGAGCATTCGGAGCATCTCTGCTCTCCCACTATTGAACTTGGGGGAGCAAAGGTATGCTCTTGCTCCACCACTTTTTGATCATATGAAAAATATGATATATCCCCCCCCAATATATAAATCTAACCATAACTACGTTATGGTTAACTGAGTTTTATAGTGAAAAGAGCAGCTTTATTGGTCAAGATTGAAGGCTCTATATTGCAGGAAATTGCACGTACAGGTTAATTAAATAAATAAAAAACTGCCGTGGAGGGGGTAGTGCCTGACCCCCTCCAAACCACCCCTTGCCTGCAAAGAAAAAGAAAAAGAAAAATTGAAAAAAAAAATTGAAAAAAAAAGGGGGGGGGGGGGGGGGGTCACCTATCTGGGCTAAGCCCCGGATCTCCTATAATCCTAAATCCGCCCCTGGTTCTAACTTGCCGTAGTAGTTGTTGATGTCACACCAGGATTGTCAACACACAGAGTTGGAAACGAGAGCAGCCCGATGGATAAAGCGATATAAAGAAACGAATAGCCAAATAAATGTGAAGTTATCTTTGAACCTCTGTTGTCAAACCTCATCAATAAACCCCCCCCTTTCCTCACTAATGGAACTGGTGCCGCGGAGCAGGCACGTGTACACATAGAGCCCAAGGGGTGCTTGAGCACCTGCCCTTTTGAGCCTCATAAAAAAGTGCCTTTTTTGATAGACTGCCCTTCCAACTGAAAAATGTCAGGATAGAATAAAAATATTAGGTAAAGAGAGAGAGATGCCCCATATTCCATTGCAGTTTGCACGGCCTCCTCAGCGTGCCTCTCCGCGGACCTCTATATTTTATGCATAGCGTGGGTGGTGATGATGATAGAAACCGCTGTGGCGCATACAGTTGAATGCTGGTATTAAACACATTGAGGGACACGAAGAAGTCAAGTCCGCTGGGATTTGGGAATCTCAAATACAAATCGGGATTGGAATAAAAAATGCATTTATATTAAACAATACAGAATATACAGCACTTCTTGGGGTCTGTAGGGTAAGCACTTATCCCCCCCCCCTGAACATTTATGGAGATGTATGGGCCTTTTAAGTCAGTGAATAAAAGTGTCTTTCAAGGATAAGTGAGCTCCAGCACTGATTATTATAGTTCAATATTCAATATTTGATCACCAAAACCCCCCAAAAAGCATAAAAAGCCCCCCCCCCTCCCCCCGAAAAGGGCCCTTAAAAATGGGGCTTGCGCGCTACGCACGCTCGGTTAAAACACACACACAGGTATAGTGCCCTTTTCAGCCTTTGAGCACCCGCCCCTCTAAAATCCTGTGCACGTCCCTGCCGCGGAGTCACGTTAGAATGTTAGCTTAGCGGCTAACGTTAGCCTGTTGCTGTGCTAAAGCAAGTCTCCTCTCAGCCTCCTTAGCCAAATTGAAATGCCAAACTATATGACAAGGTCCGTGAGCAAGTGGAGAAAAACTCAGTACAATTAAACACTATGCAACGACCACTGCAAACGTCGAGTGAATTGTCAAGTAACGTTAACGTCATTGCTACTGCTGTGACTAGCTGCTCTAGTCTACCGGTCACAAGGTATGAAGGTATAGTCAAAATCCATACCGTAGCACAAATTCATACCGTTTATACCATATACCGTTTATACTGTCCACCCCTACCCTATAGGGCAGGGGTCGCCAATTAGGTTTTGCCGCGGGCCAGATTTTCCCCAAGCCGTTGCTTGGCGGGCCAGGATCAAAAACAATGGCTAATTTAATATACTGATATTGAAAAAAGACAAACGTTTTTCTCTGGTCTGCATCCCCCCAACAACCGTGTGCACTGCGCCGCACTGCACTGCACCCACTCTGCAATCCGCCAAACAAAGTTCTCACTCATCCATTCATTCATGAACAGCTCTCAGCTGTTGCAGATCAGCTTAACAATTGTGTGTATTGCGCCGTACTGTATTGTACCCATTCTGCAATCTGTTAAATAAAGTTTTCATTCATTCATTCATGAACAGCAGATCAGCTGTTGCAGATCACCGCGGCGGGTGATGAACAGATCAGAAGACAGAATGCATGAAAACACGACTCACCATACCTTGTTTGTTGTTCAGTCCTCCAAAATCCCTGCTAATGTTTGAAACATGTCACATATCCACTCGCCGCCCTCCAATTCCAGATTGGCGTTGAATGCAGCTACTTTATCTGCCAACTTGAACACAGTTGTAATAACAACCATTTCCTCGTTGTTGTTGTCGCCACATATTATGCAGAGAGGACGTCGGCTCGGCACGCAAGAATCACCGACCTGTTGCAATAAACCCGTATTTTAAGTATGGCTCCTGTTTATTAAAAGAAGCGTTATATTTCCCTGTTGCATTTCCCTATCCAAAGATGTTTGTTTTGTTTTTTAACACATTTTGTTACTCGCTCCATCTCGAACGCGGAAGTGAAAGTTCGTTAGGGACTATTCCATTGGTTCTCCCAGTCCACGTGACCATTTCTAGCATTTCAATTGGCTATAGTGCTATTGATGACTACCGGTAGATAGATACAGCTTCACAATAAAAGACACCCTGGCGTCCCGAGTGAATATTTCCTGCGCGTAAAATAAATATCATATTCTCAAAATAATCTGACGGGCCAGAAATTATTGCTGGCGGGCCAATGTCGGCCCGCGGGCCGCCTATTGCCGATCCCTGCTATAGGGTAACCCTAACCCTAACACCCTAACCCTAACCATAACCCCCTAACCCTAACCACAACCCTAACCCCAACCCTAACCCTAATTTAAGAAATGGTTACAATCCTGAAAATGAATAAATATTCTATATGTATGGTGAGGACTGAAGTTAATAATGATATTCATGAAAAATAATTGGAACAATACATGAAAAAGATATGTTTTACTTAGGGATGCACCGATATGAAAATGTGCCACCGATACCAATACCGATTGTTCAACTAACACAATGGGCCGATACCGATATTTTTTTTATGAAACTACTGTATATTTGTATGTCTCTAAATGTTTTGATGAATTGAAAATGGAGGACCCTTATGTAAAAAAAAGCCGAAAGTCTTTTTCTGGTCTTCATCCTCCAGTCCACTGAGCTGTACTGTATTGTACCCATTCTGCCAATAAAGTTCTCAATCAATCAATCAGACAAATGCATAGAAAAGCTCCCACCATAACCATATAACAAAAAATTATATTATTGTTTATGAAAATGTTTTAGTCCTATGCTTGACTATTATTTTAGCCATGGCAACAAATTAAATAATAATAATAAAATGAATAAATAAAATATTAAATAAATAAATAAATAGGCTACACGTCTCTCTTTTTGTGTTACAAATTGTGCTCACCGATATGAACATAGGCCTCTTTACTCTCTTAAAAAAAGGAAACATCAAGAAATATGTTTATGGTATTAATTCCACCATGCCATGGTGCATCTCTCTCTCTATGACTCTGCTCTCAACCAAAGCAATGCAATGGAACAATTTTGATTGACAGTCGATTCTGCCAATTACGTCACACCGCTTGCACCCGCCTACTGCTGTTCTTACCACCAATCGGCAAGCGCGTATTCGTTTTTTTACTCCCGGAATGTCCGCCATTGATTTTGACAAGAGCTCACAACAAAGCTACTAACGTTAGCTCCCTGCAGCCGACGAGTAGATTACCAGCGCTCCGCAGGATGACTAAACGAGGCATAATGATTTTACTGCAACGAATATTATAATAAAAGCCTTTCCATACATCTGTCTGATTGAAAACTTTATTAACAGACCGCAGAATGGGCACAACTCAGCACAGGCTGAGATATGAATGAGTAATCATTACACTACAGTAATGCTTGCTATCTATCTAGGTCGACCTCGGACGTTGCTATGGTCCGGTAAATACGCTGATGCTATTGAACGTGTAACTATATAACGTTAATGCCACAAAACGAATGCCTTTGTTAATCATAAGTAGTAACTTTGATGCAGTAGCGTGTGTGTGTGCGGGCGGCGTTGTGCAGGTCACTTGACTGAAAAATTTTTCAAAGTTTGAACGTGTGGGCCAGATGGACGCGACACAAATTGATGGATATTTATCGGCTACTGCCATCGGCACATTTGAGCTTATCGGCCGATAGGCCGATGGCAGTCAACAAGGCACTTATCGGCCGATACCGATACCCGACCAATATATCGGTGCACCTAGGGCTGGGCAATATGGCCAAAAACGTTATCGCGATAAAATTATAAAATTATTTTCATACAACTCGATATCGATAATTATCGTCGATATAATTTCTGTCAAGTTTAATTAACTTCTTATGCCCGGCGCCGATGGACGGGCTATTAATAGACTTGTTTGCTGCTGCGAATGTCTCGAGTTGATGTCGTCATCAGTCCGCGCACGTTAGCAGTTAGCCAGAGCAAGCGGTGTATCCCATGACAATGTACTAACTATCACCCTAAAATACTCCGTTTCGCCCCAATACACTGCAACGACGTCCACCGCATACCCCACACTACTCTAACCGTGGCCTCAGAATTCACGCCACACACCCACTCGGCACGTAAACTATAAAATAGCGGCGTGCAAGCTAATTATCCTAGCCAGCCTTGTTTCCAATGTACTAAATATCACCCTAAAATACTCTGTTCCTCCCCAATACATTGCAACGACGTCCACTGCATACCTCACACTACTCTAACCGTGGCCTCAGAATTCACGCCACACACCCACTCGGCACGTAAACTATAAAATAGCGGCGTGCAAGCTAATTATCCTAGCCAGCCTTGTTTACTACTAGAGTCCTACCTCTCTACCCAGAGGTGCAGCGCGGGTCTCCTTCGCTGTCGGCCATCTCCTTCACTGATTGGTTGTTAGTGCGTGTGCTCATATCCAAGCTTGGAAAATTGATATATCGAAACTTTGCGACCACGTTTCATGTTTATTTCGAGGAAATAATTTATCGCGATAGTTATCGTTATCGTTTTATCGCCCAGCCCTAGGTGCACCCCTAGTTTTACGGATATCGCAGTTTCGGTCACTAGGGAGACAGGTAGTGGGTGTTTTGAAGGGTGACTGGAGGGTTCATTTCTGTTCATTCCTGTTGTTGAAAAACTGGGCTTTTGAGGTAATGAAATCACTGCGCACAGGCAGCAGTGGTTCGGGGGGGACATTTCAGAGTATATATCTGCTTTTCCGTCCTGGGCAGCGGGTTTGGCTTTTCACCCGTGATCTCCCTCTCCGGGTGGAATCCAAGAAGCTAGCCCCCCGCTTCATAGGACCCTTTAAAGTGGTTCGTCGGGTGAACCCTGTGGCTTACAGGTTACGGCTTCCGGTCTCTATGAGGGTTCATCCGAAGTTTCACGTGTCCCTGTTGAAGCCATTCCTCTCATCGCCCTTGTCCCCGCCTCTTCCTGCGGTTCCACCCCCCCGCATTCTTGGCGGTCAAACTGTCTAGACGGTGCGGAGGATCATGGGTTGTAGGCGGAGAGGGAGAGGGTTGCAGTTCTTGGTGGATTGGGAAGGGTACGGGGTAGAATAGCATTCCTGGGTGCCTCAAAGGGATATCTTAGATCCCAGCCTGATCGACGATTACCGGTGGCTGCATCCCGAGGCCCCTAGGTGAATGTCAGGTGCCGTTCGTCGGGGGGAGGTACTGTAACGTTCTGGGTTCTTGTCTTAGGAACCCTACTGTCATTCTGGAGTTATTTCACCTGGTGGTTGGTATCTGAACACATTGTTGGTGACTATTCCTGATGTGTCACTGATTGTTCTGTCACCACTGGTTGCTGTCACGAGCTGTCAATTACCTGTCACTGATTGATGCATTGGAATTAGGGATGCTCGATATTGGCTTTTTTACCGATACCGATATTCCGATATTGTCCAACTCTTAATTTCGATACCGATACCGATACCGATATCAACCGATACCGATATATGCAGGGTTTCCCCCCAAAAAAACTGAATAATTTCAGGTAATTAATAATTTCACTGGATGCATTCAAAAGGCTTTCTAAATGTAAGCATTATCTGTGCAAAATATGATAATTAAAAAAGTAAAAATTAACATTACATATCTCTTGTTGTTGAATTAAACCAACATGCATACTTTTGACAATAAATAAAATAAGAATTGGTTCTTACTTGCTTGCCTGGGTAAATAAAGGTTAAATAAATGTAAAAAAAAAAAAAAAAAAAAAAAATCCGATACCGATATTTTCCGATATCACATTTTACTGCCGATATCGGCCGATAATATCGGTCGGCCGATAATATCGGACATCCCTAATTGGAATGTTTGGTATTTTACTATTTATTCACTCGTTGTTTCTCTCAGTCCTTGTCGAGGCTTCAGACTGTCGATCGTGTGGAAGGAGCTGGAGAAAGTGCTGACCTTCTCGCTGTATATCTGATGTTATCTACCTTTCTCTCAGTTGACGCTCTGCGTCTTTTCCTGGTATCCCTTTTGCTCAGTATTCTTATATTAAAAGACACCTCGAAGAAAGAGCAACCCATTCTCTGTCTCACATTATTTCCTCCACTATTGGACTCACAATTGCTTACCTGCACGTGTAACAGTCCCTAGCCCCCGACCTCCTGAAATCCACAATCATCTTTCATTTAGCTGACGTTCAGGGAGAGGCTGTTCTCCCAGCCCCAGCAGCAGCAGCAGCCCATCCACCACCAGGCCAAGTTCCGGCTCCAGCAGCAGCAGAGTCGATCTTGGATTAGGCGATCCTGATGGAGGCCACAGATGAAAGAGAGAGGATCCCAGGGGGAAAAAATCCGCTGGAGGACCAGTTTGACTTTTTCAATAATCCGCTGGAGGAACAGTTTGACGTTTTCAAGGAAAAGGGTTTGCATTTTATGCACCTAAACGCCAGGAGCATTTTACTGAAGATAGACGAGATCCAACAACTTATCAGCAATACTAACTAAACTATTCTCTTTTACGAAAATACCGAAATAGGAACGGGGGAGGGGTCTGTATGCATCTTAGATAATTTTTCAGCTAGGCCAGATCTAGTCAATGATGATGCAGAGATTCTTATGGTTGACATCTGCCTTCCAAGGACAAAACCCATTATTCTAGGGGTTTGTTATAGTGCACCACAGCATAACTCTTTCTATGAACACCTGGATAACGTTTTATTAACATGTCCCAAATTTATAGAGAAAGAATGCATTTTAATTGGTGATTTTAACACTGATGCATTGAAGAAATCATGCCCCACATTCAAAGGCTTAGACAGGTGTTGCAGGATGTTTGACTTATCCCAACTAATTCAGGAGCCTACTAGAATTGTCCACACTACCCAGAGCACACTTGATTTCATTTTTGTTTCTGATCCAGTGAACATCTCTCCGAGTGGAGTCCTGATATGGTGACCATTTCCTAACCTACTGCACCAGAAAGCTGCAAAGAGTCACATTTAACACATTGAGTGCCACGCCCCTTCCGGGAAGTGACCACTTCCGTGCCGCCCATTAACCCCATGTAAACGTAGTTGTAGTTTGTAGAACTAAACCTATATTTTATAGTATCGCTATGGGTCTAATAACGCCCTCGAGTCTCATTGAGCTACGCCTGGTCAACGTGCAAAAAACATAATAATTTTTTCATCCGTACATTTCCGTTTGATAACATTTTGAATATGAACATAGTCCGGCCGCTTCTGAGCAATTCCAGGGAAAATACACGAAAACAGCGTTTTTTGTTACGTTCTGGACACCGACTGAGGTCGGTGACCACCCACATTCCTGGCATATGTCACTGGGCTTGTCACCTGTCCTTTCCCTGTCAATTAGTGCTGTCACTTAGGGGTGGTTCCTGATTGGCTGTCACAGGGGTGTGTGTGGAATGTTGGTATTTGGTGTCTATGTAACCTACCTGTCTTCTGCTTGTTCATTGTCAGGTCTTCACTAATTGCGTTCGGGGAAAACGCGGACGGTTCAACTCTGGACCTCCAATAAGCTCCTATTTACCTTATTTCCTGCCTGTGCTATTTAGCATTTATCTCTCTTAGAAATTACTCTTGTGTTCTTACTATTAAAGTCGAACCTGTTCAAGAGTAAACACTCTCCGTCTCTGTGATTGCCTTCACCCATTGGAACTCACCTACCTCCATTCCTGACAGAAGACCTGACCATCAGAGTTCCATGGAGGCAATCATGGAGATGCTCCAGGCGCAGAGGGCGGCCCAGGAGCGGATGGAAGAACATCAACAGCTGGTCAGCGCCGAGTTAGTCCGACTCAACGGGATCGTCGGCTCATCCCAAGCAGTGGCGCAGTCGGCGTTGGCCACAGCCCGACAAGCCCAAGAAGGAGTGGCTGGAGTTCAGTCGGCGACGGGAGAAGCAGCGGTCCACGCAGAGGAGAGTCGGGGGGTGTTCGGGGTCCAGGAACGGTCCCATGAGCCACGACTGCAGGCGCCCGCTCGCTATGATGGATCACCGGATGTATGTCGGGAATTCATCACCCAGTGTCTACTCGTTTTCCGGCTGCAACCACGATCATTTCCTTCGGAGATAGCACAGGTAGCGTATATTATCACGCTACTCACCGGTCAAGCTCTCTCCTGGGCTACGGCGGAATTAGAGGCGGGAGCGATAATCTGCGACAGTCTGGATGCCTTTACCCGGGAGTTGAGAAGAGTATTCGATACTTCCCGGGTACTCTCGATCTTCGAGGCTGGCGGTCGTCTTCTCGACTGCCGGCAGGGCCTCCCCACGGTCGCAGCTTACGCTATCAATTTTCGGATCTTGGCTCGGGAGACAGCTTGGTCGGAGAACGTCTGCGTGGTTCTGTTCGTCAGGGGACTCTCAGCGCGGATGCGAGATGCGCTCTCCGCGCGTGAGATCCCCGAGCAGCTGGAAGTGCTGATCAACACCGCCATCAAGATGGACAATCGGCACCAGGAGAGGGAGAAGGAGCGTGTCAACAACACCCAGGTATGTTTTCCTTCTTCTCCTGGTGTTGATACATCCATGCATTATACGAGTGTGGGCCACTGGGTGATGAATCCATGCAGCTTGGAGCGCTGTCGCTCTCGGACGACGAGAGGCAGCGCTTCATCAAAGAGCGACGCTGTTTCCGGTGCGGTCGCACCGGTCACCGCTTCGGCAGCTGTCGGGTCCAGGCTGTATCAGCTCGGCGCCAGTCGGGAATAGAAGGTGCGCCGTCAGGCTTCGAGAAAGCGCCAGCAGGTGGGCTCATTCCTGCCAAGCCCACTGATTCACGAGGTGGCGATCAACTGTGGGGGTGACATTAGGGGAACTAAGGCTCTCATTGACTCAGGGGCGGCGGGCAATTTTATTCACGTGGAATTGGTGAAGGAGTGGGGAACCCCAGTGGAGGATTTAGGGTTTCCCTTACCGGTTTACGCCCTGGACGGTCGGCCCCTGGGCAGTGGGAGCGTCACCCAGCGCACGGTTCCATTACACATCCGGGTGGCGGGTGGGGAGTGGGAATGGGTTACATTTTTTGTCATCTTTTCCCCCTATTCTGTCATGGTGTTGGGTCATCCCTGGTTGTCGTCACGTGTTCATATTATTAATTGGAGCACGGGCGAACTCTCAACGGCGGCCGACGTCAAGTCGATCGTCAGCAGGAGTTAGCCCAAACCCTTGTCTTCCCCCCCCTCTTCCCTTTTGTCTCCTCCCTCTTTCTCCAGGATAGTGGGGAGCGTGGCAGATTCTGATCTACCCTCTAATCCCGATTTGATAGGGTTGCCTGAGATCTATTGGGACCTGGCGGACGTTTTTAGCAAAACGCGTGCTAAAGCACTTCCGCCTCATAGATCATACGACTGTCCCATTAATCTTCTACCCGGTACCTCCCCGCCTCGCGGGCGAATGTTCTCTCTCTCATGCCCCGAAACCTTGGCCATGAACACCTACATAGAGGAGGCATTGCTTGCGGGGCACATACGCCCGTCCACTTCCCCTGCCGGCGCTGACTTCTTCTTTGTTGATAAGAAAGATGGGGATCAGCGCCCGTGCATTGATTATAGGGGATCGAATGACGTTTCCATCAAGAACCGATATCCTTTACCTCTCATGGACACGGCCTTTGAGTGCTTACAGGGGGCACAGGTCTTTTCTAAACTTGACTTACGTAATGCATACAATCTGGTCAGGATTAGAGAAGGAGACGAGTGGAAGACTGCATTTAACACACCCAATGGGCACTATGAGTATTTGGTCATGCCCTTTGGTTTGGCTAATGCTCCGGCAGTCTTCCAAGCCCTAGTTAACGACGTGCTGCGAGACTTGATTAGGGTGTCGGTGTTTGTTTACTTAGATGATATTCTGATTTTTTCTCGCGATATGGTGCAACACCAACTGCACGTTCGGGAGGTGCTAGACCGTCTCCTCAAGCATCAACTATTCATTAAGGCTGAGAAGTGTGTGTTTCACACTGACACCGTGTCCTTCCTGGGCTTTATGTTGACAAAGGGCGATCTGCGCATGGATCCAGCCAAGGTGAATGCAGTTTTGGACTGGCCACGGCCTTCGTCGCTCAAGGGGTTACAACGGTTTTTGGGCTGTGCAAATTTTTACAGGCGCTTTATTCGCAACTTTAGCGCCTTAGCCAATCCATTAACAGCTCTCACTAAGTCCTCTCTCCCTGGCTTTGAATGGTCGCCTAGGGCAGAGTCGGCCTTCTGCGATCTTAAACGTCGATTTACATCCGCTCCTGTATTGATCCGCCATGACGCAGAGGTTCCGTTCATTGTGGAGGTGGATGCCTCTGACATCGCGGTGGGGGGGGGGGGTGCTCTCTCAGAGATGCTTAAAGGATGGGAAAGTGCACCCGTGTGCTTTTTTCTCTCGCCGTCTGTCACCAGCGGAGCGTAATTACGACGTGGGTAATCGGGAGTTATTGGCGATCGAATTGGCACTGGAGGAGTGGAGACATTGGTTAGAGGGGGCGACACATCCTTTCATTGTTTGGACTGATCATAAGAACTTGGCTTTCATCCAAGGGGCTAAACGCCTTAACGCTCGCCAGGCCAGGTGGACGTTGTTCTTCACACGATTTCGATTTACCATCTCCTATAGACCCGGCTCCAAGAATATCAAACCTGACGCTTTGTCGCGCCAGTTTGATCTTCCTGGTCGGGAGGAGCAGCCCCATCCCATTATTCCACCGGCCTTGATTTTGGCACCCGTGTCTTGGGGCATAGAGAGGGTGGTAAGGTCGGCGCTAACGCGGGAGCCCGATCCGGGTGGGGGTCCTCCGGGACGGTCGTATGTTCCCAAGGCGGCGCGCTCACGCTTGCTACAGTGGACACATGCGTCATCCCTCACCAGCCACCCAGGGGCAACCAGGACCCTGGAATTTATCCGTAGGAGGTTCTGGTGGCCGACAGTGGAGGGGGATACGCGTTCCTTTGTGGCGGCCTGTCCGGTGTGCGCACGTAGTAAGACCTCTCGACGGGCACCGGCGGGTCTCCTCTGACCACTTCCTATTCCTAAACAACCCTGGTCACACATATCTCTGGACTTTATTTCTGGTCTTCCCCTTTCGGACGGGTTCACCACCATTTTGGTGGTGGTGGATCGGTTCTCTAAGGCGGCTCACTTTGTCCCTCTCCCCAAGCTTCCATCGGCCCGGGAGACTGCTGATTTAGTTATACAGCATGTCTTTCGGGTCCACGGGCTGCCAGTGGATATCGTGTCGGACCGGGGTCCTCAGTTCGCCTCCAGGTTCTGGAAGGCGTTTGCCGCCGGCCTCGGCGCCTCTGTCAGTCTGTCGTCTGGGTTCCATCCGCAGTCGAACGGGCAGACGGAGCGGGTCAACCAGGATTTGGAGGGGGTCTTGAGATGTTACGTTGCCGGTAGTCCGGCAACGTGGAGTAGGAGGTTGGCTTGGGCTGAGTACGCGCATAATACCCTTCTCTCCTCTTCTACCGGTATGTCTCCCTTTCAGTGCCAGTATGGTTTTCAACCTCCTCTGTTTCCCGAGCAGGAGCAGGAGGCGGAGGTGCCCTCGGCCCAGGCACACATTGCTCGCTGTCGCAGGACGTGGAAACAGGTTCGGAAGGCGCTACAGAAGGTTACGGTTAGTACCCAACGGCAAGCTAACCGTAAGCGTCGTCCGGCTCCAGTTTACCGTCCAGGGCAGCGGGTTTGGCTTTCCACCCGGGATCTCCCTCTCCGGGTGGAATCCAAGAAGCTGGCTCCTCGCTTTATAGGACCATTTAAAGTGATTCATCGGGTTAATCCAGTGGCTTACAAGCTACGACTTCCGAGCTCTATGAGGGTTCATCCGACGTTTCATGTGTCCCTGTTGAAGCCATTCCTCTCATCGCCCTTGGCCCCGCCACTGCCTGTGGTTCCTCCGCCCCGGTTTATTGGCGGTCAACCCATTTACACAGTGCGGAGGATACTGGGTTGTAGGCGGAGGGGTAGGGGGTTTCAGTTCTTGGTGGATTGGGAGGGGTACGGGATAGAAGAGCGTTCTTGGGTGCCTCAAAGGGATATTTTAGATCCCAGCCTGATCGTTGATTTCCGGCGGCTGAATCCCGAGGCCCCTAGGTGAACGTCTGGTGCCGTTCGTCGGGGGAGGGTACTGTTACGTTCTGGACACCGACTGAGGTCGGTGACCACCCACATTCCTGGCATATGTCACTGGGCTTGTCACCTGTCCTTTCCCTGTCAATTAGTGCTGTCACTTAGGGGTGGTTCCTGATTGGCTGTCACGGGGGTGTGTGTGGAATGTTGGTATTTGGTGTCTATGTAACCTACCTGTCTTCTGCTTGTTCATTGTCAGGTCTTCACTAATTGCGTTCAACTATATAGGCAGTGATGGGCAGTAGCTAGCTACAAGTAGCGACGCTACATAGCTTAACTACAATTCTCAGTAGTGTGATGGTAGCGTCGCTACTTTTGAACCAAGTAGCGTTCTCTGTAGTGCAGCTATTTTTAGAACGAAGTAGTGACGTAGCGTGACAAAACGCTACACGCTACTATCCGGAGAAACAGACATAAAGATTTGTGGGGAAAAAAACTCCCTGCAGAAAACCCACTACGATTGGTTGGTTGGTTTAGATATGAGTATGACGACTCACGATTGGGTAAGGTTAGGCCAAAACATTACGGGTAGGCCAATCAGAGGCAGGATAGGGCGGGACTCCAGCTCCGCAAATCAGGAAGTGCAAATCAAAACAGACTGAATGCAATGAATGAATGCAATTTAACAGATTACATGAACTAGTCCGCGCGAAATGGCAGAGGGATTCGATGTTTCCAGGGCTGATGGCATTAATGAAGATGATGATGTCAATAACAACAATGCCAAAAAATGTATGAGTTTATGTTTAGGTGTTTATTGTGTCAGCCAAAAACGAAGCTGCTCTCTCTCAACTTCCCACATCATCAGGTGAGCTGATGAAAACCTTTACATAAACATTGTCAACTGTTCCCAAACAGCACACAAGTCAGTGCACTTTTTGTCAACAGCAGCTGATTGATTGAAAACTTTATTATTTATTAACAGATTGCAGAATGGGTACAGTACCATCATGTTTCACTGTAGGCAGAAAATGAACAATAGTATGGGGGTGGAGGAAAAGAAAAAACAAACTAACATTAAATATACACTAAGAGGGAAAAGATCACCTAGAGCAGTGGTTCTCAACCTGTGGGTCAGGTTGAGGTTTTGGGGCCATGGAATGTTTTGTGAGTTACATATTTAAATACATTTGGTCATTTAGCTGACGTTTTCATTCAAAGCAACTTACAAATTGTGTACAACAAGTCAGCAGGAGTGGTACATATCTATCTAGCAGGCTAGCAGCCAAGTATTGTTTGTCTAGCAGTGTCAAGCTTGAGTGTTATACTCTGAGTACATAGTAGTAGGCCTATAGACATATTAGCATAGTTGGAAGGCTTGTTTCAGTTTTATAATAAACAATCAAATTGAACTTTTTTTTGCCTGCCTATTTGTTTGGTGGAAACCTGCTCATGAAGTTAAAAAAAAAAAAAAAAAAAAAAAGTGCTGATGTAGTTAGCTATTTTTGCCATGTTCTTGTAGTGTAGCTTGCTACATTTCTCTGGGGATTGATTGATTGATTGAAAACTTTATTAACAGATTGCAGAATGGGTACAATACAGTACAGCTCAATACACACAATTGTTAAGGGGATGCAGACCAGAGAAAGACTTTCGTCTTGTTTACATCAGGGTCCCCCATTTTCAATTCATCAGGACATATATGACATACATGACATACAGATAGTCAGTACTGCTACATCTATACATTTATGACATACCAGATTTGCAAATACAGTACTGTTTGTGATACAGAAGGAGTCAAGAAAAGGGAGTATATACATTTGACGTAGAAACTGTACATTGGAGGAGGTTGGGTGGGGGGGGTTGGGTACGTTGGGATATTGACAACCATACTGGGTAATTTACATTGGAGGTGGTTGGGGGGGGGGGGGGCACTGTATAAACAAGCAAAACTGTACATTGAGGGGGGGGGGGGGGAGACACTGTACAAACAAACAAAATTGTACATTGGACTATTGACAAAACCATACTAGGTAAATGACTGTACATTGGAGGGGGTTGGGTTAGGATATTTACAGGGGCCAGTGTTGAATTGCAGTCTCCCGTAGGTGTCCCTTGAGAGAGGTTTTGAAAGTGGGTAGTGATCCACATTCCTTTACAGCTTTGGGTAGGGCGTTCCACATTGATGTGGCATAATTGTGAAACGTGTTTAGTCCCTTATTTGAGCCGAATCTGGGTTTAACATGATTTGTGGAGCTCCCTCTGGTGTTGTGATCGTGGTATTCACTGACCTTTGGGAAGTATTTTGACATGTACATGGGTACCTTGGTCGTGTAGTGTATCTTGTAGACCAGGCCCATTGCAAGTTGCTGTACTCTGTCGTCTACTCTAAGCCATCCTAGGTTGTCAAAGTGGGCAGGGGTGAGGTGGGTTCTAGGAGTAAGGTCAAGCAGTAGTCTGACCAGTTTGTTTTGAGATGTTTGTAATTTTGTTTTTAGCGCCTTTGAGGTGCTTTGGTACCATGAGGTGCAAGCATAGTCGTAGTACCCCTGAATGAGTGCTCCTGCCAGAGTCTTCAGGGTATTCTTGTTTACCAGAGAGGAGATCCGGTACAAGAATCGAGTTCGTTGGTTGACTTTTTTTATTACATTGGATGCCATTTTGTCACAGGAGAGATTAGCCTCTAGGATGGAACCCAGGTAGGTAATTTCATCTTTCCTTGTTACAATATTGTCACCCACTGTAACTGAGAAGCCGTTGGTCTTGCTGAGTTTGTTATTTGAACCGAAGAGAATGGACTCTGTTTTGCCCATGTGTAATGATAGTTTGTTATCAGCGAGCCATATGCAGATTCTGCCTAGGATAGCTTCCATTGTAGTTGAGCTATATTTAATCGAGAGTAACTTGTATTGTAGCTTACTACATTTTCCAAGTAGCTTGCCCATCACTGTATATAGGTTAAAGTAGTGTCACATATTGCCTGTGCAACTATATAGGTTTAGGTAATGTCACATCTTAGCTGTGCAACTATATAGCATAAAGTAATGGCACATATTACCTGTACAACTATAGGTTAAAGTAATAGCACGTCTTAGCTGTACAACTATATAGGTTAAAGTAATGTCACATCTTACCTGTGCAACTTTATAGGTTAAAGTAAAGTAAATGTTGAATCGTACCTGTGCAACTGTATAGGTTTAAGCAATGTCACGTCTTACCTGTGCAACGTTATAGGTTAAAATAATATCACATCTTACTTGTGCAACTGTATAGGTTAACATTTAAATAATGTCACTTCTTACCTGTGCAACTGTATATTGTATGTCTGTAATAGTATAAGTTGATTTTTTTATGTTTTGTTATGTGTTTATTATTATTTTTTATTTCTAATGTCATTGTTGTTATTATTATTGTGGTATTGTGAGGTCTTGTTACTGTTGCTGTATTGTGTTTGTCTTGTTTTATGTATAAGAAATAAATAAAAATATCTGATAAAAAAAAGAAGAGTTTGGGCTGTATGACTTTGACAACCTATAGGATGGCTAATGCCCTAATTGTAATTTGAGGAGTAAGAATGACTCTTTTAAAGTAGAAAGCAGGTAAATGGCAAATGTCATCAAATGTCATAATCAAAGGTCATATTCGCCAAATAACCAAGAAATACATAAACTTGTTTTGGCAAACCCACTTTTGATAATAGCAATCCACATCAAATGGACTTCTCTGTAATGTAATACTGGTATGTTTTTAAAACTTTTGGCAGTACACCGGTTGTTTTGGCAAAAGACAGTCATATGAGGGAAATTACAGGGATCCGTATGCATGGTAGTGTTGTCACGATACTGGAATTTCGACTTCGATACGATACCTTGAAAAGTATCGATACTTCGATACCATTTCGATACCAAAAAAAAAAAAAAAAAAAAAAATATATATATATATATATATTTTTTTTTTAAACAAATTTAGCTTTTGTTGCTGGTTGATTCTCCTCGGCTTCTCTCTGGTACTATAAGAGAAGATAAATATAACACTTTTAAAACCCTTTGTTTATCTTTAGATCAGAGAGAGAGAGAGAGAGAGAGAGAGAGAGAGAGAGAGAGAGAGAGAGAGAGAGAAAGAGAGAGTGGCTGCTGGAGATTTGAGGTCTACTGAGCGCACCTTTCTAGTTATGACCCGAAAACAAGGGTACTTGAGAGAGAGAGAGAGAGAGAGAGAGAGAGGGAGATTTCTCCGGAGCTATGATCGGAGCATTTATTAACGTTACATTTTCAACAACATTGCTGCTAATTAGACACTTCATGGAGGCGGGGTAACGTTGTGTCGAGTTCATGCGTGTACTAGTGTAGGATGGGCTCCGCTCGACCTAACGTTGGAAACGGGGTAGTTGTGTCGAGTTCATGCGTGTACTGGTGTAGTGTGGGTGGGCTCGGCTTGACGTTACTCCGTTTCCATCAAGTAATTATAAATGTGGCCAGCTAGCTAGCATAAGCTAACGGAGGAACGACAGCTAACGTTAGCTAATAATAGCTTTGTGTACAAACTGAAGACAGGGCTCCTGGCTGTGAGGGGGAGGAGGCTGCAGCAGCAGCTTGTGTCTGTTGCCGGTCTCTGAGGAGGAGGAGGCGGCGGAAGGGCAAGCGTGCTCTGGCAGCGCGTCTGTCTGTCAACAACTTGCGGGAGCAAGCCAGCTGGTATCGGTACTGCAGAAAGTATCGATACTTAGGGAAATGAGTATCGAAACCATTTTAAATATTCAGTATCGATATGTATCGATATTTCGATATTTTTGACAACACTAATGCATGGTCTGCTGGAATAACACACATTAGATTACTGGCACTCTGCAAGTAAAACTCAAGACTTTGTACTGTCAGACACACACACACTTGCTTTCAGTTATCAAACATTATTACCTGAAAAAAGAAAAAAGCTATTTGTCCAAAATGATATGAAGACCTTAGCTTCCCACTGATTGATCGTCAACTTGGACTGATGAGGCTATCTGTCAGATATGGAGTTTGAAACTGGAGTTAATGGGACTTTAAATGACATCTAACAACTGGGTCCATATGAGATCTTTGGTTCACAAAACAGGTTAGGCATTTATTTTGCTATTGATGAGAGCAAGTATATTGTTGCCTTATTGGCTGTACCTTTGCCGAAAACTAGCCCTGCTAATATGCACTGATCAATGATCTAGTCAGAGGTAGTAGAGGAATGGTAGGCATGATAATACACCACTGTGTTCTGGCAAGAGGATGTTTCAACTATGTAGAACAACTTTTTGTTCTTTTGAGTGCTCAGTCACAATATAAACTACTGAAAACAAGAGGCCAATTGCATGTGTCATGATGTCATACTGATGATATGTGCTTTTCAGCTCTAGTTTATTATGGCCATACATCATGTATATCAGTGTAAAACAATAAGCTGTTTAAAATAGCATCATGTTTACAATTAGGCTCCTGACAATCACAGAATAATAAAAAATCAAACATTTGTATCCGCAGAAACGGAAAGGATGAGTGAAGTGTTGGTGGATACAGCAGCGGGCATAAGGATACTGTTATTCTGTTGTTCTCCATACAACAGATTGAAGGGATTCAAGGTGGAAAAAAAGATATATAATGAACTCAGTTGTTTTATACAAACGATACATCTTCTGGGAGAAGAAACAATGGCCCTGTTGTGCCGAGCATTATGGTTAGGCTGGTGTGAGTGCATCTCTGGCCAGGCAGCTTCGCGGTAGTATCTACTGTACATGGCAATTGGCAAAGGCTGCAAAACTGGAATTTTTACACAATCCCAGATAATGGTGAATGGACTGCATTTATATAGCGCTTTTATCCAAAGTGTTTTCAAAATTGTATGTTTTGTTTGCCTTTGTTTGTGATCAGGCTCCCTCCAAAAGCTTTAAATAGCTTCTTGGGAGACCTGGCACATGCACACAATTTCGATGATGATGTTCTCACCATGATGATGATATGTATTGTATTGTATCGTGTGTGTGTGTGTGTGTGTGTGTGTGTGTGTGTGTGTGTGTGTGTGTGTGTGTGTGTGTGTGTGTGTGTGTGTGTGTGTGTGTGTGTGTGTGTGTGTGTGCGTGCGTGCGTGCGTGCGTGCGTGTGTGTGTCAGCGTTTCCGTTAGCCGGTAATTACCGGTATTTGACCGGCAAAATCTGTTGAAGTCCGACATATTTAATCTCTCCGGTCTTAATGTCCGGTGAAAATAATTCCCTCTAAGCACAATTTGATTATTTGAATTGTATTAAAATATGCAAAAATTAAATAGCCTATGCGATGAACGAAACAATCATTACATTTGTTTCATCGTTGCTTCTAATAATTACAACGACGTTGTCAGCGAGAGCTTAGTGCTGGGTTTGCGAATGCATGTGCAGTTGCAGAGCCGGAGCAACAGCGGCACAGTGCAGTACTCCAATTCAGCCATTGGCAATTCAGCTGTTGGGTGGGGGGCGCTGCTGAGCGGTCCCCAGATAGAGCCAGAAAAGAGCCAGAAAACAGCTGAATCTGCTGCTCTGCATCGACATACTCTCGCAAATAAGTCATTGGGAGGTGGAGAGAGAGAGAGTCATCACGCAAACCCACGATAATGTTGCCGTCTCTCTCTGCCAAATTTCTCAGTTCTTCGCTTGATATAATTAATACAAATGTCCAATATAACGGAATTCGTTAGCTCATAAAAATGTGATTATAACAGACTGCTGTTTATTAATGTCGGGCGACTGCCCACAGACACCTATTTGATTTAAAGTCGGCAGCAGCACGGAGTCTCTGGACTTATTTTATTTGGAATATAATGACTATACGCAAAAGTAGCCTAGTTTTAAGTAAAAATATTATAAATCTACATGCCTTGATGATGTCATTCTTTTGTTTTGTTGTCATTCTTTTGCCTATCAATTGTTTTTAAGCTCAATAAACTCTGACCGGAATTTCTCTCATTTGACCGGTAGATTGAAATCTACCGGACACTAAGGCCGGCAACAATTTTTTCTAACGGAAACCCTGGTGTGTGTGTGTGTGTGTGTGTGTGTGTGTGTGTGTGTGTGTGTGTGTGTGTGTGTGTGTGTGTGTGTGTGTGTGTGTGTGTGAATAAATTCAGATTCACGATTTGAGATTCAATAGTTTATTACCATTTCAATGAAACATTGATTGAAATGTGTCATGGTGAGTGCACAGGTAGACAACAATCATACACATACACAGTACAATGTAATACTCATCAGCATAGACGTGGAAAGAATACACATTTATCTTTTGTATACAACTTGTGCCTCTCATTCACCCATTCACTCACACACATGGAGGCAGCCATGCAAGGTGGTTAAACTTCTGATTCTGTGCAATTTGTTTACGTTGGTAACACGGGTCGCTAAGGAATGTAGGTTTGAGGTTGAAGAAAGTGCACTTTTAGGGTGAAATAACACTATAACCTCTTGCAACTATGGTTATGACTAAGATATCAAGTATTTACTCATGGAAAATCTTTATGTATGGTGATAACGAGTATATTGTTAAGAATACACATTTAAAGAAGCCACAATTTGTACTCTCTCTCTCTCTCTCTGAAGTCTAAAGTCTAAACTTCACAACACACAATCTAAAACCCCTCGCTACCTCCCTCTCCCAAACCGTTCCTACAACAATTTTTTCATGTTGCATGATCTATTTTGTATTATTTTTTTAACATTTAAATATCAACATTATCTGGCAATCCTCAGTAAATACTATCAAACTCATGTCATCTGGTATTTTCCGTGCGCGCACACACACACTCCTCCTAATAATTGAACAAGTAGAGAGAGGGATGGAGAGAGAGCCCCGCTCAGCTGTTTTCTATCTGAACAGGATTGGCTAGTTTAGCTTAGCTAGCGGCTAACGTTATTTTCCCCCGACGGAAATTAATGACTAGGATACCAAGCTTGTTAGAAGCATTGGAATTTACACTGCACATAGAAACAGCATGGGGAAAAAAGCTGGGACTGATTTAGTTCGCAAAATGCGACCAAAGCACCCTGGAGCTATGCTATATGTCTTCACACACATACGTAGCTACCTTGGGCTACTTCTGATTGGTGAGCAATGAGAGCACAGCACTTCTGATTGGTAAGCATGACTGGCACGCAAGAAAAAAAACTTGAATCAAACTCGCTGTATAACGTATCCCAAATCGCAGGCTTTGCGATTTGCTAAAAGGCAACTGTCGTAAGACCAAAACACACCGCAGTTTAAATTATTTTACATGACTATTTTCATTTTGTTACCCGCCATGTGGCGGACAGATCTCTCAGTAGGGCTGGGCGATATGGCCTAAATATGATATCACGATATTTTCTGACCTTTCGGCGATACACATCACAATGTTTTTCTTTTTTTCCCCAAACAATTCATTATGAGACTTACCAAGACAGTATTTAAGTTTGCAAGCTAACATTAAAGACAAAATAAAATACCCATGCATTTAGCATTTTTATATTATATATTAGATTTAGATGATTGGATTATTAGATTATATATTGCATATATTTAGCAATGAGATATTATATGATTTAGATATGAAATATGATTAATTGAAAATGGGGGACCCTGATGTAAACAAGACGAAAGTCTTTCTCTGGTCTGCATCCCCTTAACAATTGTATGTATTGAGCTGTACTGTACCCATTCTGCAATATGTTAATAAAGTTTTAAATCAATCAATCAATCAATAGCATGTTAGCATTTTTATGAAACTACTGTATATTTGTATGTCTCTAAATGTTTTGATGAATTGAAAATGGAGGACCCTTATGTAAAAAAGCCGAAAGTATTTTTCTGGTCTTCATCCTCCAGTCCACTGTTGTTGTATTGAGCTGTACTGTATTGTACCCATTCTGCAATCGTTAATAACGTTTTCATTCATTCAATCATTCAGCCGGCAACAGAATAATTTTGATTGACAGTCGAGTCTGCCAATTACGTCACACCGCTTGCACCCGCCCTGCTGTTCTTAGCACCAATCGGCAAGCGCTATGCGTTTTTTCCTTTCCTGAAAGTCCTCCATTGATTTTGACGAGAGCTCAGCTCAACGACAACAACAACAACAACAGCTCCCCGCGGCCGACGAGTGATTACCAGCGCACCGCAGCATGACTAAACGAGGCATAATGATTTTACTGCAATGAATGTTATAATAAAAGCCTTTCCATACATCTGTCTGATTGAAAACTTTATTAACAGACCGCAGAATGGGCACGCACAACTCAGCACGGGCTGAGATATGAACAGTAATGCTTGCTATCTATGTCGTCATCGGACGTTGCTATGTTTGGGTAAATACGCTGATGTTATTGAACGTGTAACTATATAACGTTAATGCCACAAAACAAATGCCTTTGTTAATAATAAGTAGTAACTTTGATGCAGTAGTGTGTGTGTGGGGGCGGCGTTGTTAAAAAGTTTGAACGGGTGTGGACCAGATTGACGCAACACAATCCTCTTGGGCAAAACATCACAATATCCACGATACGTTAAAAAAGTGTATCGTTAATGAACTGTACCCGATATTTATATAATATCGTCATATCGCCCAGCCCTATCTCTCAGTGTCACTCGCCAAACCTAAAATCTGCCCGCCAATGGCGGGTGGCGGGCTCTAATTGCGTGCCCTGTTTGTGTATCTTGTTCACTTGTCTTTTATAATGCATAAAGCCTTTCTCAATGTAGGGGTCAACCAAGATGATATTTTTTTGCTTTGTCTATTACCTTGGCAATGATGAATACTTAAAGCTGAAATAACTTTTTTTCTAACAGTATTTTTCACATTTTCCAAACATCTTGCTATACCTTCTATTGATCACCTGCTATAATTGAGCCATGGTGTCGTACTGAATAGCTTTTTTTCAATCTCTTAATTACATCAACGCTACACCCCTGCCCACATGAATGGTCCCGCCCACGTAGACAGGGGTAATACTGAGCAGGAGACAAACAAATTATGTAACTCAGGATTGGAAGAGACGATCGATGTGGGGTCAGCTTTCTATAGCAAAGGCAATACTTCTACCTGGGGCACCACAGAGTTGAGTAGGCAAATGTTCAAATGTAGTAACTCAGCCATAGAAGGTCAGAACAACACAAGGTCAACTGCATTGCAGGAGCAATGCACACAAGACATTTGTATACAGTATACAGCAGGGGTGGCCAACCCGCGGCTCGCGAGCCGCATGCGGCTCTTTGCCCGTCAATGTGCGGCTCTTCCATCCATAAAAAAAATAAAAAAAAATATTTTTTTTTATTTTTTTTTTACCCTTTTTTTTTTACTTTTTTTTTTTTATGTCACTCATTCCATAAGGACGTAGAATAAACATTTACAATTTTTTTTTTAAATGGTCCATTTGCATGTTCTTGGTATCTGAATCTAGGGACATATATGGATCAGTGTCAGAAATAGTGTCTGTTACTAGGCTTGAGTAAATTGTAATGAACCAAAGGAGAATATCAATTCTATTTAAAAAAAAAATATCTTTGACTGTAAATAACACCATGCTAAAATTGACCAGACCTGAAAAATCTAAGCAAATTAATAAAGGGAAGATGATTAAACAGAAGGTTTTGTAGATACAGTACTGAATTCTGCCATCTTTTTTATAATGTAAATTTCTCCACCATTCTTCATCATATTGCAACACCGTTTTTTGCAAGACGTTCACAGAAAGGTAGAGAAACTAACTGCGTTCTGTTTTATGGCAATAACGTTCAGGTTTGTGGGAGATAATTAAAAAGTAAATCCAGAAGTCAGATGATTGACAGGGGCTGGTGTGAGCTGGGTAGGGTAGTTTTTCGAAATTTGAAAGCCCTGAGTCTCTTCCTTCAAAAGACTACACTCACTTTTGGCTGTGCCACTTCCTCCTGTCAATATGCGCCGGTTTCCGACTCAATGCCCTGAGATTTCTATAATCTTATATTTCACTAATAACAGTTAAAATAATTGGTAAACAAACATAATGCTGAAAATATACACTTTTACTGTATATCTCGGGCTTAAGAGGTTAACCCTGTGAGGCCCAAATTAAAAAGAAATTAGCAACTTCAGAGGCCAGAGGGTGGGACATATAAACACATTTACTATCAAATAGCATTGTGAGGCTGAACAACAGGACCAATTGACTATACATGTGCTTAAAGGGGAACTATCTTATAAATGGCTTTTTTCAGTGTTTACCATTGTTTCTTAGCTATGTGGACTTATATTAATAGGATATATGTCTCTAATTCTCATATTGACGAATTCTTCCAATTCTCCTCTCACAATATTCACCCTCACTGAACTGAGTCATCTGAAAATGTGCATATCTGTGATGTCAGAGATTTCTCAGCTGCATAATAATGTGGCAGTTGATGTGGCAGTTGGCACCAGGCCACACAGTGGTTGGAGCCCAGCCTCAAAACGGCTTAAGATCTTGAGGTAGAAAAATGCGGTAGAAATACAAAACAATGCATTTTTTTTGAAAAAAACCTAGGTGTTCCATAGACTCACAGGAATTGTGTAAAAGTGCCCAAATAGTGAAAGAAATAGTAAAATAGTTCCCCTTTAACATTTTTTAAATAAACATTATTTTTTTTAAATGGCTAAAAGTGATTTTGTAATTTTGCAACCGTGGGTCTCACAGGGTACTTTTAACCCTGTGAGGCCCAAATAAAAAAGACATTAGCAACTTCAGAGGCCAGAGGGTGAGACCTATAAACACATGAAGGGTGCCGTGACTGAAAAAAAAGGTTGAGAAACGCTGGTATATGGTGTGGCTCTTTGTGGTACCACAGTCATTTTTTTGTGGCTCTTAGTCTCTGACTGGTTGGCCACCCCTGGTATACAGCAACGTTATTGTAAAAACGTTTTTTTTTTTTTTTTTAGAACTGGTGTACCAGGTTATAGTATTATTGTACCGTAACAGTAATTTTTCCAAAATGTTCCAAAACGTGGAGTACTGTGCTCATGAATCTATAAAGAAAGCATCCTTGCTGATAGTGCCACCTCAAATCAGATTTTCTTTTGTTTGTTTGTGACACAGATCTGACCTTTAAATCCTAACAGAATTAGATTCGATTTTCTATTTTACGTTTTCCCAATTTAGACTCAAATGAAAAGATTTATCTGCAATAACTGTTAAACCTTGGACTATTCAGCTTCATGGGGGAACCGATGATTCATGCGAAATAAAAAAGAAAGATTCGACTTTAGATTTATGTACAACATTGGACACAGTGGTCACTTCTCTGTGTAGAGTTTGCATGTTCTTCCCATGTGTGCATGGATTTCCTCCGGGGACTCCGGTTTCCTCCCACACAATAAATACATCAAGTCAAGTCAAGTCAAGAGTTTTATTTGTCACGGCATACAAGTATACAATGAAATGCGGGTGGTCTTGCCCGCAACGATGTGCAATACAGTAGTAATAACATACATGCATGTTAGACAGGGACTACGGATGAAAACTAGCTCATTAGATAACTCTGGCACATTTATGTTGATACATTTAAAAATATATATATATTTTATTAAACTTTGACCAGGACAGGCGGCTGGGTGGCGCAGCGGACATTGCGCTCGTCACCAACGCAAGAGACACCGTGTTCGAATCCGGCTGTCGGCGTTGCCTCCGGCTTGGGCCGGCTGTCATACTAACTCAATTGGCAGAGTTAGCGGGTGGAAGTCGATGGGTGGTAATCTGGACGTTGTGGACAGCGACTCCTACAGGTCGGTTGGGGGACGCCTGCACAGCAGAGACAGGAAATGGTGGGGGTAGTGTGAGCCTCCCACACGTTACACCTCGCCAATGAGAGTCCGTGCTGGCAGGTGAAAAGATGTGACAGGCTGCCTTCTTGTGTATCGGAGGGGACACGTGATGCAAGGCTTCTATCCTCCCTACAACCGGCCTGTGGGGGGCATATGCGAGCAACGTTCAAGACAGGGGAGGGGTGAATTGGAAACAGCAAAATTGGGATGGGAGACAAATAGAAAATAAGGAGAAAAAGTGGATAAAAAAATAAATAAAATAAACTTTGACCAGGACATACTGTATGCCATACCACTGACACTGTAGTGTTACGTACTTAGCACTAAATGCATTGAGAGCAATACGTTTTTGTTGTGCTGTACCTGTTGTCATTATACCAGGTGTGACTGTCATACTGTTGATATTCTTTACACCCACTATCACTAATTGACAGAGCTGTACCTCTGACCTGTACCTTCATTGTATTTGGCATATAACACACATATAACATGTTTCTTCTGAGCAGGGTTAGAAAAAAAAAAAAAATTCAAGGGCTTTTTTTGCCCCCCTTAATTGATTTTCGGGGGCTTTTTTGTATTTCAGGGGCACTGAATTTTTATGATAAACGGTTATTAATGGGTCTTGGGATATTTCATATGTTTTGGCTAATTTTGATTTAAATTGTATAATTCCCATTTTAAAATGTTTTACCATGGTATGTTTGGTATCTTTTTTTTCAGCACAGCCTCACATATATGACCTGACAGTTAGTTTTCATATTGTATAATACTGTATATACTGTATACTGCATAATGTACAACACAAAACACAAAATCGGATTGAGAAAATGTGTTATTTTTAGTATGAACCAATGCAAACATATCAAATCAAGGATATAAAACAGTGGAAATGCACCCTCAGGTAGCATATTTACATAAACAAAAGAGAACAGATCAGAATTCAATTTACAAAGCATTATTTTCTCCATACACAGGTAATAAACACAGACGAAATTTTGATTCTCAACTGGAAACGATCACCAGCATGCTTTTTTTTAACAAAAAGTCAGTAAAGGTAATTTTTTTTACAAAAAAAAGTTAAAAAAAATGTTTTACAGTAAAAAAGTAAAACATAACAAAATAATTAAATTGTGGGATATTCAATATACATATATACAGTACACATATGACTAGAGTGCAGTCATATAGAGTGCAGGATGCCTGAGGCGTATCCAATAAAAATATTGCACCTGTCAAACTGTAACGCCTTTTGACAGGTGTTACCTGTGTATACGTGGCATGGGGGTCTAGCTGCGGTCCTGGGGATCTGCACGGCATGAACCGGAGGGGCTGAGGGGCTGGATCAGGATCACTGTCGGTCTTCCAGGGCGTCTGATCTCCTGCCTCATCTCCTGCCTGGGCTGGACGTCTTGGCCTGGCCTGGGTTGTCCTGCGTCGGCCTGGAGCAGGCTGCTCATCATGTCTGCACATAAATGGCACACACATTGTACATATAAGACACTGCTCATACAACACACACACACACTGTATATACACTCAATATTCCATTCTGTATATATTGCGTACAAAGTCTGCAAACCTAGTAATAAGGGTTAGGGTTAGGGTTGGCTTGGGCATGCCCTGCCCCCCTAGATGTCCCAGGCAAATCATTGCTGTAGACAATGACATGTAAAAATACATTATTTTCAACTTTTATGAACAGAGTAATAACTAAAACAAAAGCACTAATAATAATAATAATAATAATAATAATAATAATAATAATAATAATAATAATAATAATAATAATAATAATAATAATAATAATAATAATAATAATAATAATAATAATAATAATAATAATAATAAGTCTCTCACCTGTCTTGGTTAGCCCTCCTTCCATGTCTCACTGAACTGGTTGAAGGCAGGGTTTCTGCTCCTTCTGCTCCTTGCTCCTCCTCACTGATCGTCAACGTTAGCACATGGATAGCTCAAACTACTACTACTAAAACGTCTACTAATACTACTACTACTGCTACTACAACTACTACTACTGCTACTACTACTACTACCACTACTATTACTGCTAGTACTGCTACTACTACTGCTACTACTACTGTTATAAAAGTCGAACTACTAACTACTAACTGTCCGACAGAAATTATCTAGTGGACGAATTGTGCAGGCTTGTTCTACTCTTTTTTTCTGGCAGTAACTTCCGCCTCCTTCGTCACTTCCTCCCAATCTTTTCCGTTTCAGTCTAGCACAAAAAATGGCCAAGATATTGATAAAAATGTAACGCATGTAAAATTATATCTGGCACATTTTACGCGTGCGTAAAAGTTTATTTAGCATCGAATTGAAATGATCCTGGTTGAGTCATTTATTGGTTTATCAAGACAAAATAAAAAGTAGCGTGTAGTTTCAAGGCCACGTCATAATGCCACGCCGAAAAAAACCCGGAAATGGACTAAGTTTTCGATACAGAGCAGCACAAACTGATGACGTCACTTCATCACGGAGCCGCGACCGGGAACCGTTAAACATCCTTACATCCACATTTTTTGACAGTCTTCGTCCCACGGACAAAAAGATCCACACAAGCTCCTCGAACACTAGCCATGTTTGCAGCCGGAGTCTCACGACAAGCTTTGCAATAAATGATATGTTGACCGGTAGCATCCTCCTCAACCCCTACCCAGTCTAATCCCCACGACTCCATCGTACTCCGCTTTAAATTTTTTTATTTGAGGACATGGGGAATCTGCTTCTCAGACTCTTTTTCCTTTGTGTTTTTATAGTTTGATAAAAAACGCTCCATCTTGTCTGTCCAAAATGCCATCAAATGCTGGTGAACTGCTCACCTGCTAATGTGAGAGGGTGGGGAGAGTGACGTTGACATCGGTGTCTGATCAAAACAGATTTAATAAATCACGTCTTTCACTCGTCAGTTAAATAAATAGTAATATTAATTTTTATACTATGTTTGATAACGTAATGTTAATGACATTAATAATGTCTCCATATATATATCATTCGTAAACTGTCTGGGGCTTTTTGTCCCCCCGGCCCCCCTTAACATGAGGGAAGCCGAGAACGCATAGCTGTCAGTGCGCACGGGTGACATTGTGTCACAGCTGGGAGCGTTGCGGTGTTTGCAATGGAGGAGAAGTTTGGTTCACTTGTAAATAAACTATTCACATAAATGAAACAAAACGTAATGTTAATGTCTCCATCAGGGTTTCCGTTAGAAAATACTTGGGCCGGTCTCCGTGTCCTGGAAGATTTAAATCTCCCGGACAAATGTGAGAAATTCCGGTCAGTTTATTGAGCTTAAAAACAATTGATAGGCAGGCTATATAAAGAATGACATCCTCAAGGGATGTAGATTTGTAATATTTTTACTTAAAACTAGGCTACTTTTGTGTATATACAGTCATTAATATATTCCAAATAAAATAAGTCCCTCGAGACTCCGTGCTGCTCCTGACTTGAAATCAAATATAGGTGTCTGTGGGCAGTTGGCCCAACATTAACAGCAGTCTGTTATAATCACATTTTTATGAGCTAACGAATTCCGTTATATTGGACATTTGTATTAATTATATCAAGCGAAGAAGAGAGAAATTTGGCAGAGCGAGACGGCAACATTATCGCGGGGTCCAACGCTGCGTGATCGCTGAAACCAACGACAACCTCCGCCTCCCAACGAAGCGATAAACTCATCCCAATAGTATGCAACTGCAGAGCCGCAGAGCCAGCGGCGCTATCAGGTCCGGTCTGGGGACCGCTCAGCAGCGCCACCCACCCAATGGCTGAATTGGAGTACTGCACTGTGCGGGCACAACTGTGAGCTCTGCGGCTCCGCAGCTGCACGCCTCTCGCTAATCCAGCACCAAGCTGCCGCACCGCCATTTTCATCAGCAAAACACAGGTCGCGAGGGAATCATTCTCACAGGACATTATGACCGGAGATATTTAAATATGTCGGACTTCAACAGAATATATATATATAATTAGTAAACTGTCTACAACTATTTTGTGCCCCCCTTAACTGATTTTCGAGGGCATTGTGTCCATTTTCACAGGAATTTTACCCCAAGCCCGCTTTAATTTCGAACCCTGCTTCCAGGGAACAAAATAACTGGGCGCCCATCGCCAAATGCGTGTAGATTTACCGTCTGGCGTCTTAAAATAATAGTCTGCCCGCCAGCTGGCGTGTAATTCATATCGATACTCTTATTTTGAAAATCCTGTGCGGGTCTCATTGCCGCTCCAAGCGCAGCTTCAGTCATAATATCTGGGCTCCGGCAGCTAGCAACGTTCAGGTTAATATGATACTCTTATTTTGAAAACCCTCTAGCAACTCCGCGAGTCATATGATATCCGCCCAGTCCGTGTTGTTTCTTGAAAACAGAGCAGCGTTGTAAACAGAGCAGCGTTAACACAGCAGTTCGCCTACAGACGCGAAATAAGTCTGTGATGTTTTTTTTCTTCTCACAACGAGTCCAATGCAGCTACATGCTTTGCACCGTCGCCATTCCTTTATGCCCACATCGCCCGAAATTAACGTTTATGTACCAATCACTACAACGTTAACGTCAGCTAACAAGCTAATCCTGATGATCAGACGAGGCAGAGCCACAGTAAACAGCACTGAGGAAAGGGAAATGGGGGGGGGGGGCACTCTCCCCTTCCCTGTGTGTGTGTGTGCGCGTGTGTTTGGAAAGACGACGGAGTCACTAGTCAGGACTCAGGACAGGAGTATATTATAGTAAACTGAGGATTACTGAGGATGGACAGATAATGTTGATATTCAAATATAAATTTTTTTGAGAGGAGTGGAAGTTTGAAGACAGACTACAATATGATGCGGGGGTGGTGAGTTGAAACACAGTGTGTGTGTGTGTGTCCCGACCCCTCTTCTATGTTTCAATACATTATTTGCATTTAAAACTATTAACGCTGACTCATTCCTTCAGTCCACTCAAAATTATGCTAATATTCCTTATGTTGTTTATGATATTAATTGAAAATAGCATATGAGAGTATTATATGTAATAATAACACATGGCGATATACTAAAAAGCTATTTATAATTTTTGGCTAGTAAACAATCTGCCCGGCTGGTACTTTTAAAAATCTACCAGCCAAATGGCTGGTAAGTCAAAAAGTTAAGTTTGTTCCCTGCCTGCTTCTGAGTAAAACTCATGTGTGTGCAAGATACTGCAAAAGACAGGGTCAAAAACAATGAGAAATAAACTAGGTCTAGCCATTTCCTTGACGACAATGCAGAAGTTCAGCACCCACAGGACAGCGCTGCCTGGGACCTGGATTCTATTTAGAACACTGCTTGGTCCCAGCCAGCTCTCCAGTACTTGTTTACTTCAGTGACCAAACCGTTGGTTATGTAAAAACCTCTCTTAGACTCCCATCTCATATAGGGATGCACGATAATTATCAGGCCGATAATTATCGGGCCGATATCAGCAATTATGACGTCATCCCGATAAACTCGATAACGTTATTAATAGCTCCGATAATATAATATATTTTTTGGTAAAAAAAAATGCGGTGTGGGTGAATTTGGATGAAGTGCGTTTGTTTTGACTGTCCGCTCCTCCCGTTTTGCCAGTACTGTGGTACCACTGATAGTGTGTGGTTTAGGAACAGGGCGTTTTACACAAATCCAGCGCTCCCTTTCTTAGCTGTGACGTAGCCACGTAGTACGTTTCTTGAAAGCAGCGCGTTGTAAACAAAGATGGCGACGCTAGTGGGGATTGTTTCAGAGGGGAAAAGTTTGCTTGCTATTTGTAATAAATGCAATGGAGAAGTTCCACGAGGAGGGAAAAGTGCAGCGGCTTGTGATACATCCAACCTAGCAGGTCACCTGCGGCATCACCACCGCTGCGATGGTGTGTTGTGTTAACTTAAAAGCCTGCGACGACGCGGGGAGCTAAGCAAAGCTAGCCCCTTTCATGGCTGTGATGCAACCTTTGGTTGAATACGCAGTCACTTATTGCTCCGTAGTAGCCAGGTTAATTTGCACCACCAAGGACTGCTTAAAAGCTAGCGGCTTGAGCCCTTGGGTCATTTCTGTCAAACTTATTTAATTTAGCAAACGACTCGTCAATAGGTACAAGCGTGCTCGCGCCGTCGTACACCAGCGGTGGTGATGCCACAGGCGACCTGCTAGGCTATGTGTCCAGTCAAAGCCTTTCTTTCAAGGCGGACAGCTTTGAAAAAAGAAGAAAAAAAAGCTTTGAGCGTCTTAGGTTGGATGTATTATAAGTTGACGGATTGTGAATTTTCATTTGGAAAAATAAATATGGTCACTTTATCAGTCAAAACTGTTGTCTTGGCTTTTGTTTCTGTTGTCTGGTTAAAAGTTTATTAACCGATTGCAGAATGGGTACAATACAGTACAGCTCAATACATACAATTGTTAGGGGGATGCAGACCAGAGAAAGACTTTCGTCTTGTTTACATCAGGGTCCCCCATTTACAATTCATCATAACATAATGACATGCATGACATACAGATAGACAGTACTGCCTACATCTATACCAGATTTGCAAATACAGTACTGTTTGTGATACGAAAAGAGTCCAGAAAAGAGAGTATATACATTTGACGTATTATTATTGTATTGTGATATGTTTTGTTTCATGTTGAAAATAAAATAAAAATATTTGATCAAAATATTTTTTTAATAATACAATAAATATCGGTTATCGGTATCGGTTATCGGCTTGAGGAGCATAAAGTTATCGATATCGGTGTCAAAAAATCAATATCGTGCATCCCTAATCTCATATGCACTACTGAGATCGAGGAAAGGCTCCTTCTTCCCATGCATTTGCTTCTTTCACTCCCAATAGAAAACCTTTAGACGTATTTATTTAACGTCTTAAAATCCCATGTTATGTTATTACATTCTGCCGCATGGAGGGAGGACAATAATGTGTATTGATCCCTGTTTCATACATCCAGCTATATTATCCTGGCGGCTCTGCATACTTCCACGTCCACGTCAAGCCAACAGTAAACATTGTTGTGTTCTGAGCCACGTGAGAATAGATGCAATCTGACGAGCAAACTTCTTATTCCAGGAAATGGGATGACAAGCAATCTGTGATTCAGACGCCCTGTGTTTGAAGAGCTAATACCACACTCCTATCAAACGCCTTGTGAAAAGAAGAATGGCAGCAAACAGAGGACCTGAATTGTGGCCTTGAATACAAAACGTCTGCACTTTTCTTCACCTGGCACAGATCACAGTGTCCTTTTAATTACTTCCTAATTTGCAGGAGCTACCCAAGGTTCTGTTTATTGTAGCCCACTTCATTACTGTCATGCAGCCAATGTTGTTGCCATGGTGCACCCATTACACAGCATCCTTCGAATTTCAATTATCACTTTGCCTTTCCACTGACGACATTGCTGTCCTACACACATCTCTCATTTAAATCTTTTTAAATTTTACCTTTATTTACACAGGCAAGCAGTTAACACTTTGAGTGCCACGGACGAGATATCTCGTTATTTCAATCCAACCGTTGAGTGCCAGGAACGAGATATGCCGTTTTTTAATCGTTATTTCTTTTATTAGCGATTTGCATTCATATTTCATCAATCTAGCCTCACGTTATCACTGAAAACTCTCTCTGAGCTCCATTGGGAAAATACCGCCCCCTATTGTCTCCCGGATGGTACTGCACCCCTTTGGAATGGATTGAATGAACCGCATGGGGAAAAAACAGTCCGGAATCCACATTTTACTTCTCAGGCAAGTAACCGGAGCCGATTGCAGTCTTTGTGGTCCCGCAGAACAGCGTGGAATAATGTGTTCGAGCACCCAGCGTTGGATCAATAAACGCGATCGATATTTGGAATGGCGATCAGGAATTGGAATAATCCTTTTGGAGAACATCTGATCTGAGGTAAGGAACCTATTTAACCAGTATTGGGATAATCAGAGCTGTTTTCCCCTATATATCAACGTGTCCCATATGTGTGTGTGTGTGTGGCTGTGTGTGTGTGTGTGCGATCAGGAAATAAGAGAATAGATTTTCAGCCCGCTTCTATAGCGTGCATAAGTACACATATACTATTGATAATCTAGCGATTATTTGAAAACGACTCATAAATAGGCCGAAAAATGCCAACGTGTTTTGGGTATTACAGTAAAGGGCGTTTATCACAGAATCTTCTGAAATCTTCTGGAAGTTTCAAGAAACAAGCGTTTTTCAAAATGGTAAAAAACGGAAATGAACCAATTAAAAAACAATCCGTTTCGACAATGTTGACTGCAAACAAGTCATTGATAAGCGACGGCCACATTAGTAGGGCTGCCCTTCAAAGGTTTTTTTGGCAATCGAAGCTTCGGGGCCGAGCTTCGGTTTTAAATCGAATCTTTTTTTTTTTTTTTTATCTTATGTTGTGGGACTTGTACAGCACTTTGGTAAACTTTGTTGTTTTTAAATGTGCTCTATAAATAAAGTGGATTGGATTAATGAATTAAGTAGCCCCTTTCGTGACTGTGACTGTGAGCCAACAAGGTTTCACTCGGCTGTGTGATTTAATCCAAGGTGGATCGCTGTTGTCGTTTGAACAACTTCAGATTTCATGGGAACTACCAATCCCCCAAATCAAGAATGTTTAAGATGAATGAAGTAAGATTTGATTATTTGAAATATGGCCTGTGTAGACTATAGGATGGGAGGCGGTTCCTAAGCCGGGAGCCGGTTCCTAATTGTCCGATTCCTGGAATCGCATGACTCCGTGACTCTCGATTCCTGTATCGATACCATGTGTTTCCGATGTATGACGTAACGACAGTTTGTTTGGGACCGGAGCCACCATGTCTGGCAGAAAAAGTCGCTCGAAAGCGTGGCTGCATTTGACCAAAGTTGATGAAAACAGCACAAGTTGCAGCATTTGCAAAATGTCTATTTCATCGAAGGGGGGAAATACGAGCAACATGCTATTAAATGCTATTTATACAGGTAGGTTATTGATAACGAATTCTCTTTTGCAAAAACAACCTGTTGAATGTAACTACAGTTCAATAGATTAAATTAGTTTAAGAGAATCTCAAATAAATTATTTTATTTAAGTGTGTAGTTAAAAAAAAGTACAGTAACAATAAAATGACAATCAGAAATGTCAAGTTGCATGTTGTTATTCTACCAGCTTATTTCTGTTGCATTCCCACAATGTTCTGTAGGGAGATGACAAAGGCTCTCAACCCCAAATGTAACCCCCCCCCATCCAGAGAGCGTTTAACCAACCGCCTGATCCCTGCATGGTATAACGTTGAGAAGGGCAATTTGATTTCGGAGCTAAAAAACGAAGGCAGCCATCACAGCTGATGGATGAACAAGTTTTAGTCAGGACCACTACCTCACAGTAACAGTGCATTACATCAAGGAAGGCAAGATAACAAAAAACAAAAGCAGTGTACCAAGCACAGGACAGTTGTGACTGAGGAGATTGACGGGATCCTGGAGGAGTTTGGAGTTAGAGAGAAGGTTGTGGCAGCCACCGTCGATAATGCAGCCAACATGGATGTAGCAGTGAGAAGGCTACACATCATCAAGTTGGGATGTTTCGCCCACACACAACCTAAGAACAGTTATGTTTTTACTTTTAACCTTTATTTATACAGGTAGGTTATTGCTAACAAATTATCTTTAGCAATAACCACCTGTTGAATGCAACTATACAGTTCAATAGATTAAATTAGTTCTCAAATACATCATTTTATTTAAGTGTATAGTTCATTTATTTTTTACAGTTTTTGTATTTTTCTGACATGGGGGCTCAACAATAAATGATAAATGACAATCAGAAATGTCAAGTTGCATGTTGTTATTCTAACCAGCTTAGTTCTGTTACATTTATAATTTAAATACATTTTTTGTATTTTTTTTTATGGCTTTTGCCTCTTCATAGTTCTCTAACGTTAGTCTTTCTTTCCTCAACGCTCAATTCTATAAACACTTGACCGATACCCATCAATGCACAGCGCTCTAGCATGTTCTGACTGTGAACACCTAAAGCTGAGGCTCAGACCGACCGACCGTTTTAGATTTTTGGCTCATTTTCCCTTATGTTAGAATTTTTTTTATGTAAAAATAATGGTTGCAGATATAGAGGGGGGCGCCAAAACTGCACAGAGAAAAAAAAATTTAAATAAAAAAAATAAAAATAAATAATTTTTTTTTTTTTTTTTGGCGCCCCCCTCTGGGTGGCGCTCTAGGCGACCGCCTATATCGCCTGTAGGAAGGTCCGCCCCTGTGTGTGTGTGTGTGTGTGTGTGTGTGTGTGTGTGTGTGTGTGTGTGTGTGTGTGTGTGTGTGTGTGTGTGTGTGTGTGTGCTGCCCAGGCATGCGTTGTTCATGGCACGGGGTACCACTCAGTGGTACCTCACTGAGTATTAAAGATTTGAGCAGAAGCGCGTGCACGCACATGCACGCGCTCGCGAGAACGCGCTGCGCTCGGCTCGGATCGTTGTGTTTACCTGCGGCGCTACCTCGCATTATCATAACAATAGCCGCTATAGGCTGGTGTCTTCAACCAGTCTGGGACTCTTTGTTCAACCCCCCACCCACCACCACTCACCCCCGGACAACAACACACTCTGCAAACAGCAGCAACCCGGGACATTCCATATCTACATCACAAACTTCGGGACTGAGTAGATAATTAATTAATCTTCTCTTTATTTTTATTATTTATATTAAAACTGAATCAAACCATAAACAAGGTTGCCTGTTGGGATGTTAGATCCTAATGTGAAAAACTGATTTTATATGTCTGCACTTTATGTGCTCATTTTATGCCTGTCTTAATTCTGTTGTGAAGCACTTTGAGCTGCAGTTTCTGTATGAAAGGCTATACAAACAAAGTGTATTATTGTGCGCGAGGGAACATATGCGCATGCGCGCGGGGCCGCGCGTGCGTGTGCGCGCGCGCGTGCGCGCGGCGTCATTATCCTGCGTGGCGGCTCAGCCCATAATAACAACGCAACGCTGGTGCTGCCTACACATCTGTCTATCTGTAAGGTATTTCTCAGAAGTGGCTCAAACTTGGTGAGCGGTCAGCAAAGGACCTGCACTATTGGATTTATTTTCAAAATGAGTCACAGCTTGATCATGACACTGATCAAGGTCAGAGTCTTAGACATCAGCCTGCCCCAATGTCTTACAGTATAAATCAACTACCATCTACTATAGATAATGATGGACCCTTCACTCCGTAATCACTAAATAGATGATTTGACAAGCTGGCACTGCAGCCAAGCCTATTTCCTCTGAGAGACAAAGCGCAAGTAAGCACTGCACTGCACTCCACATTTACTTAGCCTAAGCATTCTTTTTTCAAAATGGTTGCCCTTTCATCACCCAGGTGTTAAAACAATAGTGGGGGTGGGGCAGAATGCTCCCTCTTGGTCATTATTCCTGCCAACCAGCTACAGTCCATCAATGTATAGATTAAGGACATTACCATCTCCCCTTGGTCAATAGTTAGGCCTAATTCCCCACAGACTTTACACTTGACCCTCTGGGTCAAACAATGTTTGAACTACATGAAAGACCTGACTGCAAGCCTGTTCAGTAAAAAACCTATATCTAAAGAGTGCAAAGCCAAGCAGTATTGTTCTGACTTCTCTACCTCTTCAAGCAGGTTCAATTCAATGCAGGAGTTTCTGCTATACATCTTGATTGATTTAATTAATTAATTAATTAATTAATTAATTGATAGACCGTTGTATGAAAGTATTGATTGGATTACAATTATTATCTGTAACCTGTTTTTTCAGATCTGCAGAGAAAACAGAAATAATACACTGTGAATTTCCATGTTGGGAGGTTGAATAGCTAGCTTCCTTCAACAAGACAAACTAGTAACATGAGGATATGTTACTTATTTCCCAATGATAATAATGCTGATTATGTATTGCTTAAAACTCATTTAAACGTTGTGAATAAATTTTTCAACAAAAAGTTATTACCGGGTTAATATATAAATCCTTTACTTAAGTACGAGTAGAAATACCCAGATAAAATAGTACTCTAGTAAAAGTGCTCCATTAAAAAATCGACTTAACCTTCGTGCACCCCACTAAAACACTGCACACGGTGTACCCTTTGGGACGTTTTCTGTCCCATGTACTTTACATGTAATATATATATATATATATTTACTTATGAATTTCTTTAAAAAAGAAATTATGAATACCATTATTAACATCAGTCCTCAACATACATATAAAATATTCATTCATTTTCAGGATTTTAACCCCTTAAATACCAGTTTGTGTGATTGAAGCGTGGCTTATTTTCAAGACAAAAAACATAATTATTTTCCATCCCATAAATGCTAATGTCATTTTTTTTGGGGTGGGATTATGAGAGCCTGGAGTGTCGAAGATTGGCAAAAAAAATAAGTATAATTGTTTTCATCTAGGCCCCTTTATGGGTATTTACATATGCATGATTACTAATTTTTTTCAAGATGGCCGCATTGCGTCATCTATTTCCGGCGGCCAGAGCTTGTGTGTTTACTGCTTATATCCTGCTTACCGTTCAAAAAATATTTTTATCTAAAATGATTTGAGAATGTTTTATGGAGGTCTTAGTGTGGTGTGCATGCGTGTGTTGAGAAATTAATGTGTGTGCATGTGGTCATTTGCAGCCATTATGTGAAAATGGCTAGTACACTAATGTACTGTACTAGTAATGCTAGTACAGCAATGGCTAGTTTTCACATAATGGCTGCAAATGACCACATGCACACACATACATTTCTCAACACATGCATGCACACCACACTAAGACCTCCATAAAACATTCTCAAATCATTTTAGATAAAAATATTTTTTGAACGGCATTGCAGGATATAAGCAGTAAACACACAAGCTGTGGCCGCCAGAAATAGATGATGCAATGCGGCCATCTTGAAAAAAATTTGTAATCATGCATATGTAAATGGCCATAAAGGGGCCTAGATTATTATAATTTTTTATTCAATCTGCAATGGCGTCGTTTTCAAAAAACGTGTTTAACATGGGAGTCAATAGGGACGTTTATTTACCAAAGGGTACACCGTGTGCAGTGTTTTTTTGCAGGGCAAAACTTTTTTTAACTATAGAGTAAAACATTTAAAATAAAAATGCAGACTTCATCTTTTGCCCCAGAAAAACTGCCTGACTTAATTTCAGGGGATATGCAATAAATCAAGTCAAGGTTATCCCAAGTACAGTATGTACAGTATCTACAGTTGGGACTTTTTTTGTCCCAGGGGTGCACGAAGGTAAAAGTATGCATTCTACTGTACATGTTTGTGTATTCCAGTGTTTGAGAGTGTTCAACCTTGCACCATTGACCATGTGTATCAGCAAAGCCTGCAGGAAAATTCAAACTCTGGGACGGTTTTAAGATATTCCTTTATTTTTTTTCCAGACAGTCAATCTCATGAACAAACAACAACTGGGTCTGTGACAGAGGGAACATGTGCTTGTATCACTGTCCATGTTACTAGTATTTGCATAATACTGATTTGCACATACTAGTGGCATGCACATAATAGTGTCTTGCACCACAGCTTTGCGCATACTACACTTGTACTGTAAACTGTTGCTATTCTACTCTGCAGTAAAAAAAAAAATTATCTTACACTGTTCTTATTGATTCATTTTTGTACTACTTTGTGTTGATGCTTTTGCTATAGGGTGAGGAGCCAAGCAATGAATTCCTCTATACTGAAAAAGGATTGGGAGGTGACTAAATAAATCTGAAATTGTAAACTAAAGGTTATGAAAGTGGTATGTGGTCCAGTTATGCTGTTCTGATTAAAGGTTATGTTAAAGTGGTATGTGGTCCATTTATGCTGCTATGATTACATCATCTTGAAGTTGGCAAGCTTCAAATTTGAAAGTACATGAGTATATGGAGTAAAAGTAGAAAGTTATTCAGGTAAAGTACAAGTACCTTACAATTGTACTTAAGTACAGTGCTTGAGTACAAATACTTAAGTTACTTTCCACCACTGGTTGAGTGATGTTACTTAAGCAGTGTGGCCCATCAGCTCTCTACATCCTCTGCAGTCCTTTTAATTGCAGTCCAAAATATACCTAAATATTTGATGTTGTGTGGATCTCTCTATACAGCACTGACTGTTTCCAGGAAGACTCTGCCAAGGTAGCAGACATCAAAGACACTGCCAAGAACGAAACTTTAAAACATCCTCTGAAAGAGTTTGGAAAAATACAGAGCTGTTTGGTCTTTTGATGAGACAGATGTCAAATGGAGAGAGGATCCGTCTTTCTCTCTGCATCCTCCTAACCCTGGTCCAAGGGTGGACAATCATACCCCACAGGACGAGTGTCAATGCAAGCTTTTGTTCTAGCTAAGTACCAATTGATTTTTGCAACAGCAAGAACCCTGCATGTTACTTTGGCCTGGATTTACCAATCAATTTGTTCAAATGGATTCTTTCCTTGTTCATTCACGTTAAGTCACTTAAATAATTTAAGTTAAACCTTTCCTAAATGGTATATTTCACATTCTTATTCAAAGCCTAATCTAACCAGGAAGAATGAGTACGTATTTTTATGTCTATATATATATAAACAAATTGTGTTACTCCTTGGGGGTGATTGTAAATAAATACTACTACTACCAACAACCAGTGGTGCAGTGCTGGTATAACGCGGTATAATAGGGATGCCCCCCGGACCCCGGTTTTGAACGGGAACCGGTACAATATTAGAAAATACCGGAGTATTTATAAGCTCCGACGTCCTTGGTACTGCTATCGATACTCTAGAGAAATTATTATTATTATTATTATTTAAAAGTTGCGAACGATACTCTCTCTGTCTCTGCACGAGAAGCGAGCCGCAGCAAGCCATTACACACACTTGTCGCGAGCCACTCACACATACACGGGTAGGGACTGGAGGTGCCTGTCCGTGGCTAGCTACGTTAGCTACGGAGCTAGTAGTCAGTTTCAGTGTTGCTGGATGGTACACTCTAACGTTAACGTTATGCCGAGTTCATACTACACTACACGTATGAACTCGACATAGCGTTAACGTTACTCCGTTTCCATGAAGTGTTTAATTAGCAGCAATCTGTTGTTGAAAATTTAACGTTAACGTGGCTAGCTACGTTAGCTACGGAGCTAATAGAGTGTACCATCCAGCAACAACGTTAACGTTATGCCGACTCGCCGAGTTCATACTACACTACACTTATGAACTCGACATAGCGATAACGTTAATCCGTTTCCATGAAGTGTTTAATTAGCAGCAATCTGTTCTGTTGTTGAACATTTAACGTTAACGTGGCTAGCTACGTTAGCTACGGAGCTAATAGAGTATACCATCCAGCAACACTGAAACTGACTAACGTTAACGTTATGCCGACTCGCCGAGTTCATACTACACTACACGTATGAACTCGACATAGCGTTAACGTTACTCCGTTTCCATGAAGTGTTTAATTAGCAACAATCTGTTCCGTTGTTGAAAATGTAACGTTAAGGTAGGTATCCGATGCACTTCCGGCGTGGACAGGAAAACGTCGTGAAATCGTTGTAGTCATTTTGTAGTCTTATTAACTAAAAGATTTTAACAAAATAAAAAGCAGCAGCACTATTGCATAACTGAGTCATGTTTGCTATGTATTTCTTTCTTTAGGGGAGTAGGACATTTGTTTCACAGTTTTAGCATGATGTTTTATAGATGGCCAGGTTAAACACAGGTTTTTGTTTTTTAAGAGGGGGCCGGGGGTTTAATTTGATTGAAGTTTATTTCAAATATGCAACACAACAAACAAATATCAAGTACAGATATAGCCTTAAGCCGTTCAAATAATAATTTATAATTTTTTTAAAAATTTAAATATATTTAAATAATAATCTAAAAGAACCGATAAGAGTATCGATAAAGTACCGAACCGTTAAGCAGTATCGATAAGAGTAGTAGTATCGATAAAATCCTAACGATACCCATCCCTAGGTATAACAGCGTTTTACCTCGGTCACTGAGGCTGAAGTACGCGCAATCGCGCACGGATATGTTCCCGCGTGTACGCGCAGTCACGCACACAAAAATCCGCTGTTCCCATTCGTTGTAACTAAGTACCGGCTCGGCCCGCGGGGCCGCGGCCACCGTTAGTACATAACAAAAGCACAGGTAGAGTGTCTCCAACGGCCACGTCCGCGAGTACACGGTATAAACGGATCATTTTGACAACAACAATAGTATCATGTTCATGTTCCTACCTGCAACGCAAGGATGCCACCGGGGGGGGGGGAGGGAGAGAGAGAGAGAGAGAGAGAGAGGGAGGGGGGGGGGGAGAGAGAGTGTAAGAGGGGGAGAGAGAGAGAGTGAGTGAGTGAGTGAGTGAGTGAGTGAGTGAGAGAGAGAGAGAGAGAGAGAGAGAGAGAGAGAGAGAGAGAGAGAGTGGAGTAGAGGGAGAAATATATGGGGGTTGAGATATTATTAAGTAAGAGAGCGATGGAGAAAGATAGGGGAAGGAGAGAGTGAAGTAGAGAGAGATGGAGAAAGATAAGGGAAGAGAGAGAGTGAAGTAGAGAGAGATGGAGAAAGATAAGGGAAGAGAGAGAGTGAAGTAGAGAGAGATGGAGAAAGATAAGGGAAGAGAGAGAGTGAAGTAGAGAGAGATGGAGAAAGATAAGGGAAGAGATAGAGTGAAGTAGAGAGATGGAGAAAGATAAGGGAAGAGAGAGAGTGAAGTAGAGAGAGATGGAGAAAGATAGGGGAGAGAGAGTGAAGTAGAGAGATGGAGAAAGATAGGGGAAGAGAGAGAGTGAAGTAGAGAGAGATGGAGAAAAGAGAGAGAGAGTTGAACATTGTACATATGTCTATACTGAACACTGGGACCTCTATTTTTACTTCTTTTTACATGCTACTTTATTTTATTTCATACTTATCTTGTCTAGCACAGTCTCTGGAGCGTAACAGTAAGAAGCATTTTGTATAAAAGTATTCTGTACTTCTGTATGACAACTATTAAAGAAACTTGAAACTGTTTTGAAACCACTGTTGTGAAACAAATTACATTGAAAAGATTTAAGTGATGTGTACTTTTTCCCCTTCTCAAAATAAAGAACCAAGTAAACACAAGTTGTCTGATTATTTTAAGTTTGCTTTTGTGTTTGTGTGTAAAACAATTTCTTTAATTGAATTAACTTAAACTAAAAGTAAATACAAACTAAATTAACAATGTAACTTACATTGTTAATTTAGTTTGTATTTACTTTTCTAGTTTAAGTTGATTCAATTAAAGAAATTGTATCAATACATTTAAAACATTGTTTGTTTTTCAACCATATCTGTTGACAATATAGGCAACATCCTGCTACCTTTTTCAGCTTCTCTATTTCAAGGCAAAAAAATAAAAAATCTGTGCCAAAAAAAACTGTGTATGCGCGCGCACGCGCGTGGAGCGTTTGACCTACTGTCAATTTGCCACTGCACCACTGCCAACAACAACACTAATACTTGATATAATTGTTGTTACTATTAGTTATTAATATATACTGCAACATATTTTCCAGGACATTAATTATCTTCACCTCAAGTCAGAGAGTAATGTGTAAACTGGATTTCCTCAAGCAACAATGATGTGGTGCTGGCGAGTCAGGCAATCAGGGCATTTTTTTTTTTTTTTTTTTTTTTTTTTACACTAGTCAGTTAATAAAGTATTTTTATCATTATGTAAATGTAACACAGAACATGAGTTTATAAGTAGTGTCCTGTGTACCCTGAAACAAAAAGATAAATCTAATGGTGTGTTATGGGAAGCCCTTGGGAGTCGGTTGCATTGAAGCGAAGATCCATCCTAAAATCGAATTCACTGTTATTTCTATGATATAGTATAGTTCAGTTTTGATTTGTGAATATGAACAAGCATAATATTTATACCACGGGCTACAGTACTTTGGTTATATTACTGTACTGTCTATAGTTATAGTATATAGCTACTCAATCTGTTTATACTGTACATCAAATGGTAAATGGCTACATTTATATAGCGCTTTTATCCAAAGCACTTTACAATTTGTTCCTCACATTTTACCCATTCACTCACACATCCACACACGACAGCAGAGGCAACCATGCAAGGTGCCAACCTGCACATCGGGAGCAATTAGGGGTTAAGTGTCTTGCTCAAGGACACTTTCACATGCTGCCCGGGAGGAGCAGGAATCAAACCGGGAACCTCCGGATTACCCGACGACTGCTCTACAAGCCTCTACCTCCCGATCCACTGTCGCCCCGTCAAGACTGTATATACCATAGCTTTTTCATACGGTCTGCATTCTATATACGGTATACATACAGTATATATATGTACATATTACAATGCACTCTACTGCTCCTTTGCACGGTGGTTAGATGCTAACTACATTTTGTTGTACTCTGTACTTGTACCCTGTGCAATGACAATAAAGTTGAATCGAATCAAGAGACAAATCCTGGAGCTGCTCAAGGAGGCTAAATGGAGAACATTTCACTGAAGTCATATCCTGTGCAAATTGGCATCTAACACATGCACAGTTAAAAACTAGTCTGCACAAACAGAAAGGCTTGATAGATGGCAAGCAATGCATAGTCATATAATAGAACTCTTTGATACATGGGTGCATGTCACTGAGGTGTCTGCAGCTGGCTCAATGTGAATACATATCTTTTATAGGTTCCTTGGGTCGGCCAGTCCATGAAATTATTTTGAAGACCAGAAGATAAGTTTGCTATCTCATGTTATAAGGATTGCAAGGGACTTTTAAAATGGATTATAGTTTACTAGTCTACAGCTAATCTTTTTTGCCCATTACCCAAAGAGTTTAATGTGAGCGTACTGAGTCTGAGTCGAAACTATCCGTCTTTATTTATAGCGCCATCTGCTGTAAGGTAACCCTCCATCATTGCAGCTCCAGTTACATTGTGCATCATACCCCATATCTCCCATTGTGTCAAAGACAGTGACTTACAGTAGCATCCAATATATTAGCCTTGGAGCTACTCAATAGACTGAATAATGGATAAAAGAATGGTGCCGTCAATTCAGAAATATTGTACATACAACTTGAGTGCACATGAACCGTCCACCAAAGTGGAAAGTATTTTTTCTCTATGATACTCAAGTTGTTGAGTTGGGGGTGTGCCAATACACACACAAATGCTTTAAGTCATAGAAATCATTATTATTGGCTCAGAAACAATGTACTAAAACATATATTACATTCGTTTTGTGTACCATAGTTAATATAGGTAGTGTAATTCAGTGTGTTGCATTAAGTATGTGATAAAAAAAAAAGTATTTTACTATATTGTTGTTATTTCCGAGTTTCTGATCAAAGCACATGTTGTATTTATGGCTTCCAAACTAGTAAGAGCTTCCCAGGAGGACATGAAGACGGAACAAAGGAAAAACTCCTGGGACTAATAGCTCAAACAAAAATTCTATGAGCCCACAACGTCGGTAACTTTCAACTTAAGGAGACAGCTGTCTATGTTTATGGGTATTGATTTAGAGGGTAAAGATCATTGAAACAGCACAATGTACATTCTGCCAATCCGGTTACGTGAAATATGGCTTTCAAATACTGTTACATAACGTGTAACTTCTATTTCTCCTGGACAATCTTTTTCTTAACCATAAAAAACTAAAACTAAAAACAACAACACTTTTATAAATATTTACAAGCAACAATATAACACTGGTAGTCCAAACAAAGGACAAAGGAAATAGCTCCTTTATGTCACTGATGAAAAATAAACACATAGTGGTACCCAAACTACCCAATAGAACACAGAATTAAATCATATCCATTACATGTTAGTGGTATTGTAATTACATTACATGACATTTCTTCTCCAGAGATACAGTCTGAGCTGCTAAATCATCACCTTAAAAACTCCATCCTCAATTAGTATCCAGAAGGTCGCCTCAAAGACAATATTCAGTGTAGACATCTAAAGAGCAACCTTTCTCAATTAATCAAATATACAAACACAAATGTTTTTTTATGAGGCCTCTCAAAAAGCCAAAGCAAATGATCCGTATGCACATTGCTACAAAATAGAGTGTATTATAACTGGTCCCAAGTATTTGCAAATGTATTGTATGTTGACTACATAACTTGACATTTGCCTCGTGCTAGTGTGAAAAGTATAGACACACTATGTTTATGAGAACTTACTTGACTGACTGCAAAAGAGTGGAATAAACAATAGAGATGAATACACCAGATATAATACAGTCCCTAGTCACATGATCCATACATCATCAGTGTATGCTTACAGTAAGTCTCCAACTCCTAAGGCAAGAATCACCATGCACACAGTGCTTGACAAAGCCAGCATATCTGTAAATTGTCACACACTGCCAACTCACTCATCTTGTAGTGTGATTCAGATTCTGACACACTGACACACAAAAAAAGATTCCCTGCGCGTACATTGTCCGACAACTGAATTAAACCTCATTCGCCCAGCAGATATTCTCTAAGGTGAAACAGTATGGAACTGAAAGAAAAAAAGCAAGACAAGTTGAATAATGCATTTCTGTCTGAGGCGGTCTCTGTGGTACACTGACACAGTCTAAACCCCTGCAGATTCTCTCAGAACTCTCATTAAGTCTGTGGTATCGGGTACCACTGGAGAAGCGTGATTTTATCAATGATTTAATTAATCATCAAAACTCCCTCTTACCACATGTCTCGTTCGCTGTCATCATTCCTCCGCTTCCCTCCAATACAGTATTCTGCCCACATACTGTCACACACGCTGAAACACAAGTAGCCCCCCCCCCCCTCCCACCAGTTCCTTGGAGTCAAACTTGCTCCCTGCCACACCTGCAAGCAAAACTCCCAACAATCCACGTATCAACAATTACGGCGTTGCATTCGGGGAATTACACCGCAAAAAAGACAAGTGTATTTTCAGTCTACCCCACAGCTGAAGGAGAATAGCTAACAGATAAGCCTTTATTTCCCTCTTCAGTCTTCCAGTCTGTTCTAAACATGCTTAGCACACAAAAACTGCTGCCAGAAAGAAGGCTCAACCCATTTGGCAGGATTGACCGCGGACCCTCAAATGAGTCTAATCTGAGATTGGTCATTGTAAGCATTGATCCTACGGTAGGATTCCTACCCCCTTTCTTTCATTCATTGATGGGTGCAACTGCGAGAAAAGCCCCTTACTGAAAATCCTTTATTCACGACTTACCTAGTGTTGAGGCTCAAAGCTGGAAAAAGAAGCAGCAGGCAAATAGCTTGGATGAATTTCATAGCTGTGTCTCTCACTCCCGTATGCTCTCACCGCTCTCAGTCGCTTGCCTTCCCCCTTTTCTCTGTCTGCTCTCCCTCCGTCGCTCTTGCGCTCTCGCTGGCTGCCTAGTCGTTAGTTAGTGCACTCACACACGCACACAGGCACAGGCACACATGCAGCGAGGCAGACAGATGCAAGCAACACAGTAGCTTGGCGAGAGGGAGGATCTCTAAATAACACAGGGACACAGACCATCTCACTAATGGGAAGGATGCGGGAGGGGCCGAATCAAGAGGGAGATGCAGGAGTGATTCGGAGATGGCAATATGATGTCAGCACCCAATTCAGACATTGGTGCGAGGTTTTCTTCCCATTTTGCTGGGATGATGATGATCCCTCCAACAATGCACCTCTCCAATCATGTCAATCAACATATAGGGACAGAAAAACTAACCAGGCAGAAACATTACAGACCATTATCAGCCAATGTGGTCAAGCTTTAATGGAATAGAATCAGATAAAGATAAATGGGCATATTTGAGTAATTTTCCAATAATTACCAATGGCTTTTATTTTGTTCTAAATGACTGAAATAGCCTACAACTAGTACTACAACATGGTAAATCACTTCCAATACAGCAATCACATGTCAATCACATTATATACATAAAAAAAAGACTGCAATCATAGTCACAATACCAAATATAACTCCAGGACAATTATCGCAGAGCAATGTTGTGGAAATTATTAAGGACAAAGGATGAGGCATTGTGAAATCATTCTGAGTCGAGTTATTAAAAAAATAAACATAGTTTATTCATCTGTGAAAAGTGATCAGTTTACAGAAAGACACGTCATGTTCACACACAAGCGTCTGACCAGAAAGTGACCAAGAGGTCTGGTCAGACGTACATTAATACACAATTGAAATGACGTAACACTAGACATTCAGATATGACATAAAGATAAACAAAATAGGCCCAGTTAGGGAAATCAATAACAAAGACTGGCTCAATAGCCTTTGTTATGGCTTAGCTATAGGGAGAGAAATAACCTTGTCACATTGGAGTCCTTAAAGAGACACACACAGACTGTAGCCTAGTGTCTGGGCTGTTTATACTAGTTGGTCATATTGAACCAGTCAAGCTGTACAAAGATAGAATATGTATTTAACACAGATGTATAGATAACATTCCCATCACAGCAATGAAAATATACAGTACACTACAGTAACTAGAAATGTGCACTCAGTAGAGCACAAATCACCACCATGCTGCAGCCACAACATTTTTCTCTCACAAACAAACGCGCTTAAATATTTAACAGACACTATGACCACTAATTATAATTAGCTGCATCGAAACACACTTGCACAACAGAGATCATCCACTCTCTGCGGGAAAGAAAAATCCCAACTGTGTTGACAAGTCACTACCTTAGTCCCTAGTCCCTGCACTATTCCTGTTACACTATTACACACTGTCAGGCTGTTAGACTAGTATTTATCAAGGTCACTATACAGAGCGACATAACCAGGTTTTTAAAAGCTTAGGAGCAGGAATTTAAAGCAGAGTACAGGTGAATTTAGAATGTAATCGGGTAGAGAGTGCAGTCATTCACTTTGTCCATGAGGGAGAGAAATGTAGAGGAGGTAGGTTTTTAGGCAACCTAAAGGGAGCTAATGATTAGGAGATGCAAGTAGATTTGGGAGGAAAACTTGTTCCACGAGAGGCCTGACCTATTGTTGTGGTTTGCGAGTCAGCAGATCGTTTATTTGATAGAATTGATAGTGCCCTGGGAGGATTCAGTGGAGGAGGCTTATGAAAGGAAAAAACGTAGATATCGCAGAAACAATGAGGATGGAAAGCTAGGGTTTGTCCGGTAGAAGTAGGATGCAGAGGGTTTATAGCACAATCTACTTTATCATTATTGGGAGAGTGGGAAGAGTTTGTGAAAGGTGGTAAATGAGTTGTCAGAAGAAGCATTGAAAGGAAGTTAGTGGATTTGGTTGAGGAGAAATAATGTCAGCTGGGGGCCAAAGTAAACAAAAGGTATTGATTATTGATTTTCTTCTCTGTTGTTTCTGTTTCATGTGTGATATTGTTATTAGGTATGAGCATGAGTAATGTTTTCCCAGATCGAGTACTCAAGTACGAATTACTCGAGTAGAGCTTGAGCAATTGTTTTTTATTCTAAACTTATTTTTAGAATGCATCTAAAAACGCATGGCAGCAGCAATAACTAGATATTATACAGAAACACACACACGCTACCGATCTTATTATATCCCGCTCTGTGGACATAACAATACACAGCAATATACTCTATGCTTAACTCAATCCCCACCAATAACGAGTATACTCGTTATTAGATCGGTTGATCTTTTTCCTTTGATCCCAGCTCTACAGACTCGCCCCGGAGCTCTCTGAATCACTGTGGCACAGCCACATACGCTGGAATTGCAATGCAGATCGAATCTCACCAGATGGCAGTATCGTCTACCTTTTGAACTCGGATAGAAAGGCAGCAGTATTGTCAATGAATGCACCAAGGCATCGGCTCGCTCTGTGGGGGAGGAGCTCTTCCAAAGCAATCGCAAGCAGATTTGCTCGCCTCAAAACCTAGTGTCCAGTAAACACATGTAATTACATATAAACTTGTAATCGCGATCGCCGATGGGATCATTGGAATTATTTCTTTTGGATTGCCTTCTGGCTATGTCTATTTTATCGAACGTGAAACATGTTTATGTAACGATCACAGTGGCTTACTGTACCGGTCATAAACAAGGCTTTTTCTAACGATTGGATATTCTGGGTAAGATCCCCCCCCCCCCCCCCACTCCTTGATGATTTTGTGAAGGTACATATGTACATGTTATATACCTTTGATTTGGGAATATTTGGGGGTTCAGGGAATCAACCAGAATGATTTGGGCTTATTGCACATAACGCGTCCTATCTCACGATCTATGGAAAAAGACTGGATTCTTTTGGAAATGGGCGATGTGCAGCGTGTAATAAACTACAAACTACAGTGTGTAGAAACTAACGCCTTTTTACATGTTGTACTGCAGATAGTGTCTGTCAAATGAGCCATACCATTTTCCCCATAGCTATAATATAGAATATACAAATAGCTCCGCAAAGATCATGAAATATCGCGAAAACAGTCACAAAAAGCTGGCCTATACTGACCGCAGGATGCACGGCCAGCGTGGCAGTCAATGAGTTAATGAGTATTGTCAGTCAAAACAGTCAGTTACCATTTATAATAATTACATTACCTGCAACAGATTTGCACGGCATGTCCGTATCAATAGTATATGAATGCTATGCAAAGTGGGCAACATTTTGTTGGCACAATTTGGAAATTTACAAACACAAACCGCTGCTTTTATGTTTTGAATAACGCTAAGCAAACAAACGTTATGCAATAAACTATCCATGCTCCACAGCTTCCAGCAACAAACTCATGCTTCGCAGGATTTCAGAGCAAGATTTCAAAGTTCAAAGTTCAAAGTTTTCTGTTTCATTGTCACAAACAGGCACTTTTGGTACATATTTGGTGGTAAAAAAAAAAAAAAAAAAAAAAAAAAGGATTGAACACCCTAAAAAATTACTTGAGTTCAGTTTAAACTGTGAGTATTTGAGTAATCGATTATCACATGTGGGTATCATGATCCCCTTTTGTACATGCAGTGGACTCTGCATAATGACAATCTGAGCCCAAAGCAGATCATTGTTCACAGAATGAACACAGTGAGTGAGCATATTGATTAATGTAAACTAACCAAGTTCCATACACAACAATGTTGCGTACAGATTACCTTTTCCCGCTGATAGTTAGGTTGTGGATAAAATGTATCTGTGTTATCTTCATTCTCTTCAATTTCATTCCAGACCAAGGACAAGACACACAAGGCATTTGTCTCATCAATATTTGAGTGAGTTTGCAAGGTGTGCCCAGTATGTTCCAGTTAAAATGTGCACCTCGAAGACTGCAGCAAATTTGTACATTTACTGTATGTTAAATGTGTGCTTCTCACAGTGTATGAAACTATTATTAAGTGGTTATAATTTGTTAAATAATTGCCCAATAATGCTTTGAAACAGGAGATTTTTTTCAAGTCAAAAATGATATGCTGGCCAGTTTACTCCGCTGTCTGAATGAGGATGAGATATGAAACACTGTTTTCTCATCATCCAAAACTATTTACATAAATTAACAGTTTTGGATTTATTGTTAACACTTTATATAGTTTCACGGCCACAAGCCTAACATAATGCTGATTGGCCCCCCATGCAAATATTTCCCTACCCAACCCACCCCCTCCACTCCAAACACAAGTGCACGTTTGTGCGCATACACACTCAAACACTCCAGACAATTGCAAAGCAGAAGATTGCTCACTTTGGCAGCAGAGGTTCACCATGCAACTACTGCAAACAATCAGCCTTTGATCAGCACCTCGGACAGCAGCCGAACGAGGACCATGAGCACCACTAATAGAAGCGGAAGCGCCAAATGTATCTGACAGCCTGGACTCAAAACACCAGTCCACCACAGCCTAAGTTTACACAGTATGTTTACTATAAGCAAACAACAAATAGCCATGAAGAAAATAACAGCAATTCATTATAGGCTTATACAGTATGAATGAATGAATGAATGACGGCACCTGATCACACAATCACTTGCATCTATAGAATTATCATTGTTACAGCCCTTGGATCCAAACAACAGAGTCTCGACTGATGCATAAGACGATCTTTATTTAATTGTCCATCCGTGACGTCATCTTAGCACCGTGAAAACAGTTTCCACAGTACAGTACAACTAAACTAAATAACTTTGGTATCAAACTACAAGTGTTAAGGATTGTGTTGGCAGAGGACCCAAGCGCAAACAGAGACGAGGGAGAGGTAGATGTAAATTGTCAACGTGAGCACTGCTCCTTTAATTCGAACACTTCGAGCCAGGGGTGAAGTGTAACAAAAATACCTCAAAGGCAGCAGTAAAACAAAACAAGGAAATAGCTCAGCTTAAGACTGGCAGAGGGCAAAATACAAAACAAAGAATAATCTCATAAAGAGAGCAAGTCCAAAAATGTACAAAACAAAATGACAAGTCACAACACGTTGCAAAAACATTACCAGGTGAGAGCCAGGATACACAGGGAGACAAGACTAATCCGAAAACGGCAGGAACAGACCAAGGGGAACAAGGCAGGAAACGCAATGACGCCACAGGGAGACAAGGGGTAAACAGGCATAAATACACAGGCTGATTAACACAAGGGGGTAATTGGTAACAAGACACACCTGCGAGGGAAGGTAGAACTAACAAACAATACCAAACACAAGGGAAATAAACAGGGAACAATACAAGGAACTAATAAATAACAATTAACAAGGGAACAAGAGACAATGTAGCAGGGGAAGGGCACAGAGAGACATGTAGACATTAAACATAAACCAGTGCACCAGGAGGGGTAGTGACAACAAAGATCCAGGGGCTGGGAAAAGTCTGTGCAAATGTGGGGGCTGTTGAGGAGTAGTGGAAAATCTGTGCAAAGGTGGGGGCTGTTGAGGAGGAAGGAAAGGGGAGAAAGGTCCAGGGACAGGTGGACCCTCACAACAAGGATTACATTCCTACACAAGACATAAAATCATTCATTCATGAATTTCTTTCTACAAACCATAATCAAATAAACAACAAAGCATACCTTGCTGCGCTCTCCAAGGAATGCAAACATAATCCGAAAAGGTCCTTTCTTCCGTTTAAAACACACAATCAATACATGATTTGATTGATTTGATTGATTTGATTTTTATTTAGTACATACAATTTATACAAAAGTATAAAAACAAGGGGTACAAGGATAACATTTGAAAGTCTGTCGACTTGTTTCCAACATGGTCCCAAGAAGAATACAATAAATCACAAAGAAATAGTTAAAAAGACAAGATAGATACAACAAGTAGATAAAATAGACAACACAATTTTCTGAAAGAGCCTCATTACAGCATGTCATGTTCCTGTTCTTCAAGAGTGGTGGCCAAGCACCCACTGCAACCTATTGTTGCAGATGTAGCTTCACACCCCTCTTGAAGACAGCAATAGTGGGGGAGTTTTGGATGGCCCTGGGCAGAGAGTTCTACAGCCGGCAGGCTGTAGACAGAAAGCCATTCTGTGAATAGGAACCCTTTCTAGGCTCATAAACTGAGAGCTGTCCAGACTGTAACTGTCGTCCGTGGACCTGGCCACGCAGGACAATGCGAGAGCATAAATAACTGGGGGCAGATCCATTTAACATTTTATACATATGTCCCAGTTTCAGAAAGGAGACCCTCTGCTCCACAGGGAGCCATCCCACTTCATTGAAGTGACATGGCTCAATATGAGTTCGAGGTGGCAGATTTAGGACCAATCGTATGGTCTTATTTTGGCTGGTTTGTAGCCTGTGTTTACTTTCCACTGTAACACCACTATACCAGTACGTACATGCATAATCATATTGGCTGAGGATCATGCAGTTGGCAAGCAATTTCCTAGTTTCCAGTGATAAGAACCTCTTTTTTCTGTGCAAAGATTTCACCCTTGTGTTAACTTTTTTGATCACCTTCAGGGCCATTGTTTTCCCTGAGAGTGTTTGGTCGAGGTCTGCACCTAGGTATTTAACACAGTCTTTAGACTCGACACTGAAGCCATTACAGCTGATCTCAAGTCGGGAGCATTCCTATAATTTATGTTTTGAGCTGAATATAATTGACTCAGTTTTTCCAAGGTGAATCGATAATCTGTTGTCAACTAACCATTTGTGAAGGCTTTCCAGCTCCCTATTGAGACCGGCTTGAATTTCTGCTGTGTCGTCTCCAGACACCAGAAGTGCTGAGTCGTCAGCATACAGTAGGAGTCGACACCATGTCATTAACATATAGTGAAAAGAGCAATGGAGCAAGGATGCTGCCTTGCGGCACCCCACATGTTATTTCATTATATAAAGATGCAACACCATTTATGTTCACAACCTGGGTCCTCCCAGTCAAGTACGACCTGAACCATCTCACCGACCCATCGTCCATCCCACAGGCTTTGAGCTTCTCAAGCAGGATCTGATGGTCAACAGTATCAAACGCTTTCTACAGGTCAATCAGAACCATGCCGGTTTGTTTGCCACAGTCCATCTGGGTTTGTATATGGTCAGTGAGATCAATCAGGCAAGCATCCGTAGAATACCCAGGGCGAAAGCCAGACTGGAATTGATAAAGGAGATCTGTCTGTTTAAGAAAATCTGATATTTGATTAAATATGACCTTCTCAATAACTTTGGAGATGACGCTGAGAATATAAACTGGACCATAGTTTCCCTCGTTTGTCCTATCTCTGTTTTTGTGTAGTGGAACCACTCTGGCACATTTTAAGTCGTCGGGTACGATACCCTGTTTCAATAATAGGTTGTTGATATGTGTTAGAGGTTCACTAATCTGGTTTGCTCCGTCTTTGATAAACCTCACTGGTAAGCCGTCTATTCCAGTAGCTTTGTCCTTGCCTAGGGTATTGATTGTTTTTTCTACCAGAGCCATGTCCACTAGTTGTAATTTGAAGGAATCCTGTGCAACCTTATCTGAATAATAATTAAATACATGACTACTACCAACTGTACATGGGGATACAAAAGGATAAAAAGTCGCACAGCAATACAAAAGCGATACAAAAAGCTGTACTGATCTACGGTGCGCCAATAGGGAGAGATTCATGTAGACTTATGGGTATCCAACTCCAGTAAAATCCCATACGTCATTTCAAGGCATACATACATACTGAATATTATTTAGTAAACAGCAAAGGATATTGCCTAGACATGTTTAATCTCAAGTGGTCTGTTACAATCATTCATCATCAATATCACAGTGGCCAAAATCTCATCACAGTCACATACAGTATTACAGTAGGTGCACATTTTCATCCTATGGGCCTTGCACTCCGCAAAGTCAATATTATAATGTTAACAACACTGAAGTGCTGCTCAAGTCCAAATTCCTGGCTCTACTGTTCTTTATTGAAAGTATAGCCAGTCCCCTGAGTCTTTCTTGTCCCATGCTGCTCTTTAAACATGTGGAGCTAGATGGCATTGGTGAACAAATGTTGCACGTCAACATTGCATTCGATGAAGCCGGATTTCATTTAGTCAGTTTAGCAGCACGGCTGGACTGATAATCTGGCATACCGCGCATTTCTACGGTGGGCCGACGCACCTTGGGCAATGGGGCAGATATAATTTTACTCATACATTTTTTTTTTAAGTTTGGTCAACGACCAGCCCATAAAGCAGGGACAGCGGCCCATTGGTTCATTTTCTATATTGACACTGGGCTGGCCCAATCACATTTCATACTAAGCCCCACCCCCTCCCTCAGAGAGACCTCTCTGTTTCTGTGTCAGATCAGATGCCGCTCAGAGCAGGCGTGTGAGCATGACAGGGCCGAGGGACAGAGTGAGCAGGGGGAGGAGAGTGTACCAGTAAGCAGGGAATAGTATTGTTTTGCTTTGTTTTGTTTGGCTTTGGCAATGTAAATGTATGTTTACCATGTCAATAAAGCCCCTTTGAATTGAATGGAATTGAGTAGTACCTTCATGATTAATAGGGACTCACAGGGAGGTAGTGTGTGTGCCATACAGTGTTAATTTCGTCAGCTATTTTTAATTTTAGTTTTAGTCTTAGTCATGTCTCAAATGCTCTTTTTCATTTTCATCATATTTAGTCACCTTTATCTATTTTTCGTTTAGTCAAGTTTTAGTTAACTACAGGTTTCCGCATTTTCGTTTGAGTCTTTTTTGTTTAGTTTCGATTTAGTCTTTTTTGTTTAGTCTCGCCACTCAAAAGCTAACGTTAGTGCTAGCTGGTTAGACCTATGTAAGCTATTTAATGTGTTCAATTGTGGTGGATCAACATAATGTAGCGATCCATCATGCAGTAATGTAGGGAAGAAAGAGCAGAGTTCCCTTTTCTGTATGGTGCTTTATTTCCAGCTCAATATGGGGTTTTATTGGTTGTTACTTCCCTTCTCATACACAACACAGCTACCTACTAATACGCTACTGTAGCTTCACAACAACGTAACATCCGGTCCGTCCTCCCATATCTCCCGGAGGGAAATAACCCCCCCAGCATAACAGTGGTGCCCCTAAGACCATACAACTAGAGTGACACACAAAACCCCAGAACATTACAATAATTCACCCACGGAACGATGTGTTAGCTAGCAAGTAGCAAATAAACAGTGTTGACGTTGATGTTGAATAAACGTTTAGCAAGATTATATTTTGCAAACTACATTTTGTATAGTCGTTTTTAGTCAACGACATTGCATGAATAATTTTGTCACGTTAGTGTCACATGATCTCCATTAACGTGACGTCTCATCCTGTTTTCGTCAGGAGCAAAAGCTTCATTGACGACCATATTTAGTCATAATTTTCGTTGACTAAATGAACACTGGTGCCATGCCATGATGACGATGATTGGAGAATACAATAAACGTTTTTTGCATGTATATTTTACCATCTGGTGCCATCTAGTGGGCATTCGAGGCAAGAGCTGGAACGTGTATCTAAGACTGTAAACAGTTGAACTACTTCCGGGTCGGTGTGATGTGTTGCTATCAAGTTTAAGATTTAAGTGGTTTGGCGCCTTAATCTGCATGTGGAGATTGTAACCTATGCAACCAATTGATTTATATGTTTACTGTTTCATTTTCCGAGGGATATTGAGTATTTTGTAATAAGACCATCCAGCTAATCACTTCTGTTCGCGCATGCATCAGAGGTGGACGTTCGGCTTTTAAATTAAACTTAATGCTCCATTAGAGCCAAGTCGAAACCTCACAGCAAAAGGCTGTGATGATAAGAGTCCCGTGGGCGATCCAACTGGCTAACGGTATGTTTTGTATATTGTATACGCTGATTACATGTTGCTCAAGTCAAGTCAAGTGACTTGACTTGACTTGACCTACATGTTGCTAATTATTATTTGTGTATGCAGAGTACGGGAGAACGGGGATGGTTGTCACATTCATTATATTTCGCTACCAAAAGGTGCTTTCTCACATATTTTGGTATGGAAATGTCCAGAATTGGGATCAGAGCTCACCTACATACTCTTGTTTGGAGTAAGACAGCTGCACTTGAGGTGAGAGGACTTTTTGTGTTTTTCATGTGGAATTGTAAATATTCAGCTCCTCAGTATTTTTCTTCTAGGCTTTTACACAATTGGTTTAACTTGGAGGTGATGGATGAGCTGAGGACAGACCGAGCAGAGCCCAATGCACCCCAGCCAACCTACCAAGCCTAGTACATCCCAGCCTAGACCACCTACCAAGCCTAGTACATCCCAGCCTAGACCATCTGCCAAGCCTAGTACATCCCAGCCTAGTGTCATGGTTTTTGTCTTATTTCACCTTTCTGTGAGGGACAGCTGTCTATTTTTGCTTTATTTCACCTCTCTGTGAGGGATAGCTGTCAATCCCTATTCCCTGTGGTTAATTGCCTCATGGGTCGGCAGGTGTGTGGGCTTGATTGCACCTGATGCAGTGCAGCTGTGCCTATGGCCATGTGGAGTCTATTTAAGTTTGGAGATTGCTTTTTCATTTTCCTTGTGCTGGCTATACTTTTGGTCAGGCTTCTTATATTTAAGTGTAGTGCTGCCCTATTCAGCATTTAGCCTTATTTTGTAGCTATACTCATTTTCGTCTACTGGCTTAGTTTACACTTTATTTTATAAAGGCTGAGTCCTTTATGGTAGTGTTTTCTTTTGTTCTTTTGGAACTGCCCTTTGCACATAAACTCCCTTGGTGGAGGTTTATTGTTATATGTTTGCAATATAAACTCTGTTTTTAGGAGTTGCCTTTGTGGCTTATTTATTTTCTCTACAATATCTCTTTAATGAGTGTCGTCCTGTTTTTTTGGACATTACTTATTTTCTTGAATACTCACTTTGAGGCTTCCACCTGTAAAGGTTGTTTTGTGTTGTTTATTTTTCCCCTTCTCCTAAAACGTCTGCGTAAGCAGTTAGTGGTTATCCGTTTTACGTATAACTTTGAGAATCCCTATTACCTGCTCATGACCCACAGACACACACCACAGCCCTCACAGAATGAAAAAGCCATGAATGGGTCAGCGGATAATACTGGTCTCGAACGTGCACTTGCTGCACAGCATCAAGAATTACTTTCACATATGGAAGCTATCAAACAATTACAAGAGCAACAAGCCCTCATGGTGATACAGCGTGGGGAGATGTATGAAGGGTTGTGCAAGATGGAAGGTTCCATGCATAATCTGGCTGACAGCATAGCCAATGCACAAGTATCTTCCCAAATATCTCCTAATGTCCCTCAAGCACAACACACAGTACCCCAGCCATTTCCTCGTGAGGCTAAAGTTCAGCTCCCCTCGCGCTTTAGCGGGGAGTCAGGTAAATGCCGTGGTTTTCTGGCACAATGCCAAATAGTGTACAGAGCCCAGCCTTCTCGTTTTCAGTCTGAGGATTCACGTGTTGCCCTAATTCTATGCCTGTTGGAGGGACCTGCCCTCGATTGGGCTGTTTCACTCATACGGGCTCAGGCTCCAGTTTTAAACGACTCACAGGGACTCAGGAATGAGATGGAGATCGTTTTTGATCATGAACTCTACGATAAAGAGGTCGCCATGAAGCTGACGCGCATGCGCCAGGGCGCCAGTAGTGTAGCTGAGTTTTCCATCGCTTTCAGGACACTGGCTGGGGCTACAGGCTGGCCTGAGTGACCACTCATCACTTTGTTCACCAACGCGTTATCTAATCAGGTTAAAGATGCTTTGGCGGTTGTGGGATCTCCAGACAATTTTGACACACTGGTCAATACCGCCATACGCGTTGATAACCGGATCAGAGACCGTGAGCGTGAGAGGCAGGGCCAACGTTTTCTTGTCCCGCTGGAGGAGGTTTCGTCCTTTCCTCCACAACCTTCAGTGGCCAGCTCGTCTGAACCTATGCAGGTGGACAGCACTTCTGTGCGTGACTCCAGGCAGACTGGTTCTCATGTGGACTGGTGCCAATATTGCAGGAGAAAAGGTCACACAAGGGTGGAGTGTCCGAAACTGAAGGGAAACGGTCAGTCTTGCTAGTGGGCCGAGAGACACTAGTGAGACATCACATCACCCCCTTTCGAACCTTTTTGCCTGTGGTTTTAGGCTGGAATAGGCAGTCTGTTAAGGTTGACGCCTTTTTAGACTCAGGCGCAGTGGACAGTTCCAGATGGGCTGAGGACTCTAAAATACCTGTACATTCCCTCCATAAGCCCTGTAGTGTCACAGCGCTTGATGGACGGCCATTGGGTACAGGCAGTGTCACCAAAATAACCAATTATTTATCTATGCGGGTTGCTTATGGGAACCATTCTGAGCGCATTCGATTATTTTTGGTGGATTCCCCCGCGTATCCCATTGTGCTGGGTCATTCTTGGCTTAGTAAACACAAGCCACAGCTAAATTGGGGTGAGGAGAGGGACACTGTCATGCAGTGGGGCTCCCAATGCCGTCACCGTTGTTTCCAAATTCCTCCGTCACCCATCAGTTATGATCAGTTTAGTGAGAGCGGTTGTGATCCTGTTGAAGCAGTGGGCAGTCTTGGTTTCCAGAGCCCACTCTCTCAACCATTGCACTCCCAGCCATCTGTTGATCAGGATGGGAGGTTGGAATGGGATCCACAGTTTGATTGGGACTTCCTCGGTGAGGAGGTTCTGGCGGAGGACAGTTTAGACAGTTTATAGGCTCTGTGTGAGGACTTCTCCTCGCTTACTTGTACAGCTGACCCCCTCATGGAGAGCACCAACATCATGAGCGTGGAGTCACACCCGTTACCAGAGGGAGTTCCCACAGTCTATGCTGACCTCAGTGAGGTGTTTAGCAAACAAAGGGTCACCATCCTGCCACCGCACCGACCTTATGATTGCGCCATCGAATTGCAGCCGGGCTCTATTCCCCCTCGTGGTTCCTTGTACTCGTTGTCGGTCCCCGAAAGCGCAGCTATGAACACCTACATCAAGGAGGCTGTGGCTACCGGTTTTATTAGACCTTCCACTTCACCTGCGGGTGCTGGATTCTTTTTTGTGGGAAAAAAGGATGGAGGACTGAGACCCTGCATCGACTACAGAGGTCTGAACAGCATTATAGTAAAAAACCGGTATCCCCTTCCCCTGATGAACTCGGCGTTCGAACGCCTCCAGGGGGCATCCATTTTTACCAAACTTGATCTCCGCAATGCCTACAATCTGGTGCGCATCCGCCAAGGGGATGAGTGGAAGACCGCGTTCAACACTCATAATGGTCACTACGAATACCTGGTGATGCCATTTGGTCTTACTAATGCCCCTTCAGTTTTTCAGGCGTTAATCAATGACGTGCTCAGGGAGATGTTGGAAAAGTTTGTTTTCGTCTACTTAGATGACATTCTGATATTCTCCAAGTCCATTTCTGACCATGTCAAACATGTCAGGCAGGTCTTGAGGTGCCTTTTGGATGCACGGTTGTTTGTGAAGGCTGAGAAGTGTGCCTTCCATGTCCGCTCTGTGTCCTTTCTGGGATTCATTGTATTTGAGGGGAGGATTCAAATGGACCCCAAGAAGGTGTCAGCAGTGACAGACTGGCCTACACCCGTCTCGGTCAAGCAGGTGCAACGATTCCTAGGATTTGCAAACTTCTACCGTCGTTTTATTCGTAATTTCAGTTCAGTGGTAGCACCTATCACTGCACTCACCAGGAAGACAGCACCTTCCCATTTCCAGTGGACTCCCAAGGCTGAGGCAGCGTTCATTGAGCTTAGGAGAAGGTTCAGTTCTGAGCCTATCCTCATTACTCCTAACCCATCCCTGCCATTTATCGTCGAGGTGGATGCTTCTGAGCTCGGAGTCGGAGCTATTCTGTCTCAACGCTCATCGTCCGACGGTAAGGTACACCCTTGTGCGTACTATTCACGTGGGCTCTCGCCGGCTGAAAGAAACTATATTGTTGGGGACAGAGAGCTGTTGGCGGTCAAGTTGGCATTGGAGGAGTGGCGCCATTGGCTAGAGGGAGCTGAACACCCATTCACAGTCTGGACAGACCATAAAAATTTGGAATATATCCAGGGTGCTCAGAGGAGAAACTCGCGACAGGCTTGCTGGTCACTGTTTTTCTCTCGGTTTAATTTTCTCCTGACGTACCGTCCCGGGTCTAAAAATATCAAGCCGGATGCTCTTTCCCGGTTATATGATGGATCAGAGGAGGACCGTCCTCCTGAGCCCATTGTTCCTGCAGGACAGATCCTAGCTCCTGTGACATGGAGCATTGACTCTGCTGTGCGGAGGGCACAACGTTTGGAACCAGATCCGGGTGGGGTGCCCCCGGGTCGGTGATTTGTACCAAACGGCATTCGTTCTCGGGTGTTGAAGTGGGGCCACTCCTCTCGGCTGACAGGACATCCCGGAGTGCACAGAACTCGTGACTTCTTGGCCAGAAGGTTCTGGTGGCCTGGTATGATGAAGGACATTTGGGAATTTGTGGCAGCCTGCCCCGTTTGTGCACGGAACAAAGTTTCTCAACAGTCACCACCAGGGCTGCTTCATCCTTTGCCCATTCCTAGTTGTCCGTGGAGCCACATCGCCATGGATTTCGTGACTGGTCTGCCTCCTTCTGATGGTCACAGCATCATCATGGTGGTGGTGGATAAGTTCTCCAAAGCAGCTCACTTCATTCCGCTGGTCAAGCTGCCATCTGCTCAGGAGACCGCTCAACTGGTGGTTGACCATGTCTTCCGAATTCATGGCATCTGCCAGGACGTGGTGTCGGACCGTGGACCCCAGTTTACTGCTCGGTTTTGGAAGGCATTCTGTGCTATACTGGTTGCGACGGTTAGCCTGTCATCAGGGTTCCACCCGGAGAGCATTGGGCAAACAGAGCGCACCAACCAGTCTATGGAGAGTATGCTTCGCTGCTTGGCCTCCTCCAATCCGACCACCAACTGGCATGGGCAGAATATGCACCTAATTTTTTTTGCAATGCATCCACTGGTCTCTCCCCATTTGAGGTTCAGTTTGGGTATCAGCCTCCACTGTTTCCTGAACAGGAGAGGGACGTGGGGGTGCCATCTGCCGAGGCGTTTATCCGTCGGTCTCGGGCGACATGGAAGAGGGTGCGTTTGGCTCTTGTGCGTGCTGGGGCCCGGCACAAGCGGTCGGCGCCCTGCCCTGCGCCTTCCTACCGTGTGGGCCAACAGGTGTGGCTTTCCACACGTGACCTTCCATTACGGGTGGAGTCGCGCAAACTCGCTCCCCGTTTTGTGGGCCCTTTCACTATTGTTCGCAAGATAAACCCAGTCAAGATTGCATCTTCGGTTACCCTCGTTGATGAGGGTACACCCTACATTTCACATATCCCGCCTTAAGCCGGTTCGGAGGAGCAGGTTGGTTCCTGCAGAGAGACCTCCACCTCCCCCTCGATTAGTTGATGGCCAACCTGTGTATACTGTACGGCGTATCCCGTCCAGTAGGCAGGTTGGTAGGGGTATACAGTACCTGGTGGACTGAGGAGCGCACGTGGGTTCCGGCCAGGGACATCTTGGACCCTGAGCTTGTTCGGGAGTTTCGGAGACGTGTCTCAGAGGGTCCGTCTGGAGCCGCCCCCTAGAGGGGGGGTCCTGTCATGGTTTTTGTCTTATTTCACCTTTCTGTGAGGGACAGCTGTCTATTTTTGCTTTATTTCACCTCTCTGTGAGGGATAGCTGTCAATCCCTGTTCCCTGTGGTTAATTGCCTCATGGGTCGGCAGGTGTGTGGGCTTGATTGCACCTGATGCAGTGCAGCTGTGCCTATGGCCATGTGGAGTCTATTTAAGTTTGGAGATTGCAGTGTCAACTGCTTTTTCATTTTTCTTGTGCTGGCTATACTTTTGGTCAGGCTTCTTATATTTAAGTGTAGTGCTGCCCTATTCAGCATTTAGCCTTCTTTTGTAGCTATACTCGTTTTCGTCTACTGGCTTAGTTTACACTTTATTTTATAAAGGCTGAGTCCTTTATCGTAGTGTTTTCTTTTGTTCTTTTGGAACTCCCCTTTGCACATAAACTCCCTTGGTGGAGGTTTATTGTTTTATGTTTGCAATATAAACTCTGATTTTAGGAGTTGCCTTTGTGGCTTATTTATTTTCTCTACAATACCTCTTTAATGAGTGTTGTCCTGTTTTTTTGGACATTACTTATTTTCTTGAATACTCACTTTGAGGCTTCCACCTGTAAAGGTTGTTTTGTGTTGTTTATTTCCCCCCTTCTCCTGAAACGTCTGCGTAAGCAGTTAGTGGTTATCCGTTTTACGTATAACTTTAAGAATCCCTATTATCTGCTCATAACCCACACACACACACCCACAGCCCTCACACCTAGACCACCTGCCAAGCCTAGTACATCCTAGCCTAAACCGCCTGCCAAGCCTAGTACATCCCAGTGCACTCCACCCCAGCTGATTATTTCTTGAGACATTTCTTGAGAGATTTCTTGAGTTCTTGATATACATACAGTGGGTAGGAGACTGTCTATTAGGAAGGGGTGGGGGGGTTTGGACGTTTATGGTGGCCAGTTTCGAATTGCAGCCTCCCGTAGGTGCTCTTTAAGAGCGGTTTTGAATGTGGGTAGGGATTCAAATTATTTTACGGCTGTGGGTAGGGCGTTCCACATTGTTGTGGCATAATTTCTAAACGTGTTTAGTCCCTTGTTTGTGCCTAATCTGAGTTGCACATGATTTGTGGAACTCCCTCTGGTGTTGTGGGTGTAACAAGCGTTCTGTATGTGTTGCTCTTAGCTGGCACCTTGGGCGAGACAAGATTAACCCACAGTGAGGACGAGGAGACTTGATTGTCGTTGGCATGAACGGCCATTTATTTCTGGTTCACCTCTATGATGCAACCTGTATCAAAATGGTTGGTAGGAATACCACAAGAAGAAACAGCGTCACTGTACAATTCTCATTATCACAGATTGGCGCCTCGCGCAAAATGAACGCAGAAAGGACAACCCCCAGATAGTGAGACATCTGAATGAACCGGAAGGCAAAGCTCGACATTGAACTATCTTAAAGTGACGGTTCATATAATGAGTCTTTAGTATAAATAAATCATAAACACAAGTGCAAACAGCATTCCTAACATTTGGTAACATAGGATTTGGTGACAATCCTACAAAATAATAAACAATGTTCATTTAACACTTGTTACATTCACCCCTCCTGAAATTCACCAACATTCTATGTTAGCAGGGCAAAAAAAAAAGAGAAAAGAAGGACCTAGTCCTCCAGTCGACTTAAAAGTCACCCCCCATAAGAGGTTCAGAGAATAAAAAGATTTATCAGATCTCAAAATTCCCTTAGATTAATATGACGCCTGCTACGCCACACAACTCATGGCCCTCAAAGCTGTCTGATAGACACCCACTCAACTCAGCAAAACAAGAGAGAACAAAACTGGCTCGGTGAACCCTAACCTCCACCACAACTCAACCCCTCACCCCCCTCAGAAATGGCATCTGAACCATAGTTTATATTAACCTGTTCACTGATCTCACTACTCTCCCTTTACGTGTCCTAACCTGACCATAACTCCCTGCATGAGGGTGTATGTGTATCAGTGCGAACTGCAACATCCATATCAGGTGAGTGTGAAGCCTCTGCGTCTGAATCTGTGTGAGCTGTGACACCTAGTCCATCGGCCGAACATGATGCCTCTGTGTGCTGTGCCTGTGTGTCGGGTGTACATTGAGCAGTGGCCCCTGCAGGACTGGCTACTGGACTAAACTGAACTAACCCATCTGTTACAGCCAACACAGATTCAAGAGAGTCTGTAAATGATGAGACCACAGGCCCCTCTACCTCCACAGAGTCTGTCAGGTCATGTGCAACACCGCCCTCAGACCAAACTCCAGATACAGGATCCATACCATCACCACTATCACAGTCCTCCTCATTGGACTCTCCATCGCCAAATGCCTGACCAATTGCACTGGCATTCTCACCCTGCTCTAGCTCAGGAAAAGACAAGAAGTTGACCTCCAGCAATCGGTTCCTGTGCACTACCATTGTGCGCCCCCCTATATCCTGAATCTAGTAGACATGGATACTGGGGTTGACACCAACAACCGTATACACACCATCCTCCCATTTGTCAGCCAACTTCCTTTTCCCCCGCTCTCCCTGATTTGCTACCAAAACAGAGACAGGTAAGTACCCTTGACATGCTTGTTGTAATGTCGCGTCTGGTGCTGTTTCTCAACGGTGGAGTGCTTCTGAGTGATCTCCATGGCACTCTTCAGACAAGAAAGCAGAGAGCCAGCATAAGAGTCGTAGTCAACAACTCCATGGTCATTCAAGACCTGCCTGAACATAACATCCACTGGTAGTCTTGGGACGCGGCCAAACATTAAAAAGAAAGGCGCGTAACCCGTGGTCTCATGAACCGTGGCATTGTAAGCAAACGTGAGTGTCTGGACCTGTTGCGGCCACTGGTGCTTCTTCTGAAGCGGAAGGGAGCGGAGCATGTTACCTAGAGTGCAGTTAAAGTGCTCTGTCCCACCATTACCCATGGGATGATAGGCCGTTATGTGAGATTTGGCCACTCCCGCCAACCTGAGGAGCATAGCAATCAAGTTGCTCTCAAAGTTGGCGCCCTGATCAGCATGTATTCTCTCGGGGAACCCGTAAACACAAAACACGTTGTCCCAGAGCTTTCTGGCAACCTGCTTCGCTGTCTGATTAGCGCATGGGAACGCATGCGCCAGCTTGGTGAAATGGTCAGTCACCACTAAACCGTCCACTGACCGCTGGTTGCTGTCCTCGGCGGACCAGAAATCCATGCACACTAATTGCATCGGCGCGGAGCTCTTGATACTTTCAAGGGGCACACGAGCAGCAGGTTCCGGGGACTTCCCATACACACATCTTTGACACACATCTGACATATGCCCTGACATCCCTCTCCATATCAGGCCAATTAAAGTGTTACCTGGCAAGAGAAAGAGTGCAATCCTGGCCCTGATGACCTGCCAGATCATGGATGCCAGATAATGCTTTGTCCTTCAGACTCCGAGGCAGCACATACTGAGTTCTCCAGAGTGCATCGCCTGGGGAAAGCTAGAGGCGACCAGCAGAGGCCCCGACCGATCGTGGCAAAAGTCACAGATTCCAGGATAAAGTACACTGTCATGTCCAAGGGTAAAGAGCTAAAAAATACCAACTACTCCGTCAGTGATCAATTTCCATTTGAGATCATGAGTAGGAGGAGGCTGCTTTATCCGATTCTGACAGAGGCTAGAAAGAACAAGAAGAACGCCCGTCTCATAGTTGATCGACTCTACATCGACGGCAACTTGTATAGAAATACTCGGGTAACATACTGGCTGAGCGGTGGCGACGACAACATCTTCCATGATGCTCAGGAGATTCTACCGAATATCCAGCATGTTTCCACAGCTGCTGTCAACACTGAAGCAGGAGGATTGCCCCAGTAGTGCGTTCGGTTTGCAGCATGGCTCCACTACCGATGTAAACACGGTCGCATGATGATGACGTCATCAAACGTTAGAGAGTTAACATTGCAGTGACTACATAAGAAGGGATGGAATTAATGAATGTATACGTGTATATTGAATGTATACGCATATATATTATTATTATACATTTTTTATTTTCATTTTTTTATTTATTATTATTACTATTATTTATTATTATTACTAGTATTTACTATTTTATTATTTTCACTATTTGTATTATTACCATTCTGATTCCTCTTATGCAAATATCCATTGAGTGTGATCCTTTTGCTCTCTCTCCCTGTCACGCTCTCTTGTTGTGCGTGTCTCTCTCTTTGTCTCTCTTTCTCAGATTTGTATATATATTTTTTCCATATATATATAATTTTCCCCTCCTTCTTTACCTGTAATATTGTATTATATTATTTTATTACATTCCTTTTCTCTTCATATCTAATCTATTTACACGGAATAATTGGGTACGTCTAAGTGAACATTTTGACAGTTTTTGTTGTGTTTGTCTTGTATCCATATTTTGTTGCTAGCCTTGGTGGCTCTCTTTTGTTAGGGTGTGTATGCCTGTTTGTCTGTCTGTTTGTCTGTCTGTCTGTCTGTCTGTCTGTCTGTCTGTCTGTCTGTCTGTCTGTCTGTCTGTCTGTCTGTCTGTCTGTCTGTCTGTCTGTCTGTCTGTCTGTCTGTCTGTCTGTCTGTCTGTCTGTCTGTCTGTCTGTCTGTCTGTCTGTCTGTCTGTCTGTCTGTCTGTCTGTCTGTCTGTCTGTCTGTCTGTCTGTCTGTCTGTCTGTCTGTCTGTCTGTCTGTCTGTCTGTCTGTCTGTCTGTCTGTCTGTCTGTCTGTCTGTCTGTCTGTCTGTCTGTCTGTCTGTCTGTCTGTCTGTCTGTCTGTCTGTCTGTCTGTCTGTCTGTCTGTCTGTCTGTCTGTCTGTCTGTCTGTCTGTCTGTCTGTCTGTCTGTCTGTCTGTCTGTCTGTCTGTCTGTCTGTCTGTCTGTCTGTCTGTCTGTCTGTCTGTCTGTCTGTCTGTCTGTCTGTCTGTCTGTCTGTCTGTCTGTCTGTCTGTCTGTCTGTCTGTCTGTCTGTCTGTCTGTCTGTCTGTCTGTCTGTCTGTCTGTCTGTCTGTCTGTCTGTCTGTCTGTCTGTCTGTCTGTCTGTCTGTCTGTCTGTCTGTCTGTCTGTCTGTCTGTCTGTCTGTCTGTCTGTCTGTCTGTCTGTCTGTCTGTCTGTCTGTCTGTCTGTCTGTCTGTCTGTCTGTCTGTCTGTCTGTCTGTCTGTCTGTCTGTCTGTCTGTCTGTCTGTCTGTCTGTCTGTCTGTCTGTCTGTCTGTCTGTCTGTCTGTCTGTCTGTCTGTCTGTCTGTCTGTCTGTCTGTCTGTCTGTCTGTCTGTCTGTCTGTCTGTCTGTCTGTCTGTCTGTCTGTCTGTCTGTCTGTCTGTCTGTCTGTCTGTCTGTCTGTCTGTCTGTCTGTCTGTCTGTCTGTCTGTCTGTCTGTCTGTCTGTCTGTCTGTCTGTCTGTCTGTCTGTCTGTCTGTCTGTCTGTCTGTCTGTCTGTCTGTCTGTCTGTCTGTCTGTCTGTCTGTCTGTCTGTCTGTCTGTCTGTCTGTCTGTCTGTCTGTCTGTCTGTCTGTCTGTCTGTCTGTCTGTCTGTCTGTCTGTCTGTCTGTCTGTCTGTCTGTCTGTCTGTCTGTCTGTCTGTCTGTCTGTCTGTCTGTCTGTCTGTCTGTCTGTCTGTCTGTCTGTCTGTCTGTCTGTCTGTCTGTCTGTCTGTCTGTCTGTCTGTCTGTCTGTCTGTCTGTCTGTCTGTCTGTCTGTCTGTCTGTCTGTCTGTCTGTCTGTTTGCCCGTCGGTTGTCTGTCCGCTGGTTGGTCTTGTCCGTGGCTCTCGCTTTCAACCCCTTGATATTCGCTCTGATGTCCACTTGACGATGATGATGAATACTCATCCCTGATAGAGGGTGAGAATTTGAACGAAACCTCCACGAATTTTGATTACGAGAGTCTAGAATTTGTAACGTTTGAGTATACTGACTTTAAATCTCAAAATACGGTGAATGAAATTGATCCAGATAATAACATCTTTATAGATATTAAGAAAGACTGCAAATATTATACAGACACTAAATTTAATGAAATGATTGATGCGAAACACAAAATATCATTCATTCATTTTAATATTAGGAGCCTGTATGCTAATTATGAGCACATTCAGGATTACTTGATGCAATTTAATTCACTGTTTAGCATAATAGCCATTTCAGAGACTTGGTTAAACCTTGACAGAGGTACAGATCTTAATATGCCTGGTTATGACATGTTTTATACAAACAGACAAAATAAAATTGGAGGGGGTGTGGCATTATATGTTGATAGTAAAATGGATTGTAAAGTGTTGGATAAGATGTCATTGGCAGTAGAAAATGTGTTTGAATGTGTAACAGTTGAAATAAGCTTGGCAAAAAAGAAGAATGTAGTTGTTAGCTGTATATATAGTACACCAGGATCAGATATTAATGTGTTTAACAACTGGATGGAAAAACTATTTTCTATAAATAATCAAAAAGATGTATTCATATGTGGGGATTTCAATATTGATCTGCTAAATCCACAGAAACATAGATTGACAGAGGAATTCATTGACACTATGTTCAGCATGAGCCTATATCCTAAAATCACCAGACCCAGCAGAATAACTTCACATAGTGCCACACTGATAGATAACATTTTTACAAACATAATAGATAACAATACTGTGAGTGGGCTATTACTTAATGACATTAGTGACCATCTACCAATTTTTGTTGTGTACATGATACTATGTATAGAAAAGTCATGGAGGCAAAACATTTATACTATAGCCATGTAAGAAGTGAGGAGTCATTGACTGCTCTGAGAAATAACTTAATTGAACAGGATTGGAATACAGTATACCAAGCAAATAATATCGATGTCGCCTATGACTCCTTTCTGGAAATATTTAAAGCATCATATGACAACAAATGTCCAATAAAAAACAGGACAAGAGAAGAAATACCACAAAGAATCCATGGTTAACAAAGGGGCTATTGAATGCTTGCAAAAAGAAAAACCTGTTGTATAGAAAATGTATTAAATACAGAACTAATGAAACAGAGTCTAAATATAAAATGTATAAAAACAAGTTAACTATTATTATGAGAAACTGTAAAAAGGAATACTATGCCAATCTACTAGAAAGTAAAAAACATGATATTAAGGGTATTTGGAAGGTGCTTAATAATCTTATCAGAAAGGGGTCTAATGGTGAGAACTATCCAGATCATTTTATTGTAAATGAAAAGTCCATAAGCAACATGGATGAGGTGGTTGATAGTTTTAATAAATTCTTTGTACGTATTGGACCTGAATTGGCAGAGAAAATTACATTCACAACTGGGTCACTGGATAAACTGATAGACTTCAATTCAAGCTCAATGTTTCTTTATCCGGTAGATGAAAATGAAGTAATGGACACTATATTGAACTGTAAGAATAAAAAATCTAAAGATTATAATGATATTGATATGGAGACGATTAAGAAAATTGTTGGGGGAATTATAAAACCACTAACTCACATTTGCAACTTATCCTTTCAAACAGGAACATTTCCAAATAAAATGAAAATAGCTAAAGTAATACCATTATTTAAATCAGGGGATAAACATACTTTTACAAATGACCGGCCAGTCTCTCTCCTACCTCAGTTCTCAAAAATTCTAGAAAAGCTCTTTTCAATAAGACTTTTCAGTTTTATTGAAAAAAATAACTTGCTTTCCGACAGCCAGTATGGTTTCCGAAAAAATAGATCAACTTCATTGGCGCTTACAGACCTAATTGAGGAAATCACCACATGTACGGACAATAAGAAATTAGCTGTAGGAATATTTATAGATTTTAAGAAGGCGTTTGATACTATAGATCATGGTATATTATTAAAAAAAATGGATCGATGTGGTATTAGAGGAACAGTTCTAAATTGGTTGGAAAGTTATTTGGAAGACAGGAAACAATTTGTACAAATTGACAAACATAGGTCAACATTGAGGAACATATAGTCTGCGGAGTACCGCAAGGGTCAATTTTGGGTCCGATACTGTTTTTATTATACATTAATGACATATGTAGAGTATCATCACTCATGAAATTCATCCTTTTTGCAGATGACACTAATATAATTTGTTCAGGGCAAAATTTGCAGGATCTTTTGCAGGTGATCACACAGGAGTTGATAAAGTTAAGAAAAATGGTTTGATGAGAATAAATTGTTGTTGAATTTGAGTAAAACTAAATTAATGTTATTTGGAAAGCGAAATAGTGATTTAACAGTGAAAGTTACGATAGACAATGTATGTATTGAAAGAGTAAAGCAAACCACATTCCTGGGTGTAATCATAGATGACAGGATATGCTGGAAACCTCACATCAGTCATGTAAAATCCAAGATGGCCAAAAGTGTGGGGATTATGTATCGATCCAAGAATTTTGTCAACCAAAGGTCACTTCTCATCCTCTACCATGCACTTGTAGTCCCATATTTAAATTATTGTCTGGAAGTATGGGGTAATACTTAGGGATGCACTGAAATTTCGGCACCGAAAGTATTCGGCCGAAAATGGCAAAAAATGGCCTTTCGGCTTTTGGCCGAAAGAGTTTTTTCACCAAAAATATATCACAGAAACAGAAACAACCTTGCGTGTTGTTGTGATGATGTCGCGCTGTCGGGAGTCGCGCTGCCCCTATGTAAACTCTGCGCGCAACGCGTCCAACAAATGCGTCTTCAACATGCTTCGGTATCCTCATTCACTATTATGCCCGTCGCGGTAGGAGTGATCTATGCATATAATTCGCGTGTTGTTGTGATGATGTCGTGCTGTCGGGAGTCGCGCTGCCCCTATGTAAACTCTGCGCGCAACGCGTCCAACAAATGCGTCTTCAACATGCTTCCATATCCTCATTCACTATTATGCCCGTCGCGGTAGGAGTGATCTATGCATATCATTCGCGTGTTGTTGTGATGATGTCGCGCTGTCGGGAGTCGCGCTGCCCCTATGTAAACTCTGCGCGCAACACGTCCAACAAATGCGTCTTCAACATGCCTTTACATCCCCATTCACCATATGCCCGTCGCGGTTAATCACAGAGTGATCTAATATGCATATTATTCACATTTTGACGCTGTCTACTGTGCCGAGTCAAGCGAGCACATTCAGCTGGGGACTAGAAAGGTGCGCTCAGTAGAGCACAGATGTCCGCTGCGGCAGCCAGAGAAAAGATGGAATTAATGTACTGTATGCATTCAGAAGTGCTGAATAAATGTTTTATGGACCCATAATAGTGATTATTTATTATTTAAGTTAAGTTTTGCCATAATCATATATTTTTCCATAATCATAATGTTCCACAACATTGGTAAAAAAAAAATCTATTCTATGAATCATTTTCGGCCTTTCGGCTTTCGGTTTTCGGCCAACTGTTTTCTATTTTCGGTATCGGTTTCGGCCAAGAATTTCCCATTCGGTGCATCCCTAGTAATACTTATCGTTCCAATATATCACCTCTTTATATTCTGCAAAAAAAGGCCATAAGGATTGTGTACAGTGCTAAGTACAACCAACACTCTACCCCATTGTTTTTACAAGCATCAGCTTTTAAATTATGGGACTTGATCAAAATTAAAACTGCCGAAATCATGTTCAAAGCTTCACATAACTCTCTTCCAACCCCCATCCAATATCGGTTCACTGAGAGGGTAGGCACCAGGAATTATAATCTTAGAGGGAAACAGAAACTCCAGCAACCGGGTGTAAGAACCACTCTAAAATCTATGTGTATATCTGTTTGTGGAGTAAAATTATGGAATGGATTGGACGAGGACGTTAAACTGAGTAAAAACATATACCAGTTTAAAAGAAAGTAAAAAAAAAAGGAATATTAGAAAGGTATAAGGAGGAGGGTGAACATGATGTTTGGCATTAAAAGGAGTATATATATAAAATATGTATTGACGGGTCAGACTCATGTATGTCTTGTTGAGATGTCGGGGGATGTGGGAAGCGGAGCTGTGTTACATGTTGTATGTAGAGGGTGATGGCCGGGGTGTGGGGAATGGAAGTTCACAGGATTGGCTTCTTCCATCCCACTTTTCGGACCATGGGTGGTGTCTGTTGTTGCTGTTGTCTATTGTTTTGTGGTGGTTGTAGTGTTGTTTTGTGGTTGTCTTGTATTGTATAGGTTGTATGGTTTGAAATGAAAAAATGAAACTGATACTGATACTTGTTTAGTTTAAGAATAGGGGGCAGGTAACCATAAGATTTATTCTTCTTCCTGCTCCTTTTGCCCATGGTAGAACTCTATTTATGATTTTGTATGAAAACTGTATGATTGTATTGCTTCCATGTGGCAAATAAAAATTCTGAATCTGAATCTGAATCCAGCTTGTCCCACTGTTTCAACAGCCTGAGAACCTTCTGGCCAGCGCCATGCCTCTCCCGTCTAGATGGTCGCTTCCAAACAGCGACAAAGGGTAACACCCTAGAGATGCAGGGGTCCCGTTCCTGGCTTAATCTAAGCTCCTCAGCGAGTTATTATCCGTCCAAACTGTGAATCTCTGACCCTTCAGCCAATGGCTGAACTTCTCACATATGCTCCACTTCAGGGCCATGAACTCCAGTCTATAAGCTGGATACTTATGCTGTGAGGCACTGAGGGTCTTGCTTGCAAAAGCGACAGGTCTGGCCTTGGACTCACCTCGAGGCACCTGCGACAGCACAGCGCCAAGTCCGTCCAATGACGCATCAACTGAAAGGACAAAAGGCTCCTCAAAATCTGGATGGGCGAGCACAACACACTCCAGTAACATAGTCTTCAGCTTATCGAGAGCTTCCCCACATTCCGCTGTCCAGTCAGCAGGGGTGAGTCTACAAAAGCTGCCATGTGGTTTCTTGTCCTTAGGTGACCTCCCCCTCCTCTTTTGTCCAGCCGTCAGGGCGAACAATGGCTTCGCAACAGCAGAGCAGTTTGGAAGGAAATGCTGGTAGTAAAATACCATGCAGAGAAATGACTTGATCCTACGGACAGAGGGTGTGCACCCATCAACCTCCATGAGATCCTGTACTGTCATGTTGGAGATAACCTCCATCTTAGAAGGATCAACAGACACGCCCCCACCACATGGCCCAGGCAAGAACCTAACTTGCTGCTGCAGCAGGTGGCACTTCTTGGGAGCCAGTTTCAGGTTGTTCTCTCTCAACCTCTGAAACACGGGGTGGAGCCTAGACAGGGCCTCATCTTCTGACGGTGCAAAGACCAGGAGATCGTCAAGATAACACAACAGTTTCGTAAAGTTCATGTCTCCGAAGATTCCAGTCATCATTCTCATAAAGGCTGCAGGACTATTACATAGACCCTGTGGCATGCGATTGTACTCATGCAACCCGAGGGGGGTTGTGAAAGCCGTGTACTTCTTGTCATCCTCATGCATTGGAATGTTGAAGAAGCCAGAGGTGAGATCCATTGTACTAAAGAGGCAATTGCCCCCAAGAGCAGCAAGACAATCAGACTGGTGTGGCAAGGGGTGAGCGTCTTTCAAGGTGCGCGCATTCAACCATCTGAAATCAGTGCAGATGCGAACCCCCCATCCTTTTTCCATACCATTACAAGTGGTGAGGCGTACTCACTTGAGGACTTTCTGATAATCCCTTTTTCCTCCATATCAGAAAGAACCTGTCTCAGCTTCTGATAGTGAGCCGGGGGAACTCTCCTGTAGGGCAAGCGAAAGGGGCGCTCATCCACAAGACGGATGCGATGCATGTATCCCTTGACCTCACCACAGTCTAACGAGTCCTTGGAGAAAATGTTGTGATATTCAGTTATCAACTGCACGAGCTGGGACTTGCAGGCTTCACTGACCTGGCAAGAACTGATGTCAATGTCACCGAGGCCGAGCTCTGACAAACTCCTAGCCGGCTGGGCCAGAGGACCGGCACAACCTGGGGCGTCGGGCTCTCGCCTTTCCGAAACTGACTGCAGTCCCTGGAAAGCATCTAAGTCCTCAATCGCCAAACATACCGAAACATCAGCTAACTTGCAGTTCCTTTTCAGTGTGATAGGTTTGTCAGACGGATTGATAACAGTCATGGGCATCCATCTGTCTCCCCAGAGTGGTGTGACAAGCCGACCCACAAGAACACCTCGTGGCATAGCCTTGGAGTCTGTTGGCTCCACAACCACAGTGCTTCCAGGTGACATAGGCACCTTAGCAGGGAGAGTCTGCACCAGACTAAGTGCTTGTGTCTCGGTAGGAGCGTCATGGCCTGGGTGAGCTTTACGGTACCAATCCTCTCGGGAACTGTACCACCTCTCCAGCGCTCCACGTTCATAAACATGGACAGAAACTGCTCAACTTCCGGACTCGACTGAGACTCCGGTCTCGATGCGAGGTCCCAGTACTCACTACCACCCTTCAGGATGTGAGTAACATGTTTAAGGACATTCGTGCCAACTATCAGGTCATCATGTTGACCGGGCACGACTAAAGTGGGTACAGTAAAGGAGACACCATAAAGCTGCATGTTTAAATCATAAAAACCATCAGGCCTCGTCTCCAGACCACCGGCACCACAGCCAATCAAAATAATATTCTCTTCAGGCTGCTGCTTCCCGGGCAAAGCACCCAGAGCGGAGCTTCTCTACTGCATTTGCACTGATACTGCACGACATAGAGCCAGTATCTCTGTTATGTATCTCTGTTATATGTCAGTTAGTAGGTAGGTGTATAAACCTACCCACGTTGTAGTTCTTTGTTTTGTTTTTGTTTGTTTGTTTTGTTTTGTTTATTTTGTTATTGTTTTGTTGTTCATATTCTGTTTGTATCTGTGTTCAGGCTCCCTCCAAAAGCTTTAAATAGCTTCTTGGGAGACCTGGCACATGCACACAATTTGCGACATGTTATCACATGAGGATACTCGCATGTAAAATGTATCGTGTGTGTGTGTGTGAATAAAAATTCATTCATTCATTCATTCATTCATTCAGTATCCAACATGCCTTTAAGCTGAACACTCTGGTTGACAAGGACCAAAGCATAAAACAGGTCACTGAAAGCTTGAATGTTTTGAGTAGCCTGAATGACCGTACGAGAACCCTTAGGTGCTTTGGCACACTTGTCTTCATACAAGTGAGCAAGGTCAGAGACATCTGTGCTTCAGTGCTATTCATCCATACCACCCACACCACCCCTCTCTAGGTGTGAGTTTAGTGGTTTAAAGGACGAGACTGACCACCAGTGCTGTTACTGGGCCGAGTTTGCCGCTGGTTGTGCTGCTGAGGACAATCCCTCTTCCAATGCCCGGGAGACAAACATCCTAGACATCTGTTCTCCCCTCTGCAGTGGGAAAGAGTGGAATGGTCAGGAGAATTACAAACTCGGCACAACCGGCGCTGTATGTCAGGCACCCGAGCTGTGGCGCTAGCTGGCACTTGAGTCTGCACTGTGACTAGGCAGTCTACCAAACCCACTAGACTCCTCATGTAGTCATGGTCACCTCCGGGACCATCTGGAGGTGCTGGGAACGGTGCCGGAGACGCCGACGCGGCTGCACTCAATACTGGTGCATCACTGACTAGAGGCACATGACACTGGGAACCTGTTTTCTTATACAAACAAATTGTCAGATGCAGTCAGGTTCATTCTTATTTTACTAGGTCAGCTGATGATGGACAGATTATGTTACCACGTCCAAAATCAAATGCTGTTGTTTATCGTGCCATCAATCGTTGGAATAACTGCCCACTGAACATAAGTCAATTGAATAGTAAAGTGTCTTTCAAATACCACCTGAGAATGCACTACTTAAATATGTGAGCAAAATATTCTGATGTTGATAATGATGTCTACAATATTTTACTGTTTTTAGATTATCATTGTTAATTGTGATTGTCATATGTATCTCATTGTTGTTATGTTTTGTGTTTTCTGTGGACCCCAGGAAGACTAGCTCGCCACTTAGGTGACAGCTAATGGGGATCCTTTTAAACAATAAACAACAATAAACAATAAACGGACCCTGCGCTCCACCATACCTAGTTCAAACTGTCCACCTACAGCAGTTCGAGACTTCCTGTCCTGCATGTGCTCATCGAGCCTCTCCTGGATCTCGCAAGCAGACCATTGCCTAGCAGACTTGAACTTGAAAACATTAGCGAGCGACTGATCGGGGCAGTGTTTGATAAACATAATGCTAACCTCGTGACTCGGGTCCTCAATGCTACAGCCCTGCCTTCTCAAGCATTCATCAGCCACTTCCACTGTCCTATTTAGCCTGATCCAAAACTCCATAGCATCCTCGCCTGGCTTTGGTAGCGTACTATACAAGTCCATTAGGGGCATGCTTGAGTATGTGAGTTCACTAAAATGTTGTTTTAGTATGTCAAAAATCATGTGAGGGTACCTTGTGTGGTCAATAGACTTGTTGTTACGCAGCTTTATCCTCACCACATCCCCTGCTTTACCCATGAGCTTAGATAGGATCTCCTGTGACTGCTCACTAACTGGAGTGGCTCGTACGAGGTAATACAATTATCCCACTCATGAACCGTGAATTTGTCTGAATTATCACCCCTGAATATAGGGGGCTCTCTGGCATCTGAGTGCACAACTACTCTGTGTGGTACTGTCATCTCTGAGGAATGCTCAGGAGACCTAATACTGTCTGGGCTCCTGCTAGACTGCAGCTTAGCTGTGATGGACTCACCGATCTTCTCTCCCAGCTGTGTGACGAGTGCATTTAACTATGGCTGTTCACCTGTTAGCCGCTCACTAACTGGTCGTAGACTTGGCCTGGCATGGTCTACGTGTTAAATGTGACTGAATCTCTAGGTCCTGGTGCTTCTGTTTCTGAGAGCCGATTATAAAATCCCCCTCCCACACCCAACTCTACATCCACAACCACATCTGTATTCTTGCCCCCACCCCCACCTAAGTATGTCCCACCCTCTGCCATGGTCCTACTTCTCACACACAGGCTTAATAGAAAAAAATAAAGAATAACCTGTAATACTAAATACTGTAGTAGCAAAAAAAGTTAATAGGAAGGAAATAATTACATATAGTAATAGATTGACCAATCAGATCAATAACATATTATATACAATTAATAAATCAATGTCTTCTTCACATTCACTGGTAGCATCTTTAATATGTTTTCACAATTTAATTGTCCTTGTCCACAATTTAATTGTCCTTGTCCACAAGAGACAAAACAGTGAACTGTCCACCGAACTCCAGGGTCATTCACTGTCTACTGACATACCTGAATGCAGTCTATGGGAACACCTGTGGACCTTTTAATGATGAGAGCAATTGATGACGATGCAGCCTGCAGCCTCCCTGGCGAACGATCTGTTGTCGTTCTTTTTTTTCCCTCTTCTTGCATCTGGGTCACGGCACCACTGTAACGGGCATTCTGTATGTGTTGCTCTTAGCTGGCACTTGTTGTCCTATCGGCGTTGTGTTCTGGGTGGCCCCTTGGGCAAGACAAGATGAACCCACAGTGAGGACGAGGAGACTTGATTGTCGTTGGCATGAACGGCCATTTATTTCTGGTTCACCTCTATGATGCAACCTGTATCAAAATGGTTGGTAGGAATACCACAAGAAGAAACAGCGTCACTGTACAATTCTCTTTATCACAGATTGGTGCCTCGCGCAAACTGAACGCAGAAAGGACAACCCCCAGATAGTGAGACATCTGAATGAACCGGAAGGCAAAGCTCAACATTGAACTCTTTTAAAGTGATGGTTCATATAATGAGTCTTTAGTATAAATAAATCATAAACACAAGTGCAAACAGTATTCCTAACATTTGGTAACATAGGATTTGGTGACATTTCAATCCTACAAAATAATAAACAATGTTAATTTAACACTTGTTACATTGGCGTGGTAATTACTGACCTTTGGGAAGTATTTCGAAATGTACATGGGTACCTGAGTGGTGTAGTGTATCTTGTAGACCAGGCCCATTGCAAGTTGCTGTACTCTGTCGTCTACTCTAAGCCATCCTAGGTAGTCAAAGTGGGCAGGGGTGAGGTGGGTTTTAGGAGTAAGGTCAAGTAGTAGTCTGACCAGTTTGTCTTGTCATGTTTGAAATCTTTTTTTTAGCGCCTTTGAGGTGCTTTGCTACCATGAGGTGCAAGCATAGTCGTAGTACCCTTGAAAGAGTGCTCCTGCCAGAGTCTTAAGATAAGATAAGATAAGATATTCCTTTATTGATCCCCTTGGGGAAATTCAGGCATCATAGCAGCATGGGGGATGGGGTACAGGTAGTAAAAACAACACAAGCAGTGTAAACAAATAAGTCAATATAATTTACTATCTAACTAACTGAAATATACAGTATTCACAGTATCACACAAGGTGCAGTATGCATAAGGTAGTGTTATAATTTACAATCTAACTAACTGAAAGAAATATACAGTATTCACAGTATCACAGTATTCACATAAGGTGCAGTATGCATAAGGTAGTGTTATTGTCCTTTTTAGGTTCCTATTAGTTCTAGTTGGATGTCTGGCAGGAGTCCCTGCTCATCTGGTTGCGGAGCACAAGACCATGAGTTAAAATTACATCATTATTGACTGCACTCATGTTCCAATTGTACCACCGCACACTTATGCTCCAGAATAAACTTTTCATTCATAACATATCGTCGGTCCGTGAGGAGTAGATGCTGGAAGCAGGCCAATGAAACATTTATTCTGGAGTATATGATAATGCAGGTTCTATTATCCTAACTAAACATTAAATACAACTTGCTCACTCAAAATATTTGTTAATTATAAAAGATCTTCACTGGCACAGTGCCTAAATTTGGGGTCTTCAGGGTATTCTTGTTTACCAGAGAGGAGATCCGGTACAAGAATATAGTTCGTTGGTTGACTTTTTTGATTACATTTTGTCACAGGAAAGATTTTCCTCTAGGATGGAACCCAGATATGTAATTTCATCTTTCCTTGTGACAATATTGTCACCCACTGTAACTGAGAAGCCGTCGGTCTTGCTGAGTTTGTTATTTGATCCGAAGAGAATGGACTCTGTTTTACCCAGGTGTAATGTTCCCTAAGCCTAATGCATGCACAGAGACGAGAAAGGTATGTATCTTCTTGTCTAACTCCAGGGTTGATGGCAAATAAGCTAATTTCCCAAAATGTTGGAGTGTTCCTTTAAGGGGCCTGCAAGGATTGTGTACTGCTGGGTGGTGTCCGACCGATTGTGGTGGGTCGGTCTGGGCCAAAAATGCCAGGGCCGATTTCCCCCCCCCCAGGCCCTCATTTATCAACAATTCTTAGAAAGTGTTCTATTTTCGTTCTTAAGCACATCAGAAAAATCTGGATTTATCACATGTGCGTACACGGGTCGTACGCACACTCCGTGTTGATAAATACCATTTGTTCTACGCTCCGTGCTCATGCACGATTTTAAGTATTTGCATATAGCACCGCCCGTAATTAACCATATACGGTAATGGAACACCCCCATGAAATGTGGAAAAGTGGACTAAGCCGAGCGAAGCGTGTTATGGGAGAAATACGCGACAGGCTGACAGACATGTACACGTACAGTGATGTCGGATATGATATATATTAACTTCCTAAATACCATTGTTGCCTGGGCAGCAAAACACTACTAAAGACCGTTAACCACTGCTGACAAAATTTTTGGGTGAAGCACAAATTATTATATTATATTATATATTAAATTATATTTTTAAAACATCCCCCACTGTTGTGTGTCAGTGGTCAGTGGACACAGATGAAACCATATTACATATTCGGTGACGGCACACCTGACCAGACACAGATGCAAAAAATTACATATTCAGTGACGGCACACCTGACCAGACAGATGAAAACATATTAGGTGACGCGTGACGGCACACCTAACCAGACACAGATCAAACCATATTAGGTGACAGCTCACCTGACCAGATCAAAACATATTAGGTGACAGCGCACCTGACCAGATCAAAACATATTAGGTGACAGCTCACCTGACTAGATCAAAACATATTAGGTGACAGCGCACCTGATCAGATCAAAACATATTAGGTGACAGCGCACCTGACCAGATCAAAACATATTAGGTGAAGGTGACAAGGAAGCCACAGACTCATACCCCCCCGACACTCAACTAACCGCCTCGGACAGTCCTTCAGGGCCAGCGGCCATCAGGCTCCACAACAGTGGGCAGGGACTGCTGCCAGACATCAACCTAGAACTAATAGGAACCCAAGTAGGACAATAACACTACCTTATGCATACTGCACCTTATGTGGATACTGTGATACTGTGAATAATGAATAATGTATATTTCAGTTAGTTAGTTGTATGAAGAACAATATGGATTGTGCTGAGAAAGGATGTTGGCTAGGGTAGTAGGGTTACAAAAATCTATGTCTTTCAATGAGGATATTCACTCTGCTGACTTGATGTGTAGTGGGAGGGGGTTCCACACTCTAGGGGCTGCCACTCCAAAGGCATGATCACCTTTTGATATTAGTCTAGTATGTAAAAAGAAAAAAGAAACTAGGTGCAGGAGTTCTGAGATGCAGCAGTGAGACCTTGGATAGACTTGTAAACCGTCAACAGACGTTTAAATGAAATTATTTAACCTCTTAACAAGTGGGTAGAAAAGTGGCCATTTTGAACTTGAGGACTGCATACTTTTTTTGCAAACCAAAACAACATACTTTATACTAATAGCACATGCATGAGCCTGTCTCTTTTGAAAGATGACATTCTGAAGTTTCTGATTCCAGAAAGAAATTCACTTTTAGTGCTAACGTAATAGAGTTACATAGGTCTGAACTTGAGTTGTAAAAAAACATGTTACTCAAGTTTTTCTGTAGTAGTTACTAGTTAGTAGTCCAGAGGTAGTATTTCCCCAGAGGGTGGTATGGCTTACAAATCCAGACGGAGCCATAGCCTGAAGCCTTATGTAGTACATATCCAAATTTCATAAAGAAATCCATTTCCATTCAGAAATGAGTGATTAGGAGTGATTTTGGTAAACTGTGTACCAAGAAAAACTCAGTTTTCTCATAGACTTCCATTAATTTGGCTTCCTGTTAAAGAATTTAGTTGTTCACCTAGATCCCTGATTCACACATCCACACATGGGGTATCATTGGAAGCCACACTCATTGGCTACAAGGATCCACAATCATTTTCGAGATCGGATCTAGATTGATGGAACTACTGCAGCATGCGTCGGGAGTGGTATTTTGCGCAATACCGTGTACTTTGCACAAGCCTCAAATACCGGCATGTAACTCGAGAACCGCTGAACGGATTTTGTCGGGTTTTGTCGCTATCGACAGGCAACAAATAAGCCTTCAATTCGATATATATATTATTACAAAATATGCACACTCAAGCCACTAGGGGTCAATTGTATTTAAATTGTGCAGACCAGGGCAGGTAGTAAAATCACAATTAGAAAGAGGCACAGAGTTCACATAGGCATCAATACACACAATGGTGCATAGGCACAAATCAACAAATGAAAAACAGATCATAGGCATAGGCACAAAACACCACATCAGGGTTAGGGTTATCCAAAGGCTAGCGGATAAAGGTGTGTTTAAGCCTGGACTTAAAGGAATCAACAGAGGGGGCAGATCTGACAAAAAGGGGGGTGTTGCTGGGGGCTGCAACAGCAAAAGCACAGTTACCCCTGAGAAAAACAGATCATAATATTGGCACAAAACACCACATCAGGGTTTGGGTTATCCAAAGGCTAGCGGATAAAGGTGTGTTTAAGCCTGGACTTAAAGGAATCAACAGAGGGGGCAGATCTGACAAAAATGGGGGTGTTGTTATACAGTCTGGGGGCTGCAACAGCAAGTTACCGCTGAGCTTACATTTAGAATGTGGGACGACCAGGAGCCCCTAGTCAGCCAACCTGACTGCATGGTGGCGGTGCCTTCAATGCCTTGTTATTTTATATAATTTTGGGGTTTCTAGTAATTCTACTATTATTGTTGGGTGTTTATTATCATTATAATGGGTTAATTATATTGTTTCTCAGATGTCTTGACTGTATGTCTGTCTATGCTGTAACATGGTTGTCTTGTGTTTTTCTTTTTTTGTAACACTGTATTGTGTGCCAACAGCAGTCTATTGACCAAAGACATCCTCTCTTCGGCCATGTGCCAGCCAAAAGCCGCCTTAAATCCAGGAAAAGTTTCCTGAAGAGCACAAGCAGTGAAAGAGTCACTCGGTGGGAAGAAAGACTTGACAACCTCCCACCTGCAACAACAATGGAGCTAAAGGCGAGCGAGGCACTGCCCCCTGGAGCAGACACCAACTATGCAGTGTGGAAATGCCTAAACAGAATAAGATCTGGTGTTGGAAGTTCAAAAGCCACTCTCGCCAAATGGGGATACTTACATGATGGGGACGTTGTGTGTGATTGTGGCACTGAAACACAGACCATGCAGCACCTCCTGATATGTCCCCTGCTAGAACAGCTCTGCACAGCATCGGACTTGGCAGAGTTCAATGAGAAGGGACAGCAATGTGTTCAGCTGTGGTTGAACCACATCTAGCCAAGCCTTGTAATTGACTGTCTTGTGGACACGACAAGAAGAAGTGTGCTCTGACACAAAGCAAATGTCGGTATCAACAGACAATAAAGAACTATCTTATCTTATCTTATACATACTGGTATTTCGGTTGGCCAAAAGGTTCTAAAGTAATTATTTAATAATTGCATTTATCCTAATGATATTCAAAATACCTTGAATAATGTTAAGCAATAACAATTTTGGAACGTGTGACAGTTGGATCTTGAAAACAGTGAAAATGTAAACTAGTCCTCATGACCAGGCCAGAAAGCAACTCATCAGCCTGTGATTACATGCTCTTATATCATATCATATCATTATATCATATTAAGTATCCTGCGGTTCTTTGTCCATCACATTACCAGAGGTCAGGTAAATCCAGAGAGAACAAAATGGTCTATCGATGAATACCCCAGAAATAGGTGAGATTGTACAAGGATGCATTATTTGTCATCTACTGCCATCTAGTGGATTGAGGAAACAACATCAACATTAAAATTGTTAACCTAAAAACCAATGTAATTGGTTTACATTGAATTGTATATATATATTTTTTTACCATATCGGAGGTACCGCTGCCAGGAATTTAAGATTTGCAGCTTGGCCAAAAAACATCAACCATCTTCACAAGGCGACAGTGGATCAGGAGGTAGAGCAGTCGTCTGGTAATCCAGAGGTTCCCGGGTTCGATTCCCACTCCTCCCGGGCAGCGTGTCGAAGTGTCCTTGAGCAAGACACTTAACCCCTAATTGCTCCCGATTAGCAGGTTGGCACCTTGCATGATTGCCTCTTCCATCGGTGTGTGAATGTGCGAGTGAATGGGTAAAATGTGAGGAACAAATTGTAAAGCACTTTGGATAAAAGCGCTATATTAATGCAGCCATTTACGATTTCACAAGGCAGAGTGATACTAGTGATGCAAAATAACCATTGATCCGTCTCAATGATATCTTACTTACCTAAGATCTTAGAATCATTCATTAAAGATTGATTTTCCCAACTAAAAAACATGTAAAATAATGATTCCATTTGATGTGTGGATCAGTCTGGCTATACGGTAGGTTTGGTCATATGGCAAGTACCATCATCCAGCACCAGTCCATCATTAGTGGTAAATTATACTGTGACTCTTGCTGAATACATATATATATGTATAATATATATATATATATATATAATGTATAATATAAAATAATGTATTATTTGAGTTTTATTTTCATTACTTAATAGGGCAAAGCTGGTTTACACACAAACACACAGAGTCCCATATATTGGCAAATATATTAGAAGCCGCGTCTATGTATCTGGTTGCCAATGACGACATAGCAACGGGATGTGCGAGTGTATTGTGTACTGACCTTAACCATGATGAAATTGAAACTGTTTGGATTGAAATCTTATTAGACAGGGCGAAACCAGTACTAGTAGGCACAATCTATAGACCACCAGAACAGAGTGGCTTTTATGACACACTTGATGGGTGTTTAGCTGGGGTGGAGGGGGTAGAAAAAATTCTTATTGGGGACTGGAACACGGATATGCTGCGTAAATCAGCACCCGTCTTCAAGGCCTTCAGTAGGTTTTCTGATCTGCACGGTTTCAGCCAGCTAATCACCCAACCCACAAGGGTATGCGATTCGACACAAACCACCATTGACCTCATTTTGACCACTGACAAGTCAATGATCTCCAGTAAAGGGGTGATAGCATGCGGGTTAAGTGATCATTATATGATTTTCTGTACCCGCAAAAAGCTAAAACAGAAGGCCGGCTGTCACAAAACAGTCACATCTAGAGACCTCAAAACTTACTCTAGAGAGGCCTTTAACCTAGAACTGGGGAGCTTGGACTGGTCAGATGAACTCAGTGGTACACAGGTTGAAGAAACATGGCTTGGATTCAAAACCAAATTCACAGCAATACTCAACAACATGGCACTGATAAGAACCACCAGGGTTAAAAATCGCGCTGAGGCATGGATGCACACTGAAATACTGGCCGCTATGAAAACCAGAGACAAAAAATGCTCTGAACTTCATAAAAGTCAGACAAAGCTTTCCAAAAGCTCAAACAGTGAACTCCAAGCCCACGTGGTTGAACTAAAAATCCAAAGAAACAGACTAAGAAATGACGTAAACACCATGATCAGAACCGCAAAAAGAAATTTCATCAACGACAAAACTGAGGAAAACAAAAACAAACCCTGCGAACTTTGGAAATTACTCAATAATCAACTAGGCTGCAGTAAAAAACTTAAAACCAGATTCTCAAACATAAACATAAAGACGGACAACACGCTCATCACAGACAAGCTGGATGTAGCCAATTACTTAAAGGTGCCATGCATTATAAATGTCATTTTTCAGTCTCTAGCATTGTATTATAGTAATAGGAGTTCGTATCAATGTGTTTTTGGGCCTAAATACTATATTGGCGAATTCCTCAGCTACAGCCCATCCCCTCTTTGCCTCTAGTAAATCAGGTCATGTTGATTTGACGACCTGGTGCACGTCACAGGGCGCTGTGGATAGATGCCCGCCCCCAGTGGCGGACTGGCCATCGGGACGTTCGGGACGAATCCCGATGGGCCGGGACCAAAGTGGGCTGGTCCAAAAAAAAAAAAAAAAAAAAAAAAAAAACTATATATATATATATATATTTTTTTTTACTTTTTTACTTTTTTTTGGGGGGGCAGTGTGTGGGCCAGTGTGTGGGCCACTAATGTGGGCCGATGTGTGGGCCAGTGTGTGGGCCAGTGTGTGGGCCAGTGTGTGAGTCGGTGTGTGGGCCACTAATGTGGGCCAGTGTGTGGGCCGGTGTGTGGGCCGGTGTGTGAGTCGGTGTGTGGGCCACTAATGTGGGCCAGTGTGTGGGCCAGTGTGTGGGCCGGTGTGTGGGCCAGTATGTGGGCCGGTGTGTGGGCCGGTGTGTGGGCCAGTATGTGGGCCGGTGTGTGGGCCAGTATGTGGGCCGGTGTGTGGGCCGGTGTGTGGGCCAGTATGTGGGCCAGTCTGTGGGCCGTGTGTGGGCCAGTGTGTGGGCCAGTATGTGGGCCGGTGTGTGGGCCGGTGTGTGGGCCAGTATGTGGGCCAGTGTGTGGGCCGGTGTGTGGGCCAGTGTGTGGGCCAGTGTGTGGGCCACTAATGTGGGCCGGTGTGTGGGCCGGTGTAGTGTGTGGGCCGGTGTAGTGTGTGGGCCAGTGTGTGGGCCATATGTGGGCCGGTGTGTGGGCCATTATGTGGGCCGATGTGTGGGCCAGTGTGTGGGCCGGCAATAAAACAATAAACAAGTTGCATAAACTAAATCAGATTAAAAATGATCACAGTTCTGGTTTGCCTTAAGATGCAGTTTAAGATGGGTCTTGAACATGGAGTATGTAGGGCACTCTATAATCACAACTGGAAGGCTATTCCAGTAGTTACCACTTTTAACAGAGAACACAGTTTTTGCAATGGTAGTATACCGAAAAGGCACCTTACAGTCCCCTCTACTGATGGCCCTGGTGGTAATGCCAGTGTCTGCTTTCTGTTGGATGAACTCATTCAATGGGGGAGGGGCAAGTCCATGCAGAACCTTGTACATGAAGCAAGTATATTTGAAAACTTGGAAATTCTCGAAACTTAGCATGTTATGTTTTTCTAAAACATTACAGTGATGAAATGAAATTGGTTTCCTATCAAATACTTTTATGGCTTTTTTGTAGAGTAATTATATTGGTGTAAGAGTAGTGACATATAAAAGAGACCAGTTGATAAAACAGTAGGCCTACTCGATGTGTGATAAAATCATTGAATGCAGAAACATCCTTGCAGCATTAACTGGCAGGCAGGGCCTGATCTGCCTGAAGTTTTCGATGTTAAACTTGACTGTTTGTCACTTTCTTCACATGACTTTTTGAAGGTCAATGTAGAGTCCAATGTGACCCCAAGATACTTGAATTAATGTACAATGTCCAGCTCCGCCTCTCCCAGAAACACATTAGAGTGAGTGACCTCTACTGGTGACTTTGTGAACATCATACACACTGTTTTCTTGGTGTTAAGTGAAAGACATGCTTTTGTTAGCCAGTCTTGAATGAGACATGAGACATCAGTGAATGAGATTCACGTTTCCTCCCAACCGCGAGTAGGCCTAGAAGCGCAGAAATGGAGAATGCAAAAAAAGAAAGGGTGGAGCTGAAAAAGCTAGAATTAAAAAACTAAAATTGCTAGTAAAAGACGCAGAACAATGTTCTAAAATTACAGACATGTTTACCCGCTGCTGCTGCTAATGATGATGAAGTTCAAGTGGAAGGAACCAACAGTAACATGACAGGTGCATGCAGTAGCCTAGTGCATATTCGACTGTTGGTGTCTGCCGGTTCATGAGGGCTAGCTAGCCTATACTAGCTCTTGCAGTGATTTCAGTCATTCTATTACAAGACAATGTGCTTTCCGTATTCCTGATTCCTTACAGCACGTGGACGTAAATAGTTGTGACTCGTGACGTTTTTTCTCTGACTAAAAGTTTAGTTAGCAATGTTAGGACTAGTGCCCACCACAGCATCAGAAGCTAAAGTGCTAACCTAGAGAGCCAATCAGAACCTAGGACGGGCTGCAAATTAATCGGCTACTAATATTATAATAGTAAATACTAAAATAAAATACTATTATGTTCCCTTCCAAATTTTCATGTTGATATAATATTGGTAATCTAATTGATTGAATTGATTAGTTGCCATTTTACATGCTTAAATAAGATGTACCTTAGAATTCCCAACTGTTAGCCATGTTCTCGATCTGTATATGATTAGTCTCATCTACATGTTTGTAAATAACCACAGCTAACTAGCTTAAGCTAACAACTAGGTCAACTACTACCCCGTAGTTAAACATATGTGATTGCATATAACAGCTAACTGCTACAGCTAAGTTGGTAGTTAGCCTATTCCATTAATGTTGAATGTATTTATGAAGGTTGTTGATGGTGGTTGGCACTGATTAGCAGACATGATTCCGTCAGTCTGCCACAGGGCAGCTGTGTTTGCTGATGCTGCTCACAACCACCAGTAGTGTATGACTGTGTGAGTGTGAATGCTTGATGGTTTCTGTGAAGCGCTTTGTGAAACAATGCTGATATACAGTTAAGAATGAGTAATTCGCTTTTGGTTTTTAAGAAAAATTTGTAAAGCTATTTTTGAAAACTACAGGGGTGAATAATACTGTTTTCTTTTGCTATTTTCTTTTAGAATACTGTTTTGGAGTCTTAATTTTTTTAATTTTTGTTTTTTTTTATCCACTTTTTCTCCCATTTTCTACATTTTCTCCCATCCCAATTTCGTATAATCCAATTCAACCCTCCCCTGTCACGAACGCTGTTTCTTGCCTCCCACAAGCCGGCTGCAATGTGGACTAAGTCATACATAGCACAAGTCCCCTCCGGTACTTGAGGTAACAGCAGTCGCATCTTTTCACCTGCGCAGCTCGATCTCTCAGTGGCGAGGAGTAACGCGTGGGAGGCTCACGCTGCCCCCGACACTTCCTGATTCTACTGCGCAGGCACACCAACCGACCTGTAGGAGTCGCTGTCCACAACGCCCAATCCCCATCCATCAGTTTCCCACCCCCTAATACGGCCAATGTGTATTAGTATGAACGACCAGCTAAACTGAAAGCAATGTGGAGCGCTGGGCTCGAACAGGCGAGCCCAGCGTCTCCAGTATTTGTGGCGAGCGCCTTGCCCACTACGCCACGTAGCCGCCAATTTTTTTAATTTTTGTTAAGAATATAGGACAGGCATATATAAGCATTATGCTTCAGTCTGTACCTTTTCAGTCACTGTAAAATCAAATATTGTTAAATGATGGGGTATATTGTATTGTGTGAGATGATGACTGAATAAACTACTACTACTACTACTACTACTACTACTACTACTACTACTACTACTACTACTACTACTACTACTACTCCGCCCCCATTCTACCTAGACTAGACAGCGAGTGAAGCTGCGGGGCGAGAGGAAGAGAGAGCCGAGAGGGAGCCGAGAGAAAGGAAGAGAGAGGGAGAGAGGGAGAGAGAGGGGGCACTTGGGGGGGGGGGGTCCGCGCGACACACACACACCTCCGAACGGGAGAGTGATAGAAAGAAAAAAAAGAAGAGAGAGGGAGGGAGGGAGAGAGAGGGGGCACTTGGGGGGGGGGGGGGACCTGCCACACGGAGGTCCGCGCGAAACACACACACCTCCGAACGGGAGAGTGATAGAAAGAAAAAAAAGAAGAGAGAGGGAGGGAGGGAGAGAGAGGGGGCACTTGGGGGGGGGGGGGGGGGACCTGCCACACGGAGGTCCGCGCGAAACACACACACCTCCGAACGGGAGAGTGATAGAAAGAAAAAAAAGAAGAGAGAGGGAGGGAGAGAGAGGGGGCACTTGGGGGGGGGGGGGGGACCTGCTGCACGGAGGTCCGCGCGAAACACACACACCTCCGAACGGGAGAGTGATAGAAAGAAAAAAAGGAAGAGAGAGGGAGGGGCTTCTCTCTCTCTCTCTCTCTCTCTCTCTCTCTCTCTCTCTCTCTCTCTCTCTCTCTCTCTCTCTCTCTCATGGTATAAATGATTATTTGTGTAAATATATGGTTATACGCCGACCATTAAGAAAATACATGTTCGTTTAGGAATAAGGGGCAGGTAACTATATAACTATAAGATTTATTCTTCTTCCTGCTCCTTTTGTCCATGGAATGACTATTTATGATTTTTTAATGAAGAAACTATGATTGTATTATTCCATGTGGCAAATAAAAACTCTGAACTGAACTGAACTCTCTCTCTCTTCCCCCCCCCTCCCTCCCTCCCTCCCTCTACCAGTGCAGCCTGTGGTCTGACTGTCACTCAAAGTGCTTATGGGCGGGGCCATAACAGCCTGATTTCTCGAGGCTGAAAAATGATGGTTTCGAGTACTTGATTAGAAATATAAAACAATGAATTTTTTTGAAAAAAAAATTACAAATGTCTTCAATAGACTAACAGGAATTGTGTAAAGTTGCCCAAATAGTGCTAGGAATAGCAGTGCATAACCCCTTTAAACATCTTCTTCACAAACATAGCCACAACACTGGTAAACAAACTACCCTCCCACTCAGGGCATTATGGGGTAGAACACATAGTAGCATACTACAAAAACCTAGGGGTCCACAAAGACGACTTCAAACTTGAAATGGTAACAACCGATGAGGTACTCAAAAAATTGAGCGCCCTCCAACCTAACAAGGCCACTGGCCATGACAACATCCCCTCCAAATTCCTCAGAGACGCAGCAGCCGCCATCACCCCAGTCATCACACACATAATAAACCTCTCTATAAAACAGGGGCACGTCCCCAAGGACTTCAAAATTGCGAGAGTGACCCCTCTACACAAAAAGGGCAGCAAATTAGACCCAGGCAACTACCGCCCTGTTTCTATTCTTACCTCCATCTCGAAAGTCATGGAGAAAATAGTCTATGAACAGGTCGAAAAGTACTTGGCGGAAAAAAATCTAATCTACGAATTCCAATCTGGCTTCAGAACGTCCCACTCCACTGACACATGCCTCCTCTATTTGAACGACCACATCAAACAAGAGGTGGACGCGGGCAAATACTGCGGCATGGTCATGCTGGACCTACAAAAGGCCTTCGACACTGTCAATCACTCCATTCTAATGGACAAGCTAAAAGCAATTGGTTTTGATAGCTTATCAGTGAGCTGGATGCAATCCTACCTGGAGGGGAGAGAACAGATGGTAGAGGTAAACGGTACTCTATCCCCCCCCCTCACAGTGAGCTGTGGTGTTCCACAAGGAAGCATACTAGGACCGCTACTCTTCCTAATTTATGCAAATGACATGTCGTCAGCCTGTGACTGCAACTTGTTCCTGTTTGCGGACGACTCAGCCCTGCTGGTCTCTGACAAGAACAAATTGCAGGTTGAAAAAACCCTCAGCACGGAACTAGGCAAAATCTGCATATGGCTCGCTGATAACAAACTATCATTACACATGGGCAAAACAGAGTCCATTCTCTTCGGTTCAAATAACAAACTCAGCAAGACCGACGGATTCTCAGTTACAGTGGGTGACAATATTGTCACAAGGAAAGACGAAATTACCTACCTGGGTTCCATCCTAGAGGCAAATCTTTCCTGTGACAAAATGGCATCCAATGTAATAAAAAAAGTCAACCAACGAACTAGATTCTTGTACCGGATCTCCTCTCTGGTAAACAAGAATACCCTGAAGACTCTGGCAGGAGCACTCATTCAAGGGTACTATGACTATGCGTGCACCTCATGGTACCAAAGCACCTCAAAGGCGCTTAAAACAAAATTACAAACATCACAAAACAAACTGGTCAGACTACTACTTGACCTGAACCCCAGAACCCACCTCACCCCTGCCCACTTTGCCAACCTAGGATGGCTTAGAGTAGACGACAGAGTACAGCAACTTGCAATGGGCCTGGTCTACAAGATACACTATACGACCGGGGTGCCCATGTACATGTCAAAATACTTCCCAAAGGTCAGTGAATACCACAACCACTACACCAGAGGAAGCTCAACAAATCATGTTAAACCCAGATTCGGCTCAAACAAGGGACTAAACACGTTTCGCAATTATGCCACAACAATGTGGAACGCCCTACCCAAAGCTGTAAAGGAATGTGAATCCCTGCCCACATTCAAAACCGCTCTTAAAGAGCACCTACGGGAGGCTGCAATTCGAAACTGGCCACCGTAAATGCCCAAAACCCCCACCACCTCCTAATAGACAGTCTCCTCACCACCGCATGTATATATTCCCTCCCGGCCGTATGTATATTTCCCTCCCACCCACCCACCCCCTCCTAATGTACAGTTCCCTCCCCATCATATGTATATACTCTGTCAGGATCTAGGGGTAACAGTACTGTATATTTGAATACCGTTATGTCACAAATGTATTGTGACATGTATTATCCCTGTACCCAAAAAATCCAAGCCTGCTTGCCTCAACGACTACCGCCCTGTAGCTCTCACCTCCATAGCCATGAAGTGCTTCGAGAAGCTAGTAAAGGGCTACATCTGCTCCTCCCTCCCCATCAACATGGACCCCCTGCAATTTGCATACCGCCCCAACAGGTCCACGGAGGACGCCATATCCCATGTGCTGCACACAGCAGCATCACACCTGGACAAGAGGCAGGGGAACTATGTGAGAATGCTATTCATCGACTACAGCTCGGCATTCAATACCATAGTCCCCTCCATACTCATAGCCAAGCTCAGGGACCTGGGCTTGGGCTATGACCTCTGCCAGTGGGTCTTGGACTTCCTGACTGGCAGACCCCAGGTGGTGAGAGCAGGCAACTGCACCTCCTCATCCATCACCCTCAACATAGGGGCCCCCCAGGGCTGTGTTCTGAGTCCCCTCCTCTACTCCCTGTACACACACGACTGTGTGGCTCAGCGGAGTAGCAATACAATCGTCAAATTTGCTGACGACACAGTGGTGGTGGGCCTGATCTCTGCCAACGACGAGAGGGCCTACCTGGAAGAGGTCAAGGTCCTGGCGGGATGGTGCCAGGAAAACAGCCTCTCCCTGAACGTCAGCAAAACAAAGGAGATGATTGTGGACTTCAGGAGGTCGGGGGTCAAGGACTACAGCCCCCTCAGCATCGACGGGGCACCGGTTGAGAGAGTCAACAGCTTTAAGTACCTCGGAGCCTACATATCCGAGGACTTGACATGGACCACACACATTAACAGTGTTGTGAAGAAGGCACGACAACGCCTCTACTTCCTCAGGCGCCTAAGGAAGTTCCAAGTCAGCCAGAAGATCCTTAAGAACTTCTACTCATGTACAATAGAGAGCATCTTGACCGGCAACATCACCTCCTGGTTTGGGAATAGCACTGCACAAGACCAAAGCAGACTACAAAGAGTGACACGTTCAGCCGAACGCACAATTGGAGGGGGGCTCCCCACCCTCCAGAACATTTACTACAAGCGTTGCAAGGGCAAGGCTAAGAGAATCATTAAAGACTCCAGTCACCCGAACAACTGCCTCTTTGAACTGCTGCGGTCAGGCAAGCGATACAGGAGTCTCAAGGCGAGCACAGAAAGACTCAGAAGAAGCTGTAGTAGAATTCCAGCCAAACTGTGTTTATTGTACTGTATACCATGAAGCACAGAATGGCGAAAACACAGAGGTAAAATACATACACTTTTCTTCCCCCGCTCCTAAAGTACAAGAAACGAGACACACCGCTGATTTAGTAATGCAGCTGCTGGTTCAGGCTTCCTCTAATCTCTGTGGAGGGGGGTTGAAACAGGCAGACGCTTATTGAGTAAGAGATAGTGTCTCGTTTGATCCTTCCTGGGAAAGTCAATAACATGGGTGATTTTACAACCCAGGGCCCTAGGCCCATCTGGTCCAACAAAGAAACTGCCATGAGAGATGCCAGTTTGTCTCTGCTGAAACAAAAGAGCAGTAAGATCAAAGAAAAGACCATTTGAAGCCACTCCGTGACCTAAAATTAGTTCAAAACGTCACGGTAGTGAGTTAGCCAATGAAAGCCAGAGATATTGTTTCTCCAATCAGAGAGCTCGGTATGAGTTTGGAAAACGCCCGCTTGCCGTAAAACTAGAGGCGGAGCCTAAATTTGATATTAGCAAAGACTCCGTGCCAGGAGGATCACAACACACCCGGACAGAACCCAGGAAGCAACAAAGAACACACACCCTTTTTCTCCACAACAGACCCAGCAGGAGGAGAAATCGACGCAGCAGAATCGAAGAACGAGACGAGACATGTTTTTAGACAGAGCTTTTTATTGAGAAATTAGTCTGAATTTCTGCAAACATCCGGCATATTGGATGCGTCTTGCAGGTTCATTGCACAATATTTCTTTTTGTAACATCTAATTGAAATCCTTTTTTCATAAAAAAACGGGTTCCTTTTCAAACTGCTCAGATCTCGCTTCATTTCAACGGCCGCGCCGTATTTTCAATCTGGGTAAATAGAAGGCAGTAACCAAGTTAAAACACTGGTTATCTGCATTTAGAACAGAGTGGATCCCAAGAGCTTGTAAAAAGGTTTAAATCACAACGCAGAAAGAAGTAATAGATAGGGAATTTAAGCTGGGAATTCACTTCAATTGTGGTGCCGTGACAAGAATCGACGCTCTCGTTTTTTTTTTCTTCACAACAAAGAGAAGTTATTATTTTTTTTTTTCTCGCCTCTCTTCGCTTTCTTCACGAACGGTCAAACGAGGAATCAACTGATCAATCGATCCGTCTTCAAGTGACTGGAAGTCGCTAAGAGGTGAGTGTGATGATGAAAATGAGGGCTCTATTCGAACCAACGGGGGGTTGCTAAAAGTATGACTGTAATTAGATATTAAATGAAATGTTCTGACCAAAGGGTGGCGACTCGAGGCTGTGTGTGTGTTTATAGGTCCTGTAAGCAGGATTTTTAACCACACTGTGCTGTCGTATACCTTACAGTAATGGTGTTAAGCACGATTTTGCGTTGTACGTTCTACAGTAGAATTTTAGCACAAGTGAACGAGACGCTGCCCGAGGTCGGAACATTAAAAAAAAAAAAAGGTATGGAAGTATTTAGAGACAATGTCTAGGTTTGTGCTCAGGGTTAAGCAAGGGGAACATGTGCATAGTACGCCTTATAGTATTGGCTTTAGCACATTTGCGTAGTATTTTCTACAGTAGAGATGGAGCATGAATAGAGTCTAGTTTAACCCTGGGCACCGCCGGACGTGTTAAATTTAAACAACGATAGGCTGTAACATTAGAATAGTACTTGAGGTAGACTCGTATGTTGCAAGCTATGCTGTAACATAGGACTCGTATGTTGCAAGCTATGCTGTAACATAGGACTCGTATGTTGCAGCGATAGGCTGTAAACATTAGAATAGTACTTAAGGTGGACTCGTATGTTGCAAGCTATGGTTAAACAATTACTAGTGTATGATGTTTGTGTATGAGTGAAAGGACTTATGGTTAGGTTTAACATGTGTGAGGTATATAGATTAAATCTGTAAAGTGGCACTTATAATATGACTGAGAACGGTTTTTAATATTGAATCGGGTGCACACGCGACGTCCAAAGTGCACACACGCAACGGCAAATGCGCCACCCAACTTCGTGGTGGGGGGCGCGTGCGTGTCGTAGCGCGCAACATGCTACAAACGATAGCTCGTTGTGGCTCGCCTGGGACGGTTTAATACTGGGGCGATAGGGGTTTAATACTGTATGTTGTGATTGAGGCGATATTGCAGTATAACTGAATGGTCGTTTGTGATGAATGAGCTGGGTGAGTTGCAGTGTGGGCTACTGTTTGCAGAGTATTGGCTGAAAGTTTGAATGTATGCAGGATGCATGGTGAATGAGTGAACTCCGCTTCGGAGTGCGCGCATGCGCGCTTGTGAGAAGGGACATTGTGTGTGTGAGGCGAGTGAGACTGAAATTAATTGTGATGTGGGTAAGAGACCACTAGATGGCGTCAGAGTACACTGGGGGGCGGTAGAGGCATTGGAACTCCAGTCCTAACCAGCGTGTCATTATGATGTGGGTAAGAGACCACTAGATGGCGTCAGGGTCAACCTTATGCACTGGGTGGCGGTAGAGGCATTAAACTCCCGTCCTAACCAGCGTGTCATGTGTGGCTATAAAGCGATCAGATGTGTGTAGTTTTTCTCTCTCTCTCGCTCTCTCTCTTTCTCTTTTTCTTTCTTTCTCTCTCTTTCTCTCTCTCTCTCTTTCTCTCTCTCTCTCTCTCTCACTCTCTCTCTTTTTCTCTTTCTCTTTCTTTCTATCTCTCTCTCTCTTTCTCCCACACGTGCCATTTTCTTTCTTCCCCCCCCCCCCCCCCCCCTCCCTTTCCCCCTCCTCTTCCTCTTCCTCCCTCTTTTTTCTAGCCCCTCCTCTCTTTTGCCCCTCCTCTTCCTTTGCCCCTCCTCTTCCTCTTGCCCCTCCTCTTCCTTTGCCCCTCCTCTTCCTCTTGCCCCTCCTCTTCCTCTTGCCCCTCCTCTTCCTCTTGCCCCTCCTCTTCCTCTTGCCCCTCCTCTTCCTCTTGCCCCTCCTCTTCCTCTTGCCCCTCCTCTTCCTCTTGCCCCTCCTCTTCCTCTCTTTTGCCCCTCCTCTTCCTCTTGCCCCTCCTCTTCCTCTTCCTCTTGCCCCTCCTCTTCCTCTTGCCCCTCCTCTTCCTCCCTCTTGCCCCTCCTCTTCCTCTTGCCCCTCCTCTTCCTCTCTTTTGCCCCTCCTCTTCCTCTTGCCCCTCCTCTTCCTCTTGCCCCTCCTCTTCCTCTTGCCCCTCCTCTTCCTCTTGCCCCTCCTCTTCCTCTCTTTTGCCCCTCCTCTTCCTCTTGCCCCTCCTCTTCCTCTTGCCCCTCCTCTTCCTCTCTCTTGCCCCTCTTCCTCTTGCCCCTCCTCTTCCTCTTGCCCCTCCTCTTCCTCTTGCCCCTCCTCTTCCTCTTGCCCCTCCTCTTCCTCTTGCCCCTCCTCTTCCTCTTGCCCCTCCTCTTCCTCTCTTTTGCCCCTCCTCTTCCTCTTGCCCCTCCTCTTCCTCTTGCCCCTCCTCTTCCTCTCTCTTGCCCCTCTTCCTCTTGCCCCTCCTCTTCCTCTTGCCCCTCCTCTTCCTCTTGCCCCTCCTCTTCCTCTTGCCCCTCCTCTTCCTCTTGCCCCTCCTCTTCCTCTTGCCCCTCCTCTTCCTCTTGCCCCTCCTCTTCCTCTTGCCCCTCCTCTTCCTTTGCCCCTCCTCTTCCTTTGCCCCTCCTCTTCCTCTTGCCCCTCCTCTTCCTCTTGCCCCTCTTCCTTTGTCCCTCCTCTTCCTTTCGTCTTCCTCTCTCTCTCCCTCTTTTCTCTTTTTCTAACTATCTTGCTGTTCTCTCTCTCTCCCTCCTTCTCCATAGGAGACGTGGGGGCAGTACAGAGTATGATAAATGTGTTTTATGGTTTGGAACAGGTCTGTTCAAGACTGCGAAACGACTGCGAGACCCCCCCCCCCCCCCCCCCCCTTCTGTACCAGGTTTGCGCGCGACAGGCAAAGGTCCGAGTTTGGACATCCTGGACAACGACATGCGTGAGTACGTAAAATACATGTCAGAGATACACAAAAGTATTCTGGTTCATGTCTCCAGTAGACAGGAGCATGAAACCGGGGAGGAGGTGAATAGGCAGACTACACCTCAAATCATACCAGGCGACTACGTTTATGTCAAAGTATTTAGACGCAAGTGGTTTGGGGCGAGACGGGAAGGGCCATACAAAGTCGTTCGAGCCACCGAGAGGACTTTACAAGTTGAAGGATCGCCTATGTGGTTTCACGTTACTCATTGTGTAAAAGCAACCAATACGGACCAAGAATGGGAACCTGAACCACAAGACCTTGACGGTAAAACCGGGGCGTCGCAACCATTACACGAAGGCGAAGTGAAGGCGGCGCTAACCCCAAACGATGGGGAAGACCCGGATGATTATGGCGAGCCAGACCGAGGGGGCCACGATTGGCCACCAGTAGAAGATGAAGGTTTTTTACAGGAACCAGACAGAGGAGAGGATTATGAATTGGAACATAATAACTTCTCCTCTGTGGACATGGAGAAGGTACCAGAAGAGCCAGAGGAACCAGTGCTTAGCACAAGCCCGGAACAAGATACTCGACCACAACGAGTCATCAAGAAGCCTAAACGATATACATAGGCAAAGGAAGGGATAGTGTAACTGATAGGCCTTGGAGAGGGCGTGTACATATTAATTTTTGATTTTTCATTAGCTAAGCTCTCTCCTTTTTTAGAAATGTTTAGATAGTAAATGCAATGTAAGGTCTTTTCTTTCAGAGTGAATTGCACAAAACAGACACATTTGGATAAAAAACACATAAAGTATAGTCTAAACCTGGTAATTGGTACGATCATCTTTTTGTATAAAGGGACGGACCTAGACGGAAGTGAAATTGATATAACTGATAACATTGTATATAACCTGCAAAATGAGTGGAAATTGTTAAACGGTGTGCGTGAATAGAGAACTGTGTAAATAAAAGATGGGTCCATAGTCGGTCAGTGGGGGAGGGAGTAATGTGGGTGTTGAAAGCAAATGATACTAACAAATATGGAAAATGAGTCAGAAGGATTCTGGAAAGGTTTGGCTCTGAGGTAATTAGGTTAAACAGTAAGGTTAAGGTAATAGTAAACAGTTTGTTTGAGGAATTACTAACATGTATCTTGGGGATCATCAATCCCCAAACCGGGGAAACTGTAGTAGAATTCCAGCCAAACTGTGTTTATTGTACTGTATACCATGAAGCACAGAATGGCGAAAACACAGAGGTAAAATACATACACTTTTCTTCCCCCGCTCCTAAAGTACAAGAAACGAGACACACCGCTGATTTAGTAATGCAGCTGCTGGTTCAGGCTTCCTCTAATCTCTGTGGAGGGGGGTTGAAACAGGCAGACGCTTATTGAGTAAGAGATAGTGTCTCGTTTGATCCTTCCTGGGAAAGTCAATAACATGGGTGATTTTACAACCCAGGGCCCTAGGCCCATCTGGTCCAACAAAGAAACTGCCATGAGAGATGCCAGTTTGTCTCTGCTGAAACAAAAGAGCAGTAAGATCAAAGAAAAGACCATTTGAAGCCACTCCGTGACCTAAAATTAGTTCAAAACGTCACGGTAGTGAGTTAGCCAATGAAAGCCAGAGATATTGTTTCTCCAATCAGAGAGCTCGGTATGAGTTTGGAAAACGCCCGCTTGCCGTAAAACTAGAGGCGGAGCCTAAATTTGATATTAGCAAAGACTCCGTGCCAGGAGGATCACAACACACCCGGACAGAACCCAGGAAGCAACAAAGAACACACACCCTTTTTCTCCACAACAGACCCAGCAGGAGGAGAAATCGACGCAGCAGAATCGAAGAACGAGACGAGACATGTTTTTAGACAGAGCTTTTTATTGAGAAATTAGTCTGAATTTCTGCAAACATCCGGCATATTGGATGCGTCTTGCAGGTTCATTGCACAATATTTCTTTTTGTAACATCTAATTGAAATCCTTTTTTCATTAAAAAACGGGTTCCTTTTCAAACTGCTCAGATCTCGCTTCATTTCAACGGCCGCGCCGTATTTTCAATCTGGGTAAATAGAAGGCAGTAACCAAGTTAAAACACTGGTTATCTGCATTTAGAACAGAGTGGATCCCAAGAGCTTGTAAAAAGGTTTAAATCACAACGCAGAAAGAAGTAATAGATAGGGAATTTAAGCTGGGAATTCACTTCAAAGCTTCTATCCCCAGGCCATCAGGCTGCTAAACGAACAATGAATGAACACTACACAACAACAACCACCAAACGCACATAGCACACACATCCACACGCACACACTCACTTTAAACAAACACACTGTAGCACCCACTCCACACACTTATAGCACACACCCACTTTAAACAAACACACTGTAGCACCCACTCCCCACACTTTATATTTATGGATGAAGGATTGCACTACAACTCGTACACCTTACTGTAAATTGTACCTAAAATTGTACCTCATCCCATTTCTGCTTTGCACTAGATAGTACTGTACATTAGTACACTGCATAGTATTGTGTATTGTATATTATATGGTAACTCAGAACATTGTACATATGTCTATACCGAACACTGTGACCTCATTTTCTTCTTCTAAATTCATGCTATATTATGTTATTATGTTATTTGATACTATCTTGTCTAGCACAGTCTCTGGAGCGTAACAGTAAGAAGCATTTTGTATGAAAGTATTCTGTACTTCTGTATGACAACTATTAAAGAACTTGAACTTGAACTTGAACAAATGTATCAGTACTAAATACCTATATGTCCCTATGCCATAAATGTCATGTATGTTGTGTATGTCATAAATGTCTATATGAATTGAAAATGGGGGACCCTGATGGAAACAAGACAAACGTCTTTCTCAGGTCTGCATCCCCTTAACAATTGTATGTATTGAGCCGTACTGTATTGTACCCATTCTGCAATCTGTTAAATAAAGTTTTCATTCATTCATTCATTCATATCCACAGCATGCGGCAACGAGTCTCGGAGTCTCCCGCAAGATGATCAGGATGAAGGCTAAAGAAATCTATGCCACTGTGAGTGACAGCAGGGATAATGATTTGTTTATTATTGCCACCCCCCTTCTCTCTAGTTATATCAGTGTGTTTAGGCGTGATTACAGGTTATATGAGCTAGTGGTGATGATGGCTCTTTCAAAGAGGCTGAGCAGTTTGTAAAATAGGTTACTGCTTCAGTGCTTCTCAGTCTGAACTTTTATTGCCAATGGTGCAGACACTGCTATGTGATGTCAGCACAGCCTTTTCTGTACACATGCTGCTTCCTATGCATTGTGTTTGGAAATATAGCTTGTATTACCATTTTGTAATAATAACTTAAATGATCAAGCTCTTGAAAGTGTCAGCAGTATAGAAGTGAGTAAATAAGTGAGTGTCATTTTACAATATTCTCGTGAACATTTCTAAATTAATTTACAGTATATGCCCTAATATAAAGTGGGAGAATGCTGATCTACAAACACTGATTTAGTGAAGTTTTAACCTCTTAATAGGCGCCCCCAAAATTGGTCATTTTAGTTTTTGTTTTTGAGGACTGCATACTTATTTTGCAAACCAAAATACTATACTTTATAGTTTATACTTATAGCACATGCATGATCCTGGTCTCTTTTGAAAGATGACATTCTGAAGGTTCTGATACAAGAAAATTCACTTTCAGTGCTAATGAAATAGAGTAACATAGGTCTGAACTTGAGTTGTAGTTTTTTTGTAGTAGTTAGTAGTCCAGAAGTAGTATTTCCCCCAAAATTGGTATGGCAAATTCCTGTTTTCGCTCGTGACTCTTCACCTAGATACCTGATTCTTATATCCCCAGATCGGGTATCATTGGAAAGCCACACTCATTGGCTACAACCCTGTCCAATAATCTTCGAGATCGCCAAATGATTGACGGAGCTAGAGCCCCAAGAGTCAGGAGTTGTATTTGCGCAATACCATGTACTTCGCGCACGCCTCACATATCGACATGTAACTCGAGAACCGCCTGAAAGGGCTATTGACAGGCAACAAATGGGCCTTTAATTCAATATATTCTATTAAAAAATATGCACACACGAGCCACTAGAGGTCGCCAAAGTACCTGTGGGCAAATCGTCCTCAAGAGGGCCCACATGTGTGCCGTTGCATCCCCCCCTCCCCACAAATTCTTTGAATATATGTCAAATTGCAGAAAATTGCATAATAATATTTCATTTTTTCGCCCCACGCTCTAATTATCAAAATTTGTATTCAATATAGAAAAGGTTTAAGGGTTTAAAATACATCTGGAGGGGATATTTAAAGTAAATCTTTTTTCTCTGCCCTGTCATTTAGTTGATTGTCCCTGTACTTCAGTGTTCCCTAGTGTTCAGCCTTTCCTCTGCATCAATCTTTCCACGATCTTTGATTTGTTGTGTGCTTCCTTTCTAAAGATGTGAGGAAGACAGTGTGTGGGAGCTCTTTATCACTATCACTGTGGAAATAATTATATTTCTACCTTCACATATCCTACTCATGCTTAGTCTGGCTGATGCTCCGAGCAGCTACCCTCTCCACAGCCTTAATGGCCCCATACTGGAACTCTACTTATTGTGGATTTTAGGAGGTCTGGGGCTAAGGACTACAGCCCCCTCAGCATCTACGGGGCACCGGTCGAGAGAGTGAATAGTTTCATGTACCTCGGAGTCCACATATCCGAGGACTTGACATGGACCACACACATAGACAGTGTAGTGAAGGAGGCACGGAAGCGCCTCTACTTCCTTAGGCGCCTAAGGAAGTTCAAAGTGAGTCAGATGATCCTAAAGAACTTCTACTCATGCACAATAGAGAGCATCCTGGCTGGTAACATCACCTCCTGGTTTGGGAATAGCACCGCACACGACCGCAGCAGACTGCAGAGAGTGGCTCGATCAGCCGAACGCAATTGGAGGTGGGCTCCCCACTCTCCAGGACATTTACACCAGGCGTTGCATGTGCCAAGGCTAAGAGAATAATCAAAGACCCCAGCCACCCAAACAACTGCCTCTTTGAACTGCTGCGGTCAGGCAAGCGATACCGGAGTCTCATGGAAAGCACAGAGAGACTCAGAAGGAGCTTCTATCCCCAGGCCATCAGGATGCTCAATGAACAATGAACAATAACAGACCATCAAATACACCCACAACACACACATCCACACGCACACACTCACTTTAAATAAACAACACACTATAGCAGCGGTTCTCAACAGGGGTGCCGCAGAGAGCTGCCAGGGGTGCCTTGAGATTTACAATAAAAAATTAATATTTTTTTTTTTTTTTTGGATTACAGAAAAAATTATCACTAAAGTGCTATCTGTTGCAGCTGCACTGTTTTCCATGAAAATACCATATTTGGATAAGTTTGACCATTTCTCAAAATCTGAAAATCATTATTTAATAAAACACAGAAAAGGATCACCAAGTTACTCTGGATAAAAAAAAAACTTTACAGACAACATTGAGACAAAGCTTCCTGACACATCTCCATCCAAACTCTTGGAAGACCTCATTGAAATCTCATCTGATACCACCTGGAGAGCTAGTTTCAGAGTGTGGTGCTGAGTACCAAGTATCTCATGATGCAGCAGTTAAGGTGTTGATACCATTCAGCACCACATATCTGTGTGAAGCTGGCTTTTCATCCATGACAGCTCTGAAAACAAAATATAGGGCCAAGTTGAGCCTTGAGGATGAATGAATGAATGAATGAAAACTTTATTTAACAGATTGCAGAATGGGTACAATACAGTACGGCTCAATACATACAATTGTTAAGGGGATGCAGACCTGAGAAAGACGTTTGTCTTGTTTCCATCAGGGTCCCCCATTTTCAATTCATATAGACATATATGACATACATGACATACAGATAGTCAGTACTGCTACATCTATACATTTATGACATACCAGATTTGCAAATACAGTACTGTTTGTGATACAGAAGGAGTCAAGAAAAGGGAGTATATACATTTGACGTAGAAACTGTACATTGGAGGAGGTTGGGTGGGGGGGGTTGGGTACATTGGGATATTGACAACCATACTGGGTAATTTACATTGGAGGTGGTTGGGGGGGGGGGGGGGCACACTGTATAAACAAGTAACACTGTACATTGAGGGGGGGGGGGAGGAGACACTGTACAAACAAACACAATTGTACATTGAACTATTGACAAAACCATACTAGGTAAATGACTGTACATTGGAGGGGGTTGGGTTAGGATATTTACAGGGGCCAGTGTTGAATTGCAGTCTCCCGTAGGTGTCCCTTGAGAGAGGTTTTGAAAGTGGGTAGTGATCCACATTCCTTTACAGCTTTGGGTAGGGCGTTCCACATTGATGTGGCATAATTGCGAAACGTGTTTAGTCCCTTATTTGAGCCGAATCTGGGTTTAACATGATTTGTGGAGCTCCCTCTGGTGTTGTGATCGTGGTATTCACTGACCTTTGGGAAGTATTTTGACATGTATATGGGTACCTTGGTCGTGTAGTGTATCTTGTAGACCAGGCCCATTGCAAGTTGTTGTACTCTGTCGTCTACTCTAAGCCATCCTAGGTTGTCAAAGTGGGCAGGGGTGAGGTGGGTTCTAGGAGTAAGGTCAAGCAGTAGTCTGACCAGTTTGTTTTGAGATGTTTGTAATTTTGTTTTTAGCGCCTTTGAGGTGCTTTGGTACCATGAGGTGCAAGCATAGTCGTAGTACCCCTGAATGAGTGCTCCTGCCAGAGTCTTCAGGGTGTTCTTGTTTACCAGAGTGGAGATCCGGTACAAGAATCGAGTTCGTTGGTTGACTTTTTTTATTACATTGGATGCCATTTTGTCACAGGAGAGATTAGCCTCTAGGATGGAACCCAGGTAGGTAATTTCATCTTTCCTTGTGACAATATTGTCACCCACTGTAACTGAGAAGCCGTCGGTCTTGCTGAGTTTGTTATTTGAACCGAAGAGAATGGACTCTGTTTTGCCCATGTGTAATGATAGTTTGTTATCAGCGAGCCATATGCAGATTCTGCCTAGTTCCGAGCTGAGGGTTTTTTCAACCTGTAACTTGTTCTTGTCAGAGACCAGCAGGGCTGAGTCGTCCGCAAACAGGAACAAGTTGCAGTCACAAGCTGACGACATGTCATTTGCATAAATTAGGAACAGTAGCGGTCCTAGTATGCTTCCTTGTGGAACACCACAGCTCACTGTGAGGGGGGGATAGGGTACCGTTTACCTCCACCATCTGTTCCCTCCCCTCAAGGTAGGATTGCATCCAGCTCACTGATAGACTATCAAAACCAATTGCTTTTAGCTTGTCAATCAGAATGGAGTGATTGACCGTGTCAAAGGCCTTTTGTAGGTCCAGCATGACCATGCCGCAGTATTTGCCTGCGTCCACCTCTTGTTTGATGTGGTCATTCAAATAGAGAAGGCATGTGTCAGTGGAGTGGGATGTTCTGAAGCCAGATTGGAATTCGTAGATTAGATTATTTTCCGCTAGGTACTTTTCGACCTGTTCGTAGACTATTTTTTCCATGACTTTCGAGATGGAGGTGAGAATAGAAACAGGGCGGTAGTTGCCTGGGTCTAATTTGCTGCCCTTTTTGTGCAGAGGGGTCACCCTCGCAATTTTGAAGTCCTTGGGGACGTGTCCCTGTTTTATGGAGAGGTTTATTATGTGTGTGATGATTGGTGTGATGGCGGCTGCTGAGTCTCTGAGGAATTTGGAGGGGATGTTGTCATGGCCAGTGGCCTTGTTAGGTTGGAGGGCGCTCAGTTTATTGAGTACCTCATCTGTTGTTACCATTTCCAGCTTGAAGTCGTCCTTGCGGACCCCTAGGTTTTTGTAGTAAGCTACTATGTGTTCTACCCCATAAAGCCCTGAGTGGGAGGGTAGTTTGTTTACCAGTGTTGTGGCTATGTTTGTGAAGAAAATGTTTAAGTAATTGGCTACATCCAGCTTGTCTGTGATGAGCGTGTTGTCCGTTTTTATGTTTATGTTTGAGAATCTGGTTTTAAGTTTTTTACTGCATCCTAGTTGATTATTGAGTAATTTACAAAGTTCACATGGTTTGTTTTTGTTTTCCTCAGTTTTGTCATTGATGAAATTCTTTTTTGCAGTTTTGATCATGGAGTTTACGTCGTTTCTTAGTCTGTTTCTTTCTAGTTTGAGTTCAGTCACGTGGGCTTGGAGTTCACTGCTCGTGCTTTTAGTAAGCTTTGACTGACTTTTACGAAACTCAGAGCATTTTTTGTCTCTGGTTTTCATAGCGGCCAGTATTTCGGAGTGCATCCACGGCTCAGCGCGATTTTTTACCCTGGTGGTTCTTAGGGGGGCCATGTCGTTTAGTATTGCTGAGAATTTGGTTTTGAAACCAAGCCATGTTTCGTCAACCAGTGTACCATTGAGTTCATCTGACCAGTCCAGACTCTCCAGTTCAAGGTTGAAGGCCTCGCTAGAGTAGGTTTTGAGGTCTCTAGATGTGACTGTTTTGTGGCAGCCAGCCTTTTGTTTTAGTTTTTTTCGGGTACAGAATATCATATAATGATCACTTAACCCACATGCTATAACCCCTTTATTTGAGATCTTGGACTTGTCGGAGGTCAGAATGAGGTCAATGGTAGTCTGAGTTGATTCACATACACGTGTGGGTTGGGTGATTAGCTGGCTGAGGCCATGCAGATCACAAAACCTACTGAAGGCCTTGAAGACGGGTGCATCTTTTCGTTGCATATCCGTGTTCCAGTCTCCAATAAGAATTTTGTCTACATCCTCAACTCCAGCTAAACACCCATCCACCCATGACATGCGTGTTGCCTTGTCAAAGATCTCCCCACGTATTAACAGTATTATTAGCCAGCAGCAGCAGACCTCGCATTGAGCTAGAAATGTCCACTGAGTGAACGAGTGCTTATTTTCTGTATTTATTTATATTCTTTGAGAAATGGTAACTTGGTGATCCTTTTCTGTATTTAAAAAAAAAACATGATTTTCTGTTTTTGAGAAATTGTCAAATGTATCAAAATATGCTATTTTTATGGAGAACAGTGCAGCTGTAACAGATAGCACTTTATTGATCCTTTTCTGTATTTAAAAAAAAAATACATGATTTTCAGTTTTTGAGAAATGGTCACACTTATCCAAATATGCTATTTTTATGGAAAAGTGTGCAGCTGCAACAGATAGCACTTTAGTGATCATTTTCTGTAATTTTATTTAACACATCCTGCGCCAAAAACATCGTACAACGTGTTTCAAGTTCATGCTAATTCTGCCAATCCACGGCGTACGACATTATTGAGATCATATTTCTTTTTTTCGCCATGTTATTCATATTTCCCTCACGGAGCCTGGTCTGATGCAGTGTGAGCCGGCACAACTCTGCAACGCTTCAATACTGCCCCCTGGTGGATGATCGGCGAGTTGCCAAACCGGAAATGGCCGAGTCGATCTCGGTGCGTCTCCGAAATGCGTCCGGCCACTCGCATATTGTTGCAGGACTGTAGACACACGTCCGTGTGTAGCGATCACTGCCATAACGCAATAATCGATACGATTTGGCCGTGTATTATGATTATACAAACTGTAAATGGATTTAGGCGATCGCCGTCAAATAAGTGGGATCTTTTTCCTCCAGTCTCATCGTCGAACGGTAAGAGGACGCTGACGTTACTTTCAGCCTGTTTGTTTATTATTATCCATGCAAACTGCTCTGATCAATATATCACCCATACTACATAAAACATTTAACGACGATCACAGAATTTAAACGACCCCCCCCCCCTCCGTTCATCCGTGCATGATCATAACGTCATAACGTTTAGGATCATGTACAGTTGACATTTTTTATATAGCGTGGATCGGCAACCAACGGCATTTGATAATCTATAATGCGTTTATGCCTATATCTCACGTTCTAGGAATTACTGCAGAAAACGATAAAAACATATTTATATTCTAGACGGTATTTTCGTATGAATGTATGTATGAATGAAAAGGTAAAACGTTCCTACATCCTGAACGATAGATAATCGATGTTGAATGGGAAATAGTAATGTCAATTTAGCAATACAATTTAAAAAGTGATAGCCCTGCAAAGAAGGTGAACATCTCCATAGACAGTGCTGGCAGAGAATGGTATAAGATGCTCAAATTGCGTGGCAGGGAATGTGTTAAAGAAATATGCTATTTGATTTACTACTACAAGCAGTGTAATGTCAACAGTACTAAGCCATTTAGACCTGAAACACCTGTTAATAATGCATTATATAGCCTGCATATACACACAAATGTGTTTCCCGGTTTCTTAAATAAACATTATTTTGAAAGCAAGCACTTTTGTCATCATTGTAGCAAAAAAGACAGGACCGGAAAAGTCTTTATCGTATGTAGGGGTGCCCTGGAATATTTTATTGAACACAGGTGTGCCTTGGCAGCAGAAATGTTGAGAACCCCTGCACTATAGCACCCACTTTACCCACTTTAGACACTAACACACTTTATATTTATTGGCATCAATCTTGCACCTCATTGCACCTCACCACCACAAGGTGGCACCACAAGCTAAGCTATACCTCACCATTTCTACACTGTACTGTATCTGCATTGTATAGACTGTACATAATACTGTATATATGTATATCGAACATTTTTGTTTTGTTTACACTTGTTTATGTACTTGACTTTCTATTTTATACTTTTCATGCAAAAGTATTCTGTATTTCTGTATGACAACTAATAAAGAAACAACACTCAAATGTGAAACTAGCATCATTAAAGCTGACGAAAGAAGGATTTTCACATCAATAATATCATTGTCAATTAGATTTAATTGCAATTAAATTAAATCAAATCAAATGTATTTGTAAAGCCCGCAATCACACGTTAATTCCCCCCATGGGCTGGACAAGTCTTCTTTAACTCAATCAGCGCCAGACCCGAGGATAGTCGGGTTAACTCGCCAACCGTTCAGCGCCATACCCGAGTTTTCATCGTTATTTATTTTATTTGATATTTTTATTCATTTCTCCCACACGGACCTCAGGGTTACCATAGGGAATCACTCTGAGATCGCTAGAGTACAATACTGGCCGCATACTGCTAGGTGGCAGTATCGCCCACCCTTCAAAACCTTTTTTTCACACCCGGTGTTACATTTAATTCACTCCGGGCACAGTGTTTTTGGTCAGGCGAGTCGAGCGGTTCACTCGATCACATTGAAACGCGTCCAATGCCCCCAATGCATGTGTTGTGGTGGATTATGTTGGCGACACGATGGACACCAATACTGGAAATCGCGATCAGACAATTGGAATATTTCACATCGATCGCAACGACCATGTGTAACATACTCCAAAACGTATGCCGTTGGTGACGACCAAAGCATCAAAAAACGACCCCCCCCCCCCCTTTCATGCATTCATGATGAAACATAATCCTATTATATACATTTGATTTGGAAATAGTAGCGTGTCCAGGCGAGCAACGCCAACACTTTTAGTAAAATTCACGTATTTCTCCATTTTCTGGAATTAGCCAGGATCACTCTGAAACTATACTTATATTCACCACGGTATAACACGCAAACATATACATGAAAACATTTATTCTTTTTAAACACCCACGATATAGTGTTCTTCCCCCTTCCTACTGTATGAGAAAGAATAAAAAACGCATTGCAATGAGAACAGAGTATTACATGTGTATATGTGTATTACAAAACCCTTGCGATAATGTGTCTTAAATGAACGAAAAGCATACATGCTCTGGACACAGAGCATATATCGTGTGGGTGATATGACTTGTATTATGATTACAGAATTCCACATATTTAGTTTTACAATGTCAAAGCCTTTTAATATAAATCAAAACGTTTCCGTATTTCTGCAATCTATGCGCAAAATAATAACGAGTTGAGGTAGATACACACTCAGAACGTATAACATGCTGGTATGCTGATAGAGTAAACTATTATATGAATATGAATAGGAATATGATATAAGGTATACACTGGTCCTTCCGCGAGGATAGCGACGAAGAGTCATTAAATGCCATTTGAGAATATAGGCTATTAATGCAATGAAAACATATTATTTTTTTTGATCCACTTTTTCTCCCATTTTCTATATTTTCTCCCATCCCAATTTCGTATCATCCAATTCAACCCTCCCCTGTCACGAACGCTGTTTCTTGCCTCCCACAAGCCGGCTGCAATGTGGACTAAGTCATACATAGCACAAGTCCCCTCCGGTACTTGAGGTAACAGCAGTCGCATCTTTTCACCTGCGCAGCTCGACCTCTCAGTGGCGAGGAGTAACGTGTGGGAGGCTCACGCTGCCCCCGACACTTCCTGATTCTACTGCGCAGGCGCACCAACCGACCTGTAGGAGTCGCTGTCCACAACGCACGATCCCCACCCATCAGTTTCCCACCCCCTAATACGGCCAATGTGTATTAGTACGGACGACCAGCTAAACTGAAAGCAAATGTGGAGCGCTGGGCTCGAACAGGCAAGCCCAGCGTCTCCAGATTTCGTGGCGAGCGCCTTGCCCACTACGCCACGTAGCCGCCCCTTGAAAACATATTATTTAATGTTTTCATAAGCGTAAAGATACAACAGCTAGATTATTGATCAAGTTAGTTTACTGTGCAGGGTTCGCAGGGCTGTGCATTGTGCTATTATATATGCGCAAGTTACTGTTGCATAATGTAGGCTATGGCTGCTATTATATGTAATTCATATAGGCTACCTAATAGTATATGATTTTTAGAGGCATCTATTTTGTTGTCGGTATTAGGCTAATACCGACAACAAAATAGATGCCTCTAAAAATCATATTATTGTTACGAACGGGGTAAGTGACTTCCAAGTTGTCGAAGAAGAACGAGACAGAGATAGGTTTACACTTCCAAAACAGGTGTACTATTTATTACCAGGGATAAGAGTATATGCAAGTACAGTGATAAAGACTTTAGGTCAGTGCTTGTTCCATCTGTATCTTGTCCGTAGTTTAGGTGAAGCTCTAGCAAATGATAAAGGATAGAGCAAACGTTAAATAGGCACATACCAAACATTCCACGCTGTCAATGAGTGACAGCAGTCTGACAACCAATGACAGCACCCAGGTGTGACAGACAATTAGTGATGACAGCAATTCAGTGGTGACATACAAGGTGAACCCAAAACAACAGGAAGTGACCCAGGTAGACAGTAGGATACTATCCTAAGGAGGATAGGCTCCCGAACGTTACAATTATAGCCAATCGAACACAACTAATAAAGGCATTCATATTACAGCACGGTTATAATGACACACCACCAACGCCAAACAGTGGTCAACGAACGGTCTTTATTAGTATTTTGAGCTGTCCAGGCAGAATTGCAGCAATGGTCTTAGGGAGCCATTGATATCTGACATCACCGTGTACAAGTCAGCCTTTTATTTATCCCATAACACCGGTTGTGTCTTCTTGGTTCGACAGCGCCTCAGTGAACAATCTCCCGTGAAGTTTCTCAGAGTTCCACTCGGGTCAGTCCATTATTTCACATCCCATGGGGGGGGGTTTCATGACCATATATGGATAATCATGCACGAGCATTGACGGTAGAACAAAGAGGTATTTATCAACACGGAGGAGCGTAGGACCTGTGTACGCGCGGTTGATAAATCCTGTTTTTTTTGTGCGTGCACACATTCTAAATTCTGTGCTTACGTATGAAAATAGAATACTTTCTAAGAAAAATTTATAAATGAGGGCCCTGGTGTTGGACGTTCAAAAGCCACTCTCGCCAAATGGGGATACTTAAATGATGGGGACGTTGTGTGTGATTGTGGCACTGAAAGACCAGGCAGCACCTCCTGATATGTCCCCTGCTAGAACAGCCCTGCACAGCATCGGACTTGGCAGAGTTCAATGAGAAGGGACAGCAATGTGTTCAGCTGTGGTTGAACCACATCTAGCCAAGCCTTGTAATTGACTGTCTTGTGGACACGGCAAGAAGAAGAAGAAGAAGAAGAAGAAGAAGAAGAAGAAGAAGAAGAAGAAGAAGAAGAAGAAGAAGAAGAAGAAGAAGAAGAAGAAGAAGAAGAAGAAGAAGAAGAAGAAGATATATATATATATATTAGTTAGTAACAGCAAGTATAGCATAGGGACATAGAAGAAAAACTGCACATTGTATAGGTATGTACATAGGATCCAGTGCCTTTAAGCGATTTATTAACATGTCTATTTACCATGTCTATTCTAGTTTTCTTTTTTATTATTATTACTATTACTATTGTTTGTATTACACAATCGAAGCGGGAATGACCAACCGCATTTCACTGTATGCCCTGGTATGTATGTGATGAATAAAACGCTTGAATCTTGAATCTTGAATAGATATACAGTACATTATTAAATTTATATGACCAGAATTTAAAAATGTATTCCCATAATATCCCAAGTAGTTTTATTCAACGTTCAGAATAAAATACTGAATCCTTTTTATACATAGGCCTGTGGCTCAGGAATTTTAACACATCCTATACAAATAAATAAATAAAAACACCTCAGCATTTCCGCAGGCATTGACCAACTTGCAGTTACTGACTTGTCAGAAGCAGGGGCAGATTTAGGATTGGAGGAGATCCGGGGCTTAGCCCAGATCGGAAATGTTTTACTTCAACACCACAACCTTTAACTTACCACCACCTTAAAGTGGACAAAAGGCACTAGAGAACACTTAAATTCACACCCTTCAAACAATTATAATAATTAATAATAATAATAATAATAATAATAATAATAATAATAATAATAATAATAATAATAATAATAATAATAATAATAATAATAATAATAATAATACACTGTAATTGTATAGCACCTTTCATACAAGAATTGCAGCTCAAAGTGCTTCACATGCAGTAAAAAAAGACAGGCATAACATGAGCACAAAATTGGCAGATCAAGAGCAATGCATAAAGTGCAGACATAAAGCATAAAATAGATGCAAAATAGACAAAGTCAAGGTAAGACATAGAACATTAAATCACATCGTTTTTGTTATTAGGATCTAAGATCCTAGGCCTCTTTGTTTATGGTCTCACTGATACAAAGTAAAATAGTGCAGTGCAATAAAATAGTTAGTAAAATAGAATAAAATAATGCAATAGTGCATTGCAATAAAATAGTTATCATCTACAGACAGCAATCAAAGTGCTTCAGCACAACAGTATTTGAGATGTTTACAAAGTGCTTCAGCACAGCAGTATTTGAGATGTTTAGTGCTGTCAGAGCCACAGTTCTCATATAATTCCTCCGTTATTCAATCAACTCAATGGTGTCTGACAGTTCTATGGTAATTTTTAAATAGCAATAGTGCAGTGCAATAAAATAGTAACTATCTACAGTACAGCAATCACAACAATCAGTCTGGATGCAATGAGTCAAAGGAGCAGAATGTATTAAAAGGCTATGGTGAAGAGGTAAGTTTTTAGCTTATTTTTTAAAATATTCCATAACTTTGGTGCATAATTTGAGATTGCTGCGTCCCCGATTTTCTTTTGGCTGTGGTTGGGAACTTTCAATAAACCAGTATAGTAGATTATCGTAATGTTCTAGGGGGCACATAGTTGACAAGAGAATTTGCAATGTAGCTTGGTCCTGTTCCATTTAGTGCTTTGTATATAAGGAGGAGGACCTTGAAATTGATTCTAAATGTTACCAGAAGCCAGTGCAGAGTAGCTAACACTGGGCTGATGTGGTCTCTCCTCTTGGTTTTAGTTAAGCACTACCTGCACCCCACAAGGTCGTAGTCCAAGATGTATGAATCCATACACATGTTTACCCACTCATACACACACTAAATGTACATACATACTATACACACAACTGCATGCATATACACCCCCCAGAACAGTCCAGTTATCTATACATCCAGTCATACTTCCAACACTCTAGTCCAATGGGATGGATTGCATTGTTTCAAAGTGAGAGATGAGAAGCTACTAGTGTTTGTAAACATTTTCCAGCTGAGCTAGGGACAGCAAAGTTAATCTTTTCCAATTTCAGAAATTACATAAGGATGAGGAGGGTGAGCGATATTTCTATAAGAGGAGAATTAGATGACAGGCAATTAAAGAGGCAAAGGAGATTACATTTGTTTTTTTTAGAAGTCATTCTAACACCCGCCTCAGGAAACCAAAGATAGCAATGGATCCAGAGTCAGTTCAAATTATTAAAAATAAACCTGTCACATAATCAGAGAGGTTTGGATAAATCCTATGAAGTACTTTGAAGTGAATGATGCTAAGTCTCGCACAGGAGGAGGTTGGATGTATTGCATCCAGTGCATCATCCCACCATTCATCTGACAGAGTGATCCCCAAGTCAGTTTCCCAGCCTGTCTTGATCTTACAGAGCAGGGGGAGTCAATGCTGATATTAAGGTGTATATGAAAGACATATGGCCTTCTGACCAGGGGCGGGGCTAGGGGGTGGCTACTTGGGCTCAAGCCCCGAATGTTTTCTGAAAAGCCCTGAATCTAAAAATATAATAATAATAATAATCTTAAAAAAAAGAAAAAAATGTATAGACAATTAATCATTGTTACATAAAAATATGTTTGCACCAGATTTAGCAGAAGCTCATTTCCATCTGTAGTCTATCCAGTTGCTAACTGTATTTTAGTTAAGTCTTGGTGTTATGGTAGACTCAGACCTAAGCTTTAAATCACAATCAACAAGTTGACAAAAACATAATTCTTCCACATTAGAAACATAGCTAAAGTACGGCCATTTATAAATAAAAAGGACGCTGAAAACCAGATCCATGCCCTTATCTCAAGCCGACTCGACTACTGTAATGCACCCCTTACCGGCCTCCCGAAAAAATACACAGAATGACTGCAACTCTTTCAAAACTCTGCAGCTAGGCTATTAACAATTGTTTGTATTGAGCCGTACCCATTCTGCAATCTGTTAATAAAGTTTTCAATCAATCAATCAATCAATCAATCACATAAGCACTAGACGCGACGCATGTCTGCATCTGCGTGCGTGTCCGCGTCAGTTTTTGAGTATGTGGGAGCCTAAGTGTTTTTTTTTTTTTTTTTTCATTTCATTTCTAGAGATCAATGATTTGTTTTGATTTCTATTGTTTGTATTTACATGTTCTAAATAAAGATTTCAAATCAAATCAAATCGCACTCCAGCCCAGTAGGAATTGAAATGGCTACCCCTCGACTCGACAACAACAAAAGTTGTTCCATGAGTTCAGTGTGAACCGGCTATCTTTAACACATTGGGCGCCGGGGGTTGTACCCATCATTGTACCCAGTCTGCCACCGTTGAAAGCCTATGGAGATGTTTACCTTCTTTGCAGGGCTATAACTTTTAAAATTGTATTGCTATATTGACATTACTATGGCCCATTCAACATCGATTATCTATCGTTCAGGATGTGGGAACGTTATATTTTTTCATTCATACATTGTTGTGTTAATACCGTCTAGAATATAAGTATGTTTTTTTTTTTTTTTTTATTATTATTATCTTTTTCCCCCTCCATTTTCCTCCGATTTTCTCCCATCCCAATGTTAGTCGTATGCCAATTCCCAGTCCCTTCCTGGTCGCTGCGCACTTACCCCCCACAGTCAGATCATCTGGGAGAGTGGAGGCTACCACGTGCTTCCTCCGACACACGTCCAGCCAATCACCGCTTCTTTTCACCTGGCAGAGCGGATTCTCATCGAGAGGGCGTAGCGTGTGGGAGGACCACACTATCCCCCTCAAGTCCTATCCGCGCTTAGCAGGCGCCCCGACCGAACTGTAGGAGTCGCTGTTTACAACGACCCGGACCCACCCCGCCAGCTTCTCCCACCCTCTAATACAGCCAATTGTATTAGTGCAGACGGCCAGCCAAGCTGGTGACAACCCCGGAGCTGTGAGCTGGATTCGAACAGGCGAATCCAGCTCACAGCTCCGGGGTTGGTGACGAACGCAATCTCCGCTCGGCCACCTAACCGCCTTTTATATAAGTATGTTTTTAAGGTTTTCTGCTGTAATTCCAAAAACGAGAGTTATAGGCCCTGACGTATATGATAGATTATCGATTGGCGTTTCTTTCCTATACACGCTATATTAAAAAATTCAAATGTATATGATCAGTATACATTATGCTTCATCATGCGTGAAGTAAAGGGGGGGGGGTCGTTTATAATTCCTTGATCGTCAGTAACGGCTTTATTTAGTATGGGTTGATATATTGATCAGATGGTTTGCAGTGAAATGAATAAACAATCGGGCTGAAAATAACGTTACTGTCCTCTTACCGTTCGTCGATGAGACTGGAGGAAAAAGATCCCAATTATTTGACTCCTAGATCCATTTCCGGTTTGTATGGCGCAATAAACGGCGAAATCATATCGATTATTAAGTTTAGAAAGCGATCCAAATGCACTATAGTGTTTGTCTGGATCCACGTAACAAGATATTACTGCCGGAGGGATTTCCTCGATGCACCAGCGCCACTTCCGGTTTTGGCGAGAGTGTAACTCGCCCGACCATCCACCAGGCGGCGGTATTGAGGCGTTGCAATCTCATACAGGGTCCCGCTGCAGTCCGGAGGTTGGCTGGATGAATTATGAATGCCATGGCGAAAAAATTTAATATTGATCCCAAATCGGCGTAAGTCGTTCTTGGCGTTCAACGCATGGCGGGCAAAAACGGCATAAGTCGTTCTTGGCGACCAATGTGTTAAGGTTAAGGCTCCCATATACTTGAAAACTGACACGGACACGCACGCGGATGCAGACACGCTGCGCACGCGGCTCTGATTATAGTCCGTGTTTGGTATCCGGAAGCGTCGCGTCGAGTGCTTATGTGATTGATTGATTGATGATTGAAAACTTTATTAATGCAGAATGGGTACAATACAGTACAGCTCAATACAAACAATTGTTAAGGGGAAGCAGACCAGAAAAAGACGTTCGTCTTGTTTACATCAGGGTCCCCCATTTTCAATTCATAATGACATTCATGACATACACAATATACAGATATAAAAATATCTAATCTAATCATCTAATCTAAACTAATCATGACATTTATGACATACATGACATACAGATATGCAGTACTGTTACAATTGTGACATACAAGATATGCAAATATACAGTACTTAGGCCATGTCCAGACTAAAACTAAAACGTCGTATCAGGCAAAGTATTTGATCGTTTGCACCTTTCAGCCACATGGAACTGCGTTCTGGCAGCCTGAAGACGCTACTTTCTGATACCAGCTCCCAGAGTGCGCAATTCTGAAGACGCCTGAAGATGCCCCCCATTGCGTCACCATCTTTACAAGCGATACGCACCTTCTCCTGAACCGATGACGCGATAGCCCACCTCTCCCTTACCCCGCGTGTGAAAACATCACAACAACAATGGCATGTACAGCTATTGAGCTTGATCTGGCTTTTACAGCTTTATATGCTGTGCTCTATCTGTGTGAAGCGGAGCGGGGCTCTGCTGTGCTTACACACTCCCGACCGAGGCGCACACACACGCGCTGTGCTCTCTCTATCTGTCTGAAGTGGGGCTCTGCTGTGCTTACACTTATTACACACGATACTAACTAGAGATTAGCGTCACATAGCTGGCCTCTTTCTGAAAACCCAAGCACATATTGTTCCATAGCATACGCCTTCAGTTGATCATGACAAATCCTCTCTTACCTTGACGATTAAAAAGCCTCCATAATTTAGTAAATAAAGCTGTAGCCAGCCAGCTAGCATTGATGCTATTCAAAATGCTATCCACATTAGCTAAATAGCTAACCAACTAAATACAATAGACAGTGGTATCCTGAGGTAACGTTAAATACAGACAACGTTTGCTAGTCGAAATGACTGGACACACACAGGGACAAGTTAAACATCAATCAATTAATTTATTCCAACAGGTAGTTTGAGCTGCATGTGAGCCGCGGTCTTTCTCTCCTCTCGAAAAGCACAGAACCGGCTGACACAAGTTAAGCTGCTAGCAACAGACACTACAACACTTCCGGTCAGGGGTTTTCAAAATAAAAGAGCGACGTCTAAAACAGGTAAGACATTTATTTTGTAAATTTGTGGCACATACTTATTATCTTGAGACGTTTTCGTTTTTACGGAAACCTTAAAACGAAACAAAAACAAAAAAGATCTAAATCGTTTTAGTCTGGACAAGGCCTTAAACAGAGATCCTAACAGTAAATATATACATACGAGGGGGAGGGAACTGTACATTAAGATAAGATAATCCTTTATTGATCCCCTTGGGGAAATTCGGGTGTCAAAGCAGCATGGGGGGGGGGGGGGTACAGGGTGGGGGATGCATAGCTTCACAGTACAAATACGGTAATATAAAATATAATAATATAATAATTAATTAGGAGGGGTGGGTGGGTGGGAGTTCTCCAGGGGAGAATTCAATTTAAAAGTTCTTAGTGTACGCACTACCAGGAGAAGACACTGCATTTCCATATGTGGAGTGAAACTGTGGAACAGTCTGAATGTGGTGCTAAAGCAATGTCCAAACGTGAGACAATTTAAACTGAATTATAAGGAAATTATTTTCACGAGGTACATGTATGAGGAAGGGATTTGACATTCACGGGTGTTTAAATTTGTATTTGATTTCTTTCATGTTTTACATAATAATTTTAGTTTTTTGTTTTGCATATATATATATATTTGTTTTGTAAGGTTTTAAATTAGTACACTCATTTGAGTAGTGGAAAAGGGGTAGGATTAAATACTTCTTCCTACTCCTTTTCGAACATATACATTTAGTTACAGTATGTTTTGTTTTTGTTTATTTTTTTCCATTTCATTTCTAGAGATCAATGATTTGTTTAGATTTTATATTGTTTGTATTTACATGTTCTAAATAAAGATTTCAAATCAAATCACACTCCAGCCCAGTAGAAATTGAAATGGCTACCCCTCGACAACAGCAAGAGTTGTTCCACGAGTTCAGTGTGACCCTGCTATCTTTATACTCTCGTAATGACAAGTTGTATAGGTGAGGGTAGCAACGGATCTCTTTAAAACGAAAATCAAAACGTATGTTGATTTCCCAGCAGGCGCTGTGCTTGTAATATGACAGCTGGGCACATGTGCAGTCGGCACGCATATCCACGGAGCAATCCGCGTGGTTACAAAATGTGGCCTGCACGCGGACACGGATGCGAGGTCCGTGCGGACAAGAGCATTGATACAAATTTGCGGAGGGAAGTATATTCCGGCCTTTAGGCCTTTAACATGGGAGCGAAAGTGAAGCGCTGGTCGCCCGCCCGCCTGCCTTCGCTCACGGCTGGTGTGTCTGTGCTTAGAGATCTATATTTGGATAAATTTGACCAATTTCATGCAGGTAACATTAGATTCACAAAAGTTCATATAAGAGGTTATGTTTATGGTCTCAGTCGGTTAATTTGCATCACAAAAAACAGTCCCTTCACAGTGTCTTCAAAGCAGTCCCCCAGCCTTTCCTCACAGCTGTCATTCCTAAGTTGAATCTGATGGTTTCTCTTGTTTCAAATGTTTTATATTTCGGAAGTAAATATATGACGTTATGGTCCGATTTTTCCAGTGGTGGTCGGCACTGTTATAGGCACCAGGCATGTTGCCAAAACATTGGTCAAGAATTTGCATGTGGCGGGTAGGGCAGTCAACATACTGCTGCAGTGTTGGGAGATGACCGGAGACATCACAGGTGTTAAAGTCACCCAGCATTAACACTGGCTGCTCAGCGGAGCGTGAGAGGGCGCTGTTATAACTCTCAGCCAGCTGGTCTGCTCTCTCAGTGTTTTGAGGTCCAGGCACATATGCTACAGTAGAATGATGGTAATCTGCCCAAGTATTGTAAGTATATAGAAGGGGCTAAATCAGGGGTTCCCGATAGGCGGCCCGTGGGCGAAGCATTTTAATTTGGCAAAGTTTCTCCTATGACAATAGCGGACGCTTTTATTATGAAATTCATAGTGCAGAGAACTTTTACTTTTACTTACATTTTGGTTGTTAGACTTGTTTTGACGTTTTCAAAGGTGTTTGTATGTGTTTGTATGTATGTGTTCAAAGGTGTTTGACAAAAAGTTACAAACAAACATGGAGCGTTTTCAAATTACAACATTGATACTACTACTACTACTACTACTACTACTACTACTACTACTACTACTACTACTACTACTACTACTACTACTACTACTACTAATAATAATAATAATAATAATAATAATAATAATAATAATAATAATAATAATAATAATAATAATAATAATAATAATAATAATGTAATAGTGCCTTAAACAAACCAAATTGATGAGCTCTCTGAAAAAACAAAAGTGAATATGAAATTGTGAATTTTGAAGGTATTGGATTATGGATTATGTTTTTGAGTGGAGATAGTGGCTGGGGGCCTGATTATGCGAAGGAAGGCTGTCTCAAACCAAAAAAATCTCCATTACTCGATTTCCCATAATGCACCTTACACATAGTCAAGACGCAAAGGCTGTGATCTCAGTTATTGAGGTCTGCAGCCATATGCTATTAATACATCAGCCAACAGCTAGCAGCTACATATTATCTCACCGGTCTTTCAATGATGCCAGGGAGCTGTCATGTGCTGTGGCTGGTCCCCTGCACCAGAGAGCTGTCATGTGCTGTGGGTGGTCAACTGCACCAGTGAGCTGTCATGTGCTGTGGGTGGTCAACTGCACCAGGGAGCTGTCATGTGCTGTGGCTGGTCCCCTGCACCAGAGAGCTGTCATGTGCTGTGGGTGGTCAACTGCACCAGGGAGCTGTCATGTGCTGTGGGTGGTCAACTGCACCAGGGAGCTGTCATGTGCTGTGGCTGGTCAACTGCATCAGGGAGCTGTCATGTGCTGTGGCTGGTCAACTGCATCAGGGAGCTGTCATGTGCTGTGGGTGGTCAACTGCACCAGGGAGCTGTCATGTGCTGTGGGTGGTCAACTGCATCAGGGAGCTGTCATGTGCTGTGGGTGGTCAACTGCACCAGGGAGCTGTCATGTGCTGTGGGTGGTCAACTGCATCAGGGAGCTGTCATGTGCTGTGGGTGGTCAACTGCATCAGGGAGCTGTCATGTGCTGTGGGTGGTCAACTGCACCAGGGAGCTGTCATGTGCTGTGGGTGGTCAACTGCATCAGGGAGCTGTCATGTGCTGTGGGTGGTCAACTGCATCAGGGAGCTGTCATGTGCTGTGGCTGGTCCCCTGCATCAGGGAGCTGTCATGTGCTGTGGGTGGTCAACTGCACCAGGGAGCTGTCATGTGCTGTGGCTGGTCCCCTGCACCAGGGATCTTTCATATGCTGTGGCTGGTCCCCTGCATCAGGGAGCTGCCATGTGCTGTGGGTGGTCAACTGCATCAGGGAGCTGTCATGTGCTGTGGGTGGTCAACTGCATCACAGGGAGCTGTCTGGATTCATAATAGAGACCCAGACAGAGCTCCGTCTCCACATGCACTATGACAGTGTGTCCTTGCTTTTATTGTTTAACTGGCTGGGGACTATTATACAATGATGAAAGTGCCTTTCTCTCACCCCCCAATTTAGTCCCTAGGCGGTGTTGCGCACAGTGTTCTGTGCGCATGCACGTACCCGCGCGCGAGCACGCGCGTGCACCATGCGCGGCGTGTTACCAGTTCCCATATTACCACTGCACCACTGCCCCCGGTGTTGTCTACATCCAGGCTTGATGGCTCCTTTGTGCTCCTCTGTTCTTTTGCAAGCGCTCAAAGCAGATACATATCTGATTCACCAGGAAATTAATGCATATTAGGCTATTGTACCGAAATATTTATGCTATAGACAAAATAACTTACTATAAGAGCAGAGTAGACAAAATAATACATAACAAAGTGCCACATTCAGATCATGTTTCATGTTCAAACCCCTGGTAATGAGTTTCTCAGTTGCCATGACTGCTTTTGTCCAGAAGATGGTGGTCTTTTATAAGATATTTCAATAGCCACTTCCTTTGGGTTAGTGAAAAAGTGGGATCGAATGGATGATTTACCATGGTGGGTTCTGTGGTATTTTTCATCAAATAGACTACGACTGTCCATAAAAAATATGATTTTTTTTTTAAAATGGGATGAGAGATAAGAGTCTTTATAAAATTGACTCAAAATGTTATACATGTCGAAATACATGGCCAATTGCTTCAAGATATTCTTTGAATATTGCACAACATTACTGTTAGTTTCTCTCATTACTCCCATCTACTTGCATCACACGCATCCTTCACACAAAGGCATTCGTCACCATCTGTCAGAAATCTAATATGCCAGCACCAAATCCCTCGTGTTGTCTAATCTTTACTGTACCTGAGCATTGACAAAGTCATGTGAAGGCTGTTCCGTGTTGATTCAATTTGTGGGCAACTCCACCTTGACAGATTCCATCCGCCCTGTAATGAGGTCGCTCAACCGTCCCACAATGAGGTCTCACTCATTGATGTTGGAGGCGGTGGAGAAGCGGAATTCCCCCCCCCCCCCCCCCCCCTTCCACAATTAAATAGGCCAAATTACCTGCTTCCAAGGGTTTCTGCTCTTCTGTGTTGATAAATGGGCCCTTGTTCATTGATTCACTTATCGTGCATTCTTCTAGGTATACAAGACAGATTTAGTTTCTTCATAAAGGTACCAATTAGTAAATAATAGGAAAATGGAATAAAGCACTTTAAATTGCAGATCAAAATGGTTGGTATGTGACATTTTATAGATTATTTTACTATAAATGCTACCATATTTTTTAAACACTGCGTGGGAGCAGGATATACCCAAAAGCCCAGCTGTCCGGGGATCACCATAAGACTTTTGACTGTAAGACATATGTTTCAGGAGCCAGGGCTCATGGGAACAGCTGCGTTGCTATTTTGATGGGTAACAATGCCTTTGGAGGACACATCTATATTATGGGCTGGCGGATATGGAAAGAATGAATAAAACACAGAAAACCTTGACTCAAGAGTCTCTTGGGGACTTGGACAAAAGATCAGGATTTGCTGCAGGTGTTGTTTAATAATTCATGGTTTTGTAGGGCTCACTTTTAGTGAGAAGATCTCTATTTGGCTGCCAATTGCATGTGTTTTTTTTATTTCTGCTTGGATCAAAGGAGATACGTTTGAGCCTGTGTACCTTCCCTTCATTCAATTTCCTATTCTGAAACAAATATGTAAAACAAATTTAACACATTGAGTGCCACACCCCTTCCGGGAAGTGACCTGGGCCCTCATTCATCAACGTGACTTACGCACAGATATGTGCTTAACCTGTGCGTACGACCATTTCTAAGCAAAGTGTGGGATTCATCAATTTCAACTTGAACTTGACTTCGTGCTTATGTGTACGCACAGCTCTGAGCATGCTTAGCTGACGCCCAGTGGTAGAATATCGTTACTACGGCATATGCGCTGCTCAGTTCATGCATTAGTTTCAACGCGGAAATAAGCTTCCGTGCATTAGTTTCAACACTGGCGTGTTCAACCTCTGTATGACCCGTAATTCATTATAGTTCATTGTAAAATAGCGACAGTAGTGTAATTATAACGGGCTCACACGCGAACAAGAGGTTGGCCTGCTTGTTTGGCACGGGGGGGGCAGACGCAGAACACCAACCTCCAAACGCGATTAAATATTGTTTCAAATAAAAAGCGAATTATTTTGTGTGTCATGTTTCCAAATAAGATTGGTCACGAAATGCTTTCTACTTCAATTTGTTGGTTAGAATAGATGACCTCCGTTGAAACTTCACTGAGACTAACAGTCTATTTGTGAGCTCCCGCACAGATGTGATAATAATAATAATAATAACAATAATAATAATAATAATAATAGCTTCATTTTATATAGCGCCTTTCAAGAGACCCAAGGTCGCTTTACATAGATAGGGGGGGGGGGGGGGGGGGGATAACAAAGTAACAAACATAGTGGACAGACACAACATATAAATATGATGATGGAATTCATTCAAGTCCTCTCCACCCTCGGGTCTTTGCCACCGGCACGGTCCATCGTGATATTGGAGATGGATCGAGCAATAGACTGTTACTGTAGCTGTCAATGTTGATACATGTTGTTGCTGCATGCCGGGAGGAAAGGCATGCTGCATGTTTTCAATTCATTAAATAAAACGGATACTTTTTGCAAGGGTTTACTGACTGTCATACAAATAATCAACCAACTACATACTGTAACTTTTCAGTGCACGTTCTTATTTACATTGTGACAACAGCCTTGTGAGTTCCCGCAGTGACCCGCACACAGACATGATGGAATTCAAGTTCAAGTTTGTATTGATCACATATAGGCAGGCTACACATGGCGTATAGGCTACATCATACATGGCAGTGAGATTCATTGTTCTTGTATATGCTCTCGTATTATTTTTATATAGGCTACCCAATACCGACATCAAAATAGATTGTATGCCTCTAGAAATCATATGCAGCAGGTAGAAAATTGACGGAAAATCCGTCGCGATTTGGAATAAAATTTAGGAGAACTTTAATCCCTGGGTATTAATCAAACAAAACGGGAAAAGGCAGTCATATTCCAGCACGGTCTTTATTAGTGTTTTGAGCTGTCCAGGCAGAATTGCAGCAATGGTCTTATGGAGCCGTTGATATCTGACATCACCGTGTACAAGTCCGCCTTTTATTTATCCCATAACACGCGTTGTGTCTACTTGGTTCGGCAGCGCCTCAGTGAACAATCTCCCGTGGAGTTTCTCAGAGTTCCGCTCGGGTCAGTCCATTATTTCACATCCCAAGGGGGGTGTTTCATTACCATATATGGATAATCATGCACGAGCATTGACGGTAGAACAAAGAGGTATTTATCAACACGGAGGAGCATAGGACCTGTGTACGCACGGTTGATAAATCCCAATATTTCTGTGCGTACACACATTCTAAATTCTGTGCTTACGTGTGGAAATAGAACATTTTCTACGTCACGTTGATGAATGAGGGCCCTGGCCTTGCCGTCCATTAACCCCATGTAAACGTAGTTGTAGTTTGTAGAGCTAAACCTATATTTTATAGTATAGCTATGGGTCTAATAACTCCGTCGAGTGCCAGTGAGTTGCTTCCAGTCAACGTGGAAAAAACAGTTAATTTTTTCATCCGTACATTTCCGTTTTATACCGTTTTGAATATGAATATAGTTTGGGTGCTTCTAATTCCAGGGAAAAGATGCGAAAACAGCATTTTTGTGTAATTCAATAAACATGTTGTCATTTTTCCCCCCGATTATCGAATCTTCCTGAAATCAACGCTAAGTCATCATCATTATCCTTCCTCGTGCAAGCATGCAATGTGGTTTAGACCGGCGTGCCCCCCCTCCTGCACCCAACGGAAAACAGCCACACACATAAAACACAGATAACTTCAATTGCGGTAGAAAGAAATATCAGATCAACGCAAGCTTCCATATATAGTGTCCTTACCTGGTATCTGATGTAATGCAAAAAAAGATTCCAGCCATTCCAGTTATCCACAGCGACCCTGTCTCCGACGTTGTTGGGCTTTGCACATCAACGGGCGGGCGGGGTCAGTTGTCCAAACCATCCCTACAAGCGTGTGTTTTGCCAGAGTGTTTAGGACCCGCCCCCACGCCACAGCTCGGTAGGGAAAAGAAACTAACCCGTTTCTAATGGGGTGCAATAATGGCAGAAGGCGTTAGAGGGCGGTATAAGACCGTCTGCCAGCTCAGACACACTCAGAACAGTATGCACAAGGTGCCCCGCTGAATTATGAATGGCAATAGCGTTTAAAAGAAATACCATGAGAAAAACGTAGATCTACGTTTCCGGCACTTCCGGATGTGTTAAGGACCTTTTTTTATTGATTATATCACTTACTCTACAGAACTTGTAAGTCGCTTTGGATAAAAGCGTCAGCTAAAATACTTTTCTGAAACAAGATATTTGAATTTCTTGATTTCTATTACCAATTTTCAGAGGTTATTATGTAGCCTATAATAATAATAATAATAATAATAATAATAATAATAATAATAATAATAATAATAATAATAATTCATTACATTTATATAGCGCTTTTCTAGACACTCAAAGCGCTCCCCACAATGTAGGGTGGAAATTGCCTCCTTCACCACCACTGGTAGCACCCAACCTTGGGCTACGCAGCCTCAATGGCTGCCATACACTGGCACCAGGCACACATCACACTACACAATGGCTGAACGGCTCAGGAGACAAGGATTGATTCCAGCCAATTAAGGGGAAGGAATGATTAGGTGGCTTTGATGTCAGATATTGGGAATTTTGTCAGGAACGTCTGGGAACCCCCTACTCTTTGCAATAGGCGTCCTGGGTTCTTTAACGACCGAGATTCAGTCAGGACCTCGGTTTTAGTGTCTCATCCAAAGGACGGCACTCGCAGCTATACGGTATCACCGTAACAGGGGCATTGTTGCTGACTAGTCCAGAGGACAGAGTGCCCCCTGCTGGACAACAACACCAATTTCCAACAACGGCCTTGAGCGGGGCGCGTGTATCACTTCCGCAACGGATTTAGTCGGATTTCGGTTTCCGGGTTCGCCTGATTGGCCGCGACGGCCACGTGACACGCCGTGGCACGGCCCCGCGGCAGCGCCAGGCTTGCCGCTGCGCCCTGCTGTGGCGACGCTCGCGGCGGCGTCTCTAACAGTAACAGTAAGAAGCATTTTGGATAAAAGTATTCTGTACTTCTGTATGACAACAATGTATGCCTTTCAAATGTTCGCTGCGCCCTGCTGTGGCGACGCTCGCGGCGGCGTCTCTAACAGTAACAGTAAGAAGCATTACTAGCATGAATGAGCAATTGCAAGCCTTTGACGTTTTGATGAATGAATTTGAGAAAATGCATTTATCTGTTCAAGCACTGTTATCTGATGATGAACAAGAGGGTGATGAACATGACTGGTGTCACTGGTATCAATTCAATGCATGTATGGATGATGTCCGAATCAAATTAAAACCTGATTAATAGTGAAACTGTGTATAGCCTCTAAGCCTCTCTGACACGTTATTTCGGGGGTCGCCCCTTGAAAACATTGGGAACCATGTATTTATATAGTACATGACACCTAAGCACATACATTACAGATATCCTCATAAGCATATATTAATTTGTATCAATTAGATATACTCTTTGGGCTTGTCTTTATCCACTTTTTCTCCTCCTGTTTTTCTGTGTTTTTCTCCCATCCCAATTTAGTCATGCCAATTCCCCCCTCCCCTTCCTGGTCGTTGCTCGCATGTGCCCCCCACTGGTCGGTCTAGGGAGGGTTGATAGATACTATCACATGTCCCCTCCGATACATGCAGAGTCAGCCAGCCACTTATTTTTCACCTGCCAGCGCGGACTCTCATTGGTGAGGTGTAACGTGTGGGAGGCTCACACTACCCTCACCATCTCCCTTCCTCGCTGTGCAGGCGCCCTGACCGACCTGTAGGAGTCGTTGTTTACCACGACCAGATTACCACCCACCGGCTTCCCTCCTGCTGACTCTGCCAATTGAGCCAGTATGACGGTCGGCCAAGCCAGAGGCAACGCTGACAGCCGGATTCGATACCAGTGTCTCTCGCGTTGGTGACGAGTGCCTAGTCCGCTGCGCCACCCAGCCGCCCTTGTATCTACTTATTCTGAAAGAGTTGAACTAATTATTTTCGCTAGCAAGATCTCATTCGATTATTCATTCCATTAAGCCTACTGCCAGCAGGCACATTTAAATAAATATAATCTGATTGATTGGGGTAATGAGGGCTTTATAATTAGCCTATAGATTATGCATTTAATTTGTCGGCGAGGCTATTGAGCCGTACTGTATTGTACCCATTCTGCAATCTGTTAATAAAGTTTTCAATCAATTAATCAATCAATCCATGCCGTTAGAAAATCAGGATTTCTGCGATCGACACCTGCTGTCTTTTCAGGTGAGGCGGCCGCTGGTTAGAATTAACAAGACTGAATCAGCATTCGACGAACAGGGAAAGCCTGGATTCAAACATTGGGTTAATTGAATCTGGCTAATGGGACCTTTGATCGACTTAGTTGAACCAGGTATGGGGAATAGGGTCCTGGGACGTGAGACAGACTGACAATGAACTACAGGAAACAACACAAATAACTACAACTACGGAAAGCAAGACAAACACCAACAATGGGACAAAACAAGTACACTACAAACATGCTAATAACAGACAGTAACTACGGGCGGCTACGTGGCGCAGTGGGCAAGGCGCTCGCAACGAATGCTGGAGACTAGGCTCGAACAGGATGCCTCCTGTTCGAGCCCCGCTCTCCACATTGCTTTCAGTTTAGCTGGTCGTCCACAGTAATACACATTGGCCGTATTACGGGGAAGAGTGGGGATCGGGCGTTGTGGACAGCGACTCCTACAGGTCGGTTGGTGCGCCTGTGCAGTAGAATCAAGAAGCGACGGGGGCGGGGCCCCTCCAAAGCCCAGACCCCCGACGGTCAAAGATCGAGCCGCGCAGGTGAAAAGATGCAACGGCTGTTACCTCGAGTATCGGAGGGGACTCGTGCTATGTATGACTTAGTCCACATTGCAGCCGGCTTGTGGGAGGCAAGAAACAACGTTCGAAGACAGGGGAGGGTTGAATTGGACGATATGAAAATTGGGATGGGAGAAAAATAGAAAATGGGAGAAAAAGTGGATAAAAAAAAACAGATAGTAACTGCAAACACTAAGACTAGACAGTAACTACAAAGACTAAGACTAGACAGTAACTACAAGACTAATACTAGACAGTAACTACAAGACTAAGACTAAACAGTAAACCTAATACAAGAAAAACACTGGACTAACAGGGGAATATTAAGATGGGCAAGAGAGAGACAGCATGAGAGAGAGAAGGTAGAGAACACTAAGGGACAGGGAGATGAGAAACACATATACAGGGGCAGAGAGAGGTAGAGCAGGGGAGAACAGTCCATGGCTTGGTGGGACATAACATTTATATTGCAAACTTTGATCTGTTCTGGAGACGTGGACAATTTCCCCCAAATAATGGATTTTTTCTAAACAGATCTGGAGGATAAATTGACACTTCACATATATTCTACTCCATTGACCACCCAACTGCTCTAAGAAAATCAGACAACAGCCTTGAGGCAGTCATTGCCAAGCCGACAAGCTCTAAGACACACAGTACAATAACACAACCTAACTCTGATGATGTCAAGACGATAGATCGCTATCAACTGGGTCAGAGGACATCCACAGCAGGATGATTGCAGAGGACATCCACAGCAGGATGATCACAGAGGATATCCACAGCTCTACCCCACTAATCAGGACAGAAGAGACCATGGAACTGTCAGCCCCCTCGCCAACAACAACCCTAAAATGCAGGGTGCACACTGCACAGCCCCCCCCCACCCGCACGTATCACGTCACTAGTCCCCCCGCTCCCTCTTCCCTCTCATCTACCCCTCACCTACCATTCACAACCCAGAATGGACAATCTGGTAAATGCTGGTTTGATTTACATCCAGGCATAATCTAAAAAAAAAAAAAAAAACTGTCCCTCTTTCCTCCACAGCCTGCAACTGCAACCGCCGAAACGTCAACCATGCCCCCCACCTCACCCCCAAACTACTGCTATCAGTCTGTTCCAATAAGAAATCATGCTGTTCCTGTTTTCACTATCAGACTCAAGAAGAAATACTCAACACGCTCTGTAACACTTAGACATACGGGCCGTCACACCCGTCACACTTTGCTCTCGTCTGTCAGCTCCGGGCTGTGTTTCTCCTGATCATTCAATACATTGTTAGAAAGTAGAATTTGCCATCTTTCGATTGTCCCCACACTCAACCTATTGCGTGCTTTGGGTCTTGAGTTACAAGATGAAATATCCAGCGAACCGTGACAAGCTGTTCCAATGAGTGACCACATCCGGTGGTAAACGGTCCTGAACTGACCGGTCACCGCTCATGGCGAAAATGATTGACCACCGTTGTAGCCAAGGAGCATCTGCTCCGAAAGCGATCCCAGACGAGCGTTGATTGCATTTCTTCGCTGAATTATTGCGGTACACACATTACAAAAACCTCATTTTCCGTCATAAACATACTGTACCTGTATGAGTATACGACTTCAGGCTAGGTGTAACTGAGGGGTACAATTCCCTGACTGTATTGATAAGTATGGTATCATTAAACCACTACCGCTTTATGCACTTTAATTACTGGCCATACAGTACACGATATATGAATATGATGAACACTTCCCACAATGAAATCGGTTCCAGTCAAAGGTATTAATCAAGTATTTAATGGAGCAAAAGGTACATAGGATACTTTACATTATTCTTTGAATGCACTTGTAAGGCAAAGGAATATGCGTAGGCAAATCAATAACGAATGTCCATTCTCTGGTTACGCAGGAGGTAATTATACAACCTGAATCTTAGGGAATTATATCTATGGTGCACTGGTAATATAGCGGGAGATACTGGAAGGGGTTCCCACTGGTTGTAAGCCAGCAGGGGGGGTAGAAGATCTGTCGGTAGTAGGACGTCTGGTCAACGATGACTAGGGAGACTTCAGGTACAGAAGCCGGTGCAGTAGCCTCTTGATCCACAGACGAATACAGCTTGGTTCTCTTGTAGACTGTCGCTCCACAGGGAAGAAAGCTAGTCGGCCTCAGGCTCTCTGGGCGCCGACTCGACTTGACTCCTCTCGGGGTAAATCCAACACGTGCAGGCGTCGGCGATTATCCGCTCCATAAATCACAGGACCAAAGCAAATATATTCCAGCCGCAAAGGGCTATGTAGTCGTCGGGTAGATTAATCCAGTGTACATGTCCATACGGCTCTCGCCTAGGTCTCCTCGGGTGAAAGCGCCATGCGGTCGGCCCAGCCTGGATAAGAACTCTAGCTAATACGAGAAAGCGTTGGAGATGCTGGTCACTGTAGGATTCTAACCGCACGATACACTATACACAAATAGACTATTAAAGACTCAATAGAAATATGTCGCACTCGACGGTATAGCGCCAAACTCTGACAATTCAGTTATTAATTCGCACGCGGTCTCGATGCTCTATTCTGAGGCCAAACAGGCCATACTTCACCGCACGTTGTATCGTGGGTGAGGCTTCAACTTATCGGTAACATACTAAGGACGAAGGGTAACGAGGTAAGGGGCTTCTACATTCACCTGCGCCGTATTTATACGCACGGTGAACAAACTAGTTCCACTCTCATTTCTGTCGCGTATCCCTGGGCAAGGCCGGGCATGTCCAGACACATCTTGACGGTGACTTTGAACCTGGCTCCGTAGGCCGGTCCCTGGCGCCGGTGGACCGCTGTCCAATAGGAGAATGAACTATTATGGTCTGGGCTAAAGGGATATTCCGTGTATATGTACAAGGAATATACAGGGGATATCAAACGATATACAAGTACTATGCAATATATATCAATAAATAAATATATATATTCGGTTTAATCTGATCCTTCGTAACACTAGGGAACCGTTATGTTTTCCAGCTCCTACCTCTCAGCTGAAACCCAAAAACAGGCGTGTTCAAACCTCTGTTTCTCTATTACATTAGCACTCCAACGCAAATTCTGAATGTTACCTTTCAAAAGAGACCAGACTCATGCATGTGCTAATGTGTGTGGGTCTATGTTTGTGCCCTGATCAGGCGCTCCTAATGTTATTCGTCATGTCTAGTTGTAGTTATCTGTCCTGGTGTTGTAGTCCCTATCGTTCTTTCCCCAGCTGTACCCACTTACAATTAACCCAGGTGTGTCTTGTCTCGTCATCCCCTCATGTATAAGTATTCTGTTTCCCACTTTGTCTGGTGCTGATCCTGTCTGTGTAGTATGTGTTCTTGTCTGTCCTTACTTTAGTTTATTCTTCATTTCATTCACGGTAATTATTTCATTAAATATTTATTATAAAACTACTTTGACTGCCGTCTCCTTTGTTGTGTTGCATTGACTCGACATCGAGCTTAAAGAATGTCAATGACAACGTAACATATACGTATAAAGTATAATAAATGGCAAATGACTTTGGGTATGCAATCGACATGCGTTTTATGCTAAATGTGCCCGAGTGTTAAGGGGTTAAACAACAAATCTTTCTTTTTTTTTATCTACTTTTTCTCCTCCTATTTTTCAGTTTTTTTTTCTCCCATCCCAATTTAGTTGTTATGCCAATTCTCCCCTCCCCTTCTTGGTTGTTGCGCGCATTTCCCCCGTACTTGCCGGTCTAGGGAGCCCTGAAGTCTATCACATGCTTCCTCCGATACATAGGAGACAGCCAGCAGCCTCTTTTCACCTGACGGCGCAGACTCTCATTGGTGAAGTGTAACACGTATAGGAGGATCACACTACCTTCACCAGTTCCTTCCCTTGCTGTGCAGGCGCCCTGACCGACCTGTAGGAGTCGCTGTTTACAAAGACCAGGATGCATGTAGTCTTTTACCAACGGAGTTGCAGTTCCACGTTCGGGTTCCGCGATCTGATTGGCCACTGACGTTTCTCTCTGCACCAATCGCGTTATGCCTATTTCTGCCTCTAACAGCCTGCTAGCTAGCTAACGCCTAGTTCTATCACTGGTTAAGCTTGGCGACTCTTTCGAAGTTGGTTAAGGTTAGAGTTTGGAATCAGGGCTGGTGGTCTATCGCCCTGCTCTAAACCAAACGCTAACCTTAACCAACTTCGAAAGAGTCGCCAAGCTTAACCAGTGATAGAACTAGGCATCACGCAATTGGGCGTTGAGAGAAACGTCAGTGGCCGATCAGATCACGGAAAACTGCAACTCCGTTGGTAAAAGACTACATGCAACCAGGATACCACCCACCGGCTTCCCAGCCGCTGACACTGCCAATTGTTTCAGTATGACGCCTGCCCAAGCCGGAGGGACCGCTGACAGCCGGATTCGATACCAGTGTCTCTGCGGTGGTAGACAGACGCTTAGTCCACTGCGCTACCCGGCCGCCTAACAAAAGATCTTTCTTAAACAGAATTTGAAATATGATTATAGAATATAGAATATCAGGCCTATAAATTACATTATTATGGCCAAGTCACACATCTATGGATCAGGCAAAATCTCCCCTTTCCAATGGCAGAGTTCAATCTGGATTTAGTATCACCAGGTGTGCATCAAAAACCGTGAATGAAATCTCAGTTACTTTTTTTATAATGTACATTTCTCTGCCATTTTTCATCAGATTGCAACACCGTTTTATTTCTACATTTACATTTAGTAATTTAGATGATGCTTTTATCCAAAGCGACTTACAAGTTATATTTCGTATAGCTCTGCTCAGCGTCATATTGCAATACTCTTCATATCCAGTATTTGCACTGAAATAAATTCACACATGTACCTTTACTACCACCATCTGTCTGGCCACACCCCCATCTGCTACCTACAAAAGCAGGGGTGTGGCCATACCATCAGCTCCGTCTTCAATTTTCATCACGTTGAGTGCCTGTTAACACCACTTTAAGTTGCTAAATTGTTTTGAAGAAAGTAGAAGATCGAGGAGCTACGTTGACATTATATCTTTGTTTTTTCTCTCACTATTTTCGAGAAAATATGGCGATAATGTCTTCGTCTCTGGGGTGTCTGGAAGATGATGATCATTCTGACCTCCACCGGCATTTTCGTATTAGGGGCTCACATCGCTGGTCTAATCCCCACCTGCAGTCCTCCAAGCTGCAGCTGGACAGGTATTACCTTCGGTTCTGCAGCTGGACTGTGCAGCAGGCGTCGGCTGTTGTGGGAAGCTGGCTACCTCTGGGTGAGTGATGTTTTTTGCTATGCGAGCGCCAGTTGTGTTGCTATGGGGGGTTAGCTGCACAATTTACGAAGACCGGCCCCAGACTAGTATCATTTTTTCTGCCTCTTAGACGGCAGAGGGAGGGTCCTGGTTTGAAGCCCACGGTAGTCAATCTAGTGGGCCGTGACCAAGGTCTGTGGTTAAAACCCGGGATCTTTTGGACGAGCAGATTCTTCTCTGTCATGTGAAGGCCCCATCTTTCAAGTTGAAAGTTACCCTCACAAGGAAAAGTGGGTTGGTGCTTCTTTATCGGAAGCCCCACGCTCAAGTCGGCTGCAGCCTATGAAGGTATTGTGCCGACATCGCTGTATATCTGCACCGTTCTGGAAACTGTGTTGATTTCTTTTTCTCTTCTCTCTTAAGGCCTCTGCATGCTACAGAAACGGCAAAGCAACTGCAACACAACATCGACAAAGCAACAGTGTTGCAGACACTCTGCCTTTATGCTTCTGCAACATCGACGCACAGCCTATGCAACATTGTACCCCGGATGTAGCTAGGTTCCCTAGATAGATGAAACTTCCCTTCTCAACCAACCCATTGATAACAAGCAGAAAAAAAAGCATTATTTTTACTTCCGGTCGGGGGATTTCAAAATAAAAGACGTCTAAAAGCACCGTAAATACGTTTATTTTGTACATTATCTAACGTTAACACGAACCTAAACTAATCTAAAGTTAGTTTAGGTTCGAGTTAACGTTAGATAATGTACAAAATAAGCCTATTTCCGGTGCTTTTAGACGTCAGTCTTTTATTTTGAAATCCCCCGACCGGAAGTATTTGTGATGTATTCTGCTTGTGTAACTTTAGGTTAGTTTTAACGTTAGCTAGCAGCAGGGATGGATGCCTTTGTGCAAATGCAGGTAGCTACAGGCACTCGATGTCGAGTAAGAGCTGCTGAATTTAATCGGCAGGAGGAGAGAGCTCGTCAAAGCTGGATATATCCCTGTGGCTGTGGTTGTAGGCACGAAAATGCAGCTCGAACTACCTGTTATATTAAATTAATTGATTGCTGTTTAACTTGTCCGTGTCCAGTCCTTTCGAACTGCCCCACCGTTCATTGTAAACAATGATGCATGTAATTATATTAACGTTACTGTGTGTTGTTGTAGCTATGTTAATAAATTCTGAATGGCATTCACGTTAGTTGGGTATGATAGCATTGAATAGCATCAACGCTAACTGGCTGGCTACAACAATGGAGGATGGTATTCCTCCCTGCGGGACCAATATTATTCTATGACAGCCCCGCCCCCATTCGCTAACCAACCAATCACTGCTACGCAACATCAATGCAAGGTTGTTCAGATTAGATTTTGGGGAGAGGTACGCGCAACATCCTCACAACACACTCTACAACACCCTCTGCAACATGTTGCGTTGAAGTCGTGCTGATGTTGTGTTGCAGTTTCTGTAGCATGCAGAGACCTTTAGGATGAGGAGGTGAGTCAGACGGCGGCTGTCTGAAGTGTTGTGTTCTTGTTTGCAGTTTCGGTGATAGCTGCTTAGCTTGCGTGCTAGCTGGGTGAGCTAACTGTTAGCCAGTTAGCTGTTAGCTGCGGCGCTGGCTCGTTATGTTCACTAGGCCAGGAGCGTTAGCTTGTTGCTACCAGTCGGCCTGTGTTGGCTGTTAGCTTATGCTACACCGTTGAACATTAGCCGTGAGGATAACAGGCCATAACACTCTGACTATGACGTCATCTTTGACAGAGGATGTTAGTTGGCCCTACACTGTGTTGCCCCGCCAGCGAGGACTTTCGTGGAGAGACCAGTGGTTGCAGTCCTTTCAGCCTGCGCGCATGGTGTAGGTAAGAGTCCTTCTGGACACTTAACACCTCTTCCTTCCTTCCCTTCTAAATGTTTTGTAATAACGATGTTTTTTTCTAAAACGTATGTTGCTGCACTACATTGGGGATACGACATGTGTTGTGTGTGAATTGTCTTGTCGCTGGTATAGTTTCTCTCTACCTAGAAAATCGGCGTTGTTTTTTACGTGAGTAGAAATGAACTGGTTGGTTGTGATGAGAACTTGTGTGTTCATGTAACGTTAGTTAACGTGGTTGAGCTCACAACTAGTTGGGTTAATAACCCTGCAAAGCTATGCTTAGTGACATATGATCGAGGGGTGAGTCCTTCTCTCAGCCTGTGATGACAATAAACAGGTAGCGTGTTCACATATTAACAGGGGTAACTGTTCAACCTAGTCGTATCAAGGGTAAGGTGGGGAGGGGTGATTTCCCTCGGTTCCCTGGGGCTTCCCCCCCTCCTCTCAAACATGTTTTGTTTACAATATATTGTTTTCACTATGTTTGTGGGGATACGGTGTAATCCCTCAGCTTCTGCTGGGGTTGTGCTCCTGCTTGAGAAAACGATTTTTTTCCTAGGGAAAAGATTGTTTTGGTAGCTATCATATGGACTTAGCAAGGCCTGTGGCCAGTACGTAATCGAGGACTTGTGTCTTCTCTCGTTATGAAAAATGGCGTTCCTCTTACGGTAGTGAGAGTGTACTTTTGCCTTTTTTGTTGTGATGGAGTGTTGTGTGTGTCGTTAAGATCCACAACTGGGTTAGGTGTTGGCCTACAGAAGTCACATGTGTTAGCTCTGGTACCGGGGCTCTTAAAGGGGCCCTCTCTGGGTCTGTGTTTTTCTTTGTAAAATTCAGATGGCAGGTTTTGCACATGAGTCTATGTGAAGCTGTTAAACGCTTCAGGTAGCATGCTATGACTGGTGTCATGGCTCTACACTGTCATTACATCGTATCAGGGGTGAGGGGTCATAAAGGGGTGAACTGGTAAAACCTTCCTCCCATTTTTCTGATTGGTCAGGGGTTAAAACCCCCTGTCCTTCGGGCTTCCTGTCACGTTGCTGGATCAGCGCGTTACGTTACAGGGTAGGGGGGGGGGGGGGGGTTCCTGGTCCCACACCATATTGGGCGGTGGACCACGGAAATCCCCCCCGCCATAGAGTACGTCACTGGGTGCGTTTATATTGGTAAGACTTCCGTGGGTTATTCAGGCTCCATGTTATGGACCTCTGTTACAGGGAGTTTCAGAGCCTCCTCCTCAGGGAGTTCAGAGCCTCCTCCTCAGGGAGTTTCAGAGCCTCCTGTGAGTTCAGACCCTCCCTCCCAGTGAGGGAGCCTCCTCAGAGTTTCAGAGCCTCCTCCTCAGGTTGTCAAGGTGAGTAGAACTTAAAGGGGCTATGTACTATAAATGTCATTTTTCAGTCTCTAGCATTGTATTATAGTAATAGGAGTTCGTATCAATGTGTTTTAGTGTCTAAATACCATATTGGCGGATTGCTCTGTTTCAGCTCAGCCCCTTTCCTCCTCCAGTAAATCAGGCCATTTTGATTTGAAGGCTTGAGTCACATCATTCGGGGTCTGGGTAGCGCACAGTGATGCGATTGGCTCTGTGGTTGGAGCTAATGCCCGCCCCCATTCTACCTAGACTAGACAGCGAGTGGAGGAAGCCACTTCCTCAGCTGCAAGGCGGAGTGGGGCCCGTGCGCTCTGGAGGGAGAGAAAGGAAGAGAGAGGGAGAGAGAGATGGAGAGAGAGGGGGCACTTGGGGGGGGTACCTGCCGGCCGCGCGCCACACACCCGCAAACGGGAGATTGAAAGAAAGAAAAAAAGAAAAACACAAGCTGCCGCGTCTCATCACCGAGAGCCGAGAGGGAGAGAAAGGAAGAGAGAGGGAGGGAGGGAGAGAGGGGGCCTTGCCTGTCTTTTTTCTCTCTCTCTCTCTCTCCCACCCCCTCCCTCTCTCTCTCTCTGCCGTGCGCAAACTCATCACCGAGAGGGAGAGAAAGGAAGAGAGAGGGAGGGAGGGAGAGAGGGGGCCTTGCCTGTCTTTTTTTTCTCTCTCTCTCTCTCTCTCTCTCCCACCCCCTCCCTCTCTCTCTCTCTGCCGTGCGCGGACTCATCACCGAGAGGGAGAGAAAGGAAGAGAGAGGGAGGGAGGGAGAGAGGGGGCCTTGCCTGTCTTTTTTTTCTCTCTCTCTCTCTCCCACCCCCTCCCTCTCTCTCTCTCTGCCGCGCGCGGACTCATCACCGAGAGGGAGAGAAAGGAAGAGAGAGGGAGAGAGGGGGCCTTGTCAATAACGGCTCTTCTCTCTCTCTCTCTCTCTCTCTCTCTCTCTCTCTCTCTCTCTCTCTCTCTCTCTCTCTCTCTCTCTCTCTCTCTCTCTCTCTCTCTCTCTCTCTCTCTCTCTCTCTTCCCCCCCCTCCCTCCCTCTACCAGTGCAGACTGTGGACTGACTGTCACTCAAAGTGCTTATGGGCGGAGCCAGGCCATAACAGCCTGATTTCTTGAGGCTGAAACATGATGGTTTTGAGTACTTGATTAGAAATATAAAACAATGCATTTTTTGGAAAAAAAAACTTACAAATGTCTTCAATAGACTAACAGGAATTGTGTAAAGTTGCCCAAATAGTGCTAGGAATAGCAGTACATAGCCCCTTTAAAAAGAAGTTCTGCTCTGTTGTATGTGTATTGAGCTTGGTGGGTGATGCAACGCAGTAGAGACGTTTGTTCTTCTGCTCTGCTCCCTACTGGTAGTGTGTGTATTGGGTCAGAGCCTCCTCCTCAGGGTGTTTCAGAGTCTTCTCCTCTGGGAGTTCAGAGCCTCCTCGGTGAGTTAGAGTCTCCCTCTCAGTGAGGGAGCCTCCTCAGAGTTTTCAGAGCCTCCTCATCGGAGAGTCCTAATCCAATTGTTACATAGCTCAATGTTGCAATATGTCTTTTCAATCTATTGCTCACGTGGGAAGTCTCTCTGGGGGTTCCCCATCCTCTCCTTTATGGAGTAGGTTGACGGGTTATTGTTTAGGGTTCCCTGACTCCTCGCCTTAAGGGTCTGTTGAGTCATGGGTTTCCCCCCGTCATAGGGGTACGTTGCTCCTTGTCCCCTCTTATGAAGTATTGTATGGTGGTGTTTTTCCCTCAGCCGCGTCGCATGGGACCCATGTCCGTATTTTTTTCTTTTCTGTAGAAAATAAAAAATTTAAAAGCGGCTTCTTGTCGTTCTCCCAGGCGGCTTGGAGGAACGGTATCTGGTGTCTTGTTAGACTATCCATTGATGTGTTTTGGGTCTCGACGTGTACATAGTGCTGTCCCTGGGTGCTTCTGATAGGGATCACGCATGGGCTTGCGCGCCTTGGTTGCTCATCATTGAAACAGCGTTTTTATGGAGCAACTGGGATGGAGTTTGTCTCTTCCGAGCGCCAGTTTACTAGGTTTGTCTCGACGAATTCTCGTTCATATCTGGGGGATGTTAACGGAATAGATCAAAGCATAGGTAGAGGGGTCTCACGCCTTTGGGGTGGGCCACCGAGCGCGGTACGAAAGGGACCGTCTGGGTGGCGACCCTCTATAATGTTTTGGATCGACACGCGTACCTACCCCCCTCCTAGTGTTGGGGATATCGGTGTGATTAACGCACGGGACTGATTCTGGTCGCCCCGGTCCAGGTCAGTTAACCCGTTGTCCACCGGGGACGCAGATCTGCTGTTATGGTACCCTGAGGGACTTGTGCTTTTTTCAGGGGGGAAAATGCCGGGTCGGCCCGGGTGTTGCAGGGTTTGACGTTATGGAGATGTTCATGGTTGTGATTACTACGTATTACCCCTCACTGTTGCTTGGTCCATGTTGTGTTGTACCTTGCGCTGCGCTAAGGGGTCCTGGTCCTTCTCCATTCTTTTCGCCCCTCTCTTCTCCTGCTTAAGCAGGGCTGGGAGGGGGCTGTTGAGGTGATTCTTATGGAACTCCTCTGGCACCCCTGTGTACGTCCCGGTCCGCCGGGCCTGGTCCGAAATTGTTTCGTCGACCCCTAGGCCTGGGATAACCCCTTTTTGAAAACTGAAACACTTGTACTGCGGTATAGCCAGTGTATACCCGCAGTTGTGTTTTGGAGTTTTTTCTTGAGGGGTTATAGGAACAACCACCTCATGTTTGAACCAAGGGGATGGTTGGTTCCCTGGTGTGTTGGAGTTAGGCCGTTTGAGTGTGCCCCTGCATGTTTCATGACGTCTGCCAATCGTGTCAGCCTTCTCTGCCTCGACCCCTCTAGAGAGTCAGGTTTTTTTGTGGAGGCTGTGACATGGTGCACAACAATGCCAGCATACGCCCCTTCCGCTGGGGTGCTGTTTCAGCAGACCCATTTGGCGCCTTTCTAGTCCGCAGTGCTCCAGGCTCAGGTCAAGTGCCTGTTGCCTGGATTGAGGGATCAACCTCTTCTCTGGGTCATCTCCCCGGTGCGCTGCCTGCTCCCGCTGTGGGTGTAGCCTCTTGAGTGCTTCGAGCTTACAGCCATGTCAACCTGAACACGCCCGATCTCGTTCGATTTCGGAAGCGGTATAGGTTCAGGCCTGGGTTGTACTTGGATGGGTGACTGCCTGAGTATACCAGGATCAGTGAGCTAGGCGGCGTGCTATAGGGGGGAAGGGCCTGCTCTTGGATGGGCCCTGTCCGAATACGCTGGCGATGTGGGGGGCGGTGTCACTAGTGACCGCCTGGTGAGGTCTCGATGCTGTGGTGTCATTGGCCTCTCCAGGCCCCCTTTTTTCCGGGGGGGTCCAGTCCCTTCTGGGTCTGGGTCCTCCTTCGCGCTCCGCTGCTACGGCCTTGCCACGGGGTGGGGTTTTTCTCTTGACCCCGTGATATTAGGGGTGGTAACGGGGGTTTGTTCCTTTCCGTTCGTTCCATAGTGGCATGCGGGTTGTGCATTTGTGTAGTCGTGGGTACACACACATGTACAGCATGTGTGTGTGTATGTTCGTGCTAAAATGACTGTTAGTGTGTGAGCGTATACAGTAAGTGTGTTGTGTGTGTGCTCATGTGTGCTTGTGTGTGGAGAGTTCAGTGTGCAAGACTCTGATGGCCTGGTGGAAGAAGCTGAGCCGAAGTCTCTCTGTCCTAGTTGCTGGTGTGCGCAGGCGTTTGCCTGACCGCAGCAGCTTGAACAGGCTGTTGTTGGGGTGGTGAGGGTCTTTCATTATTCTGCAGGCTCTGGATTTGCGCCTCGTGTTACATAAGTCCTGCAGGGGTGGTAGTGCAATAACCGTAGTACGCTCAGCTGAGTGCACCACTCTCTGTAGGGCCTTCTTGTCCTGTGCCTTGCTGTTTCCATACCATGCAGTGATGTTTCCGGTCAAGATGCTCTCTACAGCTCCGGAGTAGAAGGACTGGAGTATCTTCCCTGATACTCTAAACTTCCTTAATTGTCTCAGGTGGTAGAGGCGCTGCTTCGCCTTTTTTATGACTGAATCTATGTGTGTTGTCCATGACATGTCAGGTCCTCTGAGATGTGGACCCCCAGGTACTTAAAGCTGCTCACCCTGTCCACGGTAGCCCCGTATATCCACAGTGGTGTGTGTGTCCCCTGCTGTGTTCTCCTAAAATCCACGTTCAGCTCCTTGGTTTTACCAATGTTCAGGAGCATACCGGACCGCTCGGGCTTAACACATTGGGCGCCATGCATTGTGCCCATCATTATGCCCTCTCTGCCACCGCTGTAAGCCTATGGAGATGTTTACCTTCTTTGCAGGGCTATAACTTTTTAAATATTATAGCTATATCTGCATTACTATATGGCTCATGCAACATCGGGTATCTATCGTTCTGGATGTGGGAACGTTATATTTTTTCATTCATACATTGTTGTGTTAATACTGCCAAGAATATAAGTATGTTTTTAAGCTTTTCTGCTGTAAGTCCAAAAATGCTAGTTATAGGCCCTGAAGCTGTTTCTTTCCTATACACACTATATAAAAAAATTCAAATGTATATGATCGGTATACATTATGCTTCATCATGCGTGAAGGAAAGGGGGGGGGGTCGTTTATAATTCCTTGATCGTCCACTAACGGCTTTATTTAGTATGGGTTGATATATTGATCATATGGATTGCAAACAAAGAAATGGACAATCAAGCTGAAAGTAACGTTAGTTTCCTCTTACCGTTCGCCGATGAGACTGGAGGAAAAAGATCCCAATTATTTGACGTTGATCTGCTAGATCTATTTCCGGTTTGTATGACGCAATAAACGCCGAAATCATATCGATTATTGCGTTTCAAAAGCGATCGAAATGCACTCGAGTGTGTATATTGATCCACGCCACAATATATCTCTGGCGGAGGAATTTCCTCGATGCACCGATCGCCACTTCCGGTTTGGCATGAGTGTAACTCGCCCGACCATCCACCAGGCGGCGGTATTGAGGCGTTGCAATATCAGAACAGTGTCCGGCTGTGATCAGGAGGGAGGCTGGATGAATTATGAATGCCATGGCGAAAAAATTAAATATTGATCCCAAACACGTGATACGCCATTGTTGGCGTTCAGCGCATGACAGGCAATACCGATTTACGCCGTTCTTGGCGCACAATGTGTTAAGAGGTTAACACTAGCACAGCCAACAAGGGGTCAAATGACCCCTAGGCATTTTCAATAAATGTATCCTCGTCACTCGGTCGAGCTCCAGCTCTGTCACTCAATGACTTTTCCTAAAAGTACCCATTTTTATCTGGCACGGTTTCTGAAATTTCAAAATGACTTCAGGAAGATGTAATTAGAACGTTATTCCACATATGGGCCGTTGGAACAGACGAAAGTCACAGCACTTTGCGAGCATCTAGCGCAAGGGTGGCCAACCCGTGGCTCGCAAGCCGCATGTGGCTCTTTGCCCGTCAATGTGTGGCTCTTCCATCCAAAAAAAAATAAAAAATTATAATATATATATATATATATTTTTTTTGTCACTCAAACCTACATTTCACTGTGGTAAACCTCATTTTTTATATTCAGAGGTAATTATATACTGTAGTTTACACTGTTTATTTTTCTCATATTTCTCATATAAGCTATCGGGTCATCTGACCCATTCCTGGCGGGAATTAGTGGCATTTTCTCCATGGCTGTGCTAGTGTTAACAGAGACAAAAACGATAACCATTGTAAAGCGAAGAGTACTAGATGCCATGGCAGAAGAGAAGTTCTCAAATATCATGAGACTACTTGAACCACCCAGCCTTACTAAACCCTTACTAAATAAACCCAAACTAGACAGTAATGTACTGACCATATATTTTTATGAAATCACTTTCATGCATGGATTTCTAGATTTCAACTACAATAAATAAAACTTTCTCTTGGCCATTTCCTGGTTGCTAAAGCTATCTAATGGATTTGTCTTGTAAACAGCTTGATTTCCACCCAAATAGACAATGTTTTCTGTTGTTGATCTATAGTCTCTATAAGATGAATAGATTTCCTACATTCTGCAAAGTAAACTTTTGCTGTTTTCTTTATTTTTGCAATCTTTATAGACTATCCATGTTAACCTCTTAAGCCCGGAGCCCTATTTTCTGAAAAAAGTAAATGGAATATTGCTCCACTTCTACAAGGTCCATTTGCATGTTCTTGGTATCTAGGGACATCTATGGACCTCAGTGAATGTATTCCCAGTGTCAGAACTAATATATTGTGTCTGTTACTAGGCTTGCTTAAATTGTGATGAAACAAAGGAGAATATGAATTATGATTTTTATTTGCATCTTTGACAGTGAATAACACCATGCTAAAAATGACCAGACATGAGAAACTGCCACTGAGCTCGTTCAGTACCCTCTTGAGATAGTGTGTAAAAGAAATCGAAGGAAATTAATAAAGGGAAGATGATTAAACAGAAGGTTTTGTAGATACAGTACTGAATTCTCCCATCCGGTCCATTACCCGGATCTGGGTGAGCGTGTTGGGCAGTTCGGACTCGGCTCTCCAGCGCCCACGTCACCACACCTATCTCCCGGGAGGGAGGAAGGATAGTGTCGGAACCCGCCTCAGCGGGGTTATCTGGAAATAACCTGGAGAGCGTTCCGCGACCCCGGGCGATAGGTGAGGGTAAAATTGAAATGGCTGAAGAACAGAGCCCAACGCGCTTGCCAAGAGTTTACTCTCCGGGAGGACTTAACATAGGTGAGGTTCTTGTGGTCTGACCACACTAAAAATGTATCTCTGGCCCCCTCTGGCCAGTGTCTCCACTCCTCTAAAGCGGGGGGTGAACTGCCAACAGCTCTCGGTTACCGATATCGTAGTTTCGCTCTGCCGGGGTGAACCTACGAGATAGGTAAGCGCAGGGGTGTAGAGTTCTGTCCTCTGCGGATTGTTGGGAGAGGACGGCTCCAACCCCGGTATCCGACGTGTCTACCTCCACAATGAAGGAACGGGTCGGATCAGGATGAGCTAGCACGGGTGCCGTGACGAACAACTTCTTAAGGGCAGTAAAAGCGGCTTGCGCCTCTTGAGTCCATACAAAAGGTCGGAACGTCGAAGTGAGCGCGGTCAGGGGCGTGGCCACTCCTCCACCGCCTGTATCTTACAGGGATCAGTGCGCACCTGACCTCGCTCCACAATATGCGGCGTGGAAACTGCACTTCTCGGCATTAACAAAGAGCTTATTCTCCAGGAGACGCTGGAGAACAAGCCTGACATGTTGGGTATGCTCGGCCACGGTACAGGAGAACACGATTATATCGTCGAGGTACACGACGACGAACACATTGATCATGTTGCGTAAAACATTATTGACCAATGCCTCTGGAACACTGCAGGGGCATTAGTGCGTCCAAAAGGCATTACCAAATACTCAAAATGCCCCAGGTCGGTACGAAACGCTTCCACTCGTCGCTCCCGAACGTGGACGAGGTGGTAAGCATTACGGAGGTCAAGCTTGGTGAAAACGGTGGCCTGGGTAAGCGGTTCAAAAGTAGAACTCATTAGCGGTAACGGATAACTATTCCTCACCGTGATAGCGTTTAACGGTCAGAAATCTATGCAGTGGTGGAGCCCTCCATTCTTCTTCACGAAGAAAAATCCTGCTGCCACAGGGGAGGAAGAAGGACAGATACGCCCCGACGCCACAGACTCACGGATATACTCCCGCATTGACTCCTTCTCAGGATTAGACAGATTATACAAACGATGAGAGGGAAGAGGAGCTCCAGGAAGGAGTTCAATGTTTATATGTCATAAGGATGGTGAGGAGGCAGGGACAGAGCGCGCTCCTTGCTAAAAACTGCAGCAAGGTCATGATACTCCGGGGGAACACCCTGGAGATCCGGAGACGCAGGGTCGGGTTTTGGACCACGAGGTGGAGTTGAGGCTGAACGTAAACAGTTGGCGTGACAGGCCACACTCCAACCGAGAATCCTCCCAGTGGACCAACAAATATGAGGGTTGTGAAGTTCCAACCAGGAGCGACCCAAAATGAGGGGAGTGGACGGTGCAGAACAAACAAAAAAACTAATACTCTCCAAGTGGTTACCTGACACAGTGAGCGAAATGTAGGGGGTGCCATGGGTCAACGGAGCTAGGGCGCGTCCATCGATAGCGAGCACAAGAACGGGAGCCTTTAGCGGCATGGTGGAGATCCCCAGCTGTCTAACCAGCACTGCGTCAATGATACACACATCCGCCCCGGAGTCAATCATAACGCCTATTGACAACGACTCCTGTGCCCACGCCAGCGTGACTGGAAAGTCTATTTAGAGGGGCCCTCCGCAAATTGGATACTACTTGGCTCACTAACACCCCTCGAGTTAGTGAGCCGGATCTTTTGGCCGCGCTGGGCAAGAGCGAACGGCGGAGTGAGCGGGGGTCCCGGCTCTCCACCTCGTCAGCGCGTAGCCCTGCGGTTGGCACTACCACCAGGTCACCGTCGGCCAAATTATCCAGGTCCGCCTCCGGTAATGCTTCTGCCTCCTTTTCACGTTGAGAGGAGGAACCCATGCAATTGGGTCGTTCGAGCCTTACCACTGAGGAGCACGAGTTTCGTGTTAAAGGGGGGTTGTGTCTTTATTGTGGGAGGACGGGGCACCTGGTTCGCGCTTACCCAGCGAGGCCAAAAGATCCGGCTTACTAACTCGAGGGGTGTTCAACCATCAGCGCGAGATAAATTAGCTCGGAATAACTATTGGGCGGTCCCTCTGGATCCCATCCTTAATGGTCTCACTAAGACCCTGTCGGTAGGGCCACATTACCCCAGCCACAACCCACAGCCAACGTGCAAAACTCGACCGTATACTCAGCCACAGAGCGAGCCCCCTGTTGTAGTCTATGAAGACGAGCCGCCGCGAGTGGGCCGTCCCTAGGGTGGTCAAACATAAGACGAAACTCATCACAAAATGCACCATAATCGGTAGCTAATACATCGCCTGGTGCTACCGTGGCAGTGGCCCATCTAAGGGCCCCTCCGTTAACAGTGCCACCACGAACCCCACTCTCAAACTACCAACCTGAAACCTGCTAGTCTGGTTCTCAAACACGAGGCCACACTGACGGAGGAAACCTTTACATTCCTCGAAGTTACCGTCATAACGCGGAGGTAGGGGAAATGAGACTCATGACGGGCTGGGGATGCGGTAGCCGCGTCACCCGGCGGGGGGCTGGGACCAAGGGAGGACCTAGCTAAATCCAACCCTGCCAGCCTTCTGCCGATGGAAGAAAACGTGCGGTGTAACTGAGTGACCAGCTCAGTAACAGTGGCGTTTAATTCCTCAACCTAGGTAGTTCTAATCGTTGGGCCTGTTGCATTCTCGAGTTCGTACTGTTATGGGAACAGAGGAACGGGACCCGAATAAGAGAATGCAAACAGTTCAACAGTTTAAACGCAACAAATAGCATATATTTATTCACAACAAAAATATCATAGGACAAGCAGAGTAATACAAATACAAACGAGGTGGTGGTGTCGTGCGAGTAGGCCGGGAGGGGCCTGGGTTGAATGAGATGTGTAGTTACTCCCAAATGTGTGGTGTAGCAATAATGACTATGTGTGTGTATTTAATATCTATATCTGTAATGGGGTCTTACAGTGTTGTATATGTCGTGGAACAAGGTTGCCTCAGCAACGCCAGGAAAAGATATCGGGAATACGGCCCGAGGGCATAACGCGCGAGGGACTTGGCAAGGTAGGGGAAAAATGAACCAACGGGGAAGAACGAGTGAACTTGAACGTGACGCTGTAAGGGTGACGTCTTCCAAAAACAGAACTAGGCACAAGAGAAAAAGAACACGAGATTAGTAACCCAGCCAACATCTACCCAAGCTAGAAGGGAGAGAAGGTTAGGATTAACAAGGCAGATAGCACGTGCAACCAACAACGAAGGTTAACACTAGAATATAGAATGTATCAAAATGACTTGGAGATAAGGACAAAATGTCAGAGGTAAAATATTAAGACGCAACCTACTGTTCCAACAGAACAAACTTGCATAGTCCACTGGGCTGCTCAGGAATTTATAGTCCGGAGGGGAACAACAGTCTCTGATTGTAAATCAGAAGCAGCCGTGGAACGGAGGCGTCTAGTGAGGCGCGTGCGTCGGGGCTGCGTAATAGCGCCACGCAACCTCTGGGGGAAACTGTCAGAGGCAGGGACCTGCTCAGTTGCAGCCCTCACAACACTACTTTTTATTTGATTAATGTTCCACAAATAAGGGAAGGACTCAAATATACCTGCTTAGTTCAGGGTTTTATTTCAAAGTAGGTCTACAGATGCCAGTGTTGTTTCTCCTCTTCTGTGTTTTATTTCAAAGTAGGTCTACACATGGTATAGTCTTTTTTCAAAGTGGACTACTTTTTATTTTATAAATGTTCCACAAATAAGGGAAGGACTCAAATATACCTGCTTAGTTCAGGGTTCTATTTAAAAGTAGGTCTACACCTGCCAGTCTTTTTTCTCCTCTTCATAAGAGTTTGAGGCTTTGTTATAACAGGTAAAAACATCAATAACATGTCAAAAATTTTCTTTTTGTTGTTGTATAATTCCATTAATGCAACAAACTGTGTGCTATAATTATAAAGTATAATAAATCTCAAATTACTTTAGGTATGCAATCGTCAGGCGTTTTATGCTAAATGTGGGGTATGCTTGGGGATAACTATATATAAAACTTTATACACTGTTATCTTCATTTTAAGAGTAAATTGGTTTTGCGGCCCCCAATGAATTTTATTTTGTGGGGGGGGGGGGGGGGATTGCTCTTTTGATAGTAAAGGTTGCTGACCACTGGTCTAAGGTGATGAGCATTTGCCAGCCAATGAAAATACATCCTGCCCCCCCCCCCCCACACACACACACACTAAATGTGTGTTTACACTAAATGACTAAATGTAAACATACTAACACATACAATACTGCGCCGCAAGTTGTGCTGGCTATAAAGACGGTTCATGTACTGTACATAATTGACAACTATTATGGGCAATTATGCGAATTTTCAAATGTGCAAATCGTTTGTAACCCTGGGAAGCTTAGACCGAGATCTGTAAACTATATGATTTTCTCCATCCCCTGATGCATATTTATGTTCATTGTGTTGTGGTTTGAAGACTGACTTGACAGAAGAACTGAACACAGCATGCGTTGGCCCAGAGCCGCCACAACCTCCCAGCCCCCTTCAATCATGAATATTTATGAGAATACCAGTAGACAGAGTAGAGGATCACTGTTGTGTCGAATGGGTTGACCTAACTCGCACACCCATCCACTGTGAGACTCTTGAGTATATTCCTTTAGTTGTCACCAGTCACCTCAAATTGGAATGTTGCAAGTGGCCCAATTTTCAACATAAATAAATGTAAATTCATAAATCCCTGTGAAATTCTATTCTTTGTTCCACTGGAGCAATTTTTTTAAAGAGAGAGAGCCAACCAGGCCTATTAATATTATTGATACAGTAGAAAGGCAGAGAGGAGAGAGAGAGAGAGAGAGAGAGAGAGAGAGAGAGAGAGAGAGAGAGAGAGAGAGAGAGAGAGAGAGAGAGAGAGAGAGAGAAGTATATTCTTTGAATGTGAGCGCTGGTTTCAAGAAGAATTCAGACTGGAGATGGTTTTCAGAGGCAATGGCTCAGTTGATGAAAAAGGTGATTTAATTCAGCATACAAGCATAGGTTACACAGCAACAGAGGTCCATCCTTGACACAGACAACTTGGTTCTGTCGAGTGTGTGTCTCAGTTCAATATGACTGCCTTATATTATGTGCTCAACCCAATAGGGCTGTCTTAAATACTTCAAAGCTTCGAAGCTTCGTTCGATGGCACAAGCTTCGAACATTAAAAAAAAAATCCAAGTTTAAAAAAATAAAATAAAAAATTAATTAATTAATTAATTTTCAAAAAAAAATCAAAATCTTTATTTTATTTTTATTTTTACTTCGGTGTGTGTGTGTGTGTGTGTGCATGGGGCCATTGGGTGGGGCCGGGGGACAAATACACTGGAGGAAAGTAACCCAGCTCAGCACTGCCCAAATTATATCATCACTATTGCCTGTTTGAAGGATATCATCCTCAAACACATATACACCACCTACACGCCTATTCTCAGTCCTTGCCCCACAATGGTGGAATAAACTACCCACCCCAGTTAGGACAGCCGAATCCCATCCAATCTTTCGCCGTCGACTAAAGACGCACTTCTTCAACCATTATCTGAAATAAAATTTAAAAAATCAAATAAAATAAATCTAACCCTAACTAACCTTACTGTCATGCACTTGTCCTAATAAACTAACCTACACTGTAACACGCAACACTTTGATGAATATTGTTACTCAGCTGATAGAGTTGTATCCTTCCTGATGACCTGTCGTACAGAACTTGTAAGTCGCTTTGGATAAAAGCGTCAGCTAAATGACTAAATGTAAATGTGAATGTAAATGTCTTGTAGAATTCCACACATAAGAAAGAAAGATACTGGGATGAATAAACAAAATAGGAAATAAAATGTAGAAATGCATGCAATACATAAATAAATATGAATCTCCATATATGAAATAGAACATTTAGATAAGGTGCTACTGAGATGTTTTGGTGAGTTCTTTGTTTTTTTGTGGATTTAGCCCTTCTTAAAAATGCATGAACATTCACTGATAATTGGTCTGTAGTGGAGTCTACAAGGTCTACATTGCCGGACCATGTAGAATCCGGACCTTGTAGACTGACATAATTCTGTGCATAGTTTAGTCTACACAGGCCATATTTCAAATAATCAAAATCTTACTTCATTCATCTTAAACATTCTTGATTTGGGGGATTGGTAGTTCCCATGAAATCTTAAGTTGTTCAAACGACAACAGCGATCCACCTTGAATTAAATCACACTGTGTTGGCTGCGTCACAGTCACGAAAGGGGCTACTTAATTCATTAATCCAATCCACTTTATTTATAGAGCACATTTAAAAACAACAAAGTTTACCAAAGTGCTGTACAAGTCCCACAACATAAGATCAAAAAAAAATAAAAAATTATATATAAATAATAATTATTGATTAATTTTTTTTTTTTATTCGAAGCTTCGAATTAAAATCGAAGCTCGGCCCCGAAGCTTTGATTGCCAAAAAAAATTCGAAGGTCAGCCCTACAACCCAAATCTAATACTGTTCTGTAATTGGCTATCACTACTGGCCAACTGGATGGGTTGTTTTCTGATGGCTGAAAGTGTGTGAGTCAATTTGTCATGGGGTGTGTTTGATCAGATTGCTCTAAAAACCTGTTTGTCCTGTGCTGGTTCAGACATTGGTGTGTATAAGTGGGTGTCACATGAATCTAGTGTGTGTGTATATGTGTGTGTGTGTGTGTGTGTCTCTGGGATGGGGGTTTCTGTCACTCAAATGTTAATGACATTATACCTGGTGTGTGAGTCTTAATCTCTGTCACATGCATTACTGTGTGTGTCTCTCGTTAATCAGGCGAAACTGGTTCCTAGGGGGGGGGTATGTGAGACAGAGTGGGTGTGTGATCACTTCATTTGGTTACAAAGGTCAAGCCAACTGTTGTCTGTTCTCAGCTTAGCCATTCTGAATAATGCTATAATAATGTTGAATAACCCATTAATTGTCACGACCCTAGGCCCGGTCCTGGCTGGACTGGGCAGGATGGTAACATTGGGCAATGCCCTCCACCCAACATTGGCTCTCCACCCAACATTGGTCTACCACCCTCTAGTGGTCACGAACAATCGATACACGCTGTAATGATAAATATCCTTAACAGTATGCTGTCATTACATTGTTTGTTGATATTACAATTGTTAGCTGTTTAGGTTGTTCTCTGTGTTTGTATCTCTGATTCTGTGTGTTATATAGCCTAGTTCTAGTTCCTTTGTGTTGATTGTTGTATTAGTTCTTATGCCTTCCTCCCCCAGCTGTCGTCCATTACTAATTAAGGTTAATTAGGAGCTGTATTTATTGCCTGTGGTTGCTGAGATGTTTGTGGCGACATTCCTCCTGTCTCCTTCCCCGTTTCCTGTCCACGCCGTATTGTGCTGTCATCCTATAGTAAGTGTTAGTGTTTGTTGTTTTGTTCCTATAGTAAGTGTTAGTGTTTGTTGATTTGTTGAGTAGGTTGTTAAGTAGTTTCTGTTTGTTCTTTGTATTGCACTGGATTCTACAGTAAACTCCCTGTCCAAACTTCAAACCTTGTCTCTGCCTCCTCCATACCTTTCCCTTTCTGCAAAACTGTATTCTACCTACCTCCATCGTAACAGAATGTCGCCACCAGTAACGAATGCAGCAGGAAGGGCAAGCGATACCATTCGGGTCGTCCTGAGCCTGATGGCCGGTGAGTCTGACATGAAGCATTACTCACTGGCCAAGTGGGGGTTCCTGCTCCGGAAGATCGACCAGGTCGCCATGGAGAATCCGACACTGGAGCCAGCGATGTGGGAGATGGCTGAACATGTTGCTGGCCTCATGGAGAAGCATATTGTCGGAGGCTAGGGTAGCTAGCCTGCCGACTGTTCTCAGGCTTACGGCCAGCCTAGAGCCCCCCACAGCCGTTGAGGCTGTTCTGACGTCCCCAGTTAGCACAGCTCCGCCTGTTAGTTCCGCCACTATAGATGGCCAGACGTCCCCACTTGGTACAGCTCCACCCGTTAGCTCCACTCATACAGCAAACCAGACGTTCCCAGCTAACATAGCTCCGCCCGTTAGCTTCGTGCCGATAGCTAACCGGCCGTCCCCAGCTAACACAGAACCGCCCGTTAGCTTCGTGCCAATAGCTAACCGGTCGTCCCCAGTTAGCACAGCTCCGCCTGTTAGCTCCGCCACCATAGATGGCCAGACGTCTCCAGTTGGTACAGCTCCACCCGTTAGCTCCGCTCATACAGCTAACCAGACGTCCACAGCTAACATAGCTCCGCCCGTTAGCTCCGTCCCAATAGCTAACCGGCCGTCCCCAGTTAGCACAGCTCCGCCTGTTAGCCCCGCTACCGTAGCTAACAAGACGCCCACTGCTAACCTAGGCACCAGGTTCACGGTGAGTCTGGTACCTGAGACGGACCAGATGTCCCCAGCTAGCACAGTCTCCACTGCTAGAATAGGCTCCAGGTTCAGGGTGAGCCTAGTAGCTTAGACGGACCAGATGTCCCAAGCTAGTCAGGTCTCTGCAGCTAGCAGGCCTAGGAGGGCTATCAGGACAGGAGCTGCTAGGCTCTCCCCGACTGTTAGCTTAGCCTCGGCAGCTAGCCAGGCATTCCCAGCTAGCACAGTTCCCACAGTGAGTCCAGGGCCCACAGTTAGCCTAGCCCCCGAGGCTAGTATGGCTAGCAAGGCCTCCACAGCTGGTCCAGCTTCCACGCCCAGTCCAGCCTCTGCGCTGGGTCCTGGCTCCTCATCCCCGGATCCTACACCACGCCTCGCCGCCGAGACCGATCCGGTCTCCACGCCCTGCCCGACCTCTACACCTGGTCCTCGCCGTGGTCTTCGCCGTGGTCTTCGCCGGGGCCTGCGTGGGATCCTGCTCCGGGGGTCGTCGCCGCCGCACCTCCGTTCCGGCTCTCCCGAACCGGTCCCTAGTCCGGCGGCTGGAGGGCCTCTCGTCCGGGATCCGACCCCGGGGGCGAGCTCCCCTTCCCGGGCTTCTACACCTGTCCCCACCCCCCCTCGTCAGGCCTCTGTTCCCTGGTCCAGTCCCCCTCCCCGGGTCTCGGTGCCCATCCCCACCCCCCCTCGTCGGACCTCTGTTCTCAGGTTCTGCCCCCCTCCCCGGGTCTCTGTGCCCGTCCCCACCCCTCCTCGCCGGGCCTCTGTTCCCGTCCCCACCCCCCCTCTCCGGGCATCTGCGCCCGTTTTCAACCCCCCTGGCTGGTATGCCCCTCCTGGGTTCTTTGCTCAGCCTCCCGGTTCCTCTTCTTCGGGTCCTCTCCCTGGGTCCTCTCCGGGGTTCCGGCTTCCTCCCTCACCTGCTTATGGACTTTGTTTTCGGGGGTCTGGAAGCCCCCCGTTGAGGGGGGGGTACTGTCACGACCCTAGGCCCGGTCCTGGCTGGACTGGGCAGGATGGTAACATTGGGCAATGCCCTTCACCCAACATTGGCTCTCCACCCAACATTGGTCTACCACCCTCTAGTGGTCACAAACAATCGATACACGCTGTAATGATAAATATCCTTAAAGGCCAACCTCCAGGTTAAACCCTACTGATCAATTATGGGTAGTTTACATCATTGGTATATAATTTCATTATTTATTTTTTTCCATTTGACACCGGAAATGCCACTCTGAAAGAGTTAAAAAGGTCCACGCACGAATAACATGCACGCGCGAATCAAAAAAGCTTATCAAACGCCGACGTCACAACAGGACACAGGTGCATATTAATGAGCCGAATCTAATGTTGCTTTTCCACTAAAATAAAGTACTCAGTTTGTCTCCGTGTGGGGAGGCGGGGCTGCTGGTGATCAGCATGAGAGCTCCAGAAATGTCACGTGAAAAAGTGCAGACCACTGATTGGTCAGAAGAGAGACGCGTCACTGTTTGGGGAGTCTGAACGAAAACAGAACGCCGCCATCTTTAATGTCTCGCATAGGATGTCTTATGTATGTTTGCAGCAAGAAACAAGTGCAATAAAAAAGGATACAGTCACTGTGTATTCTGCCTCATTTATTGATGAAACAAAACCGACATCAACACAATTTGCCACCGAGCGGAGAGTTTAGTCTGACAAAAAGATCGCTGATTAGTTACGCTTGTTGTTGGGGTTAGGGACGTAACGTTAGTTAGCCTAATGCTAACGTTAGCAGATAGACACGAGAGGCTAGGTAACGTTAAAGCTTGTAGAATAGACACAATGAGGTAACGTTAGCGTTAGCATAATAGACACAACGAGAGTCTGGTTAATGTTGTTATTGATTGATTGAATGAAAACTGTGTTTTACTCTGGCTTGCCAAGCTCATCATAGCCCCTTTCGTGACTGATGCACCGAGTGAATCCACAGTCACTTGCTCCTTAATAGGAAACCAACCTAGATTTACCATGAAGGACTGGTTCTGGCCGAACCGTTCGTTATACAAGTATCACAGAGACATTTCAAATGTACTCACAGTTGCACGAGGGTTTCGGACAGAGATACGGGATGGTTTGAAAGCTCTGCGTTGCTAATAAACATTTTAAATATTTTTTATAAACTGCTCAAAACTGCATTATTTCCGGCGTTGGCTGCCTGATGTGATCACAGCGCATGCGCATTATGCACCCAACGTCGGAAATAATGCTCTGCCTCCTTGCTACTGCCTGTGACTCCCAGAGCACAGGAGTAGGGTCACAGAGCCCCCTGGTGACCAATACCTGTTGTGACGACATTACACGCGCACGTTATGAACCATTGATTAAAATATGCACGTGCATGGTGATTGTGTTGGGCAGACAAAATGTTTTGATAAAAACGCTAAAACTGGGTCAATTTCAATACTTTTTTTTCCAATTCTTCATGAAAGTCACTGTTGGCCTAGTCCACATTGTTTATTGAACAAAAATACAACGTGGAGGTTGACCTTTAACAGTATGCTGTCATTACATTGTTTGTTGATATTACAATTGTTAGCTGTTTAGGTTGTTCTCTGTGTTTGTATCTCTGATTCTGTGTGTTATATAGCCTAGTTCTAGTTCCTTTGTGTTGATTGTTGTATTAGTTCTTATGCCTTCTTCCCCCAGCTAATAACATTAATTAGGAGCTGTATTTATTGCCTGTGGTTGCTGAGATGTTTGTGGCGACATTCCTCCTGTCTCCTTCCCCGTTTCCTGTCCACGCCGTATTGTGCTGTCATCCTATAGTAAGTGTTAGTGTTTGTTGTTTTGTTCCTATAGTAAGTGTTAGTGTTTGTTGATTTGTTGAGTAGGTTGTTAAGTAGTTTCTGTTTGTTCTTTGTATTGCACTGGATTCTACAGTAAACTCCCTGTCCAAACTTCAAACCTTGTCTCTGCCTCCTCCATACCTTTCCCTTTCTGCAAAACTGTATACCTACCTCCATCGTAACAATTAATAAAAAATACACGATAATATCAATTCTATTGACCATATGAACATAAATTGTTACTTCATTCCTCTCTTGTGGATCAATAGGATCCACACAAGCAGAATTATTTATGTTTCTTCTCATATCCTAATTTATATTTTTCCATATTGGTTACCGTTATTTTTAAGTTATTCCTATATTTAGCTTAACTAAATTAAACCATTAATATCTTTCAATGTATGTAACCTATCAATAGTAAGATAACATTTATATTCAGTTTTCCTAGAATTTTTTTTAATGAAAATTTATATTAATCAGAAGAGTAATTTCTAAAATTCATAATAACAGATATAATAATAATAAAAAATAAACAGAAGGAACTACCAATCAAGTTAATAATACTAAGAATAATATCGGGAAAGATAATAAAGAAAGGAAATAAAGAAAGAATGTTAACAATACAAATAATACAAGAAATAATAGTCCAAGATATTAGTAAACGAATTATAGTCCATTTGTCATAAATTGAATTTGTAAAATTTTAAAATTAAAATTGGTGGTCGATCTTTGCCATTGGTCTTTTTCTTAATTTGTTTTTCCTTTCTTAAATATTCAGTTTTATAATTTAACTTTTTTTTCCAGATTGTTTCTCTTCTCCACCAACATACAGTCTGAGAATTCAGCCCTGTTTAACTATTTCTTTTGCTAATTAATCTATATTTTTAGTTATTTCTCCATACACTTAAAATCATTTTCCTGTTGTCCATTTGCTTATAGAATAGTTTCTGATTCAACGTTCTTATTTCCTACTTATTGTTTCTAAAATAAATGTGACATGTCTTCAACAAGGAAAAAAGGCGAAGGCCGGACCAGCACTCTCAGATTAAAAAAAAAAAATTAATGGCAGCCTATGATACAGACATGTTTCGGAACAGGTGTTCCATCTTCAGTGTTAATAGGCTAACCATGATAGCTTGTAAAAATGGGAGCTATATACCATGTGGGCAGGAAGTGACATCATAGAGGTGAGCTTGGGAATGCTAGTCAACTTTGACCTCCAGAGTAAGGACTTAATAATGTAGAATGTTGAAAACAAATATAAACCAGAAACTTAGATAAGCCAGTAGCAAACACAAAATTCTATAAGCAAATAACAACAACAGAAGGAAACTTTACCATTCAATAATAATAATAATAATAATAATATAATCTTGATAATAAAAGTAAAAGTGAAAGTCACTTATAGGAAACAGGATAACAAATTTTTTTCATTCATTCCCTTTGGTACAGTGCCATTAATCAAATGAATATAGTAACCTGTCTCCCCCTCTAGAGAGCATTGTAGACTAACGAGTCCCATAAACAATAAGATTGCATTAGGAGAAAAACGGTACAAACATTCACCCTTAAGAAAGGACATTGTGGTGCTAATCACTCAAATATGCAGCTGCAATGTTACCAATGTTTGTAATAGTGTATATCTCCGGGACCGATGAACTTTTCTTGCACGGAGACATCTCTTTCCTAGGTCGGTCTCTGGGCTGCCCTGTAGGCCTGCAGGAGTGCAGGAGGCACCATGTGTGTAGGTAGTCTTGTAGTCTCTTCGTCTCTAGCATCTCTTATGCCGCTCGATGTCTTGCCTTGGCGATAAGCAGGCCCCTCGGGATGATGGCGTCCTGCCAGTAGTTAGTAAGGGTCACGCCATGGAGTAGGATAAGAGTCTCCCTCTGCTTCAGGCGAGGATGAGTCTCTTGACTCCATCGTTGTAGCTACGAAAGCTGCTGTATGTCCACTAGGGACAGGGTGAACTTTAAACTCTGGAGCTGCAGGTCTCTAAGCTACCAAAGTAGCTATATATCAAAGTCAAGGTAGACCGCGCTTCTCAGTATCTGACACTGGGTGCTGAAATCCCAAGGATTATGAGGAAAAAAGGCGAAGGCCGGACCAGCACTCTCAGATTTAAAAAAAAAAAATTAATGGCAGCCTATGATACAGACATGTTTCGGAACAGGTGTTCCATCTTCAGTGTTAATAGGCTAACCGTGATAGCTTGTAAAAATGGGAGCTATATACCATGTGGGCAGGAAGTGACATCATAGAGGTGAGCTTGGGAATGCTAGTCAACTTTGACCTCCAGAGTAAGGACTTAATAATGTAGAATGTTGAAAACAAATATAAACCAGAAACTTAGATAAGCCAGTAGCAAACACAAAATTCTATAAGCAAAGAACAACAACAGAAGGACACTTTACCATTCAATAATAATAATAATAATAATAATAATAATAATAATATAATCTTGATAATAAAAGTAAAAGTGAAAGTCACTTATAGGAAACAGGATAACACATTTTTTTCATTCATTCCCTTTGGTACAGTGCCATTAATCAAATGGATATAGTAACCTGTCTCCCCCTCTAGAGAGCATTGTAGACTAACGAGTCCCATAAACAATAAAATTGCATTAGGAGAAAAACGGTACAAACATTCACCCTTAAGAAAGGACATTGTGGTGCTAATCAATCAAATATGCAGCTGCAATGTTACCAATGTTTGTAATAGTGTATATCTCCGGGACCGATGAACTTTTCTTGCACGGAGACATCTCTTTCCTAGGTCGGTCTCTGGGCTGCCCTGTAGGCCTGCAGGAGTGCAGGAGGCACCATGTGTGTAGGTAGTCTTGTAGTCTCTTCGTCTCTAGCATCTCTTATGCCGCTCGATGTCTTGCCTTGGCGATAAGCAGGCCCCTCGGGATGATGGCGTCCTGCCAGTAGTTAGTAAGGGTCACGCCATGGAGTAGGATAAGAGTCTCCCTCTGCTTCAGGCGAGGATGAGTCTCTTGACTCCATCGTTGTAGCTACGAAAGCTGCTGTATGTCCACTAGGGACAGGGTGAACTTTAAACTCTGGAGCTGCAGGTCTCTAAGCTACCAAAGTAGCTATATATCAAAGTCAAGGTAGACCGCGCTTCTCAGTATCTGACACTGGGTGCTGAGATCCCAAGGATTATGAGGAAAAAAGGCGAAGGCCGGACCAGCACTCTCAGATTTAAAAAAAATTGTTTTTAATGGCAGCCTATGATACTGAAATGTTTCGGAACAGGTGTTCCATCTTCAGTGTTAATAGGCTAACCGTGATAGCTTGTAAAATGGGAGCTATATACCTTGTGGGCAGGAAGTGACATCATAGAGGTGAGCTTGGGAATGCTAGTTAACTTTGACCTCCAGAGTAAGGACTTAATAATGGAGAATGTTGAAAACAAATATAAACCAGAAACTTAGATAAGCCAGTAGCAAACACACAATTCTATAAGCAAAGAACAACAACAGAAGGAAACTTTACCATTCAATAATAATAATAATAATAATAATAATAATAATATAATCTTGATAATAAAAGTAAAAGTGAAAGTCACTTATAGGAAACAGGATAACACATTTTTTTCATTCATTCCCTTTGGTACAGTGCCATTAATCAAATGAATATAGTAACCTGTCTCCCCCTCTAGAGAGCATTGTAGACTAACGAGTCCCATAAACAATAAGATTGCATTAGGATAAAAACGGTACAAACATTCACCCTTAAGAAAGGACATTGTGGTGCTAATCACTCAAATATGCAGCTGCAATGTTACCAATGTTTGTAATAGTGTATATCTCCGGGACCGATGAACTTTTCTTGCACGGAGACATCTCTTTCCTAGGTCGGTCTCTGGGCTGCCCTGTAGGTCTGCAGGAGTGCAGGAGGCACCATGTGTGTAGGTAGTCTTGTAGTCTCTTCGTCTCTAGCATCTCTTATGCCGCTCGATGTCTTGCCTTGGCGATAAGCAGGCCCCTCGGGATGATGGCGTCCTGCCAGTAGTTAGTAAGGGTCACGCCATGGAGTAGGATAAGAGTCTCCCTCTGCTTCAACAATACATGGTCCATCTGTTAACACACCCATCCTGGACGCTGACTCCCACTGTCGTTTTATTTTATTCTGATTAGTATATTCTAGTGTCTGTTTGATTACCTCAGCTCAGTTGCACAGACCTGGCCTATTATTAATTCTATGTTATTTTGAATTGTATACTATGTCTATTGTGCTTTTTATTTAAGTTAGTTTATATTTCCTAATTTTCTTTACCTTGTCTTGATTTTCTATTATTTCACTTTCGTTGTACTTACCTCTCTTGTCCTGTGCACTCTTTCCATCAGCTCCCACCAGGCAAACGGGGTCTGCTACAAATATCCTTGATTTGTTTTATTCCATTAACTTGTCTTATATGTTCACTTTGTTTTTATATCAACTCTCACTGTGTCATGTTTCTATTCTTACTTTATTTGTGCCCTGCTCTTAAGTGGCCTTACTCTCTGTGTGTTGTGTATTTATTTTTTCTCTCCTGCCATTAAACATTTTCAGTCAATATGAATATAGTTTGCCAGTTTTGGGCTAACCTAATTGCATGAAGGCTTTTTGCATTTTACATCCCACAAGCTTTTTTGAATTCGTATTCACTTTGTCTGGTGGATTATTAGTCCAGGGCTATGAGTCTGGAGATGTCACTATTTGGTGTTGATAGTGTCCTCAACACCCCATTGCAATTTCTGTGTTTCACTCTCTTCACCTCCCCTTCTTTGTGTTCCCTCTTTCAGTGAGTCTTTGCTCATAGTGACTTTTACGGCTCCTGTAATTGTGAATGTGCCTGCCTTAGGTTGCCGCTGGTTTCTCTCTATGCAGTCTTACCCGTCTTCGGCTATAATGAATTAATTCATTATCATCCTTCCCTACCAGCCTGTTTTCAGCATACCCGTTGGGACGGCGTCGCTGTTGAGGGGAGGCCTATTTGCGCAGATTTCTCACCATTTTCCTTTTGCTCCAGAACTGTGATGTAGTCACTAAGTATGCTTCTCCTATTTCCTTTTCAAATTACTGTTCAGATTGTTTTTCAGAGACTTCCTTTGTAATCGGCAGAAGAAAAAATGTAACTCCTAATGTGTGTGTGGTGTATATGTACGTGTGTATGTATGCATGTTTTTATATTGTTTCTAATATAGTTCTTGTCTCTCTTACACAAGCCTTCAGTTAGGTGACCTTGTTGTTGCCTGTATTCCCTGTCTCTTGATCCGTTATATTTTTACCTTATTTTCTTGATGGATGTTGTCACAGACTCCGTTCTCCTGGCGAGACGCTGTGAAGCAGAACAAGGCAAAAAGAGACATGTTTTACTATATATACAACTGTAATTTCTTCTAAATTTTGCATAAATGTTGTTCTTTTAACATTATTTTGAGAGAATTTGTGATAGAAATATAAAGATACTGTTTTGTTTTCCTTGTCGTCTTCTCGTTCATACAGCATGCTGGTTCATTCTGCACCTGGATTTCGTTCCATATTGTCTAAACTAATCTAAGATACTTCTAGCCCACTGGCCACTTCCACCTGTATTTTCTCAGAAAAAGAACAAATTACTCACATGTTTTGGTTATTTATCCTAATATAGTCTCTACCCATTTACTGATTTCTTCAAGGTTAGAATGATTTAGCATAAAATATTTTGACTACTTTTGCATTTCTTCTGTGTCTATTAGTTGTCATAATTTTGACAGGTTATAAGCATCCGGATTAATCAACCGTCCATTTTGATATCCTCTCTTTGACTCTGTCTAGTTCAGAGTCCACATGACCACAAAAGCCATTGCGGTGACAATTTTCCTCTCTCCCATCTGCGCAGTTTGGCCAGGCTGTACAGGTGGGAGACATCAAAATTGTCCACCATACCATCCTCTCTTCTCTTTCCTTACCGCCACAGTAAGAGTTGATCAAAAACACTGTGGCGTAAAGGAAATCCATGATTGGTAGTTTGCACAACGGGCTGCTACCTTACATAATTATCTATATTTCCCTACTGGGAATATTTGATCTTATCTTAATATTCAGTGAGAGAAGTCTATACCTGGTTGAAGTCTATACCTGGTTGACTTCAAGTCGATGTCAGAACCTTACTTGTCAACCCATCACACCTGAACAAATGTACCTGGAAACATAGCATTGATCATAATATTCTCATAATATTATCATATTACAGAACAAGAACAGTCATCCCACAGGACCATTAACCCCATTTGTTGTTGCATACTATAATCCACAAAACAAATCAAGAACCCGCTTAATTAGCACAGTGGGATAAACAATCATACATTATAACATCAATAAAAACATTTTAAACTCCAATAACACTTCCACACCATTCATGTCATGTATACACTTCTTTTACCAGACTTAAAATATGAATACAGTATTATATTACTTAACAGAAATCCAGAGTTTCTTCTGTTATAATGTGAAATAACACTTTGACCCTTTCAACCTCCTTCCAGTTAGAGTACACCTCTTCCGTTCGGATGCATTCCTTCTAGGGATGTCCGATATTATCGGCCTACCGATATTGGCATTAAAATGTGATATCGGAAAATATCGGTATCGGTTTTCAAAAAAATATATATATATATTTTTTTTTTCTTTTTTACATTTCTATAAAATGTATTTACCCAGGGAAGCAAGTAAGAAAAAATTCAGATTTTATTTATTGTCAAAAGTATGCATAATGTTGTGTTAATTCCACAACAAGAAATATGTAATGTTAATTACCTGAAATTATCAAGTTTTTTGGGGGGGAAACCCTGCATATATCGGTATCGGTTGATATCGGTATCGGAAAATAAGAGTTGGACAATATCGGTATCGGTAAAAAAGCCAATATCGAGCATCCCTAATTCCTTCCCTTACTTAGGATACACCTCCCCCTAATTGTCGAGCTGAATCTACGCCGGTATGCCTTGCATCCGGCCACAGACCCCCCTGTCCACCAGAGATGCAGGTCTCCCATTCCAGGGCAAGGTCTCCTCTATGAACGAGAGGTCCCCTTGTACCTTCGGGCGCAGTTGGAGGCAAGGTCCCTTTCCACTTCTTAGGCCTTACCATCCAGATTCCTCTGAATCGACACACCTTAGCCCTCTGCTTCCCGGCATTTTCTTTTCAAAAACACCGATCACAAGGGGCACAACTCGCCTACTAACTCATTCGGTTTCGGCTTATTGTGGCCTGACTGTACATTGAGCCGAACGCATTTATGGTCTCCATGCCATACGCTATCCGACCGACCGGTGACGCAGTCAATAGCGACCTCATAGTCCGTCATTAAGTCAGGACCCCAAGTGGCTAACTGCCCGTAGTGCCTATCAGCCACTTAACCGACGGTCTGATCCCCATCCCGCTTAGCTACGGTAATGGAAACTTTGACCGTTTTCACCAGCCTTGCCTGTTCACAAAGGTGCATTGCCCCCCTGGCACATCTCCCCCTCTGCTAGGTGTGGACTGTCATCCATGTACCACACAGTGCCCACATTTACTTACATGCGACATCCGTGCTGACTAGACGGTACCACGGTGGTATGTTGATTCATACCTCATCAGACACGAGGGCCATTCAGTATCTCCCCAGCACTATAGATTATATTTCACGTGCCCTTGGAACCTTACGGCTCCACCGCCACCTGTTAAGTGCTAAGGTTCGGAGTGCCTACCCCCTCCCTAACACTTCCAATAATCTAAAATAATAATCTTAAGGTATACAATGTCGCCAAATGAATGCATAGCAGTTATTTAACTATAAAATTACACATAGATGGGGCGGTCAGGTGGCGTAACGGAGATTGCGTTCGTCACCAACCCCGGAGCGGCTGGATTTGCCTGTTCGAATCCAGCTCACAGCTCCGGGGTTGTCACCAGCTTGGCTGGCCGTTCACACTAATACAATTGGCAGTGTTAGAGGGTGGGAGAAGCTGGCGGGGTGGGTCCGGGTCGTTGTAAACAGCGACTCCTACAGTTCGGTCGGGGTGCCTGCTAAGCGCGGATAGGATCTAAGTGGGATAGTGTGATCCTTCCACACGCTACGCCCTCTCAGTGAGAATCCGCGCTGCCAGGTGAAAAGAAGAGGTTGATTGGCTGGACGTGTGTCGGAGGAAGCACGTGGTAGCCTCCACTCTCCCAGACCGACTGTGGGGGGTAAGTGCGCAGCGACCAGGAACGGGATTGGGAATTGGCATAACGACTAACATTGGGATGGGAGAACATCGTAGGAAAAAGGAGGGGGAAAAAGATCAATAAAAAAAAAAAAAATTACACATAGATAGTTTGCATGGTCAATCCTGCAGCAAGTTCCTACTGTGAAAACATTATACTGACCTAAACTATTGTTTACTATATGCAAAACAATCTTTTTATAAATGAATTATATTTCTGATGAGCACAGAAATCGGAATTTTGAGCATATTATCTTCATGGACATGCAATGTAAACCAAACATATGTACTTCACATAAACACATAATCAGCACAATATAATTGGTTAGTACAGTCACAAGTATATATTCAGCACAGCATTATTGAACACATCATAAAACATTTCATCTGACATATAGTTTTCCTTAAAGTAATTTCTCCTCTCTTCTGTAAAGCCTGTAGTCGCATAAGTAAGTGTTCACACCTCCCATAGGAGTAGTTATTTTCAATATATGTAAATTAGTTACCCTCTCAACTCAGTCGCCACTTGTGTGATTGTTTTCTATCTCTTCTGTATTATAATATTGCAATCAACACTTATGTGTCTATCTATCTATCTATCTATCTATCTATCTATCTATCTATCTATCTATTTATAATTCCATCTATTTGTAAGTCACAATCTCTGTACAATAATCTACTGTTTTAAACTGAATGCCATAATTTGTTGTGGACTCTCACACACACACACACACACTCTATCTCACCCCCACCCAGGAACCCGTTTTGTTGCAAACCTGATGACAGAGAGAGGCACACAATAGATGCATACACACACACACTTTCAGCCATCAGAAACCCACCCATCCAGTTGGCCAGTAGTGGTAGCAAATTACAGAACAGTATTAGATTTGGGTTGAGCACATAAGATATAAGGGAGTCATTTTGAACTGAGACACACACTCGGTAGAACCAAACTATCTGTGTCAGGATGGACGACTGTTGCTGTGTAACTTATGCTTGTGGTATGCTGAATTAAATCATCTTCTTCACCAACTGAGCCATTGCCTCTGAAAACCATCTCCAGTCTGAATTCTTCCTGAAACCAGCGCCCACTCTCAAAGAATCTACTTCAAATGGTGCCGAAACAAAGTTGCTTTTTAGCTGCTGCTGTTCTAACGGAGACACACCACCAGCCTTTTCTTCAAATTTTAGTGAACCTGAAACCTTTCTTCAAATTGAACGGTGAGTGAACAATGTTAGAGCAGCAGGGGCTGGCGAGACCCAGGGACAGGGAATGGAGGAGAGCGCTGATTTCAAGAAAGAAAAGCCGAATGAAGAGGTTGGTGTATTTAAAAGCAGACAAAGTATGAATTGGTAAAGTACACAGAGTAAAAGTCTATCTTAAGTTCTTTCATTGTCAGGCGAATTGCCAAATAGTAGGAGTTCTAGATATAGGTTAATTGGCTAGATCCGTGCTGTTAAGAACTGGACCCAGATGGATCCAGGTTGGATTAACAGGTAACGAAGACAAGTTATTATTAAATAGGTTAATTGGAAGAGCCCACACTAATAGAGATGTGATGACAAATATGATATACTATTGATAAAGAGAGAACATTGTACTAAAATAGTGCCAGAGGAGGAAATGCGCCAACTCACGTTGGGGACGATGAGTTGTTTAATTAAGAGATATTGGCATAATTCATTAGGAATAGATGTTTAAAAAACCTGCTAAACTTGCCAAATTGTTTGAAATCTATGGTCGCTCCTGGGTGGGGAACTTTTTGCCTGTTTTAAGGGTTCTCAAAGTTATGGTTACTGAATACTCTGAATAATATAAATAATTATTATTTAATAAAAAGTTTAGATATAGGTTAAATTGGCTAGATCCGTGCTGTTAAGAACTGGACCCAAATGGATCCAGGCTAGAATTAACAGGTAACGAAGACAAATTATTACTAATAGATTAAATTGGCTAGATCCGTGCTGTTAAGAACTGGACCCAGATGGATCCAGGCTAGGATTAACAGGTAACGTAGACAAGTTATTATAAGAAAATAGATATGTATATTCAGAGGCACAGAAACAATGACGTTGACGGTAATTGGATGAATCCACGCTAGGATTAACAGGACGAAGTCTGATTGACTAGACCCTGTGTTGTTCTGAAGTGGACGAGGTCTGATAAGACGTATTTTCAAGCTCTGTGGAAATAGGAAAACATGGATCCATGTATTGTAATACTTATTTTGCAGAATAAAGACGTCCGTTCTGTAAATAAGGAAGTGTAAAATGGCACTTTATGATATAGCTTAGGAAACAAATGAATGAAAACGTTAGGTTGATATCGATTCACGCTAGGAAACGGCTTTAAAACGAAGTCATGACACTTTTAAAAACTACTTCCGGTATCGCGGACAACGGAGAATGTGTTTGAATTACGACACTTATCATTGGCTATGTGCTGCGCGACTGGTAGTAACGTGAATTCTCATTGGTCCAAACGATCGAATGGTGAATCAGCACATGCACAGAATGAGTGGATGACGTCAGCACCGCCAGTTCCCACGGGAGAATAGGTTTAATTGACAAAAGTGACTAGTAGCGTTGACATGCTGTACTGGTTTGCTTAACAGGGAAGACAAACATTTTTGCATAATGTTGGACGAATGTTTTGTGAATGTTGAAATTAATGAGGAAATATGTTTGTCTGGCGAAGTATGGGAAGAATGATTGTTTACATTTAAAACGCACGGTTTTCGCTTACAATATACTAGTTATTTTCATTGATAAAACGCTAAACTTCCGGTTCACTTCCGGGGTGGGCGGGAGATGTGTAGTTGAAGAGAGTATGTGTTTTTGATGGCATATCATTACTATATGAATGAAAGAAAGAAACTAATACGGTTCATTTGTCTTGGAATGTCACTAAGACCAAGGCTGATTCAAATAGCATTACTCAATTGAATATATGTTTGCAAAACAATTAGAAATGGGGTATAATAAATTACATACCAATAAGTGTAAAATATATTGTATGGGGAATAGATACACATAACAGTTAAAAGGGGTGGCTGTAGCTAATAATATGTACTTCAGATTGACTGGATTAAGGAAGCTATTATATTACAGGGATTAACAAAATGAATTCTCATTGGTTCAAACGAAACACATTACAGGGAAGCGGAACGTTTCTCATTTGGCAAATGGGGGAGAGGTTTACTAACGGACTTCAGTTGCAAAACTGAAGTTTTGATTAGAAATTAGGGATGTCCGATATTATCGGCCGACAGATATTATCGGCCGATATCGGCAGTAAAATGTGATATCGGAAAATATCGGTATCGATAAAAAAAGAATTACAATTTTTTATTTATTCTTTTTACATTTATTTAACCTTTATTTACCCAGGCAAGCAAGTAAGAACCAATTCTTATTTTATTTATTGTCAAAAGTATGCATGTTGGTTTAATTCAACAACAAGAGATATGTAATGTTAATTTTTACTTTTTTAATGATCATATTTTGCACAGATAATGCTTACATTTAGAAAGCCTTTTGAATGCATCCAGTGAAATTATTAGTTACCTGAAATGATTCAGTTTTTTAGGGGGGAAACCCTGCATATATCGGTATCGGTTGATATCGGTATCGGTATCGGTATCGGAAATTAAGAGTTGGACAATATCGGAATATCGGTATCGGTAAAAAAGCCAATATCGAGCATCCCTATTAGAAATAGATACACTTCTTTGTGAAAAGGCAATGATTATATGTATAAATGTGGGTGGAATAGAATGAAGGACTAAATTGCAAACTACCATTTTAATGTGTTTATTTGGTTACTTGGGACATAGTTTATTAAGATAGAGGGTAAATAGTGTCATCATAATACACTGCATTAGAACATTTTAGATATACTCAGTACGTTTGACTTTGTGCATATACTGTAAGGTAACAAATCAGCTTGATAGAAGTAAATTTTCGTATTAAATACATACATTAAAATACATACATACACATAACACCCATATTTATATTTATAAAACACAAGATACATAAAAGTGTACTCCCCTTTCACTTCATCAGTACATTTAACAATCAGAGCTACCATTGGACACACATAAACACATAGAAACGCATGATTTTGTATAAGTGAGTGGCAGTTGGATAGAAACCAGAAGTGATTGAATATATTCAAGTTGTTTTTATTGATGGTTTAGATAATGTGTGCTCTTGTTGTTTGACTATGTTGTTGTGTAACAGTGTGCTGTGTAACTGATTTAGTGTGATTTTAATTTCAGATATAATGGTTAATACTGGATAAAAGTTAATTGATCAATGCAACTATTTAGTTTCACTAAGCTTGTAATGATAGAAGACAGACACAGACTCTGCTATGGTTTGAAAGATATTCCACCCAAATTGTGAAATAATCCTCACTTGAAAATGAATGGATAGTCCAGTCGGGTCTTCACCGAATTAACTTGTATATCTGACTATATTCAATATCCAAACTGTCATAGTTATCATAATCTATGAGAAAAAACCATCCTCCAAATGGTTTATTGGATGCCTGTTGTGAGTCCACATCAAATTATGCCATTTAGTTTAAAACAGTAGATAAGTACTGTACAGAGATTGTGACTTACAAATAGATGGAATTATAAATAGATAGATAGATAGACACATAAGTGTTGATTGCAATATTATAATACAGAAGAGATAGAAAACAATCACACAAGTGGCGACTGAGTTGAGAGGGTAACTAATTTACATATATTGACAATAACTACTCCTATGAGAGGTGTGAACACTTAGGGTGTGTTCACATCTGAAAGTCCAGGGATAGTCCGGACTTTCTAATTTGTTTACAAATTAGATCCGCACCAAATGTGAAAATGATACATTGTTTAATTTTGGTCTGCGTTCACACTACCCTGTTTGGTGCGGATCTAATTTGTAAACAAAGGACATGCTGTCGCATCTATTGGACTAGTCTATAGCACTCACAAACGTAATCAGTTGCCGGCAGCGTAATGAGAGAGATACTATTATGAGCATGGGCCGGCGCTAGTCGACTAGAGAGGAGAGGAGAGGAGAGAAGAGGAGAGAGAGAGAGAGAGAGAGAGAGAGAGAGAGAGAGAGAGAGAGACACCTTTCCTTCCTGCGTAAGCTTTTTTTTTTCTTTATCTGAGAGAATGTCCGCGAATGTCCTCCTCAGGAGAAAGTTTGGGGGTCCGCGCGCGGCGCGAGTCTAGAGTAGAGAGAGAGAGAGAGAGGAAGAGAGAGACTGCGTCTAGAGAGGAGAGAGAGAGATGGAGGAAGAGAGAGACTGTCCGCGTGCGGCGCCAGTCTAGAGAGGAGTAGGCTACTTTGCTTCCTGGATTAGGTACTATAGTTCGATTGAAACGAACCGAGTCCCAACTTTTCAAGAGGACCATGGTTCGGTTGTTTGGTCCTCATTATAGTTCGGTTTGCGTTCATACCTGTACAAACCAAACGGACTATCGATCTAAAGGGACCATGGTCCACTTAAAGGGACCATGGTCCACTTAAAGTGGACCAAACAGGGTAGGTGTGAACGCGCCCTTACTTATGCGACGGTTTGGCTTGACAGAAGAGAGGAGAAATTACTTTAACGAAAACTATATGTCAGATGAAATGTTTTATGATGTGTTCAATAATGGTGTGCTGAATATATACTTGTGACTGTACTAACCAATTATATTGTGCTGATTATGTGTTTAGGTGAAGTAGATATGTTTGGTTTACATTGCATGTCAATGAAGATAATATGCTAAAAATTCCGATTTCTGTGCTCATCAGAAATATAATTAATTTAGAAAAAGATTGTTTGCATATAGTAAACAATAGTTTAGGTCAGTATAATGTTTTCACAGTAGGAACTTGTGGCAGGATTGACCATGCAAACTATCTATGTGTCATTTTATTGTTAAATAACTGCTATGCATTCATTTGGCAACATTGTATACCTTACGATTATTATTTATTTTGTGTTTTATTTTTTTATTATTTTTTAAACAAACATATAGACAAACATGACAACACACGATAAGATATACAAGCATTATTAACACTTTGACTGCCTAAAAACGATTTACAACGTCTTTGCTGGCGATGCTAAAGTTGCCGGGGGACGCTGTACAGCGTCCTTATATCAATATTTCAAAAATCTGGAATCGGATTCATATTCCCCCTCCGCTGGCCTGAGATTCACCAGCAGGACCCACTGAGCTCTCTGGCGGTTCAGGAGCGCCATCTGGTGGCCGATCGGCGCAACTGCTTAACAGGAAGCGCAGTAGAGGTTTTGCTGGTCGGCCCTATTGCTTCCGGCCACTCGGGATAGGTTCCGGCACTCTAGCTCGTCACTCTACATAGCGATCGATTGCCAATAACTCGATAAACAACATGATTTGGACGTATATACCATTATACAAGCTGGAGATGGACCGGGTAATAATATATCCCATAATGATAAAATTTCTACTCGACGATGATCGCCCAACGGCGCGCGGAGACTGGGGTGAGTTTCAGCGTGTAACGTTACCATCTTCGATACTAACTGCTTTTATCAACATTTGACCCACATTAGATGATTGGTATAACGCTGCCCACGGAATTATAAACGCCCCCTCGCCCATCCGGTCAACATCAGATGACGTGTAGTAACTTCTAGAAGTACGTCTAGTTGGAATTTTTTATATCGCGCTGATTGCCATCAAACTGTATTTCATCATCAATATAATGCATTTGGGGCTATATATCACGTTCTGGAGAAAGTTGCAGAAAGAGATGAAAACATACTTATACATTAGACCATACTTTACTATGAATATGTGAATGAAAAAGTTTAACGTTGCTACACAATGAACAATACATATAGGACTTTGAATGGGCCCTAATAATGGCAATGTAGCAATAGAATTTAAAAAGTTATAGCCCTGCAAAGAAGGGGACGTTCTCCATAGACAAATAGCGCTGGCAATCTATGGTATATCATTAATTTAACCCATGGCAGCCAAAGTGTTAACAGTGCACATCCAATGAAATCACCTAATAGTTAAATGTCTTATACAGGATATACCCCCAATACCTGTTATCTAATACCCTACACATATGCTCTAGCTCGTACCCCCCCCTCCCGGACCCCCCATTGGATAATCCATCCATTATACCTCGCTCCTAATCAGACACTACCATTATATGCTAGCTTTTATTATCTCCACCACTTCTAACCACATTGTCATTTTGGATTCATTGAGACCCAAAATTCGAGCTGTAGATATTTCTTGATAAATCACATCGAGATATGTAATATTATTTATTATTATTTTAGATTATTGGAAATGTTTATTTCACATTATAACAGAAGAAATTCTGGCTTTCTTTTAAGTAAGATGATACTGTATATTCATATTTTTAAGTCTGGCAACAGAAGTGTATACATGACATGAAAAATGTTTTTTTGATGTGTTATTGGAGTTTAAAATGTTTTATTGATGTGTTATTGGAGTTTAAAATGTTTGTATTGATGTTATAATGTATGATTGTTTATCCCACTGTGCTAATTAAGCTGGTTCTTGATTTGTTTAGTGGATTATAGTATTCAACAAAAAATGGGGGTAATGGTCCTATGGGATGACTGTTGTTTTGTAAAATGATAATATTATGAGAATATTATGATCATTGCTATGATTCCAGGTACACTTTTCAGGTGTGTTGGGTTGATAAGTTGGTAAGTGGTTGTGACATCGACTTGAAGTCAACCAGGTGTAGACCCCGGAATATTTTTTTTTACTGAATATTAAGATAAAATCAAATATTCCCAGTAGGGAAATATAGATACTTGTGTAAGGTAGTAGCCCGTTGTGCAAACTACCAATCATGGATTTTCCTTTTTGATACAGTGTTTCTGATCAACTCTTGCTGTGGCAGTAAGGAAAACATAAGAGAGGATGGTATGGTGGACAATTTTGATGTCTCCCACCTGTACAGCCTGGCCAAGCTGCACAGATGGGAGAGAGGAAAATTGTCACCGCAATGGCTTTTGTGGTCATGTGGACTCTGAACAAGACAGAGTCAAAGAGAGGATATCAAAATGGACGGTTGATAAATCCGGATGCTTACAACCTGTCAAAATTATGACGACTAATAGACACAGAAGAAATGCAGATGTGTCCAAATAATTTATGCTAAATCATTCTAACCTTGAAGAGGCCAGTGAATGGTTTCTGAAACAGGGTAAGGAGAGTCACATTGGGAAATGGATGTGGTCCTATAACCTGCCAAAGTTACGGCGACAATGCAAGATTGCACACAAAATTCCATGGGCAAAAAGTGAGAGACTATATTAGGAATGTTATGAATAACCAAAACATGTGAATAATTTGTTCTTTTTCTGAGAAAATACAGGTGGAAGTGGCCAGTGGACTAGAAGTATCTTAGATTAGTTTAGAAAATAGGGAACGAAATCCAGGTGCAGAACGAACCAGCATGCTATATGAATGAGAAGACGACAACGAAAACAAAACAGTATCTTTATATTTCTATCACAAATTCTCTCAATAAAAATAATGGTAAAAGAACAACATTTATGCTAAATTTAGAAGAAATTGTTTCTGAAATTACAGTTGTATATATAGTAAAACATGTCTCTTTTTGCCTTGTTCTGCTTCACAGCGTCTCGCCGGGAGAACGGAGTCTGTGACAAACGTCCATCGAGTAAAGGCAACAACAGGGTCACCTAACTGAAGGTTTGTGTAAGAGACACAAGAACTATATTAGAAGCAATATAAAAACATGCATACATACACACATACATATACACCACACACAAATTAGGAGTTACATTTTTTCTTCTTCTGCCGAGTACAAAGGAAGTCTCCGAAAAACAATCTGAACAGTAATTTGAAAAGGAAATAGGAGAAGCCTACTTAGAGAATACATCACAGTTCTGGAGCAAAAGAAAAATGGTGAGAAACCTCAACTCGGACAATGACAAAACAGGCCATTAACTCAGCAATGGCAGCGCGCAAATATGCCTCCCCTCAACAAGCAACGCGGTCCCAACGGGTACGCTGAAAACAGGCCGGTATGGAAGAATGATAATGAATTAATTCATTATATAGCCAAAGACGGGTAAGACTGCACGGAGAGAAACCAGCAGCGACCTAAGGCAGGCACATTCACGATTACAGGAGCCGTAAAAATCACTGTGAGCAAAGACTCACTGAAAGAGTGAACACAGAGAAGGGGAGGTGAAGAGAGTGAAACACAGAAATTGCAATAGGCATTGAGGACACTATCAACACCGAATAAGTGACATCTCCAGACTCATATCTCTGGACTAATAATGCACCAGACAAAGTGAATACAAATTCAAAGATCTTGTGGGAGTGAAAAAGCAAAAAGCCGTCCTGCAATTAGGTTAGCCCAAAACTGGCAAACTATAATCATATTGACTGAAAATGTTTAATGGCAGGAGAGAAAAAATAAATACACAACACACAGAGAGTAAGGCCACTTAAGAGTAGGGCACAAATAAAGTAAGAATAGAAACATGACACAGTGAGAGTTGATATAAAAACAAAGTGAACATATAAGACAAGTTAATGGAATAAAACAAATCAAGGATATTTGTCGCCGACCCCGTTTGCCTGGTGGGAGCTGATGGAAAGAGTGCACAGGACAAGAGAGGTAAGTAGAACGAAACTGAAATAATAGAAAATTAAGACAAGGTAAAGAAAATTAGGAAATATAAATTAACTTAAATAAAAAGCACAATAGACATAGTATACAATTCAAAATAGCATAGAGTTAGTAATAGGCCAGGTCTAGGCGGTTAGGTGGTCGAGCGGAGATTGCGTTCGTCACCAGCCCCGGAGCTGTGAGCTTGGTTCGCCTGTTCGAATCCAGCTCACAGCTCCGGGGTTGTCACCAGCTTGGCTGGCCGTCTGCACTGATACAATTGGCTGTATCAGAGGGTGGGAGAAGCTGGCGGGGTGGGTCCGGGTCGTTGTAAACAGCGACTCCTACAGTTCGGTCGGGGCGCCTGCTAAGCGCGGATTGGACGTGAGGGGGATAGTGTGGTCCTCCCACACGCTACGCCCTCTCAATGAGAATCCGCGCTGCCAGGTGAAAAGAAGCGGTGATTGGCTGGACGTGTGTCGGAGGAAGCACGTGGTAGCCTCCACTCTCCCAAATGATCTGACTGTGGGGGGTAAAGCGCAGCGACCAGGAAGGGACTGGGAATTGGCATACGACTAACATTGGGATGGGAGAAAATCGGAGGAAAATGGAGGGGGAAAAAGACCAATAAAAAAAAAAAAAGTAATAGGCCAGGTCTGTGCAACTGAGCTGAGGTAATCAAACAGACACTAGAATACACTAATCAGAATAAAATAACACTACAGTGAGAGTCAGCGTCCAGGATGAAAGTGTAACAGATGAACCATGTATTGTTGAAGACGTGTACAAGTAATTTTAGAAACAATAAGTAGGAAATAAGAACGTTGAATCAGAAACTTCTATGAGCAAATGGAGAACAGAAAAATGATTTTACGTGTATGGAGAAATAACTAAAAATATAGATTAATTAGCAAAAGAAATAGTTAAACAGGGCTGAGAGAGAAACAGAAACAATCTGGAATAAAAAGTGAAACTATAAAACTGAATATTTAAGAAAGGAAAACTAATTAAGAAAAAGCACACACACAAGGTTGAATCATAATATGAAATTAGCTGTACTATAGTTAGTTAAGTATTGTTTTTATGAACATAGAGTGAGAGTAGATAGATTAGGGAACAACTAACATGGCCAAGGAGTTTCTACAAATTATGTGTCCACAAGGAAACTACATAGAGCAGAGAGAAGGCGATCCTCCCAGGCAACCATGCACAGAGGTTCAACGACCCAACACGCCAACAGGGGATGACAAAAGCGTGTCAAGAGAGGTGGAGCCAGTGACAAGAGAGGTGGAGCTATATACCACATCTCATCAGAAACTCCGGCAGGCCGAGACGACCTGGTGATCCTGCAACAATTGGTATGATCGCCCACGTGGTCCCAGGGTGGCACACTGCAGGAGGTGGTCCCAGGGTGGCACACTGCACCAGACGATGGATGACAGCAAAGAGGCTGTCATTAAGAGCAGCCCTCAGTCAGAAAGACCATCGGCGGAGAACAACGGTGGAGACCGAGGGCATGGCAGAGAGGAGACACCTGACCGTCAGGAGAAAGAGAGGAGGACTCAGACGGAAAACGAGGGCTTCACTACATTGGATTCTGACGACACACCTGTCGAGACGCCATAGGCCACAAAGAATGACAACTAGACCCAAAAGATACAGCGAGCCTTGATGAAAAATCAAGGAAGCCTCTATCCCTATTGATTGGGGGGTAAGATTCACCTCTCAAGAGAAAAAAAATAAAAATGTATATACTCGCCACTGACATTCCAAAGCGCCAGTCAGGGCCCAACAATGGGGTACCACATCGCTACATCGGGTACCAAGGGACCAGGGAGGAAGCCCAGCTCTCATGGATTGAGAGCTCCGGCCAACGCACTGGCCAGACGTCACTGAGGCTTGCGGCCATCCAACCGGGGTTCCGAGCCCCGTCCACACAACAGGCTGCCATCCAACCGGGGTTCCGAGCCCCGCCCACACAACAAGCTGTCATCCGACCGGGATTCCGAGCCCCACACAAACATCAGGCTGACATCAGACAGAGGCACCGCACCTCTCCCACCTGCCCAAAGAGAGGAGGAAGTGTGTGGGCCATGAGACAGTGATTGCCTCCATGACAAAAAACAATATAAGAGAAAAACAATGCTATATTTCTCTTAAAGAGAGGAGATGGACAGATGGACTACAAACACTACAAAATGAACAACGGATGACCATAAAACCAACGACAAAAGAGCGACCACAATTTTTTATTTTTACAAATTCAATTTTATGACAAATAGACTATAATTCGTTTACTAATTTCTTGGATTATTATTTCTTGTATTAATAATGTTAACATTCTTTCTTTATTTCTTTTCTTTATTATCTTTCCCGATATTATTCTTAGTAATATTAACTTGTTTGGTAGTTCCTTCTGTTTAAATTGTATTATTATTATTTATGTTATTATGAATTTTAGAAATTACTCTTCTGATTAATATTAATTTTCATTTAAAAAATGTCTAGGAAAACTGAATATAAATGTTATCTTACTATTGATAGGTTACATACATTGAAAGATATTAATGGTTTAATTTAGTTAAGCTAAATATAGAAATAACTTAAAAATAACGGTAACCAATATGGAAAAATACAAATTAGGATATGAGATTAAAACATAAATAATTCTGCTTGTGTCGATCCTATTGATCCACAAGAGAGGAAATGAAGTAACAATTTATGTTCACATGGCTAATAGATTTGATATTATAGTGTATTTTTGATTAATTAGTAATAGTTATTTCAACAGTATTATAGCATTATTCAGAATGGCTAGCTGACCACAGTTTGGCTTGACCTTGGCAAACCTGATTGACACACACACACACACACTCTATCTCACCCCCACCCAGGAACCCGTTTTGTTGCAAACCTGATGACCGAGAGAGGCACACAATAGATGCACACACACACACACACACACACACACACACACACACACACACACACACACACACACACACACACACACACACACACACACACACACACACTCTGTTCCATGCGTCCTCCCAAGAGACCAATGTTTGAACCAACACAGGACAAACAGGTTTTTAGAACAATCTGATCAAACACACCCCATGACCAATTGATTGATGACCCACACACTTTCAGCCATCAGAAACCCACCCATCCAGTTGGCCAGTAGTGCTAGCAAATTAGAGAACAGTATTAGATTTGGGTTGAGCACATAAGATATAAGGGAGTCATTTTGAACTGAGACACACACTCGGTAGAACCAAACTATCTGTGTCAGGATGGACGACTGTTGCTGTGTAACTTATGCTTGTGGTATGCTGAATTAAATCATCTTCTTCACCAACTGAGCCATTGCCTCTGAAAACCATCTCCAGTCTGAATTCTTCCTGAAACCAGCGCCTACTCTCAAAGAATCTACTTCACTATCCAATAAACTGTCTCCTATCCGTATGTAGCGTGATCCAATCTGCGTTGTGTCTGGTGTGAGGTGGAAGTAGACTCCGACAACGGTACTCAATTGATGGTTGGTTTTATTGGTGATCTCCTGTTATCGTACCAAAACAGCACACACAAAACATGGCGTGAGCTACCATCATCACCGTGTAGTCCACCTCATTCTCTTTCACGTTAGAACTCAAAGAGAGCCGCGCACACTCAAAACAGTGCGCCATCCACAGTTACAACAATTGTTAGCTACTATCAAATACATGTAACTCAATACAAGTCAACTTCAGCAAAAACATATGAAATAATATGAAATGAAAGACCGTGTGTAAGCATTAATTAAACCGAAATACAAAAACAACGGTTCATACCTGTTATCGTACCAAAACAGCACACACAAAACATGGCGTGAGCTACCATCATCACCGTGTAGTCCACCTGTTATTGCCAAACAGAATACGAGTTAGCACACAACGGTACTATGGCTGTTTTACACAGGGCGAATTAATGTCATCACACACAGGACAATTTCAGTACCAAAACCAAAACATAAATCAATTTTACAAGTTATACATAGCAATTAAACCAGATATTCGGTAACCGAACGTGCATACCTCGTTCTCTTTCACGTTAGAACTCAAAGAGAGCGACCACTTCCGCCGGCGTCTCTCTTGCCGACGAACCGGCTAAACCATTATGTACATTGGTTGAAAGTATTTACAATACAACAAATACTCAACTGGAAAGATGACCTATCCTCTCTAAACCCATTATAAAAGACCAAAAGGGATTTCGTTTGGAGAATCAGTAACTCAATATGAGGAAATTAATATAAACTAATAACCAAGACACCCCTCCAAAACACTCTAGTGAGCTCAGTCCACTTTGTTCCTTCAAAGTAAGAGTGTTTCCGTCTTGACCTACTTATTTAAGATGAAAGATAACAGTTTCTGTCCATGATTCTAGCATAACAACTTCACTCTGCTACATTCACCCCTACTGTTTTATGCCAGATCATGGACAGTGTTCCCTTCAATCAACTCAACAGCGTAAGTATAAACCAAAGAAATAGAAAAAAAATAAAAATTTCACAATGAGTCAACGTGTCACATGTAACTCGGTGTATTCCCTTAATTCCAAACCTCGAAAATAGGTTGACCAGCTCAAAAGCTATCCGGTGAAGGATCAGGAAAAATAAAGGGTAGCTAATCCCTCATCTAACCATAGAAAAAAAACATGCCATATACATATTTATACCATGGAATACACCAAAATTACCAAATCATGTCTAATGCAATAGACAACCATAACTACCAGTATGACTCAAAGAAAATCAAACAGCTAAATCAAAGAAAGAAAAGAAAAAAAAAATTATAAATAAAAATTACTCAAAAGAAAACAAATTTTTTTTTGTCATCTTTTAAGATGACAGCAGAGCCCTGACTCTTTGTACAGCCATCGTCTGAATGAGCCTGTTAACTGGCCTGATGAGCCTCCCCAGCCTAGTGTAAACCCCTTGAGGTACCCCAACTACACTCGGTATGACAGTGACAATGGCCGATTCAGGTTCACTCACTGGTACAAGTAAGGATGAACTACTAGGGGCCTCCTCCGAAGCCATCATGTCTCCATTGAATGATTCCACAGTTGTCGTGTCTGACGACTGATCACTATCCTGATAAACAATTACAGAGTATGACTCCTCTGATTCAACATCTGCATCTGGTCCCTCCATCCAAAAGTGGCGTGGTTTCTTCAGTTTACACTCCTGCTCCCCACCATTATGTGTCTCAAGTGTAATTCTATGATGTTGATCACTACCCATACTTCCCACCTGCTCCTCTGCTGGCTCTGATATACCCGTCCCTGTCATGGTATCTACTACCCCCTCCACACTGGACTCAGGAAGATGAGCAACCCACCGGGCAGTTCTCAGCTCATCCTGATCAGAATCATCTGTCATTTCCTCACTCGGAACAGTGCCAGGAATAGACACCTCAATCTCTGGCTCGTCCCATGACGGCAGAGGCAGGAAATTGACGGGCATAATCAAGTTCCTATGAACAGTCTTAATCCTCCCTGTGACAGGATGACGGATACTGTATATGTTCAGCACACTGTTTTTACACACTACAGTATAGACAGCACTCTCCCAGCGGTCAGCTAGCTTTTTCTTGCCTCGCTCCCCCTTATTTGCCAGTAAGACCCGATCCCCCTTCTCTACCGAATGTCCCTTTAACTGTCTGTTATACACCTCAGCTTGCCTGATCTGTTGCTTCCCAGCATGCTTTTGAGCAAGTGCCATTGCTTCCCTCAGATCCTTTCCCAGTGACTGGACATACTTATCCACATCCACCGTTTCTCCATCCAAAAGGACACTCTCAAACATGACATCGACAGGTAATCTTGGGGTGCGGCCAAACATCAAAAAGACGGGTGGGAGCCCTGTGGTCTCATGCACCGTGCAATTATAAGCAAACGTCAATGTGTTCAACATCTGAGGCCATTTCACCTTGGAACGAGGTGGCAAAGCACGGATCATATTACCTAAAGTGCGGTTTAGACGTTCTGCCTGTCCATTTCCCATAGGATGGTACGGCGTGGTATGGGATTTTTCAACCCCTGCCATCTGAAGCATTTCTGCTATGAGTGCACTCTCAAAATTAGCCCCTCTGTCGCTATGAATGCAGGCTGCAAAACCATAGACAGAAAAAAATTTATTCCAGAGCACTCTGGCCACTGTCTTGGCAGATTGATTGGGACACGGGTAAGCACATGCTAGTTTGGTAAAATGGTCAGTTATAACAAGCACATCAATGGACTTATTATTGGCATCCTCAGCCGACCAAAAGTCAATACACACCAACTCCAGTGGTGCAGTGGTGACTATAGATACCAGCGGAGCTCTAGCCTCAGGCTCAGGTGCTTTGCTCAGTACACATCTCTTACAATGACTCACATATTCTTTGACATCCTTTTCCATGGAGTTCCAATAGAAACGTTGTCTAGTGAGCCACAATGTGCGCTGCTGGCCCTGGTGACCAGCCTCATCATGTACCCCTTTCAGCACCTGTCCTCTCAGAGCGCTCGGTACAACATATTGAAAGACCTTCTTCTTACTCACAGCGTGTTTTGAAACACGGTACAACACTCCTAATTTGTTTGTGAGTTTTCCCCACTGTCTCAGTGTGCGGTTTGTTTCTTTTGACTCATGAACTCTCTCTCTTCGAGATGGGCGGCGGCCTCTATCTACAAAGAATTTGACTCTACCAGTAACAGGGTCCTGGCACTGCTTGTCGTACAATTCCTCATGAGTGAGGACAGGCAATGGGCTCTGTCCCATGGACACCAACCTTTCTAACTGCTGCACATGAGAGACTGCTCTCATAGCTGCGCCATCCTCCCAACAGCGATGTGTGTGGAGTACAGCGGATACCTCTTCACGGGATATGCTCCCACTGTCACTACCCACCTCACCACTGGCCTTAAGGGAACTCTGGGTGGACAACCCTAGGCCCTTCCTCCTCACCTCTGGTTCCTCACAGGTAAGACGGAACATGTTCTGCACGTCATCCACCTCCAAACCTTTAGCCTCCCTCAACAAGACATCATACGAGGTCCTTGTCAGCCTGTGCATCACCCTAGGCCGAGTAAAAGGCTCCCTGCTCAGTGCATCAGCTACTGTATTCTTAGGCCCAGGAATGTACTGGATGTCAAAATCAAAAGGTGCCAGCTTAGCCACCCATCTCTGCTCGCATGCATCAAGTTTTGGCTTTGTGAGGATGTACTTAAGTGGATTATTATCTGTCCACACTGTAAATCTATGTCCTCGCAGCCAATGGCTAAACTTGTCGTGTATAGCCCATTTCATGGCGAGAAACTCAAGCCTATGAGATGGATATTTAGACTGAGCATGATTCAAAGATTTACTAGCAAAAGCTATGGGCCTGGCTGCGCTACACCCTTCCTGCACTTGTGAAAGCACAGCTCCCAGTCCACTAGTGGATGCATCTACAGACAATAAAAATGGCTGAGAAAAGTCAGGGTGAGCCAACAGAGCTTGTCCCACCAATGCAGCTTTTAACGCCTCAAAGGCCTCCCTACACTCCACAGTCCAGTCTGCTGCACTAAGCTTACGGAGGGGGGCAGCTCTCTTCCCTTTAACTTTGCCTCTCCGTGGCTTTTTCACACCCGTGGTCAACTGAAACAGTGGTCTTGCAACTACAGAGCAGTTCTCAATGTAATGTTGATAATACACCACCATTCCTAAGAATGACCGGATCTTATTGGCAGACGGAGTGACACCATCCGACTCCATAATATCACTCTCCGTCACACCCACTATGGCCTGCACCTTATCAGGGTCTGTGGCTATCCCTTCCCGAGAAACAATATGTCCCAAAAACTTCAGTGACTTTCTCAGAAACTGACACTTAGATGGAGACAACTTCAGGTTGTGTTCTCGTAAACGCTGAAATACCATCTCCAGCCTCTGCAAGCTCTCTTCTTCAGACTTGCCAAAGACCAGAAGATCATCTAAATAACAGAGAAGACTCAGTGAGTTCTGATCACCAAAGATTGTGAGCATCATTCTCATGAACGTAGCTGGACTGTTACAAAGCCCCTGGGGCATACGGTTATATTCATGTAAACCGAGAGGAGAGGAGAAAGCAGTGTATTTCTTATCATCCTCATGCAGTGGGACATTGTAATATCCGGATGTCAAATCCATAGAACTGAAAAAGGCATTGCCTCCCAACGCTGCAAGTACATCTGCTTGATGAGGTAATGGATGTGCATCTTTTACCGTGCGAGCATTTAACCACCTGAAATCTGTGCACAGTCTCAAGTCACCATTCTTTTTCCAACAAAGAACAAGTGGGGATGCATACTCGCTACTCGACTTCCTAATTATCTCCCTGTCCTCCATCTCGTTCAGAGTCTCTCTCAACTTTTGGTAATGGGCGGGGGAGAGCCTCCGGTAAGGTAACCGAAAGGGCCGATCGTCAGTCAGTCGGATACGATGACAGAAGCCACTAGCCTCACCACAATCCAACCGGTGTCTAGAAAACACATCCTCATAGTTCTCAATTAGGTCAGTCAGTCTATCTTTCCAGACTGGTGAGACCTGACAGTCATCAACTGACAGGTTCTGGAGCCCTAGACTAGCCAGTCTATCATTCCCCCTAACTACATTGTTGCTAGCACAACTCCTAGCTGTAAGACTGCCGTGAGAGCTTCCACTACTCACTCTACCGGCATTCTGGTGGACTGTCGTGTTCGTATCACTGTCAAAATCCTCGAATGCAATGCATGGATACACGTCAGCCACTTTTGCATTTCTTCTCAAGGTGATAGCTTTGGTAGTCGGATTTATAATCTTGAAAGGAAGCCACCCATCCCCCCAGAGAGGTGTAACTACCCTGCCAACTAGTATGTTACGGTGCACACAACGAGAGGCGCTGGGCTCAACAATAACAGTACTTCCCATAGAAAGTTTTGTCCTGGGTGGGAGACGACCCCACACTACATGCTCACTCATCGGTTCAAGTGTTACGGCCTGTTTCAATTTGACTGTTCCCACTTTGTCAGGAATTTCCTCCCCCCTCCATCTCTCAAGATTGGCCATGAACCTGATAAACTGACTGTTTTCGTCCTGACATGGTGACTCAGCTGTTCCCAATATGCGCCAGTAGGCCCCCGTGGATTTGAACTGTCTGATTAAGGGCTTCATCACATTGGTGCCTATAATGAGCTCATCAACCTGACCCTCCACTATTAGGACTGGTACTATGTATTCAAAACCGTAAAGCTTAAGTTTCAGCTCACATGTTCCCACCGGACTAGTCTGTTTCCCACCACACCCCACAAGAACAACATTGGTAGTCGATATCAAATCACCCGTTACTACTCCTGCCTCCCTCAGCCGAGGAACCACATCGGCGCGCAGAGAAGTAGCCATGGATCCACTATCTAACATCCCCTGCAACTCAACCTTGTCTCCTGTTAATACAGTGGTGAAAAATTTTGGGATGTTCTGGTCACATTCTGCATAATTACTGTTTTGTCTTTGGATGCTGCTTCACAAACGGACGTATATACAGTCTGAATATCATCCTTACAACTGGAGGAAAAACCATAGGGGCCCACATTGTCCTCCTTTGAATGGGGGCCATCTAGTTTTCCTGGGGAGGACCAGCCTGTCTCTGACCAGGGGGCTGTCTAGGAGTGGTCTGCCCACAATAGATACCAATATGCCCTGGACCCAGACACTTGAAACACAGCCTGTGCGTCCTACAGTGCGTCCTAGTGTTGTGCTCCAAACTGCCACAAACCTGACATTCTTGAGAATGTTTGGGGAACTGTTTATGGGGGCCATTTTGTACATAAGGGCCATTTTGTACATAAGGGCCATTTTGTACAGACTGAGTGTTGTTGCCTAAAGCCATTTCTAACACTCTCAAAACTCTATCCATTGTGTTATTCTCAGATACAGACGACAGCTGCTCTAGCTCTGGACTACTGACAGCCATAGGTGACACGCTTTGTTCGTGATTAACAACCACCCTCTCCTGTGATGACTCAATGGCGACCACATGTTGTGTCAACCGACCTCGACTCGCTCTATGCTCTCTCAAATATTCATCCAAATGTTCCTGCACCTCACATGCTGTCCACTCACGAGATGGCTTACTTTTGAACACTAAGGACAACTCCTTATTAGGGCAGTTACGGATGAACATGAGAACTAGATGCTGGCTCAGGCTAGTCTGAGGTTCCCCCTTACTAAGAAAACACTGCTCTGTGGCTTCTGCTGCTTTGTTAAGCCTAATCCAATAGTCAAGAGGATTCTCGCTTGCATATGCTTCGACTGCATAAAAGTCAGCTAATGGAAGATCTGAGTGAATAATATCACCAAAATGTTTCCTCAGAATGCTAAAAATAACACCCACCTCACTGACAGTTGAGTTGCTACGCATCCATACTTTGGTAACGTCCCGGGCCCTCCCCATTAGCTTGTTCATAACCTCCTCAACTTGTTCAGCCACCGTACAGTTATTTTTCTTTCTGATATACGTCCTCATGAGTTCCTCCCACTCAAAAACAGAGCACTTATCTGTGCTGTCCCCTCTAAAATAGGGTGGGGCATTTGCATCTGAACGTAACACAAGATTCATTTTGGATGCATCAATCACAGTATTCCCACATTGGTCAGGTTGGAACATCTGTTGGGGATTTTGTGAAGCTAATGCAGGTGAAGTCCCCAAAGTTGTGTTCTGCATTAACGTCATTCTAATAGCTTCCCCTATTTCTGACCTAATGGATTTAATCAAATTGGCCATTTGGCTGGGGGATGTTTCAACACTAGTGTTGTTCATTTCACCAGGTGAGGGAACAACCGGGGTGAAAAGTAACGATTGGGCATTTCTCTCAGAGTGACCCTCTACACTCCCCCTTCCAGGACTAGAGGAACCTGAACCACCTGGACTCGCCGGAGTAGACTGCATAACCGGTGTGTAACTTAGAACCCCTCTCCCTCTCCCCACAGTCAAGTTCCCTGTAGGAGTGTTTCCTACGTTCAAAGTCATTTTCAGTATCAAATGGTACTTTTACCGTTATACTCACAGCGACGTGTTTTAGGTAACACACTCAAAATCAATAAACTTGATGAGAGACCATATCTTTTTCAAAGGATTCAGTGCTCTCCAGCCTCCTCAGGAACAGACGGCGAATGCAGCGTCCACGTGACCAGGCCGCGCCGGCAGCATCCACGCGTCCAGGCCGCACATGAAGCCTCCACGTCTCTCCAGCAACACCGGTGGTCGGCTTCCGCTGACCAGTTGATCCGGATTGTCTCGGCACCAGTTTGTAGCGTGATCCAATCTGCGTTGTGTCTGGTGTGAGGTGGAAGTAGACTCCGACAACGGTACTCAATTGATGGTTGGTTTTATTGGTGATCTCCTGTTATCGTACCAAAACAGCACACACAAAACATGGCGTGAGCTACCATCATCACCGTGTAGTCCACCTCGTTCTATTTCACGTTAGAACTCAAAGAGAGCCGCGCACACTCAAAACAGTGCGCCATCCACAGTTACAACAATTGTTAGCTACTATCAAATACATGTAACTCAATACAAGTCAACTTCAGCAAAAACATATGAAATAATATGAAATGAAAGACAGTGTGTAAGCATTAATTAAACCGAAATACAAAAACAACGGTTCATACCTGTTATCGTACCAAAACAGCACACACAAAACATGGCGTGAGCTACCATCATCACCGTGTAGTCCACCTGTTATTGCCAAACAGAATACGAGTTAGCACACAACGGTACTATGGCTGTTTTACACAGGGCGAATTAATGTCATCACACACAGGACAATTTCAGTACCAAAACCAAAACATAAATCAATTTTACAAGTTATACATAGCAATTAAACCAGATATTAGGTAACCGAACGTGCATACCTTGTTCTCTTTCACGTTAGAACTCAAAGAGAGCGACCACTTCCGCCGGCGTCTCTCTTGCCGACGAACCGGCTAAACCATTATGTACATTGGTTGAAAGTATTTACAATACAACAAATACTCAACTGGAAAGATGACCTATCCTCTCTAAACCCATTATAAAAGACCAAAAGGGATTTCGTTTGGAGAATCAGTAACTCAATATGAGGAAATTAATATAAACTAATAACCAAGACACCCCTCCAAAACACTCTAGTGAGCTCAGTCCACTTTGTTCCTTCAAAGTAAGAGTGTTTCCGTCTTGACCTACTTATTTAAGATGAAAGATAACAGTTTCTGTCCATGATTCTAGCATAACAACTTCACTCTGCTACACGTACAAGCTTAGTGAAACTAAATAGTTCCCTTGATCAATTCACTTTTATCTAGTATTAACATATCTAAAATCAAATAACACTGTTAACTCCCATTCCCCATAACCAATCCCATTACAACATAACATACTGAAAACGACTTACTGGGATTTACTATTACCTTTAAAGAGAACAACCAGAATATAGAATCCCATAAATGTTATCATTTACACAACAACACAGTCAAACAACAAGAGCACACATTATCTAAACCATCAATAAAAACAAATAGAATATATTCAATTGGTTGATTGATTGATTGATTGAAAAGTTTATTAACAGATTGCAGAATGGGTACAGTACAGTACAGCTCAATACATTCAATTGTTAAGGGGATGCAGACCAGAGAAAGACTTTCGTCTTGTTTACATCAGGGTCCCCCATTTTCAATTCATCATATGACATACACGACATACAGATAGACAGTACTGCTACATCTATACATTTATGACATACCAGATTTGCAAATACATTACTGTTTGTGATACAAAAAGTGTCCAGAAAAAGAGTGTATATACATTTGACGTAGAAACTGTACATTGGAGGAGGTTGGGTAGGTGGGGTGGGGTTGGGTGGGTGGGTGAGGCTGTACATTGGAGGTGGGGGGTGACACTGTACACTGTACATTGGAATACTGACAAAGCCATACTTGGTAATGTACTGTACAACTGGGTTAGGACATTTGGAGGGGCCAGTTTCGAATTGCAGTCTCCCGTAGGTGTTTTTTGAGAGTGTTTTTGAAAGTGGGTAGTGATTCACATTCCTTTACAGCTTTGGGTAGGGCGTTCCACATTGATGTGGCATAATTGCGAAACGTGTTTAGTCCCTTGTTTGAGCCGAATCTGGGTTTAACATGATTTGTGGAGCTCCCTCTGGTGTTCTGATCGTGGTATTCACTGACCTTTGGGAAGTATTTTGACATGTACATGGGTACCTTGGTCGTGTAGTGTATCTTGTAGACCAGGCCCATTGCAAGTTGCTGTACTCTGTCGTCTACTCTAAGCCATCCTAGGTTGGCAAAGTGGGCAGGGGTGAGGTGGGTTCTAGGAGTCAGGTCAAGCAGTAGTCTGACTAGTTTGTTTTGAGATGTTTGTAATTTGGTTTTTAGTGCCTTTGAGGTGCTTTGGTACCATGAGGTACAAGCATAGTCGTAGTACCCTTGAATGAGTGCTCCTGCCAGAGTCTTCAGGGTATTCTTGTTTACCAGAGAGGAGATCCGGTACAAGAATCAAGTTCGTTGGTTGACTTTTTTTATTACATTGGATGCCATTTTGTCACAGGAAAGATTAGCCTCTAGGATGGAACCCAGGTAGGTAATTTCATCTTTCCTTGTGACAATATTGTCACCCACTGTAACTGAGAAACCGTCGGTCTTGCTGAGTTTGTTATTTGAACCGAAGAGAATGGACTCTGTTTTGCCCATGTGTAATGATAGTTTGTTGTCGGCGAGCCATATGCAGATTTTGCCTAGTTCCGAGCTGAGGGTTTTTTCAACCTGTAACTTGTTCTTGTCAGAGACCAGCAGGGCTGAGTCGTCCGCAAACAGGAACAAGTTGCAGTCACAAGCTGACGACATGTCATTTGCATAAATTAGGAACAGTAGCTGTCCTAGTATGCTTCCTTGTGGAACACCACAGTTCACTGTGAGGGGGGGGGGATAGGGTACCATTTACCTCCACCATCTGTTCTCTCCCCTCCAGGTAGGATTGTATCCAGCTCACTGATAGACTATCAAAACCAATTGCTCTTAGCTTGTCAATCAGAATGGTGTGATTGACAGTGTCGAAGGCCTTTCGTAGGTCCAGCATGACCATGCCGCAGTATTTGCCCGCGTCCACCTCTTGCTTGATGTGGTCGTTCAAATAGAGAAGGCATGTGTCAGTGGAGTGGGATGTTCTGAAGCCAGATTGAAATTCGTAGATTAGATTTTTTTCTGCGAGGTACTTTTCGACCTGTTCGTATACCATTTTTTCCATGACTTTCGAGATGGGTGTAAGGATAGAAACAGGGCGGTAGTTGCCTGGGTCTAATTTGCTGCCCTTTTTGTGCAGGGGTGTTACTCTCGCAATTTTGAAGTCCTTGTGGACGTGTCCCTGTTTTATGGAGAGGTTTATTATGTGTGTGATGACTGGGGTGATGGCGGCTGCTGAGTCTCTGAGGAATTTGGAGGGGATGTTGTCATGGCCAGTGGCCTTGTTCGGTTGGAGGGCGCTCAGTTTTTTGAGTACCTCATCTGTAGTTACCACTTCCAGTTTGAAGTCGTCTTTGTGGACGCCTAGGTTCTTGTAGTATGCTACTATGTGTTCTACTCCATACTGCCCTGAGTGGGAGGGTAGTTTGTTTACCATTGTTGTTTCTTGAAATCAGCGCATTTCCTCCATTTTCTGATTGTCCCTGATTCACGCCAACATCTCCTGTTTAACATAATTTCTTTACTTACCCTCTCAAGTTTGTGAAGAAAAAAGTTAACCAGGATTTGTTTTTTGCGTCCCTGGAATTTCGGGACCATTGTGAAGTATATTCTTTGAGTGTGAGCGCTGGTTTCATAGGTTACACAGCAACAGAGGTCCATCCTTGACACAGACAACTTGGTTCTGTCGAGTGTGTGTCTCAGTTCAATATGACTGCCTTATATTATGTGCTCAACCCAAATCTAATACTGTTCTGTAATTGGCTATCACTACTGGCCAACTGGATGGGTGGGTTTCTGATGGCTGAAAGTGTGTGAGTCGTCTATCAATTGGTCATGGGGTGTGTTTGATTAGATTGCTCTAAAAACCTGTTTGTCCAGTGCTGGTTCAGACATTGGTCTCTGGGAGGACGCATGAAACAGTGTGTGTGTGTGTGTGTGTGTGTGTGTGTGTGTGTGTGTGTGTGTGTGTGTGTATGTGTGTGTGTGTGTGTGTGTGTGTGTGTGTGTGTGTGTGTGTGTGTGTGTGTGTGTGTGTGTGTGTGTGTGTGTGTGTGTGTGTGTGTGTGTGTGTGTGTATAAGTGGGTGTCACATGAATCTAGTGTGTGTGTATATGTGTGTGTGTGTGTGTCTCTCTGGGATGGGGGTTTCTGTCACTCAAATGTTAATGACATTATACCTGGTGTGTGAGTCTTAATCTCTGTCACATGCATTACTGTGTGTGTGTCTCGTTAATCAGGTGAAACTGGTTCCTAGGGGGGCGGGGTTTATGTGAGACAGAGTGGGTGTGAAATCACTTCAGTTGGTTACAAAGGTCAAGCCAACTGTTGTCTTTTCTCAGCTTAGCCATTCTGAATAATGCTATAATGTTGAATAACCCATTAATCAAAAATACACGATAATATCAATTCTATTGACCATATAAACATAAATAGTTACTTCGAGAGAGAGAGAGAGAGAGAGAGAGAGAGAGAGAGAGAGAGAGAGAGAGAGAGAGAGAGAGAGAGAAAGAGAGGAAGGCTCTAAAGGCTCTCAATCAATCAATCAATCAAATCCTTTATTTAACCAGATAAGCATCATTGAGATTAAAATCTCTTTTTCAAGAGCGATCTGGCCAAGCAAGGCAGCAGAAAGTTTCAACATAAAAAAGAACATCACAATAAAATACAGATAAAACATTTACATCAAGCTCCAATTTCAGGCAAGTTATCAAACAGGCAAATGATCAAACACAGTTGCACTGACCAAGGGAACTGAGTTCGTAGGATTTTAAAATGGCTTTGAATTCTCCGAGGGTGACCAGTCCTGGTAATTTTAGGTCCTCCTGTATCTTGTTCCAAGATGAAGGAGCAGCATATTTAAAAGCCCTTTTTCCCAATTCAGTTCTCATATGGGGAACTTCCAGTGTTAGAACAGCTTGAGAACGAAGGGCATACTTATATTGCTTTGTGCACAGAAGCACACTTAGGTACGAGGGAACCAGTTTAAGCAGAGCTTTGTGCACCAGAGAGAGCCATCGAGAAAATCGCCGTATTTGTAGAGATGGATAACTTGCAATGGTATATAGGGTGCAATGGTGCACTCGATTTCCACATCCCGTGACAAAGCGTAAGGCAGAATGGTACACAGTATCAAGCTTTCTAAGGTACTGATCAGGTGCATACATATAGAGTAAGTATAGAGTAAGATTTAATCCTAGGCCAGCAGCGGTACATTTTGGTTCCAGAGACACACAAATATATATTTTTATCTTTACCCCCTCCCCCATGATTCTGATTGTGACTAGTTATGTATTTTCCCTATGCACACATACACATGGGTACAGCACATATACCAGTACAGTGTAGTTATTCTGCATGGATTCTACTTTATGGAAGTATACATTGCTGTTATGTGAATGTTTATTTCTGTCTGACTTAATAGTTTTAGTGCAAAAGTGACAGTAGGCTATACCCACCTTCCACATTCCAGATGGAAAAATAAATGGACTCCAAGCCTCACAACATTAATTATACAACTCTGCCAGGCTCCCAGAAACCCTTTATTTCCACTACCACCCACTCATACCCTCTGCCCCCTAATCTCCAACAAACACTCTACAACTGTGGATCCTGCAAGGCACTGTGCCAACCCCCATCTACCCATTGGCATCCTTAAGTATCTGCCTATCATGACCCACACTGGTCCACCCCCAACCCTGATACTCCAGAGATCAGCTGCTGATGCCACAGTGGGGTTCGTCCTGACGGTTGCTCTGCATACTGGCCGGTGTTAATCACCGGCAGGAAATGAGAGGGGTAGCCTTGACAACAGAATACATCCAGCATAGAGACGGACAGGGCCACATTATACTGTAACTTCCTTCCCTGTCCAGTCCTCCATTATGTTAGTGCCACAACACCTATAACATGGTTATTATACCCGCCAGCCTCCCTGTGTCATCACAGCTCTGCAGCCCCCGAGAATAGAATGGCATTAGGTACCATTGCTTTAGCAATGTCATGCCATTGCTTTAGCATCACGTCCCTCTCTAAACACACATGCACACACACACTGCTATACTGCTATCCACAATGCTCTACCTCTTGAATCTTCCTTCTCTCGCCACCTTTCTTCTCTGTCACCACTGATCTGTTCTCTCTCTCTCTCTCTCTCTCTCTCTCTCTCTCTCTCTCTCTCTCTCTCTCTCTCTCTCTCTCTCTCTCTCTCTCTCTCTCTCTCTTTCTATTTTCCAACCTCTCTCGAACTTATAAACCCCCATTCGTTTTTTCCCCCAGTTAATTTGAAATGGGGCCATTCAAGTAAACAGCGTTCAGAAGATGCTGCCAGCCACATTATTTCCCCCTCCCTCTCCTCTCCTCTCCTCTCCTCTCCTCTCCTCTCCTCTCCTCTCCTCTCCTCTCCTCTCCTCTCCTCTCCTCTCCTCTCCTCTCCTCTCCTCTCCTCTCCTCTCCTCTCCTCTCCTCTCTCCCATGTTCTCTCCATCTCCCACATGCAATGCGGCTCCTCCTTCCACCTTGCTCAGTAACTGCCCCTCCCTCTCCCGCTCTATCCCCCCACCACTCAAGTCTCGGCTGCCGGGATGCAGCATGTATGTGAGCGCGTGTGAGCTAGCAGAGCCCCCTGTGTGTTTACATGTCAGCCTATCAGTGTTGCCGGATTTAGCGCATCTGGAAAGGACAGAGGCATCTCTCTCGTGCCCCTTCTGACGGGGACCCTCTGTCTTCTTTTCCTTTTGCACCTGAATCATCTCTCTCTTTATCTCTCTCTCTCTCTCTCTCTCTCTCTCTCTCTCTCTCTCTCTCTCTCTCTCTCTCTCTCTCTCTCTCTCTCTCTCTCTCTCTCTCTCTCTCTCTCTCTCTCTCTATGTTGTCTCCTCGATGTCTGTCTCTCGCCATGCTTTCTGAGGCATTTTGGATTTCCGTGGCGACATGGAGCTGCCTCAATTAGAATTCTCTGCATGACGGTCCTGGTAAGTAGCCTACTCTGCCTCTACGGTGGGCTTGGGGCGCTGATGCATTGGATCAGATTTATTGTGGTGCAGCGGAATCTTCAGGGAGTAAAATTACTGTCAGGAATAAAATGGTATGTCATAGAAAAATGGAGAGGAGAGGAATGATAATTCTTCACGAGGAGAGATCAGTTCCAGATCCCACTTGTGCTTTGTCATCTGGATACAGGGTTTCTTGTCGGTATGTGCTATTTAGGATAGGATTATGTTTGTGTGTTTGTGTGTGTGTGTGTGTCTGTGCGTGTGCACACGCACGTGTATCTACATGCAAATGCACCTGTGTCGCCTTTTTCTTATTATTGCCAAAAGGTGCATATTCCTCCAGTGAGGCAGTGCACTGGAGCATGTTCTGTTCTGATCTGTTTGGCTGCTGTGGTTACTGCTGCCCCCTGGTCTGCCCTTATTAACATTCGCCTTCCTTTAAACACTGTTAAACACGTCTCGCCCGACACACACCTACTGGATATGGAGTGGAAGTATCCCTCTCAACTGTATTTTGCTCTCTTCCCTTCAGGAATGAAGGATACCATGCAGGTGTTTCAGTTGCCACAGGTTGGGCAGAAGGAGCGTGTGTGTGTGTGTGTGTGGGGGGGGGGGGTATTTGTATCAATATGTATGTAGGTCAAACAACAGAGTATCACACTCCTTCTGCCCGTGTTGCATGATCTAATGGTGTCTGTAGTCTTCAGGCAGACAAGAAGCAGCACACTCCTGACACAGTGGATAGTCTGCTCTTAATGTCAGAGCTTCAAGATGAAGACAAGGGTTTTTTAATTGGGCTCCACTAGTCGAATTGCGATTTTTATGGTGTGTGTGTGTGTGTGTGTGTGTGTGTGTGTGTGTGTGTGTGTGTGTGTGTGTGTGTGTGTGTGTGTGTGTGTGTGTGTGTGTGTGTGTGTGTGTGTGTGTGTGTGTGTGTGTGTGTGTGTGTGTGTGTGTGTGTGTGTGTGTGTGTGTGTGTGTGTGTGTGTGTGTGTGCGTGTTTCGCTTGCAGGCCGTGTTTATCACAGGCAGCTTCATAACACTAAATATAATTTGAATGGTCAGTATTTTTTTCTCCCTATATTTGATCTTCAATTCAGTGTTTATGACTTGCATTCATGCGTAATACATAATGAGTAAGCAAGAGATTACAATTACCGCAGTTACCTGGCAACCGTTCTCTCAAGGTGGTCTCAATCTACATACAGTCATCAGCTGGTTTTAAGAATTGGCAACTTGATTGTAAATGAGCACAGTATTATGATAGGCTCCTCATTGTATTGCAGATAAAGATAATGTTGTGTAGAGTACCTGGCATCTTTATGAACCATAATGACCTATTAAAATATACATGTGTGTGACTGCAAGAGTGCTGCAGGTTGTTTGCATAAATTCAGGACTGATGAATGAGTTTATTGGAGTGACAGCAGAATTAAAGGACCAGTCTGGAATTTAAGTATGTTATCTCCTGTTGAGCCGCTGTCACTTTGCTAACGGTTAATTTTATATTCATATTTATTCTATTGAAAAAAATTTCTTTGGTCTGAAATGATATAATGAGCTGTTGATACAAGGACTGACACTAAGTGACAGATAAACATGGAGATGTTGTTAAACTGTAAATACATTTTGTTGTCGTTTGTAAACATTGGAGAAATATAGATCTAGTCAGTTACATGAAGCATCTTAATTTACGATGGCCAGTTAGCCCGCAGCACCCTAGTACTACTAACGTTAGCTCTCAGAACGGTAGCCAGAAGCCTGCAGCATCCTAGTGCTACTATCGTTAGCTCTCAGAACGGTAGCCAGAAGCCTGCAGCATCCTAGTGCTAGTAACGTTAGCTCTCAGAACGGTAGCCAGTTAGCCTGCAGCATCCTAGTGCTACTATCGTTAGCTCTCAGAACGGTAGCCAGAAGCCCGCAGCATCCTAGTGCTACTATTGTTAGCTCTCAGAACGGTAGCCAGAAGCCCGCAGCATCCTAGTGCTACTATCGTTAGCTCTCAGAACGGTAGCCAGAAGCCTGCAGCATCCTAGTGCTACTATCGTTAGCTCTCAGAATGGTAGCCAGAAGCCTGCAGCATCCTAGTGCTACTATCGTTAGCTCTCAGAATGGTAGCCAGAAGCCTGCAGCATCCTAGTGCTACTATCGTTAGCTCTCAGAACGGTAGCCAGAAGCCTGCAGCATCCTAGTACTAGTAACGTTAGCTCTCAGAACGGTAGCCAGTTAGCCTGCAGCACCCTAGTACTAGTAACGTTAGCTCTCAGAACGGTAGCCAGTTAGCCTGCAGCACCCTATTACTAGTAACGTTAGCTCTCAGAACGGTAGCCAGTTAGCCTGCAGCACCCTAGTACTAGTAACATTAGCTCTCAGAACGGTAGCCAGTTAGCCCGCAGCACCAGCAACGGTATTGCATCCTCCTGTGTGTAGATAACCAGCTCTGCGTGTGCTCGCTCCACTAGTGAGGACTGGTCTCGCCCTCTGCTGGCGCGTGCTGTGTGTGCACTACAACCAATGCCGTCCCTGTCAAAACTCTGTTTCAGTGTAATAGAAACTGAAACGCATCTGTGATTTTGTACCGTCGGGATTTCTAAATACCCTGGTATACCGTAATACCGTCATACCGCCCAAGCCTAATATACAGTATATTATAATATATAATTATTTTTTAATAATTTGTTCTTTTCACTGCCAGATTTCTTGTGTTTAATCTATGCGTTATCTAGTTGCCACATTCGTTGTTTCAGACTAGATGTAACCTTTGGATCACATTTCATCTCTGCAGAATGTTTCCTCTTAGCATATTCATCAAATAGAATAAGCTTCTTCTTCCTCTGTCCACTTTGGGCTTAATTTCCTACACTAAGCAAGCAGGCAGTACAAAACCCTAAAGTTACAGTAGCTACATAAATATTTGGTCAATATTCCATCACCTTGGCAACTGTGGAATATCCATGCCACATTTCAGTTGAACCGTGGTAAACACCTTAGCATTTTTCCTTTCCTTAGGAAAAATAAAAGATGAAGTGAAATCTTAATTAATCTTAATCTTTATCAGAAAAACTAGGATGTTTTTATAACCAGACACTGCCTTTTTTGCTTCGGTGAGATCAGAAAGTTATATAAAAAAAGAAATTATAATAACAATTTGTTTTAAAAAGCATGCATCCGCTCAATTGTGACATTTCAGGCAGGGGGACCGGTTCACTCAAAAGTCTTGACTCAGTAAGTAGATATGTCAGACACACAATTAATTTCTATCTGCAAATGTGAATACAGGCATGTTTCAGAGCAGCAGCCATTTCACAATTGTTGTATTCCTGGCTATCATTTGAATATGAGTATTTTGACTGGTCTTCTATATGAGGACTGCATTGATTATTGTAACTGAGGGGTACAATTCCCTGACTGTATTACTAGATATGATACTTACTACCACTACCTTTGTACTTAATATTCGGCCACCCAGTACACGGCATAAATATATTATCATAAACACTCTCACGTAGATGAAACGGATCCAACACAAATGTACGAAGTCGAAACAGGTCTTTATTTCTACACAGCGATGGTGTGTAGAACAAGCACTTAATCACTTAATTACATTTATGAATTGAAATAGTATGCACTTTTATGGCAAAGAGTATTCGTCGGTATATCAATAGAGAATGTCCAATCTCTGAAGGCGCAGGTGGTAAATATACGACCTGGAATAGTTAAGGAATAACAGCAATGATACTTTAATGATTATATACTAGATACACTAGAGGGGGTTAATCCGGTCGCTTGTAAGCCGACAGGAGTAGGAGGGGGGGGGGGTAGAATCCGGCTGCCTCGTCCGGCCAAGGGTATCCCAGGTGAACCCACTGTAGTGCCGTTCAATGCGCCGGCGATCCTTGGACCACAGATGAAAGCAGGTGGACTCTTTGTGGGCCGGCTCTCTCCGGTCCACGGGGGAGAGACGTGAAGCGACCTCGTCTTGCAGAGCGTCTCCTCACCTTGCGTCCTATCCAGGGGGGGGGGGGTTCCAACACACGGCAGTGTCGGGGGTCTTTATCCATGGAATAATCAAAGTATACAAAGCATAATCCGTGCCTGGGAAGGCGGGCTGTCGTCGGTAGAATAATCCGGTATACAGGTCCACTCGCTCGTCGGCTCTGGGGCTCCTCGGGTGCAGCTTCACATGGGGTCAACCACCCTGGGTAAGCAGCCAGTTCTCTGCCCGAAACGGTGGGGTACTGACTACGGTAGTATTCTCACCGCACGAAGCACTATATATTAACAGACTATTATTAGCTTAATAGACTACGTCCAACTCGACGATATAGTGCCAAATATGACTATTCAAATATTAATATACACGATGTCTCAATACCGATGGTAGGCGAACTTGGCCTTACTCCCACACGTGGCGTCGCGGGGAGGCTTTACGTCTGTGACTCTATTGGAGGGTAAGAAACTGGACTGAAAAGAAAGTCCTACTTTAGTAGCGCAGTATATATACGCACTATGAACAAATAGTCCCATTAGTGGTGCGGTAGCCAGATTCCTACGCGGAACTAGGACTTGTTCGTACATGTGGAGCGGTACGTTTGAACTGGGTCTGAGGGGTATGGCAGCCTGGCACCAAGGTCTCGACCAATAGTAGAATGGAGACTATTATGGGATGTTCAGTAGGCTAGAATGGATATTCAATGCATATTGTACAAGGAATATACAAGGGATATCAGGGAATATTAGAGAATATACAAATACAATTAAATATATATATATAAATAAATATATATATTCGGTTTAATCTGGCCCTTCACAACAGCCACCCCCTGAATAGGTCCCAGACCTAATCAGTTAAACAGAGACAGATTAATCGCGTTGTCTATTTACACATAAGGGTTTGCTGTAGGGGTCAGTCAACTTCACAAAGTCATAGGGTTATAGGGTCATGGTCATCATCGATTGTGTCTGGGAGTCGAGGCAGTTCTATGAGCCTTGCCACGGGACGGGTGTAAGTGCGACCCTGGACGAGCACTTCAGCTGCTCGGACCTTGCCGTCGGCACCGGTGATCACTTTGCTTACGCGGCCGGCCGGCCACATAGCTCTGGGCAGTGATTGATCAATAATCATGACGACTGTTCCTTCTGTCAAATTGTCTCTCTCCTTTACCCACTTCTGGCGGGTCTGTAGAGACGGTAGGTAGTGCAGTAGGAAACTGTTCCAAAACTTGTCGGCTAATACTTGGCTGTACCTCCACATTCGTCGGCCGTTCGCTTCTTCAGGCCGGTACATTGTCTGGGGTAATGCAGGATCTAGCCGCCCCATCAGGAGTGTGTTGGGGGTAACTGGGTCGATATCCGCCACATCACTGGAGACATATCCGAGGGGCTTCGAGTTAAGTACTCCCTCAATCTCCGTGAGGACTGTCATTAGGACTTCTTCCGCCACAGTCTGGGCCCCAAGTACTGCGTACAGGGCTGTCTTTATGGAGCGCACTTCTCGTTCCCAAGTGCCACCGAAGTGGGGTGCGTTTGGGGGGTTGAATTGGAAATCAACCTGTGCTGGAGCGAGGTGGGTCTTAAGTTCTGGGCCCATAGCTTGGAAGCTCTCTCTCAGCTCTCTTTCGCCGCCTTTGAAGTTTGTCCCATGATCGGACAATAGGGTAGACGGTCTTCCTTTCCGTGATGTGAATCTTCGGAAGGCCATAAGGAATGAGTCTGTGCTCATGGTCGGGAGAAGCTCGATGTGTATCGCTCTGGTGGTCATGCATTTGAATACAATACCCCACCGCTTCTCGGTTCCTCTTCCTTTCTTTATGTGCAGCGGGCCAAAGCAGTCCATACCCGTTGAGTGGAATGGCTTGTCACCGATTCGGAGGCGACATGGAGGAAGGTCAGCCATCCTTGGTATGCTGGGCTGCGCGCGCCACTTGCGGCAGTCTAGACATGTTCGCTGGAAGCGTCGTACCGCCTCTCTTCCTTGTAGGATCCAGTGACGACGTCTGATTTCCGCGAAGACTCTTTCTGCTCCTGCGTGATGTACATCCTCATCGTATTTCTTTATAATCAGCTCTGTGACCTTGTGTCGGCTGTTCAATACGATCGGGTATTTAATGTCATCCGGTAGATTGGGGGCTCTGCGTAGGCGACCACCCACTCTGATGAGGGTATGAGCGTCGCTCTCGGGGGCCAGATGAATTAATCTGCTGTCGGATGGGACGGGCTTTCCTCCCTGTAGACAGGCCAATTCATCGGGGAACGAGTCTCTCTGGGCTCGCTGCAGTAGAAGCAATTCTGCTTCCTCGTAGTTAGCTGCTGACATATCAGCGGGGGACTTGCACTCCGGGTGGTACCGCAGGAATGTTCTTTGTTGTGCACTCTCTATGTTAGGGTCGGTGGAGGCTACGGTGCTCAATCCACAGAACACAGACTTCTTATTTTCCACCTCCTCTGGACTTGCTTCCCTCGGGATAGGCATGGGCCACTGTCCTTCCGGGAGTCTTAGGAATGCGGGGCCGTCACTGTAGACATTGCGACGGGTGAGGTCATCCAGGGGCATCCCCCGGGTGATGACGTCAGCTGGGTTCTGTTTTGTATCAACGTAGCGCCACTCTGTTTCTCCGGTTAACTCTTCGGTTAAGTCTTGAATCTCGGTGACTCTGACTCCCACGAAGACTTTGTACTTGCATGAGTCCGATTTGATCCAGGCGAGTACCGTCGTGGAATCTGACCACAGGATTGTTCTAGACACCGGTATGGTGAGCTCACGTTGGATGAGCGTGGCTAGGTGCGCTCCGGCTAGGGCTGCGCAGAGCTCTAGACGTGGGATAGATTGTTGCTTGCGTGGGGCTATTCTCGAGCGGGCGAGGACAAATGCTGTGTAGATCTCTCCCCCCTGGTCTTGGGCCCGCAAGTAGGCTACTGATCCGTATGCGACCTCTGAGGCGTCACTGAAGACGTGTAAGTCCATTTTACATGTCTCTGGCCTCACCGTGGGTGGGAAGTAGCTTCGGCGCATATTAACGCCTGGGAGTGAGTGGAGCTCCATCTCCCACTCTCTCTAGGTGGATGCAAGGTGTGCGGGAATGGGGTCGTCCCAGCCCTGGTCCTTGTCCCACAATGCTCGTACAATCATTTTTGCCCTGGTGGTGTACGGTAGAATACATCCTAGCGGGTCATATTGTCGGGCGAGTGTTGTGTACACACTCCGTCTGGTGGTCGGCGCCGCCGCCGGCCTTCCCTGCTCCGTAGTCAGGGGCTTGTGTCTGTAGTGAAGCGAATCTGTTTTGAATCGCCACACCAATCCCAGGGTCATCTCCTGGGCTTCTCCCGGGATTGTAGCCATCCAGGTCTCGCTGCTGGCTGCCTTGTCCTCGGAGGAGAGGCTGCGCAGTACTTGCGGATCGCTGCTGGCCCACTGCCTGAGATCAAAGCCGCCTTTGATCAATGAGGCGCGGAGTTTAATCAGGAGAGCCTCGGCTTCTTCCTGGGTTGAAAGGCTTTGTAGACAGTTGTCTACGTAGAAGCTGTTCTTTACGCTGTGTCGGACCTCTTCGTCCGCTGCTGGGTCCTCTGCTACATGTTTCTGTAGTGCAAATGTCGCACAGCAGGGGCTGCACGTCGTTCCGAAGGGGAGGACTTCCCATTGGTAGATGGCTGGGTGCTCATCTCCTGGCTTCTCTCTCCATAGGAACCGTAACAGGGGCTTGTCCGCCTCTACTAATCTCACCTGCAGGAACATTCCTTTAATGTCCCCGCTGATGGCCACCTTTTCCTGGCGGAAGCGGAGTAGAACGCCGAGTAGGGAGGGGCTGAGTGTGGGACCGGGCAGTAACTCTTTATTTAGATTTTGGGATCCGATCTGGTAGCTGCAGTTAAATACTATGCGGTCTTTACCGTTGTGATGGACCTTGTGGTGGGGCACGTACCACGATTCAGTGGTCTGGTCAGCCTCTTTAATGTCCATCTTTGTGACGTGTCCCGCTGTGATGAGCTTCTCAATCTCAGCGCGGTATACACTCTCTTGGGCGGGGTTCTTGGCTAAGCGCCGCTCCGTGTTCAGCAGGTACCGTTCTGTGGCGTCTGTCTTGGCGTGGAAAGTAGGCATTCCTTCTCGCCGCAGGAGTGGCGTGGCGTATCTCAACACGCCGTTGACCGGGACTCTCTTGGTCCCTGTCTCGAGGAGGTGAATTGCGTAAATGTCATCTTTAGAGCGAATGTCTTTCTTTCCGTTCTTAAAGGGCATTTGTTCCAAGGTCCATAGCCGCTCTACGTGTTGCAGGAGTGCGGTTTCTCCCTCTGTGACTCGGGAGTGGAGACATCTAGTGGCTGTACTTCGGTTGAGAGATTTGGCGAGCGGGCCTTGGAGAGTCCATCCCAAACGGGTCTCGACTGCTGCAGGACAGCCTCGGGGTCCGGTATGAACCCGGTCTATCGGGACAATGAGGTCTGCATGGTCGGAGCCTATCAACAGGGTCGGCATAGCATTGTCTATGAGCGGGATCGGTAACTTGCGCAGATGTGCATATTTCTCCATCAGCTTGGCGACGGGGTATGTGTACCGCGACAGTCCTATTTCTTGGCTGGTGAAAGCGTCTGCAATCTGGTACCGTCGCTCAGGCTGGCCGCTTGCTGCGATAGAGAATGAGACATTCTCGCCCTTTATCGTCTTCAAATCTCGTCTTATTGTCCGAATTGTCATTTGGGTTTCGCTTCCCCGCAGCCCTAGCTGGGCCGCAGCGGAGGCGAGCAGCAGGGTCTTCTCTGACCCGTCATCGAGGACGGCGTAAGTGTCCAGGACTTTATTCTGGTAGCTTAGTGTCACACGCACTACTTTTAGGAGTACTCGGGCTCCACTGCTGCTGGCGGGATCGATGTACATGACGCTCGCTTTGCGGCTGGATGGTGCAGGTGAAGGGCGCCGTCTGTTACTGTCGTGAAGTATGTCCAGATGGGCTCCATCGCACTTGGTGCACCTTTTCTTTAAGCGGCATTCGGCTGCCATGTGTGAGCGCGCACAGCGAAAACAGCGCTTGTTGGACTTTATCCATTGACCTGCTTCCTCCGCGTTCAGCTTGGGGAAGGAGTCACATTGCGCTAGCCAGTGTTCTTTCTCACAGTAGGGGCACACTATCTTCCACTTCTCCGTTCTGGAGGGGGTACTGTGGCTCCTGCTGCTCGGTACTGACTCCGATTGGTGCATCACAGTCACCGATCTTCTTCCATCATTTAGTCGTCTGGTTCCTTCTCTGGAGCCAGGGGTGCTCCGTCCGAATGTATCTAGCCGTAGGCTGCTGACTTCTCTCGCCAGGAAGTCTGCTAGATCGAGGAGGTTCGGTTCGGGGCCATTCGGGTCTCTGTGGTCCCTCTGCCGCCTAAAGCGCTCCTGACGAGCGGGCGGCAGCTTCTCCAGGATCCTTTCCACATTTGAGTTGGCGTAAAGTTCATGCCTCCCCTTCTCTCTTTGCGCTCCCAACATCCCTACCAGGGACTGCACTCTGATGGACAGGTCGTCCAGTGCTCGATTGTCTATTGCTGGGGGTAAGCGGTCGATGTGTCGGATCTCCTGGATCACGTAATCCCATATGCGCCCATACCTCTGGTCCAATGCTACCAGCGCTGCTGTGTATGGGGTGGTGGAAGTCGCGTAGGCGAGCGCTATATTATGTGCGCGGGGTACCTTTAAGTGCTTCAGTAGGATGGCGTATTTGTGGCATTCATCCAATACATCCACCAACATGGTCTCCAGACACATGCGGAGTTCTGTATACTGGGCCCAGTTCTCTTGGGTGAAGTCGGGTACCATAGGCGTGCCAATGTATGACGCTGACTGTGGATACATCGGCGAGCGTTGGGGGAGAGGCCTCCTAGGCGAGTCTCCTCCCGCTCCTTGGTATGGGCTGGTACCGGCAGTGTACCATGGCCCGCTTGTCCAGGTGCTGTTCCTCGGTGCGGGTCGTGCGTCGTGCTCACCCGGGTATAGAGTCGGGGGTCTGTAGCGCAGCTCCGCGGGAGTATAGCCTGGGCTGTACCGGGCCTCCTGGTCCGGTAGAGTACTGTGCTGTCTTCGGGCGTGGTTCTCCTCCTCTTCCTCTTCGTCTTCAGTTAGGTCATCCAGTGCTTGTAGTCTCTGGTTTAGCCTCTCCACAGGATATGCTGCTCCTTCCCGGTTGCTAGGTCTCGCTTGGACCGGTGGGGGGAGGTGGTCTGTGGGGGGTATAGACCTCGTCTGTTGGTCAAGTTCAGGGTTGTTTACTCGGCTAGGGGATGCCGCCCTGGAGGTGTGTCTAGACGAGTTCCTGGAGCCTCTGGCGGAGGGAGAGGGTGTTGTCCGTCTGATCAGCTGTTCTATTAGTTGCGACTGCTGTCTGTCGCGCGCTGCGTCCCGTTGAGCACCGGCTCGTTCTCGGGCCACATTCTCTTCCATCTGAATGCGTCTTATTTCTAGACGTATCTGCTCGTGTTCGCTTCGCTGCTGGATCTGCAGTCGGTCGCGTTCAGCAGCGGCGTTCAGGCTGATGAGGAAGGCCTGCTGTAGGGTCCTCTCTGCCTCGCTGGGAGAAGGCGGTTGTATAGGGGAGCCTTCCCTCGGGGTACTCCTTGCGGAGCCTTGGAGTTCTATCTCCACGGTGCTCTCCCCGTCTTCTTCCGTGCCGAGTTCTCTCTCGGTAGCGTTGTATTCCTCCCGGGACTCATCGGGGACTACTTCTTCAGTACTGGCGGGGTGTGAAGTCATGTCTGGTTCCCACTGGTCCCCACCGTGAACTTGGTCAGTTACATTAGAGCCCGTAGGGGCCTCTATGGTCGGGGTAGTCTGGGCGTTGGGGTTAGACATACTTTTACTTTCTAGTTTTACCGCGTTTACTGTTAGTAGAAGACTAGGTTGTTGACTGACAGCGTAAGCCTCTAAGTACTGAGGGAGCCGTCGTTCGCGCTGCGGGCGTTGGTTAGGAGGATCGTTTCGTGGAGTGTTCATCATAGGCCATTTCAATATTAATAACACTATATTAATATTACACTAATTACCATCCGGCTCGAAGGACCAATTGTAACTGAGGGGTACAATTCCCTGACTGTATTACTAGATATGATACTTACTACCACTACCTTTGTACTTAATATTCGGCCACCCAGTACACGGCATAAATATATTATCATAAACACTCTCACGTAGATGAAACGGATCCAACACAAATGTACGAAGTCGAAACAGGTCTTTATTTCTACACAGCGATGGTGTGTAGAACAAGCACTTAATCACTTAATTACATTTATGAATTGAAATAGTATGCACTTTTATGGCAAAGAGTATTCGTCGGTATATCAATAGAGAATGTCCAATCTCTGAAGGCGCAGGTGGTAAATATACGACCTGGAATAGTTAAGGAATAACAGCAATGATACTTTAATGATTATATACTAGATACACTAGAGGGGGTTAATCCGGTCGCTTGTAAGCCGACAGGAGTAGGAGGGGGGGGGGGGGTAGAATCCGGCTGCCTCGTCCGGCCAAGGGTATCCCAGGTGAACCCACTGTAGTGCCGTTCAATGCGCCGGCGATCCTTGGACCACAGATGAAAGCAGGTGGACTCTTTGTGGGCCGGCTCTCTCCGGTCCACGGGGGAGAGACGTGAAGCGACCTCGTCTTGCAGAGCGTCTCCTCACCTTGCGTCCTCTCCAGGGGGGGGGGGTTCCAACACACGGCAGTGTCGGGGGTCTTTATCCATGGAATAATCAAAGTATACAAAGCATAATCCGTGCCTGGGAAGGCGGGCTGTCGTCGGTAGAATAATCCGGTATACAGGTCCACTCGCTCGTCGGCTCTGGGGCTCCTCGGGTGCAGCTTCACATGGGGTCAACCACCCTGGGTAAGCAGCCAGTTCTCTGCCCGAAACGGTGGGGTACTGACTACGGTAGTATTCTCACCGCACGAAGCACTATATATTAACAGACTATTATTAGCTTAATAGACTACGTCCAACTCGACGATATAGTGCCAAATATGACTATTCAAATATTAATATACACGATGTCTCAATACCGATGGTAGGCGAACTTGGCCTTACTCCCACACGTGGCGTCGCGGGGAGGCTTTACGTCTGTGACTCTATTGGAGGGTAAGAAACTGGACTGAAAAGAAAGTCCTACTTTAGTAGCGCAGTATATATACGCACTATGAACAAATAGTCCCATTAGTGGTGCGGTAGCCAGATTCCTACGCGGAACTAGGACTTGTTCGTACATGTGGAGCGGTACGTTTGAACTGGGTCTGAGGGGTATGGCAGCCTGGCACCAAGGTCTCGACCAATAGTAGAATGGAGACTATTATGGGATGTTCAGTAGGCTAGAATGGATATTCAATGCATATTGTACAAGGAATATACAAGGGATATCAGGGAATATTAGAGAATATACAAATACAATTAAATATATATATATAAATAAATATATATATTCGGTTTAATCTGGCCCTTCACAACAATTATACTTTTGTAGCTTGATTGCATATGGAACAACTCTGTTTCAGGTGGCTACATAGTGTATGTCATATCTGTGGAATGTTTTTGACACATTTATAATATACCAAAAATAAATGTATATCATTGACAATAGTATATTGTATACCAAAAACACATTGGATTGTGATCAAAAGAGCAGCCCCTCATATTATTGCTATACCGAAGGATCAGAGTTAGAGTATGGGTTTTACTTGTATCAATCTGTCACTCCAGACCAAACAGAAAGGCTGGTCATCATGACAGCAGTGAGATGGTTCACCATAATGCCTTGTATATAGCTATGTTATGGAACTGAGACTGTTGTTGCTGGGTAGAGTGTGCACATGTATAATGCACTCCCTGAGTGAAGGTGATTCATTATAATTATGGTAGTGAAGACATTGCAGCATTATGGTTCATTGTGGTACCGCGACGACAGGCCGACTATGTGTTGATAATTGTTGTTCATCTTATTGACAGATTAACTTCCAAACTGAGGACATTACTGCATATAATGGCTTATTTGTGTGCCCTGGAAAGGAGAGGCCACTTGAGAGACAACTTGTAGGTTGTAATTACAGAGTCTGACAGAGAAATCCTCAATGGAACCAGGATGTTGCCTCATAAAGTATATAACTACAACAAAGATGATTAAGCTGGTCAGCCCATGTGTTTGCTGGAAGGGGTAGGGGTTACAGACACAGGTCGATCAGCCACAGGGTACTCAATCTGGCTTTCTACAAATGTGTTCAGAAGGTCATAGAGCTGCTCCTCTGCTTCAGCCTCCCACATTTAAATGAAATCATAACTGCTTTATGTAAAATATGAGACAGGCATCGATGAGGATGGAGGGTTCAGGCTTCCTCGTGCTCTAACACTTGACTGGCTTTATACTTGGGTATATCCCCTGTACAGAAAAGCTTTTTCTTTGATATCTGAACTGAGCAGTTAGCCAAAATTACATAATGTAGTGTGAAATTATGTTGTTTAGCCTAATTGTCAGATTTTCCTTGATGCTACGTGGATTCTATTGCAAATATAGTTTTTCTAGATGTTTTCTATTGCAGAAAAAGTTTTAGAGCAACCTTCACATCACCAGGTTATATAGCATTTAGGGATGCACTGCTATGAAAAAGGAAACACACTGTATTTATAAACACTGTATACTGGAAACACACTGTATAATCACTGTATAGTGGAAACACACTGTATAATCACTGTATACTGGAAACACACTGTAATCACTGTATACTGAAAAACCATCTCTTTATTTCTGTTTCTGCAATCTATTTCAGTGCTGTTGTGCATGTGCAAGGTCTCAAACAAAATCTGCACAGCCAGACAAATAATCATCACATCTCCCCAGTTCTGTTCATTGGATCGATGCTGATTAATAAATTAATCACCAAAATTGGCTGATACCAATACCATCGCCGATATATCATGCTGCATCCCAAATAGTATTAAAAATAAAGAGATGTTTTTTTTGTCAAAGGTTGTACATTGTATATCTTTCTGCTTGGCTAATCTTGTTATCTGTATAGGATTTAGTGAGCTAATGATTTATAGTTCTAAGCAGTGGCGGCTGGTCAATAGGGGCGCTAGAGCGCCGCCCTCCCTGGTTAAAAGAGAGAAGAAGATTTATTTTTAATTTGTATTTAATTTTTTTTGAGCCCTAGAAATTAAATAAACATGTTTAAAATGAATAATATTTACTCATTTTAAGTATGTTTGTGTTTCCAATGCATAATATAATGTTAATATATCAAATATAAATAATTATTTTCATTAACAGGAAGTGACTGTCTGGAAGTGACTGTCTGAGAATAATACCGCCTCTATACTTTCCGTAGCCGCATTTCGCTCGGGCTAGACGCAATAGCGCCTTACATTGGGCGTGCACTGGTTTCATCGCTGTATCCGTCGCAGCCAATCAGTGCGTAACGCGCTGTGCGTTGAAATATGATGTATTTATGATGGAAGCCGGGCGCGTTTTGAAGCGGTCTATATCATTCTAAGCAAGCAGCGTCTAGCCGCATTTCTCGGAGACGCTCTCTGATTGGCCGACGTCAGTTTCTACAATGGTTAAGCGTAGCCACTGTTCGAAGTTGGTTAAGGTTAGAGAGAGTTTGTCTTAGAGCGTGACGGGCTGACGGCAAGTTCTTTCGACGGTTAAGCTTAGGCACTCTTTCAAAGTTGGTTAAGATTAGAGTTTGTCTTAGAGCATGGCGATAGAACGCCAGGTAGTTTGCAGGCTGTTCGATGCTGTTGTGTTGTGATGCAGTCTGGACAGTGGGCAGTGGATATACATCGACAACAGTCTGGGACAGTCTGGCCCTCCGGCTGGACCACGTTTCAATTAAACAAAGTGAGTTAATTCTCTCTCTCTCTCTCTCTCTCTCTCTCTCTCTCTCTCTCTCTCTCTCTCTCTCTCTCTCTCTCTCTCTCTCTCTCTCTCTCTCTCTATCTCTCGCTCTCAACACAGCGTGTTAATTTCACAGCGCGTGATGCATAATGGCTGAATGAATGAATGGTAACTTGTTTAAAATGACAAGATATATATGTGTTCATTATTGAATTGATGATCATACGTGTACTAGTGTAGTATGAATGAACTCGCACCCACCCAAATGTAGTTCACAGCGGCCGCCACTGGTTCTAAGGTCATGGGAAAGTTGAAACCTTATTGCAACCTTACTGTTGGACAAATCTCCTGCCTGAGTACTGACTAAAATGTGGCTCAGAAAACTGCATGTTGGACTGGCAATCTAACTAGATTTGTAGCTAGTATAGCTGCCACTGGTAATTATGATACGGGTGATTTGGTATGAAATTCTCATAGACTCACCCATTGTACTTTCAATAAAGGGGTGTAAGTAGGCTAAGCTAGGCTGGTGTAAATTGCCTTCATGATCACACTTAGCTCCTTCTTTTCAATTGCACCCAAACTGTTGGTGCATAGGGGAGAATGTAATTACCAGCTAAGGCTACAGCTAGCAGTGAATTTCAAGAGGAATGGGTGTTAATAAGAAAAACATCACCCTTTACAGAATTCCTGTTAGACATACTGTAGTCATAGAGCCAAGAAAACAGATCTGCATGGAAATATGACCAATTAGACATGGTTCACCCCCGAAAGTAATTTGATACTGAAAACATCCAAATTGAGCGTAACCAACATTCAGTGGAGCAAGGGTACAATGTGTTGAGTTTACGCTCAATGAGAGCATGGATGTGTCTCTGATTGCTTGTGACATGGGGTGGTGCTTATGGTGGATAATATACCGTATCTACTCCAGAAAGACAAAGTGCATTAGGGCTGGGAATCTTTGGGACTTCCATTTTGATTCTTGGAGTCACGATTTGATTAAGTCTGCATTTTGATATACTGTAGTATTAGATTGTAGATTGCTATTAACCTTCATGTTACAAAGGTTGTACATTGTATTATCTTTCTGCTTGGCTAATCATGTTATCTGTAGGATTTAGTGAGCTAATGATTTATAGTTCTAAGGTCATGGGAAAGTTGAAACCTTATTGCAAGACAAAAAAATACTTTATTTGAAGATGTGGTCATAACGTTACATAACACTGTCATAAACATTACATAACATCTGACATAGATGGTCATGACTGTCATGTGTCATTTGGTTGATTATGGCACTTTCAATGCAAAGTGTCAAACAATATATATATAATGTGTCACATTAACGTTAGTAGAATAAAGACAGTTATAGCAGAAATAGACTCAACAATAACAATAACAACAATAACAAGAGTATATGCACTAGCGGACTTTCTCGGCAGAAAAGTAGTTTTCGCCGTTCTGCAGAGTGGACTACTTTGGTTACGCTGAGTTTCTGAAGGAGTTGGTCTGTCAAGGCAACTGAGCCTCTGGCTTCCAGGCTAAGATAACAATTTTGGAGCTACAGTGCTCCACACAAGGCAGATGCAGAGTACCCTCTGGGTCTTGGACTTCCTGATGGGCAGACCCCAGGTGGTGAGAGCAGGCAACTGCACCTCCTCATCCATCACTCTCAACATAGGGGCCCCCCAGGGCTGTGTTCTGAGTCTCCTCCTCTACTCCATGTACACACATGACTGTGTGGCACAGCGGAACAACAACACAATCATCAAATTTGCTGACGACACAGTAGTCTGGGAGTGCTTGCATTCTTTCATTTATTTGCATTTATCTAAACATTTTTGGACCTTATGGTGTTCTTGTTCTGTTCTTGACTTATTGTTATGTTTTCTTCTTGACTTGTTTAAAGAAGACATGTACGGCCCATGGGGACATTAACGTGTGTTGTCGGGCCTTATAAATAAATTTGATTTGATTTGATTTGATTAGTGGTGGGCCTGATCTCTGCAAACGACAAGAGGGCCTACCTGGAGCAGGTCAAGGTTCTAGCGGAATGGTGTCAAGAGAACAGCCTCTCCCTGAACATCAGCAAAACAAAGGAGATGATTGTGGAATTTAGGAGGTCGGGGGTCAGGGACTACAGCCCCCTCAGCATTGACGGGGCACCGGTTGAGAGAGTGAACAGTTTTAAGTACCTCGGAGTCCACATATCCGAGGACTTGACATGGACCTCACACATTGACAGTGTTGTGAAGAAGGCACGGCAACGCCTCTACTTCCTCAGACGCCTAAGGAAGTTCCAAGTCAGTCAGAAGATCCTTAAGAACTTCTACTCATGCACAATAGAGAGCATCCTGACTGGCAATATCACCTCCTGGTTTGGGAATAGCACCGCACAAGACCGTAGCAGACTACAGAGAGTGGCCCGCTCAGCCGAACGCACAATTGGAGGGGGGCTTCCCACCCTCCAGGGCATTTACAACAAGCGGTGCATGGGCAATGCTAAGATAATTATCAAAGACTCAAGCCACCCAAACAACTGCCTCTTTGAACTGCTGCGGTCAGGCAAGCAATACATGAGTCTCATGGCAAGCACAGAGAGACTCAGAAGAAGCTTCTATCCCCAGGCCATCAGGATGCTCAACGAACAATAACACTATGTAACAACCATCAAATGCACTCACAGCACACACATCCACACGCACACACTCACTTTAAACATACAACTCACTGCAGCACCCACTTTAACCACTTTAGTACACCTAAGCACACTTTATATTTATCTGTAAAGAATTTGCACTACAACCCATACCTCATTACACCTTACTGTAAATTATATTGTACCTAAATTGTACCTCATCCCACTTCTGCTTTGCACTGTATAGTATATTGTATGGTAACTCAGTTACTTCTACTCTACATAGAGCATTGTATATATGTATATACTGAACATTTTTGTCTACGTACTTGACTTCTATTTTATACTGCTATACTTATTTTATTATCTATTTTTGCCTAGCACAGTCTCTGGAGCAAAACAGAAAGAAGCATTTTGTATAAAAGTATTCTGTACTTCTGTATGACAACTAATAAAGAAACTTGAAACTTGAACTACCACAACACTGATAAAAAAAACTTGCTTTAATTCAAAAGAATGGCCTCAATCTCTGTAATAACTTGGAGACCAGCGTGAAGAGGGGCCAACCCTAACCCTAACCCCAACCCTAACCCTAACCCTAACCCTAACTCTAATTTAAGAAATGTTTAAAATCCTGAAAATGAATAAATATTCTATATGTATGGTGATGACTGAAGTTAATAATGATATTCATGAAATTTTTTTTTAACAATACATGAAAAAGATATGTTTATTTTTTTACTGAGATCGCCGTTTCGGTCACTATAGGGAGACAGGTAGTGTGTTTTTTGAAGGTTTACTCAAGGGTTAAACAGGTTGTCTCATTGAGATCAAGATCTCTCTTTTTCTCAGTACAATAGACATATACAACCACATTGGACAGACAAGTACAGTTCAGACATAGATTACCTAGATATAGATTTATTAGATTGAGGTTTGACGAGCTACGGTTAGCTAAATTAGGTAGCATTAAATCAATGGGGAAATTACACTTAAAATGCTAATTTAGTTATTTCAGGACCACTACCCTTCTCAGATATATTTGGGGATATGACATTTATTTATCTCCGCCAGCTACACCTCTGATTAAAAGGATATTGCATGTTGTACAGTATGTTGGGATGGGATTCATCTAAATAATACTGGGTCCAAGTTACTTTCATCTACTGTAACATACTACAAACATTACACTCTCAGGTGGGAGCCAGACACCCATATGCCTCCTATGCCCCCTGTTTGATATCAATGAAGTTCAAGCCTCCTAGTTACTCTGATTTTGATACCCAATAAACACAATTATACTCTCACCCCCACAGTCCAGGCTGGGGATGCACCACACAATCCCCTATTCCTGAACAAGATACTCCATCAAAGATTGCTGTTAGGTCCATTGCTAGACTTTAAATACAACATTCAAAGCATAATGTAACTACTTTAAATCTAATTATGGTTCTATAGTCCCATACCACAACCTCCTTATTTTATTAGTCTGAGTCTACCCCAACCTCCTTAATTAATCAACCTACTTTTAAAAACAGAAAGTGCCTGGGTCTGATTTATTTGAATATTAGAAGTCTGCTTCACCTCCAGATTCTGGTTTCTCAATAATAATAATAATAATAATAATAATAATAATAATAATAATAATAATAATAATAATAATAATAATAATAATAATAATAATAATAATAATAATAATAATAATAATATAATAATAACTGGACTTTGGAGAAGTCTTTATTTGCCATGCAGGCAGACACACATGCGATGGGCGGCACACACACAGGAACACACACATGGAGTTAGTTGGGTAGCCGATGCGATTGAGTCTCTGCACTTGACCCATCCCGTCGTCCTTCCCCCCAAGGGCAGCCGGGAGCAAATAGGGGCGTCGGCGAGGGGCTGCGCCCCGGGGAACAATCCAAGTGCTCCTGTCCGTCTTCATCAGGGACGTGACAGCATTAGCGATCTGTTGTGCATGTTTTTCCATTGGGTTTCGAGCATGGGGAGAAAATGCAAACTCCACACAGAAAGGCCTGGGAGATACCCCACCTGGGTACCTGGCAACGCAGAAACCTGGTCCCCAAGCGGGAATCGAACCCTGGACCTTCTAGCTGTGATTGACAAGCTAAAAGCAATTGGTTTTGATAGTTTATCAGTGAGCTGGATACAATCCTACCTGGAGGGGAGAGAACAGATGGTGGAGGTAAACGGTACCCTATCCCCCCCTCACAGTGAACTGTGGTGTTCCACAAGGAAGCATACTAGGACCGCTACTGTTCCTAATTTATGCAAATGACATGTCCTCAGTTTGTGACTGCAACTTGTTCCTTTTTGCGGACGACTCAGCCTTGCTGGTCTCTGACAAGAACAAGTTACAGGTTGAAAAAACCCTCAGCTCGGAACTAGGCAAAATCTGCATACAACAAGGCAAAATCTGCATACAACAAACTATCATTACACATGGGCAAAACAGAGTCCATTCTCTTCGGTTCAAATAACAAACTCAGCAAGACCGACGGCTTCTAAGTTACAGTGGGTGACAATATTGTCACAAGGAAAGATGAAATTACCTACCTGGGTTCCATCCTAGAGGCTAATCTTTCCTGTGACAAAATGGCATCCAATGTAATAAAAAAAGTCAACCAACAAACTCAATTCTTGTACCGGATCTCCTCTCTGGTAAACAAGAATACAGGAGCACTCATTCAAGGGTACTACGACTATTGTTGTGAAGGGCCAGATTAAACCGAATATATATATTTATTTATATATATATATTTAATTGTATTTGTATATTCTCTAATATTCCCTGATATCCCTTGTACAATATGCATTGAATATCCATTCTAGCCTACTGAACATCCCATAATAGTCTCCATTCTACTATTGGTCGAGACCTTGGTGCCAGGCTGCCATACCCCTCAGACCCAGTTCAAACGTACCGCTCCACATGTACGAACAAGTCCTAGTTCCGCGTAGGAATCTGGCTACCGCACCACTAATGGGACTATTTGTTCATAGTGCGTATATATACTGCGCTACTAAAGTAGGACTTCCTTTTCAGTCCAGTTTCTTACCCTCCAATAGAGTCACAGACGTAAAGCCTCCCCGCGATGCCACGTGTGGGAGTAAGGCCAAGTTCGCCTACCATCGGTATTGAGACATCGTGTATATTAATATTTGAATAGTCATATTTGGCACTATATCGTCGAGTTGGACGTAGTCTATTAAGCTAATAATAGTCTGTTAATATATAGTGCTTCGTGCGGTGAGAATACTACCGTAGTCAGTACCCCATCGTTTCGGGCAGAGAACTGGCTGCTTACCCAGGGTGGTTGACCCCACGTGAAGCTGCACCCGAGGAGCCCCAGAGCCGACGAGCGAGTGGACCTGTATACCGGATTATTCTACCGACGACAGCCCGCCTTCCCAGGCACGGATTATGCTTTGTATACATTGATTATTCCATGGATAAAGACCCCCGACACTGCCGTGTGTTGGAACCCCCCCCCCCTGGAGAGGACGCAAGGTGAGGAGACGCTCTGCAAGACGAGGTCGCTTCACGTCTCTCCTCCGTGGACCGGATGACGCCGGCCCACAAAGAGTCCACCTGCTTTCATCTGTGGTCCAAGGATCGCCGGCGCATTGAACGGCACTACAGTGGGTTCACCTGGGATACCCTTGGCCGGATGAGGCAGCCGGATTCTACCCCCCCCCCTTCCTACTCCTGTCGGCTTACAAGCGACCGGATTAACCCCCTCTAGTGTATCCAGTATATAATCATTAAAGTATCATTGCTGTTATTCCTTAAACTATTCCAGGTCGTATATGTACCACCTGCGCCTTCAGAGATTGGACATTCTCTATTGATATACCGACGAATACTCTTGCCATAAAAGTGCATACTAATTCCATTCATAAATGTGATTGATTTGATTAAGTGCTTGCTCTACACACCATCGCTGTGTAGAAATAAAGACCTATTTCTAATTCGTACATTTGTGTTGGATCCGTTTCATCTACGTGACAGTGTTCATCATAATATATTTATGCCGTGTACTGGGTGGCCGAATATTAAGTACAAAGGTAGTGGTAGTAAGTATCATATCTAGTAATACAGTCAGGGAATTGTACCCCTCAGTTACAACTATGCTTGCACCTCATGGTACCAAAGCACCTCAAAGGCACTAAAAACCAAATTACAAACATCTCAAAACAAACTAGTCAGACTACTGCTTGATCTGACTCCTAGAACACCAGGGGGAGCTCCACAAATCATGTTAAACCCAGATTCAGCTCAAACAAGGGACTAAACACGTTTCGCAATTAAGCCACATCAATGTGGAACGCCCTACCCAAAGCTGTAAAGTAATGTGAATCACTACCCACTTTCAAAAACACTCTCAAAGAACACCTACGGGAGACTGCAATTCGAAACTGGCCCCTACAAATGTCCTAACCCAGTTGTACAGTAAAGCCCAAGTATGGCTTTGTCAGTATTCCAATGTACAGTGTACAGTGTCGTCGTCCCCCCTACTCAACCCCCCCCACCAATGTACAGCCCCACCCACCCAACCCCACCCCACCTACCCAACCTCCTCCAATGTACAGTTTCTATGTCAAATGTATATACACTCTTTTTCTGGACACTTTTTGTATCACAAACAGTACTGTATTTGCAAATCTGGTATGTCATAAATGTATAGATGTAGCAGTACTGTCTATTTGTGTCATATGATGAATTGAAAATGGGGGACCCTGATGTAAACAAGACGAAAGTCTTTCTCTGGTCTGCATCCCCTTAACAATTGTATGTATTGAGCTGTACTGTACTGTACCCATTCTGCAATCTGTTAATACACTTTTCAATCAATCAATCAATCAACAGTGTTAACCACTACACCACCGTGCCGCACTAGTGGACCCGGATGTGTTCGTGCTGACTGAAACCTTGATAAAGAAACATTTCAGTGATTTTGTGGTATCTTTAAATGAATACAACTTGTTTCGAATCGACAGAAATGCAAGAGGTGGCGGGGTGGTCATTTTTATTAAATCACATTTTTCGGCTCAATTCTAATAGATCTGATCTTATTCAATAGGAGTGATGCAATTGTTACTTCTGGCATCTTTGACCTTGGAATAACTGACCATTGTCCCAGGGCCTGTATTAGGGATACGTGACTAAATAAAGTTGAATCCCCAGTTGAAATTTTTATGAGCAGGCCTTCTTACACAATCTTTTCAAATACATTAGAAATCCTGGACATTGACTTAGCCTGACTTAGTTGAACTCAAAACATACCCTTGTTAAAAAGCAAATAATTAAAGATACTGTAGGTTAGTTCTTGGTTCACCACTGAACTATTATCTTTGTTCTAATGAATCAAAGAATAAAACTCATAGCTAGAAAATATGGAGACCCTTCCTATTGGCTTGCCTCAGTGTCGATGAGGAAAGCTAAATCTGATAACATTTAAATACCACATGTAGCTGTTATTCAAATTCAGCTACATTCTGGAAGGTAGTGAATCCCACTAAGAATAAACCTTTTATTTATCTGCCCATGTATGTAAATCCTGGTCAGTGCATATTATCTGATCACATGGAAATATGCATAGCTTTTAATAAACATGATCTTCTTTTTGAAATTAGGATCTGGTAAATATATGAATAATTCAGAAAAGATGTTTCTGTACATATCATGCCCCTCAGTTTGCTCTCCAACCTCTCACTCATAATGTAGTTACTGGATAATTGTATTCCAAAAAAGCAACTGGAGAAGATGGTATGGACCCTTTCCTTTTCCAGCTCTCTGCCTTGATGATTTCAGAATATATAACAATTAATTTAACCATTTTATCAGGTATAATTCCCAAAGTGTGGAAGGTTGCTCACATTACTCCAATGTATAAAGAAGGAGATAATAATAATCTACTATCTAACTATAATCCCATCTCTCAGTAAACAATCATATACTTGACAAAAACTGACACCATACATTTGGTGCTGTTGAAAATCTGAAAATCATTATTTTAATGTTATTGATCTCAAACTTGTGTTAAATGCTGATCAAACAAAACACGCTATTCATAAGAGCACAAAAATATAAATTAACAGCACTTTTTTCAGTACAGCTATTGAAGGAGTCCCACATTATAAATATGTAGGCATCTGGATTAATCATGAATCCATTTTTAAAGTTCATGATGATAACCTGGTTAAAAAGCTGTAAATTAAACTTAGCTTTCTTTATAGAAATAGAACCTGCTTACCCATGTTTATTAGAAAAATTAATAAATGAAACTGTATTACTCTCTGTCTTGGATTATGGTGATATAGACATGCTGATATTAACACCCTTAAGCCCATGGATGCTATATACAGGGGTTGAAGAGTTTTTTTTGGAGAGTTGGAGTCCATGGAACAGTTCCAGTTGACTGAATGGATGGCAAGCCGCTGCTGAAGGATATCCAACTAATGACATGCAGATGTTCTAAAGGACACTTACTCACCTGATACACAAAAACAGCAATTTTATGTAATGTTAACACATACCATAAAACATTTGTCACCTTGGCCTCAACCCAACAAACAATATTAAATAACAAAAGCTAATAACACAAATGTGTGTCCTAGTGGTCATCTAGGCACTTGTAAAAGTGTTTCAACAGGCCGGGTCCATGTTCAGCATGTCCAGGTATTCCTCCAGCCAAGAATTCCTAGAAAAGCAGACTGGTTTACACTCCTTCCAGTTTGAAATAATTCGTCTTTTAGTGGATAAACTGCAACACTCTTATCTGGTATTTGGCCAAGCAGGCATGCTATGGAACATACAAGGAAATTAACATAATACAAATAAATCTGACATTAGGGATATTACTTCTAACCATAGTGTTCTTAACCTGTTAAGCCTTAAGGTCCCCTATAGGACCCCCTGCTTTTCTTTATCATAAATCGATCAATAGAGACCGTATTAGATCCCCAATTATCATATCATGGGGTATCATTGGAAAGCCACACTCATTGGCTACAACCCTGTGCAAAGACTTTCGAGAACTAGACAATCTTCTTTGGCCATGTGTGAGGAAATGTGCCTGTTACATGCAGGCAGTATATTATGGTAAACAAGAATACCCCGAAGACTCTAACAGGAGCACTCATTCAAGGGTACTACGACTATGCTTGCACCTCATGGTACCAAAGCACCTCAAAGGTGCTAAAAACAAGATTACAAACATCACAAAACAAACTAGTCAGACTACTGCTTGACCTGACTCCTAGAACCCACCTCACCCCTGCCCACTTTGCCAACCTAGGATGGCTTAGAGTAGACGACAGAGTACAGCAACTTGCAATGGGCCTGGTCTACAAGATACACTACACGACTAAGGTACCCATGTACATGTCAAAATACTTCCCAAAGGTCAGTGAATACCACACACAACACCAGAGGGAGTTCCACAAATCATGTGCAACCCAGATTCGGCACAAACAAGGGACTAAACACGTTTCGCAATTATGCCACAACAATGTGGAACGCCCTACCCACAGCTGTAAAAAAGAAATTGAATCCCTACCCACATTCAAAACTGCTCTAAAAGAGCACCTACGGGAGGCTGCAATTCGAAACTGTAAGTGTCCAAACCCCCCCCACCCCCTCCTAATGTACAGTCTCCTCCCCATCATATGTATATTATATTCTGTTAGGATCTCTGGGTAACAGTACTGTATATTTGCATAACGTATAATGTCACAAATGTAACCGTACTATATACCTGTATGTCCCTATATCATACATGTCATGATGTCATGTATGTTGTTATTGTCATAAATGTCACTATGAATTGAAAATGGGGGACCCTGATGTAAACAAGACAAACGTCTTTCTCTGGTCTGCATCCCCTTAACAATTGTGTGTATTGAGCCGTACTGTATTGTACCCATTCTGCAATCTGTTAAATAACGTTTTCATTCATTCATTCAGATATAGACAGTGTAGAGAGAGGGTTCAGTGAATGTCTATTGCATGTGTGCACAGGCTTATTCTGTTGTATTGAATGCAGCAGAATGACATGATGTACTGTACAAAGATAACGCAATCAATTTATGTGCCTGGCTTATATCTCCACATTGTATAACACTGTGTCCTCGGTTAGACTAAGTAGGTCTTTTGGATGGATCTCAATAGTCTGCAATTGTTGCCCCCGTTTCTCTCAGAGCCGGAACTTTCCAAAACTATATTTGTATGCTAGCCCTTTTATGATTACTTCCATCCTTCCTAATCACCTCTTTATGAAATCCTTCAGAAGATCTGACCCTTCCCCTCTTGTGACCCTTTTCTTCCAGGCGGCCTAGGATGATATTGAGGAGGAGAAGAGAGGAGAGGATGAAGGAAGTGTAGTGCAGTGTGGAGATGAAGTCCCTTTAGAAAGGTTGCCCATAGGTTAGACATCAGAAGAAGGTCACTGGTCCAAATACAACACACACACACGCACACGCACGCACGCACGCACGCACGCCCGCACGCACGCACGCACGCACGCACGCACGCACACACACACACACACACACACACACACACACACACAGTATATTTGAAATAAAGGGGCAATATCAAGTCAGGCTTCTGGATCTTTCAATTTACAAAGAATCAAATTGATCTAAGGCTCCACTGTGTGAATGAACGGATGTGGGCTACCTGGTGAAGTTGTGTGTTTGGCATACGCACAACAAGCTCTGCAGTCATCCCCACATTTTGGTTTTCTTTCCTCCCAGTAGACCTCTTAGACTAGAGTCACTGATATACTCACAATGAAACAAAACTTTTACAGCAAAGAGACATATTTTGAACAAGAGATTAGCCAAAAGGCACTGTGTGTTGAGTTATTTTGTCACGGTGTGAGACAGCCACATATATATAGATGTGTCCAGTAGTGAAGGGGTTTGATTGATTGATTGATTGAAACCTTTATTAACAGATTGCAGAATGGGTACAATACAGTACAGCTCAATACAAACAACTGCTAAGAGGATGAAGACCAAAAAAAGACTTCCGTCTTGTTTACATAAGGGTCATCCAGTTTCAATTCATCAAGACATTTATGACATACAAGACATACAAATAATATACGGTACTGTGTAAGAAAAAGAGAACATCATAAAAAATGTAAATCCGAAGGGGAAGAACTATACATTAAAGGGGATTTGGTGGGGGAGTGGGGGGGGATTTTGACATTTACAGAGGCCAGTTTCTAATTGCAGCCACCCACTCTTTGAGAGCAGTTTTGAAGGAGGGTAGGGATTCACATTCCTTTATGGCTGTCGGTAGGGCGTTCCACATTATTGTGGCATAATTGCGAAACGTGTTAGTCCCTTGTTTGAGCCGAATCTGGGTTGAACGTGATTAGTGGAACTCCCTCTGGTGTTGTGGTCGTGGACTTCACTGACCTTTAGGAAGTATTTTGACAGGTACATGGGTATCTTTGTGGTGTAGTGTATCTTGTAGACCAGGCCCATTGCAAGTTACTGTACTCTGTCGTCTACTCTAAGCCATCCTAGATTGCTTTTTCAACCTGCAACTTGTCCCTGTCAGAGACCAGCAGGGCAGAGTCGTCCGCGAACAGGAACAAGTTGCAGTCACAAGCTGATGACATGTCATTTGCATAAATTAGGAATAAATCCTAATATGCTTCCTTGTGGAACACCACAGCTCACTGGGAGGGAGGGGGGGGGGGGCAGTGTACTGTTCACCTCCACCATCTGTTCTCTCCCCTCCAGGTAGGATTGCATCCAGCTCACTGAAGAACTATCAAAACCAATTGCTTTTAGCTTATCAATCAGAATGGAGTGATACAAAAGCCTTTTGTAGGTCCAGCATGACCATGCCACAGTATTTGCCCGCGTCCACCTCGTGTTTGATGTGGTCGTTCAAATAGAGAAGGCATGTATCAGTGGAATGGGATGTTCTGAAGCCAGATTGGAATTCATAGATTAGCTTTTTTTCGGCAAGGTACTTTTCGACCTATTCGTAGACTATTTTTCCCATCACTTTCGAGATGGAGGTAAGAATAGAAACAGGGCGGTAGTTGCCTGGGTCTAATTTGGTAAAGTACCTTTGGATGGTGGGGACAGTAAGTGGCTAGATGGTGAGAAGCACACAGCTGTCCTCATCAGAGTAACATTACCCCATGGCAAAGGTGTAGACTGGGTCCGAATCACTATAGGTAGAATTTCAGCATGTCCCTTTAACACATTGGGTGCCAATCACGTGTTAACACGTTTCTGGGCCCCAACCGTTGAGTGCCAAAAACATGTTAACAGGTTTCTGGGTAGTCTTTCCTTTTTTTTAAATATTTGTATTCATTATCCATCCAGGGAGCCTGGTGTTACCATAGGGAATGGGTCTGAGGTCGCCAAAGTGCAATACCGGCCGCATCCAGCTAGACGGCGGTATCGAGCACCCTTTGAAACCTTGTATCTTGGCCTGTGCGTCGATCTAATGTCTCCGGGTAATTTCTTTTTTTTCGTGCAAGGGGAGCGGTTATAACGGTCGGAGTGAGAAGAATCAAATGCTTCCGATGCATGATGTGTGGTGGATTATGTTGGCGACACGATGGACATCAATACTTGGAATCACGATCAGATAATTGGAATATTCTTTTTTGGGGTACATCCTAGTCAAGGTAAGGGCTATATGATATCAATCTTGTGTTGATCCAAGCATGTCTTCACCTCGACCCGAACGTGTGTGTGTAGCGTTTGTCCACAACGTATATGCCGTTGGTGACAATCGAAGCATCCAAAAATGCCCCCCCCCCCCCCCCCCCCCCCCCCTTCATGCATTCATGAATACCTATGATATAGATTTGATTTGAGAATAATAGCGGGTCCAGGCAAGAAACGGCAACGGTTATAGTATAATACACACATAAGGCTATTCCTCAGCATTTCGGCAATGACCCCAGACCGATCTAAAAACATACTTATATTCACCACGGTATAACGCGCAAATGTATGCATGGAAAAATGATCTCTTTTTTGCATCTTGACCGGAAGAAAGTCACTGTCAAATTACCATAGTACTGTATCCATAGCTATAATATAGAATATAGTTATAGCTCTACAAACAAGGTGACGGACTCCTATCTTTTAAAGCATGGCAGTGAATAGATGGGGCCCGAAAAGGGCGTGGCACCCAAGAGGGTCGTGCAACACGCCCAGGAGGACAGGAGATTAAATTTGATTTTGAATGTTTGTAGGCAAGCGAGGTGTGTGTGAGTGAGACCTAGACAGACCAATTAATGATTAAAGATCTCTAGACTTTGTTTAGTTTATTTGTACTTTGTATCTTCGCCTTCGGAACTCCCGACTGACTGGATTCTGCAGCGGAAGCGAATCGCATGCTCCAGCTTGTGTGAAGAATAGATTGTTTGTTTGTTTGTTTTGTTTGTTGCTTCGATTGCACCATGCACAGCGTGGTGTTTATTTTTGGGGGGAAATTACCTTTTGGGTTGGTAAAAGAAGACTATTTACGTTGCGGTTTTGAATGACCAGAAACGTGAACAAAGCCTGGAGTGGACTGAAAGAGTCATGGCTATATTATTATTATTATTATTATTATTATTATTATTATTATTATTATTATTATTATTATTATTATTATTATTATTATTATTATTATTATTATTATTATTATTATTATTATTATTATTATTATTATTATTATTATTATTATTATTATTATTATTATTATTATTATTATTATTATTATTATTATTATTATTATTATTATAATACTACATTCATGTAACTATGGTTATATACATAACCGTACGTTACATATCATGTAGCTCTGCTCAGCGTCATTACTGCACCACAGGAGCTGAGCAGAGCTTACGCCTGACAAATGTACCCCACTGAGGCCCCCCACAACCATCAGAACCGGGGAGGACCCAAGCCCCCCTGACCCTCCCTATTGGAGGACGGGAGGGAGACGGATCCGACCGTGCGAAGAGGAACTCGAGCAACTTAACGCACAGGGTGAGCAGACCGTGGGGCGTACCCACGACTACGCACACACACAACCCGCATGCCACCAGGGAACGAACGGAAGGAACAAACCTCGTTACCACCCCCAAAATCACAGGGTCAAGAGCAAAGCTCAACCCCGTGGCAAGGCCGTAGCAGCGGAGCGCGAAGGAGGACCCAGACCCAGAAGGGACTGGATCCCCACGGAAAAAGGGGGCCCGGAGAGGCCAATGACGCCACAGCATCGAGACCTCACCAGGCGGTCACTAGTGACACCGCCCCCCACCTCGCCAGCGTATTCGGACAGGGCCCATCCAAGAGCAGGCCCTTCCCCCCAATAGCACGCCGCCTGGCTCACTGACCCTGGCATACTCAGGCAGTCAGCATGGCTGTAACTCGAAGCACTCAAGAGGCTACACCTACAGCGGGAGCAGGCAGCGCACCGGGGAGACGACCTCCAGAAGAGGCCGATCCCTCAATCCGTGGATATCGTGCCCAAGAGGATTGTGTCGCGTCAATCTGGTCCACACGTTCAAACTTTTAAACAACGCCGCCCCCACACACACACTACTGCATCAAAGTTACTACTTATGATTAACAAAGGCATTCGTTTTGTGGCATTAACGTTATATAGTTACACGTTCAATAACATCAGCGTATTTACATGAACATAGCAATGTCCGAGGACGACCTAGATCAGACCTGGGCATTGTACGGCCCGCGGGCCGGATATGGCCCGCGGGATGATTCTGACCGGCCCGCGAAAGATTACATGATAATAAAAAATAAAGAAAAAAATAAAGAAAACTTTTTTTAATATTTCTTTTTCTTTCTTTTTTTACTTTTTTTTCATGTCAACGTTCACACGCACAATATACGCTTACCTAGGATTTGACTTGATTCAACAACAAAGCAGTCGGGGCAAGCCGAAAACGGTGGAAAGTGTGGTTATTTGAAGTTTGGATTTCTTTTTTCACAACTGACTGTCAATCAAAATTATTCTGTTGCCGGCTGAATGATTGAATGAATGAAAACTTTATTAACAGATTGCAGAATGGGTACAATACAGCAGCTCAATACAACAACAGTGGACTGGAGGATGAAGACCAGAAAAAGACTTTCGACTTTTTTACATAAGGATCCTCCATTTTCAATTCATCAAAACATTTAGAGACATACAAATATACAGTAGTTTCATAAAAATGCTAAAATGCTATTTATTGATTGATTGATTTAAAACTGTATTAACATATTGCAGAATGGGTACAGTACAGCTCAATACATACAATTGTTAAGGGGATGCAGACCAGAGAAAGACTTTCGTCTTGTTTACATCAGGGTCCCCCATTTTCAATTCATCATATTTCATATCTAAATCGTATAATATCTCATTGCTAAATATATGCAATATATAATCTAATAATCCAATAATCTAAATCTAATATAATATAAAATGCTAAATGCATGGGTATTTTATTTTGTCTTTAATGTTAGCTTGCAAACTCAAATACTGTCTTGGTAAGCCTCATAATGAATTGTGATGTGTATCGTGTATCGCCGAAAGGTCATAAAATATCGTGATATCATATTTAGGCCATATCGCCCAGCCCTAACTGTATTGTACCCATTCTGGGACAGTGCTCATTTGCTCACAAAGGAGCACAGGAGTGGAATGAGTTGCCTTTGATCACCAAACAGATCGTGAACCTGTATAGTTTCAAGGTGAACGTTAGGAAATGGCTCCTAGAAAATGTCCCAGAGTAACTAAGGAAGGTTTTAGTTTTTAATGAAGTGTGAAGTGTGTCTGTACATTTTGTATATTGTATTTGTATATTTTAATTAATAATGTTGTATTTTACTTTTTAATTCTATTTTTAGCAATATACTGTAGGCTGATGGTAATATGTGTAATACATGTTTATGTAAATACCATGTGCTGCTGAGACCAAGGACCACAATGGAAATAAGTCTGTGACTTTTTTGTGCTAACCTTGATAATTTTAGGATGCATGACTTGTTGTAACATGTAATGTATTTTAACAATTGTCAAATAAACTAAACTAAACTAAATTCTGCAATCTGTTAATAAAGTTTTCAATCAATCAATCAGACAAATGTATAGAAAAGCTTTTATTATAACCATATAACAAAAAATGATATTATTGTTTATGAAAATGTGTTAGCCCTATGCTTGACTATTATTTTAGGCATGGCAACAAATAAAAGAATAATAATAAAATGAATAAATAAAATATTAAATAAATAAATAGGCTACACGTCTCTCTTTTTGTGTTACAAATTGTGCTCATCGATATCAACATAGGCCTCTTTACTTACTTAAAAA